>NC_065441.1:5000000-6250000 GCF_024364675.1 Aethina tumida
ATTGTTTTTAAACAATAATAATACAAGAAAGAAACTTAATTATTAGCACATAATTTGGTATAAAAATTGAGGTTAAAAGTATATTAAACTGAATAATTTCTTTTAAATAAAGCTTTGCCTAAGAAATAAATTTTATTGACAATAGTTTTTAAGGTATAGAGTACAATAAATCTAATTGTTGGTATGTAATTAGTTACAAAAAATGTGGTTAAAATATACTAAACTGAATACTTTATTTTAAATAAAGCTTTGCCTAATAAATAAACTATTGACATATAATCAATTGTTGGCACATAATTAGGTACAAAAAGTGGGTTAAAAATATAACTTTTTCTAGGAACTGAATAATTTCTTTTGAATAAAGCTTTTTTTAAGAAATTAATTATTGCTGACAAAAGTTTACAAAGATTGAGTTAAAACATATTTAAACTGAATAATTTCTTTTAAATAAAGCTTTGTCTAAGAAATAAATTATTGTATAAAAAGAGGGATTGAAAATATATTAAACTGAATAATTTCTTTCAAATCAAGCTTTGCCATACCGATGCGAAACCAAGAGTACAAAGTGAACAATCATTTAGAGTCGCTCCAAGAATCTCCGGCGGGAATTCGAGTTGCTGAAAGATTTATTAGTTACACAAGGCACTTCATCAATAAAACGTCCGGCAAAAACTAACTAATCTTCTCCAATAGCTTCGAAGACAATAAAATAATGGCATTTCGATAGAATGCAACGTTAATAAATTACAGGTGCGAGATCGTATTTCATTTATATTTTTTACCAATCAAACGGCATATACATCCAATTGGGTCACTGATTATACGTAATGTGTTTAATCCACGAAATTTCATCGAGTCGTTGAACTTCTATCTAGTCTTGTCATCTTTCATTCTCCCCTGTTTGCGTTGTCCAAGTTGTGCAGTTTGTTTGCATCGAATTTTACGACTTTGTTTGCCTGGAGATTTATTATACAAAAACTATTTCCGCTTTCCCGATAAAAAAATAAGTTTTTGCACAGGGGGAGAAATGAAATTGTGTGCAACCATGTATTTATAGTAGCGCAAAGTGGGGCTAATTTAAACCCGGCCAAAATATTTCACAAACCTATAAATATTTTAACCAGAACAAGAAATAAACAGTCCATGACATAACGACAAAAATAAACAATTACGGAGGAGGAAGAAGATAGCCATTAGTGAAATTAATTTTAGTCACAACTTTATGAGTTCTGACAGTATTATTGTACCACACATAATTGTTTTCATATTCTGGCGTGCAAGACCGCTAAATATACACTTCCTTTCAGCATAAAACTTGCACTTTTAAGATAATCAGGATATTAATGCAGATGATGAAGTTATGACCCATTAGGAAACGATCTTTCGAGTTTATGGTGCTGAAATTAAAGTCGACGGTGATTTATGAGTATGATCGCTATTATTAGATAGTTTTAATGATATTTTGTCGCCTAATGCAAGAGTTAATAATCGTATAACTGAAACAATGAAGTACATAAAGTTTCTATTTCCGATAAAATAGAAATGCATCCACTCCAACCATATCTCAATCATTAAATATGTATACAGTTGCAGGAATATGACGCTCCATTTATATTTCAAGTTGGGTCTTGAAATTGTTCATTTATTATTAACAATTTGACATTCCAGAAGGATTTGTGAAGAAATAATAAGAGAAAATTCAAAAATACAGGTTTATAACTAAAATTGGAATTTCGCTAAATGAATTGGACAAATTTAATGTTATTTTGTCACGTAATACAAAAGTTAATCATAAATTAACTAAAATATTTTTTCATACACCAAGGTTTTATTTCTGATAAAATAAAAATGCATTTATTTTAAGTATTTCTCACACATTAGAGGTGTATACAGTTGCAGGAATGTGACACTTCATTTGTGTTTAAAATTGGATCTCGAAATCGATATTTATTATCAACAATTTGACATTCCAAAGAGATTTATGTAGAAATGACAATCGAGATCCACAAATACAAACGACAAACTATAATTGCCAGAGATTACTGTACAAATTAGTTAATTATAATATTTTGTGACATAATACAAAAAATAATTCTTCATACATCAAATTTTCATTTAAAATAAATAGAAATGCATTTTTTTCAAGCATTAGAGATGTATACAGTTGCAGGAATGTGTCACTCCATTTGTATTTTAAATTTGATCTCGAAATCCATAATTTATTAATAACAATTTTACTTTCCAAAGATATTTATGTAGAAATGACAATCGAGAATCCATAAATACAAACGACAAACTATAATTGTCAGAGATTATTGTACAAATTAGCTTTTTTAAAGGTATTTTGTGATATTATACAAAGTTAATAATCAATTAACTCAAATAATCCTTTACACATTATGTTTTTATTTCTGATAAAATAGAAATGCATTTTCTTCAAGCATTTCTCAAATATTGGAGATCTATACAGTTGCAGGAATGTGACACTCCATTTGTATTTCAGATTGGATCTTGAAATTGATAATTTATTATCAACAATTTAACATTCCAAAGAGATTTATATATGAATGATAAACGGGAATCTACAAATACAAACTACAAACTATAATTGTCTGAGATTGCTGCACAAATAAGCTAATTTTAAAGATTTTTTGTGACTATTACAAAAAATAATTCTTCATATATCAAATTTTTATTTTGTGGTAAAATAGAAATGCATTTTCTTCAAGAATTTCTGAAACATTGGAGATGTATACTGTTCCAAGAATGTGCCACTCCATTTGTATTTGAAATTTGATCTCGAAATCAATAATTTATTATCAACAATTTAACATTCCAAAGATATTTATGTAGAAATGACAATCGGAAATCCACAAATACAAACGACAAACTATAATTGTCAGATATTACTGTACAAATTAGCTAATTTTAAAGGTATTTTGTGACAATACAAAAGTTAATAATCAATTAACTGAAATAATTCTTTACACATTATGTTTTTATTTCTGATAAAGTACAAATGCATTTTCTTCAAATATTTCTCACACATTAGAGATGAATACAGTTGCAGGAATGTGATTCTCCATTTGTATTTGAAATTTGATCTCGAAATCCATAATTTATTATCAACAATTTGACATACTAAAGATATTTATGTAGAAATGATAATATGGAATCCATAAATACAAGCGACAAACTATAATTGTCAGAGATAACTGTACAAATTAGCTAATTTTAAAGGTATTTTGTGACAAAAATAATTCTTCATACATCAAATTTTTATTTCTGGTAAAATAGAAAAGCATTTTCTTCAAGCATTTCTCAAACATTAGAGATGTATACAGTTGCAGGGATGAGTGAACTGAGTCCAGTGTAATCATTTATAATTGAAAATTTGACATTCCAAACAGATTTATTCAGAAATGATAATCGTGACCCCAAAAATAGACGCGGAAAACTAAAATTGTCGGAGATCATTGGACGAAAACCTCATTTACAGGACAGTAGCAGTTGCAATCTAACAGATTTCAATCTATTTATCTTTGCCCGCGTGACGACACAATATATGCGTTTGGCTAAAAGCACCAGTCAGTTATTCCAAGTGAAACATGAGTAATTCGACAAATTGGCTCGAAAATACTTACGAAAAAATACAACTGGACAGGCTCCCGTTTCTTGGAGACGCATTTGAGGTAGCTGTGCCTGCAGCATCCAGTGTCGCTGGTGCATCGATGCAAAATCGTGCAGTGGGGCCGATAAATTTTGGTAGCGTTCGGATATTCGTTTTGCACGTAGACGATCCTCGGTTTGGGAATCTTGCAGGCTTCCTCGTAGTACATCCTGTTTCGGTGGTTCTGCGCCTTCTCCTGGTTGGTCATTTCTGCGAAAAGAAGACAACGTTAACCGTTGGAAGCAATGGATGGGGCGAGTACCATAAAACTCTTTCAGAAACAGGATGGCACATTTTATTTGTTTGTGCACATGTCAGCAATTACTCGAATTGATTTTTGCGAATTATTCACCAACAATAATCAAAGGAGCGATGAAAGACAAATTACACGTTGTGTTCGCAACAAGGAAATCTTTAATTAGATATCCCGAGGATAAACCTCGCTCTTGATCTTTGGACGTCAGTCATCGGATACTTAGCGTCTTGGGAAAATTGTTTTCTACGGGCTTAATTGTACAACAAAGGCGGAATTTGCGCATTTACATGTTATAAAAAATATGTCATTTTTGATCCACTGTTTACATACAAGCATTTCCACTTCTTAGAAGCGTTTTATCTGCCACAAATGTAAATTAAAATGGATAATTATGTGCATTATTTAGTTTTTCTAGTCACATCAATACATAATTACTGACACTTGACATAAATATACTTATACAATTAGGTGCCACCTTGTATCGTTGCTTATTATTGTCAATCGAGTAAGAACTTTTAGTTAAAGACGGCATAAATATTATCACAATTGTGGCACGTAACAAAAACAATGTCGTATTGTTGTTGCATTTTATTAAAACGTACGTAATTGAATTTAATGTTGCGCATGTTAGACACCAAGGACATATTAAAAATTCCGAAGAAAGTTCACTACTTCTTATTAGGTCATTCGTATTATTAACAAGTCGCATTAAAATGGCGAGACTCACCTTCAAGTCGGGTCTTCTCGAATCGTTCCCTCGTCCCGTACGAGTTAAATTTTTGTAACGTGAATTGGGAGACGGGTCTCACGTACGGTTTTTCCGTGGCTTCTTCATCTTGGTACTCCTCATCTAAATCGTTATTGTCGCCAATCCTTAACCTGTTGCGCTTCTTTTGTGGGGTGTGAGAGACGGGTCTCGAAACGGTTTTCTCCGGTTCTTCGTAATCCAAGTCGTCGTTGTTGGAGAAGATTTCCTCCACCGTTTCGATGTCGTCATCCTGCATGTCGTCGTCGTCTTCCTGAAAGAACGACGTGAATTACATATTTAAGTAATTGGACGACACATATTTAACGATTAATGGTCACCCTCATGTCAATTTAAATTAATCCCGGCAAATCCGTTTAATTCCCATTTGAATGACGCCAAGTGGGTGACGATAAAAGGATTTAAATCCCATGTGTTTGGAATTGAACGTTTTATTTAGCTAAGTGACATTTTCAGACAACAAACATGTGTTTGTGTTAACAAACTGTTAGAACAAATAAAATTATGGGCTATTATTTTCTATGTAAACATAAAACTGAATGTCTCTGCTAAATGATTTATTTCATAATTATGCAAGTGTGTTTTAGAAAATGTTGCCGCAACTAATCGGTTTACCATCGATAAGATATGAAATAAATAAATTACACAAACGTTGCTGCTTTTATTCTCACATATTTTATCTGGTGACTCCACCTGTTTATTTTGCACTGTTACCTCATGTTTTGCATTTTTGTTGTCATTTAAAAGTATTAGTAACTTATTCTGAAAATATATTAATATACCTAGTTTTCTTAAATATTGAACAAAATAGTTTTAAATATGTGTTAAACATTTATTACAACAATGCAGTGTATAATTAATAATATATTTTAAAAAATTACTTTATCAAATAATTTTTTTATTCCAATGTTTAATTCTGGTAATGTTTGGGTCAGAAAAGGATAAAAGATGTGTTGAAATATTGTTTATAATAATGCAGTGTATATTGAGTAATATATTGTGAAAAATCAGTGAATAAACATTTATTTTAATGTTTTATTCTCATAAATTTTATGAGGTGGCTCCACCTCATTATTTTGAACTAATTACCTCTTGTTTTACATTTTCATTGTCATTTGAAACTGGTATAACATTTTTTGAAAATGTAATCTTAGTGTTTTCTAATAATAATAGTAAGAGTATTTTATAAAATTTCTAAAGAGATGTTTGGAACAGAAAAGGATAAAAATTGTGTTAAAATATTGTTTATAATAATGCAGTGTGTATTGAAGAATATATTGTAAAAAATCACTGAATAAACATCTTTATTTTAATGTTTTGTTCTCAAATATTTTATGGAGTGACTCCTCCTCATTATTTTGCACAAATTACCTCTTGTTTTACATTTTCGTTGTCATTTGAAACTAGTATAACATTTTCTGAAAATATAATATTAGTGATTTCTATTAATAATAGTAAGAGTATTTTATAATTTATAAGATTTCTAAAGAGATGTTTGGTACAGAAAGGTTAAAAAATGTGTTAAAATATTGTTTATAATAATGCAGTGTGTATTGAATAGTATATTGTTAAAAATCACTGAATAAACATCTTTATTTTAATGTTTTGTTCTCAAATATTTTATGAGGTGACTCCTCCTCATTATTTTGCACTAATTACCTCTTGTTTTACATTTTCATTGTCATTTGAAACTAGTATAACATTTTCTGAAAATATAATCTTAGTGTTTTCTAATAATAATAGTAAGAGTATTTTATAAAATTTCTAAAGAGGTGTTCGGTACAGAAAAGGTTAAAAGATGTGTTAAAATATTGTTTATAATAATGCAGTGTGTATTGAATAATATATTGTGAGAAATCACTGAATAAACATCTTTATTTTAATGTTTTATTCTCATATATTTTATGAGGTGATTCCGCCTCATTATTTTGCACTAATTACCTCTTGTTTTACATTTTCATTGTCATTTGAAACTAGTATAACATTTTCTGAAAATATAATCTTAGTGTTTTCTAATAATAATAGTAAGAGTATTTTATAAAATTTCTAAAGAGGTGTTCGGTACAGAAAAGGTTAAAAGATGTGTTAAAATATTATTTATAATAATGCAGTGTGTATTGAATAATATATTGTGAGAAATCACTGAATAAACATCTTTATTTTAATGTTTTATTCTCATATATTTTATGAGGTGATTCCGCCTCATTATTTTGCACTAATTACCGCTTGTTTTACATTGTCATTGTCATTTGAAACTAGTATAACTTTTTCTGAAAATATAATTTTAGTGTTTTCTAATAATAATAGTAAGAGTATTTTATAAGATTTCTAAAAATAACGTTTGGAACAGAAAAGGTTAAAAAATGTGTTATATAATAATGTAGTGTGTATTGAATAATATATTGTGAAAAATCACTGAATAAACATCTTTATTTTAATGTTTTATTCTCATATATTTTATGAGGTGATTCCGCCTCATTATTTTGCACTAATCACCTCTTGTTTTACATTTTCATTGTCATTTGAAACTAGTATAACTTTTTCTGAAAATATAATATATATATAGTTTTCTAATAATAATAATAGTAAGAGTATTTTATAATATTTCTAAAGAGATGTTTGGTACAGAAAAGGTTAAAAAATGTGTCAAAACATTGTTTACAATAATGCAGTATGTATTAAATAATATATTGTGAAAAATCACTGAATAAACATTTTTATTTTAAAGTTTTATTCCCACATATTTTATGAGTTGACTCCGCTTCATTATTTTGCACTAATTACTTTCTGTATTACATTTTTTCGTATATTACAAAACATAATTTTTTTTTATTTTATACAAATGTTGCTATTTGATACAAAAAAGAGTTTTAAAAATGTATCAACCCACTGCTCAGAGTGAAATGTTGTATACAATTTTACGACATTTTTATGTCAAAAATAAAATTAGGTTTGTAACACGAACCCACAAAATGTGGTAGTGAATGAATATCTAATCGAAAACATTAGTTTACACAAATCGACATATCAAATAAACCGCAGTCCGATTATCTGGCCAAAACACTGTCCAACTGCCAATATTTTGATTCATTATCTGTGGCGGCGAGTTGAAACAAAATTCGGACAATCCATTAATAAATAAATTCACGTCCTGACAAATTACATAACACGTTCTAAATTTAGTCGGATTTTACAACATTTTCGGACTGTTTTACATCTGTGATATATGGAACATGGGATTTACGTTTTAACTGCTGTTTTGACGCCGATCACTCGTCGTCTTGTCCGTGACAAATAAATTGTTTAAATTTAAGATTGAGATGAAAAAATGGACGGGTTCACGTTACATGTGGTGAAAATTGAATGTCTGACTTTGGAGAACCGGTCGCCGATGTGAATGGATGTTATTTGTGTGTTTGAAGATTGTTCATTAATTTTCAACACTTTATTATTGCATGAATCGACTGCGAACTGTTCGACCGTTTTGATTGATGAATGAAAACTGCTGAGAGCATAATTATATAAGATTGTTTTGCAATCAATGTTTCAGGTGTACATTAACCCATCCCATCTAATGTCTTTATAATTTTTATTTATTTTGTCCGAGTACAATTTGTGAAATTGTAATGAAGTAAAACATTTTATAATATATGTCACAATTTTGAACGTAATTATTATCCATATTAACTTCGTTCAAAATTATACTGTAATCAACTCCTGCAATTTTGTAGTATTCAATTAGTCGGCCCATTAAAATCTCAATTAACAACGCTAATCCCACAACTCCCCATTTTATCCACTATCAATTTATAATAATTAAAAAATCGTGCGACAGATAAGCGTTATGGGGGTCATAAACCCTCATGGATGCGAGTGGGAAAATTGAAATAACACCAAATAATACATTAACATAAAATTTATTTACGACGACAGTTGTTTACACATAGTCTCGATCATTTTCGTGTTGTTGATTTTCCACGCGGAATAATTGGATTTACGAGCAGCACAAATGGCATTCCTGCTTCGCAGGAATTCGCATTTCGAAAAATTTCTTTGAACGATAATTATTTTGATGTTAGGTTTGAAAATTCAATCGTGTTTTTGTTTTATCGTTAGATTTATGTGTTGTGAACTTTCTTTTTGTTTTATCGTTGTGGTGGTGATAGGATAATCTTTTTACAAGACAATTTTTAACAACGAAATTAATACGGCTTTTATCTGTCTTTTAATAAGTCGAGACTAATGGAACATGACGGCTTTAAAGGTAATCTAATATTTTTTGGAGTGAGTTTATCGGCGATCGAACAGTTTAAGAGACATTTTTGGGTCATTAGGTATTTTATAGATGGTGTATGAGATAACTTTAAGTAGGTGCGTACATCACAATTTTTCTTTTAGGGAGCAAATAGTTTAAATAATTGGTTAGAGATAAAAGTTTGAATCAATTTGAGGTTAAAATACATTGAATTGACCTAGATTTTATTATAAATAGAAAATGGTTAATTAAAAAAAAACGTTTAAAACATTACTTACTTTTTTGTACAAAATGTCTCGAAAAACACTTAAATTTTCGTCCTAAAATATTATATAAAAATTGTTTAATAGGTGGAAAAATTTTATGTTTAAAATATTTTTAATCTGGGTAAAAATTTATATAGAAAATTTCTAAAACAAAAAGATTAGAAAACGATAAATATTTTTTCAAATAATAAAATTTAAAATGAAAATTTTATGAATATCAATTGCTTAATTTATGAGATAAGTGTTTAAAACATTATTTTTTAATAGACAAAATTTTGTATGAAAATTTTATAAAAAAAAATATTAAAAAAATATAAATATTAAAAAATTTGATACGAAAATATTGTTTAAAATATTATTTTTTATTTCACACAATTTTTTTGTATAATATTTCTAAAAATATATATAAAAAAGTATAAATATTCGTTTTCTACATATAATAAAATTTGAAATAAAATTTTGTTAAATTATTTTATACGTAATTGCTTAATTTATGGAAAAAAATGTTTATTTTTAATTACCAACAATATTTTATACAGACATTTTCTAAGAAATATTAAAAAATGATAAATATTTTAAAATTTACTTCGAAAATATTGTTAAAAAATTTTATTTAAATTGTTTAATTTATGGAAAAATTATTTATAACATTTTTTAATTTAAACAAATTTTTATATAGAATATTTCTAAAAATATATAAAAGAACGATAAATATTAGTTTTCTACATATTTTAAAAATTGGAAATGAAAATGTTAAATTATTTTATATGTAATTGCTTAATTTATGAAAACAGATGTTTAAAACATAATACAATATAAATTGTTTAATTTGTGGAAAAGCTGTTTAAAATATTACTTTTTAATTTAATCAAATTTTTATATGGAATATTTCTAAAAATATATATATAAGAACGATAAATATTTGTTTTCTACATATAATAAATTTTTAAATGAAAATTTTATTAAAATATTTTATACTTAAATACTTAAATTTATGAGAATAAAATGTTTAAAATATTATTTTTTATTACCAACAAAATTATATATAGATATATTTTAAGAAATATTAAGAATTATAATTATTCTAATATTGTTAAAAACTTATAAATGAAAATTTTGTTAAAATATATTAAAATTTTTAAAATATTGTTTTTTATTATCAATAAAATTGTATATAAAAATTTTCTAAAAATATATCAAAAAATGATAAATATTTGAAAATAAATTATGTGATAATGAAATTTACTCTTTTAAACTGATATATTTCTTTAGATAGAGATAAATCTGAAGGTAATCTGTATAATTAAAAAAAAATAATTAAATATTTAAGTGTGTATTATCATTTATAAACTAATATGTATGTAAAATGTATAAAATATAAAAATATCCAGTTCTTTACATCTAATAAAAAAATAATTACGATAAAAGTTGAAATTAAAAAATTTATATTGCTTTTCTATATTAAATATTAATTTAATTTCATTTATAAATGTGTATTTAGGTTAAATAAATTTTAAAATGGAAAAATATTAAAACGAAGTAATCACGTAAATGTTTTATGGTGAAGCTAAATGAAATTTAACCATATTTGATTTAATCAGTTTTTTATTACTTCATATTTTTATTAAAACTGATATCTCGATGTTTACATCGTTAATAATATCAATGTCAATTCAAATTATTATTAGAAATAAAAATGCCTACTGTGGCAATATTTAAAAGTAGTCAATTAAATTAATGATGAATCAGCATATTAATTACAAAAAGTTATATTGTACAATATAAAATATTGCCTAATAAATATCGACGTTTACAGTTATTCCCATAATTATTATTAATTTTGTATAAAAAACTACCGCATTTAAAATAATTGCTTGATAAATTGTTAAGGAATTCCAGAAATCTGTCTGAAGCAACAGAATCAATGGTTTCAAAGTAATTACAATTAAAAAACAGTTAATTTAACCATAATCGTCGACACTAATTAATTAATTAACCAACAGCCACGATTCAATCCTTTCTTCCACATTCTCTCCGTGAATTATAATAAATGATCGGTGCCCGTTTCATGTCAGACGTTTAACTACAATTGTGCCTTTCGCGTGTTAAATAAATAATTATTCTCGTACGGTTTCTCTTATTGTTTACAACATCGCCGATTTTCTCACACACCCTTTGATATTATTACAAGTGCGCAAACAGCCGCACAAGTGCAGTTCTCATAATGAATAATAATCTATATTTACATTTAACAATGTCAATTAGCATGCATGATGTAAGGATGCAGGAATTAAGACCAAGAAGACAAAGTGTCTACGTCTATTTTTAGCAGTGCCTTTCACAACGGTGCACATTGTAGTGCGTAAATCATACCTAGGCGAAACAATTAAAAAGAACAACAAATTTCAAATCGACCATTCGGTTCACTGACACCGTTTATTACCGTTCGGCTACATGCGAAATTACCATACGAATAGGTAAAATTATATGTCGTTGATGATTTGAAAAAATGACGACGTCTAACATCGACAATGGTTTATAAATATTTAAATGCATTTCGCCTAGGGTACGACTTTGACGTCGGACGAAGGAACTGCAAACATTTCGTAGTCGTCGTCTAAAGCTTTCTACATTTTTCATGCTCCTCCGATTTCACTCCTCACTAAACTGAACAGGGAATGCACTTTAAAATATGCAGGTGATTATCTGAAAAGTTGGAACAAGCGAAAAATGGTATTATAAAGTGCCGTTCGTGAAAATTTCAGGACGGATTCGGAAACTGTGCGGATTTAATGCAAAACACGTTACGAAAGCCGCGTGTAAGCTTTATGTAAAAGTTAAATTGAGTTGCCCGTACCCTTCAGCGTCTTTTAAGCCGCTTACAAAAGCACTTTTGTCGTTGCTGCCATTGTTTAACGACTGTTAAAACAGTACAATGTTCGTGCGTCCCGATCATTTTGTTTGTCAAAAATCCGTAACAGATCGAATTAATGCTGCACAAAGCCCAATTTATGGTGTTTCATATAAACCGCCGACCTGACAAACATCAAAGAACAAGACGAACGGAATAACAATACCGATGTTTAAATTCTTGAATTAAACCGTATGTCACGTATGCCGTTCTAATCCACAATAAACATTGGATTAGTCAAATCAGGTGAACAATGTCTCCTGTTTGTACGTGTGTGGTAGAGAATTTTGATAATGGAGAGCAACATGCAACTGGTCTGTTTTATTTCAAATAGCAGGTCGATTCTGGTCGTGATTTTATTTTTTGTCGGAATGTTGTTTCATGCACAATTTCAATAGTTTTGAATTGAAAAAACCTATTGACTCGTCAGCATTTTTGGTTTTTAAAGTTTTTTTCAGTGATCATTGAAAATAATGCCTTGATAATTAACATAAATTTTACATAATATCAAAATATGCTTTAAAAATGACCAGAAGTTGTACTTTATATAAAAAACAAATAAAATAAAAATAAGAAAGTAGGAAAATGTAACTGGCCTATTTCATTTTAAATTACCTGGACAATTTTGGTCATGATATTGTGTTCTTTGATTAATTTCATTAATATCCAATAGTTCCTGACAATTTGAGGGTATTTTTGGTTTTTAGAGCTAAATTTATTTTTTCAGGGATCGTTGAAAATAATTATCAATGGTTAATTGTAGCAGAATCCAACATAAATTTTATGTACTCGACGATTTTGATTTTATATTTTGTTGAGATGTTATTCCAAGAACAGTTTCATTAGTTTTGAACTGAAAAACAAATCCTGATAATTTGCGAACATATTCGGTTTTTAGACCTAAATATATTTTTTCAGGAACCGCAGAAAATAATGCCTTGATTAGTTTTCAACAGAAAAACTCTTGATAATTTGTGGACATTTTCGATTTTTGGAGCTAAATATATTTTTTCAGGGATCCAACATAAATTTTATGTACCATTAAAATACACTATAGAAATGTCCATAAGTAGTATTTTATATAAAAAACAAATCAAGTGAAAATAAAGAGGAAAACGTAAGTAGCCTATTTCATTTCGAATTAACTCGACGATTTTAATCAGGATTTTATATTTTGTTAAGATATTGTTACACGAGCAAGTTCATTATTTTTAAACTGAAACAAAATCCTGATAATTTGTTAGCATATTCGGTTTTTGGAGATATATATATTTATTCAGGGATCGCTGAAAATAATGCCTTGATAATTATCGATGGTTAATTGTGACAGAATCCAACAAATTTTATGTACCATCAAAATACACTTTAGAGATGTCCAGAAGTAGTGTTTTATATAAAAAACAAATCAAGTGAAAATAAAGTGGTAAATGTAAGTAGCCTATTTCATTTCGAATTAACTCGACGATTTTAATCAGGATTTTATATTTTGTTGAGATGTTATTCCACGAGTAATTTCATTATTTTTAAACTGAAACAAAATCCTGATAATTTGTTAGCATATTCGGTTTTTAAAGATATATATATTTTTTCAGGAATCGCTGAAAATAATGCCTTGATAATTATCAATGGTTAATTGTGACAGAATCCAACAAATTTTATGTACCATCAAAATACACTTTAGAAATGTCCAGAAGTAGTATTTTATATAAAAAACACAATCAAGTGAAAATAAAGAGGAAAATGTAAGTAGCCTATTTCATTTCGAATTAACTCGACGATTTTGATCATGATTTTATATTTTGTTGAGATGTTATTCCACGAGTAATTTCATTATTTTTAAACTGAAACAAAATCCTGATAATTTGTTAGCATATTCGGTTTTTAGAGGTATATATATTTTTTCAGGGATCGCTGAAAATAATGCCTTGATAATTATTAATGGTTAATTGTGACAGAATCCAACAAATTTTATGTACCATCAAAATACACTTTAGAAATGTCCAGAAGTAGTATTTTATATAAAAAATAAATCAAGTGAAAATAAAGAGGAAAATGTAAGTAGCCTATTTCATTTCGAATTAACTGGACGATTTTGATCATGATTTTATATTTTGTTGAGATGTTATTCCACGAGTAATTTCATTATTTTTAAACTGAAACAAAATCCTGATAATTTGTTAGCATATTCGGTTTTTGGAGATATATATATTTATTCAGGGATCGCTGAAAATAATGCCTTGATAATTATCAATGGATAATTGTGGCAGAATCCAACAAATTTTATGTACCATCAAAATACACTTTAGAAATGTCCAGAAGTAGTATTTTATATAAAAAACAAATCAAGTGAAAATAAAGAGGAAAATGTAACTAGCCTATTTCATTTCGAATTAACTGGACGATTTTGATCATGATTTTATATTTTGTTGAGATGTTATTCCACGAGTAATTTCATTATTTTTAAACTGAAACAAAATCCTGATAATTTGTAGCATATTCGGTTTTTAGAGATATATATATTTATTCAGGGATCGCTGAAAATAATGCCTTGATAATTATCAATGGTTAATTGTGACAGAATCCAACAAATTTTATGTACCATCAAAATACACTTTAGAAATGTCCAGAAGTAGTATTTTATATAAAAAATAAATCAAGTGAAAATAAAGAGGAAAATGTAAGTAGCCTATTTCATTTCGAATTAACTCGACGATTTTGATCATGATTTTATATTTTGTTGAGATGTTATTCCACGAGTAATTTCATTATTTTTAAACTGAAACAAAATCCTGATAATTTGTTAGCATATTCGATTTTTGGAGATATATATATTTATTCAGGGATCGCTGAAAATAATGCCTTGATAATTATCAATGGATAATTGTGGCAGAATCCAACAAATTTTATGTACCATCAAAATACACTTTAGAAATGTCCAGAAGTAGTATTTTATATAAAAAACAAATCAAGTGAAAATAAAGAGGAAAATGTAACTAGCCTATTTCATTTCGAATTAACTGGACGATTTTGATCATGATTTTATATTTTGTTGAGATGTTATTCCACGAGTAATTTCATTATTTTTAAACTGAAACAAAATCCTGATAATTTGTAGCATATTCGGTTTTTAGAGATATATATATTTATTCAGGGATCGCTGAAAATAATGCCTTGATAATTATCAATGGTTAATTGTGACAGAATCCAACAAATTTTATGTACCATCAAAATACACTTTAGAAATGTCCAGAAGTAGTATTTTATATAAAAAATAAATCAAGTGAAAATAAAGAGGAAAATGTAAGTAGCCTATTTCATTTCGAATTAACTCGACGATTTTGATCATGATTTTATATTTTGTTGAGATGTTATTCCACGAGTAATTTCATTATTTTTAAACTGAAACAAAATCCTGATAATTTGTTAGCATATTCGGTTTTTGGAGATATATATATTTATTCAGGGATCGCTGAAAATAATGCCTTGATAATTATCAATGGATAATTGTGGCAGAATCCAACAAATTTTATGTACCATCAAAATACACTTTAGAAATGTCCAGAAGTAGTATTTTATATAAAAAACAAATCAAGTGAAAATAAAGAGGAAAATGTAACTAGCCTATTTCATTTCGAATTAACTGGACGATTTTGATCATGATTTTATATTTTGTTGAGATGTTATTCCACGAGTAATTTCATTATTTTTAAACTGAAACAAAATCCTGATAATTTGTAGCATATTCGGTTTTTAGAGATATATATATATTTATTCAGGGATCGCTGAAAATAATGCCTTGATAATTATCAATGGTTAATTGTGACAGAATCCAACAAATTTTATGTACCATCAAAATACACTTTAGAAATGTCCAGAAGTAGTATTTTATATAAAAAATAAATCAAGTGAAAATAAAGAGGAAAATGTAAGTAGCCTATTTCATTTCGAATTAACTCGACGATTTTGATCATGATTTTATATTTTGTTGAGATGTTATTCCACGAGTAATTTCATTATTTTTAAACTGAAACAAAATCCTGATAATTTGTTAGCATATTCGGTTTTTGGAGATATATATATTTATTCAGGGATCGCTGAAAATAATGCCTTGATAATTATCGATGGTTAATTGTGACAGAATCCAACAAATTTTATGTACCATCAAAATACACTTTAGAGATGTCCAGAAGTAGTATTTTATATAAAAAACAAATCAAGTGAAAATAAAGAGGTAAATGTAAGTAGCCTATTTCATTTCGAATTAACTCGACGATTTTAATCAGGATTTTATATTTTGTTGAGATGTTATTCCACGAGTAATTTCATTATTTTTAAACTGAAACAAAATCCTGATAATTTGTTAGCATATTCGGTTTTTGGAGATATATATATTTATTCAGGGATCGCTGAAAATAATGCCTTGATAATTATTAATGGTTAATTGTGACAGAATCCAACAAATTTTATGTACCATCAAAATACACTTTAGAAATGTCCAGAAGTAGTATTTTATATAAAAAACAAATCAAGTGAAAATAAAGAGGAAAATGTAAGTAGCCTATTTCATTTCGAATTAACTGGACGATTTTGATCATGATTTTATATTTTGTTGAGATGTTATTCCACGAGTAATTTCATTATTTTTAAACTGAAACAAAATCCTGATAATTTGTAGCATATTCGGTTTTTAGAGATATATATATTTATTCAGGGATCGCTGAAAATAATGCCTTGATAATTATCAATGGTTAATTGTGACAGAATCCAACAAATTTTATGTACCATCAAAATACACATTAGAAATGTCCAGAAGTAGTATTTTATATAAAAAATAAATCAAGTGAAAATAAAGAGGAAAATGTAAGTAGCCTATTTCATTTCGAATTAACTCGACGATTTTGATCATGATTTTATATTTTGTTGAGATGTTATTCCACGAGTAATTTCATTATTTTTAAACTGAAACAAAATCCTGATAATTTGTTAGCATATTCGGTTTTTGGAGATATATATATTTATTCAGGGATCGCTGAAAATAATGCCTTGATAATTATCAATGGATAATTGTGGCAGAATCCAACAAATTTTATGTACCATCAAAATACACTTTAGAAATGTCCAGAAGTAGTATTTTATATAAAAAACAAATCAAGTGAAAATAAAGAGGAAAATGTAACTAGCCTATTTCATTTCGAATTAACTGGACGATTTTGATCATGATTTTATATTTTGTTGAGATGTTATTCCACGAGTAATTTCATTATTTTTAAACTGAAACAAAATCCTGATAATTTGTAGCATATTCGGTTTTTAGAGATATATATATTTATTCAGGGATCGCTGAAAATAATGCCTTGATAATTATCAATGGTTAATTGTGACAGAATCCAACAAATTTTATGTACCATCAAATTACACTTTAGAAATGTCCAGAAGTAGTATTTTATATAAAAAACAAATCAAGTGAAAATAAAGAGGAAAATGTAAGTAGCCTATTTCATTTCGAATTAACTCGACGATTTTAATCAGGATTTTATATTTTGTTGAGATGTTATTCCACGAGTAATTTCATTATTTTTAAACTGAAACAAAATCCTGATAATTTGTTAGCATATTCGGTTTTTAGATATATATATATATATATATTTATTCAGGGATCGCTGAAAATAATGCCTTGATAATTATCGATGGTTAATTGTGACAGAATCCAACAAATTTTATGTACCATCAAAATACACTTTAGAAATGTCCAGAAGTGGTATTTTATATAAAAAACAAATCAAGTGAAAATAAAGAGGAAAATGTAAGTAGCCTATTTCATTTCGAATTAACTCGACGATTTTGATCATGATTTTATATTTTGTTGAGATATTATTACACGAGCAAGTTCATTTGTTTTCAACAGAAAAAATCCTGATAATTTGTGAGCATATTCGGTTTTTAGAGATATATATATATATTTATTCAGGGATCGCTGAAAATAATGCCTTGATAATTATCGATGGTTAATTGTGACAGAATCCAACAAATTTTATGTACCATCAAAATACACTTTAGAAATGTCCAGAAGTGGTATTTTATATAAAAAACAAATCAAGTGAAAATAAAGAGGAAAATGTAAGTAGCCTATTTCATTTCGAATTAACTCGACGATTTTAATCAGGATTTTATATTTTGTTGAGATGTTATTCCACGAGTAATTTCATTATTTTTAAACTGAAACAAAATCCTGATAATTTGTTAGCATATTCGGTTTTTAGATATATATATATATATATATTTATTCAGGGATCGCTGAAAATAATGCCTTGATAATTATCGATGGTTAATTGTGACAGAATCCAACAAATTTTATGTACCATCAAAATACACTTTAGAAATGTCCAGAAGTGGTATTTTATATAAAAAACAAATCAAGTGAAAATAAAGAGGAAAATGTAAGTAGCCTATTTCATTTCGAATTAACTCGACGATTTTGATCATGATTTTATATTTTGTTGAGATATTATTACACGAGCAAGTTCATTTGTTTTCAACAGAAAAAATCCTGATAATTTGTGAGCATATTCGGTTTTTAGAGATATATATATATATTTATTCAGGGATCGCTGAAAATAATGCCTTGATAATTATCGATGGTTAATTGTGACAGAATCCAACAAATTTTATGTACCATCAAAATACACTTTAGAAATGTCCAGAAGTGGTATTTTATATAAAAAACAAATCAAGTGAAAATAAAGAGGAAAATGTAAGTAGCCTATTTCATTTCGAATTAACTCGACGATTTTAATCAGGATTTTATATTTTGTTGAGATGTTATTCCACGAGTAATTTCATTATTTTTAAACTGAAACAAAATCCTGATAATTTGTTAGCATATTCGGTTTTTAGATATATATATATATATATATTTATTCAGGGATCGCTGAAAATAATGCCTTGATAATTATCGATGGTTAATTGTGACAGAATCCAACAAATTTTATGTACCATCAAAATACACTTTAGAAATGTCCAGAAGTGGTATTTTATATAAAAAACAAATCAAGTGAAAATAAAGAGGAAAATGTAAGTAGCCTATTTCATTTCGAATTAACTCGACGATTTTGATCATGATTTTATA
Organism: Aethina tumida; assembly: GCF_024364675.1. Lineage (NCBI taxonomy): Eukaryota > Metazoa > Arthropoda > Insecta > Coleoptera > Nitidulidae > Aethina > Aethina tumida. The sequence goes on from NC_065441.1 coordinate 5,019,251, forward strand.
TTTTGTTGAGATATTATTACACGAGCAAGTTCATTTGTTTTCAACAGAAAAAATCCTGATAATTTGTGAGCATATTCGGTTTTTAGAGATATATATATATATTTATTCAGGGATCGCTGAAAATAATGCCTTGATAATTATCGATGGTTAATTGTGACAGAATCCAACAAATTTTATGTACCATCAAAATACACTTTAGAAATGTCCAGAAGTGGTATTTTATATAAAAAACAAATCAAGTGAAAATAAAGAGGAAAATGTAAGTAGCCTATTTCATTTCGAATTAACTCGACGATTTTAATCAGGATTTTATATTTTGTTGAGATGTTATTCCACGTGTAATTTCATTATTTTTAAACTGAAACAAAATCCTGATAATTTGTAGCATATTCGGTTTTTAGAGATATATATATATATATATATATATATATATATATATATATATATATATATATATATATATATATTTATTCAGGGATCGCTGAAAATAATGCCTTGATAATTATCAATGGTTAATTGTGACAGAATCCAACAAATTTTATGTACCATCAAATTACACTTTAGAAATGTCCAGAAGTAGTATTTTATATAAAAAACAAATCAAGTGAAAATAAAGAGGAAAATGTAAGTAGCCTATTTCATTTCGAATTAACTCGACGATTTTAATCAGGATTTTATATTTTGTTGAGATGTTATTCCACGAGTAATTTCATTATTTTTAAACTGAAACAAAATCCTGATAATTTGTTAGCATATTCGGTTTTTAGAGCTATATTTATTTTTACAGGGATCGCTGAAAATAATGTCTTGATAATTATCAATGGATAATTGTGACAGAATCCAACAAATTTTATGTACCATCAAAATACACTTTAGAAATGTCCAGAAGTAGTATTTTATATAAAAAACATAATCAAGTGAAAATAAAGAGGAAAATGTAAGTATCCTATTTCATTTCGAATTAACTCGACGATTTTAATCATGATTTTATATTTTGTTGAGATATTATTCCACGAGCAATTTCATTAGTTTTCAACTGAAAAAAAATCCTGATAATTTGTGAACATTTTCGGTTTTTAGAGTTAAATATATTTTTTCAGAGATTGCTGAAAATAATGCATTGATAATTATCAATGGATAATTGTAACAGAATCCAACATAAATTTTATCTACCATCAAAATACACTTTAGAAATGTCCAGAAGTAGTATTTTATATAAAAACAAGAGGAAAATCTAACTAACCTATTTCATTAAAATTAACTCGACTATTTTGATCATGATTTTATATTTTGTTGAGATGTTATTCCACGAGCAATTTCATTAGTTTTCAACAGAAAAAATCCTGATAATTTGTGGACATTTTCGGTTTTTAGAGCTAAATATATTTTTTCAGGTATCGCTGGAAATAATGCCTTGATAGTTGTCAAAGGATAATTAACAGGATCCAACATAAAAAAACCTTTATGAAGAGAAAAATATATAAATTCCAACATGTCAAGTGAATCAGATAAAGTAGCAATTAAAACTATATGAAGAACTTTTAGAATATAGTTGGTCAACTATGGTAGTGTTATTTGACTTGTGCTTTGTTATTATTACTATATTATACTTTAATTACTTAAATTAATAATATTATTGTATCTTTCCTAAAGTTAAATATAGAAAAAAGTAAAAAAAGTCTAATCAATTGTACAGAAGTCTTTTACAAACATTTTGAACCTCGTCTAAGATAAATTTAGTAATTTTACTTATTATGACTTATAACTGAAACCAAGTTAAATAAAGACTTAATGTTATTACCTTCTGCTTTTTTCTCATTTTTATGCAATAAACGATGGTTTGCTAAGAATGTTTATCAAATTCGTCTGCTCTCTTTGTCACTGAGATTACCATCTCAATGAACATGATCAGAATATTATACATCAGTAACAAAAGTGGGTGCAGGAACGTCGCTAATCCAGAACTTCCCTACTTCCTATCATACAAATCTTTTTCATTAAAAAAGTACATTTTAAAGCTGTTAAACATAAAAAGTAGTACACAGTAAGTGAGTTTTCCACTTGTGAAACTCTATTTTCAAAATAACTCACTGAACTGTCTTTAAGTCTGTTGGTCCATGTATATAGTTAGACTATTACTTCACATCTCGAATTTCCTCATAAACATAAGTGGCGTTCAACGTAAACATCGATGTGAATATGGGCAATAAACCAGTGAAAGCACTAGTAAAAGTATTAAATAAATAGTTGTGTTAAAGGTCGCCACTGTTCCGATCTTTAAAACAAACAAATCGAAAATAGACTGAATGAGTTGTGCGGACATGTTTGTTTGTTTTGGCGTTTAACCGACTGGCCTGACTGCCACCGCCTCGCCGGACTTGTATATTTACACATTTAGCACTGACCTATCTGGTACGACTGCAAACAAACCAGTCGATTTTTATTAAATTTTTAACATATCCACGAGGCGCAATATTAAATTCGAAAGGACTGTCGACATTCCGACCACGTGGCCCCATCACGGAATACCTGCCGTAAACGTAATAAAATCATCGCTCGAATTTCATACTCGGGCCACAGACGACGAAAAAAATCCTGTCACGCAACATGCCCGTTGGCCAGACTGCATCTTAATTGCCCGTTTTTAAAACAAAAAATTTAAGTTGTTAACTTGTAAACTGTCCAGATGGTCGATAAATTAGTCGCGGACGTTACGGCGCTTTTGATTTAATTGGGTGAATTGACCAACATTGCGAGGACATGGATATATGCTAATTAAAACCTAAACGAAGCTGTCTGTGGTCACAAAAAACCTCCGTCGACGCTTCTAATCCTGGTCCGGCTGACGTTGATGTGAAGTCGATTATGATTTAGTGACGTCCTGTATATGGTAGTCTATTACCGACTAGAAACCAGTCTTCAAATCCCCGCGATCCCGTACCAGATATAAAGATGATTGCAGATACGACAGCATTATTTATACTGCACTCATAAATTGGCGGATATATCCACACACAGATACGTGCTGATACGGAGTCGGAGGAATATTGGACTCAGATTGGGATCTTCTTGGTACAGAGGTTTCTGGTTTTATGAAATAATGGCATGGCATTATGTCCACGCATTCATTAATTGACTTGTATAGGGGTACGGTTTCCAAGAATATGTCGTTTATTACGTTGTACGTGATGGCGGAGGAAAATATTAGATTGGGATTAGAAAATTATACGTTTCGGTTTTATGTCGGTCTTCTTAAAAGAAGAAGGGGTTGCTGTCAAAGGGTCGGAAATGAGTTTTTTATTGCGGTCGTGGTCTTTGTCGTCTGTACGAGTCAAAGGATCAATCTCCTTTTGATGTATTTAATTAACAATTATTTTGTTGACATTGAAACCTTGAGTGCTCTTTTGTAATTAAGGTTTACCTTGTTGAAGTTAAATGTGTTCATCCAACACAAACAAATTATCCAAAGACATAAAAATATGAAAATAATGTATTTATTGGAAACCTTTAAACTATTCCTACTTTCTAGTATGTGAAATTGATACTGGACTTACCGATGATTATTTTAATGTATGTTATTAAATCAACATAATGGTGTTTGTGTTCTGCTTCCTATTTGTTATTCAAACTGTCGCCCATATTGAGGAAGAAACTCTTTAAATGTCATACACAAGCAGATCTTTCATATGTTAACGATCATAAATGTATATTGACTTTTAAGGGCCATTAAGAAGTTTCAAATTAGTATTACATAATAAAATCAAATGTCATGTTATAGTGTTTTGAATTTATGTATTCCTACATCTGAAAACAATAAAGTTCCGCCTAATTAACATTTTATTCACAAAGATAATAATAGAATTAATTATTTATAGTCAAATGAAACACATAAAAAATATCAATCTTAACAAAAATTATGAGTAAACACGAAGAGAACAACTCAACAACAAGTTAAACTAACCAGGTCTTGTATGAAGATGTCCTTATTTAACCTAATCTAATCAAGCCAAATCTAACCTAATCAAAACTATTCAAAGGCAACTTAAGTCTATGTAAAAAGATTTGAGTAATAAGTTGTAAGAATGTATATAAACTGAAATATTTTTGTAATTTGGGTTATTATTTATTAAAAAATAACAAAAATTCATTATTTCTTATATATCAAAATTTGATTATTTTGTACAAATAGAATATTTTCAGGTGTTAAAACCTTAACTTAAACTCTCCTTACATCATTTAACCACATAAAACCTATTTAGAAGGAAAACTAAAAATTCATTATTTCAGTAGTATCTAGTAATATTAAATTTAATACAAAAATTAAATTTTCAGATTTTATAATTAATTAATAATCATAATTTTCAGTCGTTAACATCTTAAAATCTCCTTTCTTTAACCACATAAAACTTAACCTAATATGTTTAAACTAATTCTATTCAAACCTAATCCAACTAAACCTAATTTAAGCCAACATATATTAATATAATATAATTTGGTTTAATGTAACATAATCTAATATGACTTAATATAATTTATTTTTAATATTAGGCATTATTGTATAAAAAACATTTTAATAATGTAAAATTAAATTTTACTAAAAAATGGATTAAATATTTCTGAGAAAATATCAAATTATAATTGGAAAAACTGAATAAATTATTGCAGAAAAGTTTATAAAAATTATTAACGTTTTTGTAATTTATGTTACATAACTTATTTATGAAAAACTTAAGATTATAAAAAAATCAAATAAAACATTTTACTAACCGAAAATTAGATTTGAGTAATAAGTTGTTGAATTTATATAAACTGAAATATTTTTGTAATTTGGGTTATTTATTAAAAAAGAACAAAAAATTCATCATTCATATCAAAATTTGATTATTTTTTACAAATACAATATTTTCAATTGTTAAAACCTTAACTTAAACTCTCCTTACGTCATTTAACCACATAAAACCTAATATCTAATTATTTAGAAGAAAAACTAAAAATGCAGTAGTATCTAATAATATTAAATTTAATTAATTAATATTTAAGATATTATAATCAATAAATAATATTTGATTATTTAGTAGAAAGAATATTTTCAGTCGTTAACTTAAACTTATTATGTTTAAACTAATTCCATCCAAACCTAATCAAACCTAACCCAACTTAAGCCAACATATATAAAGATAATAATAAGAAAAACTAAAAATTCATTATTTATTATATCTACAAAAAGAGTAATATTAATTTTTATATGCAGGCAATCTAAGTAATACACAAATATTTATTAAATTAACAAAAAATTATTATTATTATTATTATCAGAATATTTTATAATTAATTAATAAACAAAAATTGATTATTTTGTACAAATAGAATATTTTCAGTCGTTAAAACCTTAAAACTTAAACTCTCCTAGCCTAAAATGTCTATTGTCAAAAGAAACTCAATAGGAAGAGAACAATATTAAAGTTCCATTTAATTAATCTTTAATTCATTAGTATTGAAGAAAATAAAAATGGAATTGATTTGGTATTGTATGAAGACTTCCATTCCACCATCATCATCACCATTGAATATCTTATAAAAACAATATGAAAGAGTTTTTGTGAGTCCAGCTCAGTAACATGTCATCTTCATTCCCCCAAATCCAATTCATAAATTCACAGGTCCGAATTAACAGTCAGGTCGTGCCAATATCAATGAACCAAACCCACCAAAACAAAAATCAATAAATCTCCGTGAAATTAAGCAGGAATTAAAAACGGTCCGTTTACGGTCCTCAAATAACAACCAGTTTTTCATTTTCGTCCAGAGTGCAATACGGTGCATCCCGTTTCAAGGTCGGTGACAAAGTGGAGGTGACTCTTTTACGAAATGGAAAGGAAGGTGTCTCCGCGTTATGCAATTGACTATTGAAGATGCTGAATGAGATTACGTTCTTTGTCTTCAATCGAGTGCTGTTGGTGGACGCAAAAAAAGTTTCATCAGTGTTGGATGCCATTTAAATTTTATTGTTTAAACCTTTATTGCTCTTAATCTTAATCTTTCGTAACGTCGGCCCACGTCGAATTTTCTGCAGGTGTAGCATCAGGTGTTTGCTTGAAAAAAATAGAGAAAAATCACTTTCTCTTAATTCCAGTTGGAAGACACTTGAAGCACGTGCACGTTTAAAAATAAACAATGTTGAAGCAAACAATTTCTTTAAGCATTATCTTGTCGACTTATAAATAACCGTGTATTTAGCAGTTAACATCGGGAATGCCACGAAAAAGACCCAGCCTCGTTAAACCTGATAAATTATTATTTTTAAACGTTATTAGTCAACGTCTTTTCCTATTGTGAAACTGTTTTAATTGTTATCTGGAAACGTAAATTTCAGGACAAAAAAATTAACTAAATATATAATGAGCGTAAATCAAATGTGTTGACATAAAAAAATGATACAGAGTATGACATAAATATAACATGTTTACTTCGACACTATTTAAATAAATATGAACATAGAAAGGTCTTGAACTTTAGATAATAAACCAATAATACTATTGTTTTTTACAACATTTAACAAGTGTAAACAGATGTGTCAATTAATTTATGTGACTGAATACAATTTTAATTTTACTAATTTCATAACAAAAAAATAAGAATTTAGATTTGTACGGGTAAAATTATCACGAGACATTAATGACTTTATTATTTATTATTCACTTTTATTAATATCCATATCTGACTCACAAGTTTAATGTTCAGACATGTCGATAATTCTTTTCACTCGTTCTTATTACAAATGTATGCACGTATGACAATAATTCGTTCCATATACGAACTTAACTAATAAACATGATGAATAAATTATATGGATACTCAGTTAAGGCTAAAATAAAAGGGTGTGACTTGTTATATATATATTGGAATGGGATAATTTATGTACAATTCAAAAAAATAAGTGATTATGCAAAATATCTTGTGTTAGGTATTAAATTTATGGCGTTTTTAATGGGTAATTAAGTTCTTTTTAATTAAATAATCCACCAGGAAACTAAATATCTTTTTATGGACTTGTTTTATTTCATGCTTGAGGCACGATTTCGTGATTTTAGGATTTTACAACTATAAGAAAAAACGGGGAAATATTGTTTTTTCGTTGAATAAGTTAACACTTTCTTAAGAAATTCTAATACTATACTGTTAACATTTAAAATTTCTCATAACACTAATTATCAGCTTCCTGTATATTTATTAAAGTCATTATAATATAATTTAAACGTTGTCTAACCTAACCAACCTAATGTAACTTAACATAACCTATTTTTAATGCTATTGTATATCAAAATTTGATTATTTTGTACAAATAAAATATTTTCAATTGTTAAAACCTTAATTTAAAGTCTCCTTACCTCATTTAACCTCATAAAACCTAACTTAATATATCTAATTATTTAGAAGGAAAGTTAAAAATTCATTATTTCCTATATGAAAAAGGAAATTCATATTTATATACAATAGTATCTAGCAATGTTAAATTTAATAAAAAAATTAAATTTTCAGATTTTATAATTAATTAATAATCAATATTTGATTATTTTGTAGAAAGAATATTTTCAGTCGTAAACACCTCAACTTAAACTCTCCTTACCTTAACCATATAAAACTTAACCTAATATGTTTAAACTAATTCCACCCAAACCTAATCAAACCCAACCTAATTTAAGCCAATATACATTAAGATAATAATAAGAAAAACTAAAAATTCATTATCTATTATACCTAAAAAAGGGTAATATTAATTTGTATATGCAGGCAATCTAGTAAAACACAAATATTTATTAAATTAATAAAAAACTTAAATTCTCAGATATTTTATAATTAATTAATAATATTTTTTTAAATGCTAGGCATAGTTCGTTGCAAAAACAATGCAAATCAATTTGGCTTAATGTAACATAACCTAATATAACTTAATATAATTTATTTTTAATACTAGGCATTATATAAAAAACATTTTAATAATGTAAAATTGAATTTTCCTAAAAAATGTATTACATATTTCTGAGGAAATATCAAATTATAATTGGGAAAACTGAATAAATCACTGCAGAAAAGTTTATAAAAATTATTAACGTTTTTGTAATTTATGTTACATAACTTATTAATGAAGAACTTAAGATTATAAAAAATATTCAATCAAATAAAATTTTAATAATCGAAAATTAATTGTTTTTTGTATACAGAAAAATGTATTTTTTGAAAATGAGAATAAATATAGCATATCAGGGAATAAATCAAATTATAATTAAAAATATGGTTAATTTTGTTAATTTTACTTATAAAAATTAAATGAATTCTTTGTAATTTATAATTCACTTATATTTTTTATAATTTTATATTTATTAATGAATAACTAAAAATTTATTATTTGTTATATATAAAATAGTGTTAATTTTTTTATGCAAGTATTATGGTGAAACACATAAATAATAACTACAATTTAGTGTAAATTTTAGAATTTTCAAGAAATTTTATTTTATTTATTAAAGTTAAGATTTAATTATTTTGTATAAATATATTTTCAGTCGTTATTATTATTAACATCTAATTACATTCACATGGTTACACTCTTTAATTTTTTATAAACCAATTGGCTTATGAAAACATTGGAGATTTTATTAAATTAATTTCTAATTTTAAATAAAAAACAAACATTTAAAAAAATGTATCTTTGGATTTATTTTTAAGTTTAATTTAGATTATTTATTAGACAAAAATAGAGAAAAATATAATTATTTCTTAAATATAAAAAAGGTTAATATTAATAATTTAATAAAAAATTTAAAATTCTTGGGGAATTATATAATTATCTAATAATAACAATTTGATACTATTGTACAAATGGGATATTTTCAACCCTTGTAACTTTAACTTAAACTTACCTTATCTTATCTAACTTCACCGTATGAAATCTAACCTGATATAATCAAATTAAATTTAGTCCAACCAAACTTAACGTAACTTAAACCAATCTAACATATTTTATTGTTTAATTAATTTGTAAAAATGTCAAAAAATATAATGATTTATAATCAAAATTTGATTTTATACTGAAATTATATTTTCAGTCGTTACAACCTTAACTTAAACTTAACCACATCAAACCTAACCTAATATAATCAAACTAAATCTAGCCTAACCTAACCAAACCTAACGTAACATTTTAATGTAGATTTATTAATTTGTAAATTTTACTTATGAAAATATAAAAATAATAGTGTATTTTAAGATTTACACTAAAATATTTTTCTAATATAGGTATTTTTATATTTATCAAAGTATTTGAAAAGTGTAACCTAACCAAAGTAAACCTAACTCAAGCCTAGCTTAATTCAATATAAACCAGTTTCGATAAAAAATGAAAATATTGGAGGACTTGTTTAATTAATTGTTTATTTTCTATACGCCCCAATAATTGCTGTGTCAAGTCAATTAACCTTTCGCATCTTCGAAAAAAAAAATCAATTCGTCAACGCCCCAAGCGAAATTGCAATTTATTAGATAATGGAGCGCGTTCCATGTTGCACCTACATGCTAATGCCAAGTTTACACACCTCGGCCATCAAACTGAGACATTAGAATAGTCAGGAAATTAAAGACTTCCAGTCAGTCAACGGGGGAGACGCGGACACCAACACGAAAGGTCAATGCAGCGTCCCATTAGTGATGTGTCTTTTTATTTTTCTTTCAAAAAATAAACGTAATACCTGTCAATTATCCAGGCACTGATAAATCTTTTATTCCGTATTTTTCAGTGGGACGTACACGCGAATCGTTCCCACGAGGAATCTAAGCTGAGCAGTGCGGCTCAAAAACATTAAAAACGCATCCCACAGTTGCGGATCGAGTTCCAAAAACTGCCCGTCGATTAACCAATACCAATAAAGCTTTCGGGCCGTGGAATTCAATGAGTCGACCGAACGGAAACGAATCTCAAGCACGTTTATAAATGTTGAAGATTGTTATGAGTCTTTCTGTTAATTCTGCACACCTACAACAAGAGCACATAGTCATGACCGGTCGATATGGAAGTCGCCCACTACTGTGTATCACTTGATAGTGAAAATAGACGCAATTATTTACCGACGTTACCGAGATAATTCAGTCGCAGATGGTTTTGGTGTCTTGTTTTATGAGGATCTATGTCTGGGCACTGTTGCTCAGTTCAACACGTCTTGCTATTTGTTCGACCAAAGAGAATTTAAGGAATCTCCATCAATTTAAACGGTCGAAATAATATAACAGTCTTAAGGACGCGTCGGGTAAACATAATAATGCTTTTAACGTTGTCCAAATTGGACACACCACTAAAACATTGGAAATGGAATTATAAAAGCATAAACTCGGTTCGGTGCTTTATGGACGTCGGTAATTAGTAATTCGCCGAGCTTTCCATTCTAACATTAGCTTTCCAAAGCTAATAATAAAATGTGTCCATCTTAATCCACGAAACGTGGAAAATTACAGTGGTTATTAAAACGGGCCGTGGTACAGACACTGTTAATAACCGAGAGCAAACATTAACCGAACAGCTTAGGGCTAAATATCGCCGCATGCGTTTTATTATACACATTATAAAAGACCACCGGCCGCATATAAAAAAACCAACTAGAAGAGATAATGGCATTTTCAGTCTTTTGTGTGTCGCACCATAGCCACTGAAATAACACGAGGCACGACTAAGTTTCTTTTCCTCCAAAACGATTATCTGTTATTATGGTACATCATTCTTTTCAAGATGCACACTTTTATCTATGTCAACTGCACAACAACGGATGGATTGTTTCTTTTCTACCTCCGGTGTTTACCGAGAGCTAAATGATGTGTTAAATAGTCGGAGAAATTTACGGCACTCGTAATTGAAAGACACACAGTAAGACGAGAACTTTTAATTATGGATTTTTTGCACCTAAACAATAAATCCTTCTTCCATAGTCATATTTTACATGTTTGGAAAATTAAGTAATTAAATTTTTCTTCACTGGTATGCGGTTTAAACTCGGGTAATTGATAGTCGCAATTACGGCCAATAATAATAAATTACAATTAAAAATGGACGGGGTGTTATAATAACCAGTTTAGCTTTGTTGACATTCTAATTAGAGTTCAAACAAGATTAACCTGATTTAATCTCGGGACATTGTGATCCGGACGAGTGCGAAACGTTCACAATTTTAAAGTAGTTTTTTGGTTGGAAAGCTTTCACCTGCGTTAGATTTTTGTTGCTGAATAATTTTGTAATTAGGGTGAATTGAAGGCGGTTTTATCTGTTTGGAAAATGTCAAATTTCACGATGATTTCGGGAATTTCAACATTTGAAACGCATTAGAGATAATTGCTAAGTCGTGCAAAGATATTGAGCAATGGCAGTCGTTTAATCTGGAAAGGAAGAGCTAATTTTAAAATGTAAATTAAAATTAATTACTTTATCGAAGTGAATGATGGATCTAATCAAGACAGAGTTTAATGAGTGTTGTGAAAGTTATGGGGAAATGATGGTGTAATAGTTTGGGATGAAATGGCAAGAATTGCCACAGAAAAAAAATAAATAAAAAAATTCTTTAAAATTTATTAAATATTTTATAATTATTAATACAATTCAACTTTGGCAAAAATTAATTTTAATAATTTAAAAACATATATTTTATTAAAAATAATAATGATTAATAATAATAATAAATAAAAATAAACTATGTAAAGAAAAACTTTTTTTCACTAAAAATTCACACAATAAATTATATTATTAATTTTTTAATGTAAATAATATCAAATATAATAGATAAATATAAATTGAAATTAATAAAAGAATTTGAAAATGAAGATATAATTTGATTATAATCCTTAAAATTAATTATTATGTTAGTTTTTATATAAAAATTATAAATTTAATTATTATTTTATTTCCCAAAAATGTTTAAGTAAATCAATAAATTGTAATAAGTGTTTCATTTTAATTTATTTTTCAAAGAATTAACAATAATAATCATTAGAAGCATCAAATTATATAAAAAATTCCTTGAATTGTTTTCTATTAAAAAAAATTATTCAGAAACTATACTTATATTTAATCTAACTAAATGTACAATGAACAAAAATTTTAAATATTTCAAATTACGATTAAAAAATAATTAAATTATTACCTTACTTTTTACATAAAGTATGTTTTCCCAAATTAATAAACTGAGAAAAATATGTTTTAATTTATATATAATTTTTATAAAAAATAAACAAGGAATTGTCTATATAAAATTTAAAAAAAAATGATTTGAATGATTTTTACATAAATAAATATATAAATATGTTTTTTTTTATTTACATCAGATTTTTTTCTGTATTTGCCAATAAAAACATTTTCCCATTAAAATTCTTCAAAATAATATAATATATAATAACAAATAAGCTATATAAATATTTATAGATTAAATAAAATATTTCGAATTATTCGATAAATAATTAATTAACTATCATAATTTTATAGTATCTTGTAAAACTCATTTTCATTTTGTTTAGATTAATTTTGTTTTTTATTTAATAAACAAAACATTCTAATAATTTAAAACTCATGAAAATTGATAAAAATGTGAATAATTATATAAAATTATAATTATTTAATTAATAATTATCAAAAATTTGATTTAATTATTATTAAAAAACGATAATTATATTTATTTATTTAAAATGTATAAATTTACATCAAAAAATTAATTTTATTATTTATTAATTAATGAATTATCAATATTTGAATGTTCATACAAAAACTATATTCTAATCTATAATATAATAATTGATTAATTATGTTATCTATTAGTTTTGTCATAATTAATTATTTTCTTTATTAATTAATATATAATTCAAATAATACTTCAAAAAATTTTAATTAATTTTAATTAATAAAAAATAATTAAATATTTGATTTAATTATGATTAAAAAACGATTAAATTATTATTACATAAAAATATCAAAATATATATTTTTTTATTTCTTTAATATATGTAAATTTATTAAAAAAATTATTAATTAATTGTCAACATTTGATATTTTATACAAAAATCATATATTAATTTATAATTTAATAATTGTTTAATTTATGATATCAGTTAGTTTCATCATAAAGGACTATCAAAATTTCTGTATATTTATATTTACTATTTTTAATTAACTAATTATTTTTTTATTATTTAATGTATAAATAAAATAATACTTCAAATTAAGATTTAAAAAATAATTAAATATTTGTTAAATTTCTGAATTATATAAAAAATTATAATTAATACATTATCAAATATTTGATTTAATTAAGAAAACAACTAAATTATTATATTACACAAAAACATCAAAATATGTACTTTTTTATTTTTTTAAAATATGTAAATTTATTAAAAATAAAATAATTTTATTAGTAATTAATTAATGAATTGATTGAATTATGATATGATAGTTTTGTCAAAATTTCTGTAATTTTTATTTACATTTTTTAATTAATTAATTTTTTTATTAATACATAAAAATAATTATGAATGTGACATTAAAATGTAAAAAATTAACAGTTTACTTATATTACAAAAAAAAAAAAAAATAAAATCACATATACGTAAATCAATTTTAGTAAATAAAATACACAATTAATTACTCGTAAATCAGTGAAATACTCATATCACGCGTGAGTCACAAACATTACAATAAATTACCAAAATTAACATTTATCAATTCATTCCAAATAAATAATAAATTTCTTGGTTATCTCGACGGTGGCACGAATTTGTGCAATTCCGGACTTGGAAGCGGTGCAATAAATATCGTTTACGAGAAGATATTTATCCGGTCGTTAATTTGGAACCGGAGTATAATTAATGAGCGTTAAAAAGGTCCCATTTACCAGAAAATGGATGGGATCGTCGACAGCCTATACAATGTAAACCCATCCGACTTGTGCTTGTAAGAAGTGTCATTGGAATGCGCTACCAAAATAATCTCGCCGTCTATTAACGGAAACGAAGAACAAAACGAAAATAATCAGGAAAAAATTTAATTGCGTCTTTGCATGTGCCGCTCTTGCGTCCGGACAATGTAGCAAATTGTTGTCGGGTAACAGCTGTGCGCGAAATATCGTAGGAAATCTCAAGTATGCACAAGACCACTTGACTTACTGCGGACTGATTGAAACATAAAGTTAGGCTCGAGTTTATTGGGAATGGCTACGTTATAAATGAGATGAGTAACTGTGTGCTAAGAGAGTTCCTCCCTTTAGAAACACTTCCAAACGTTCAAGAAGGAAAAGTCAATGATAAAGCTTGAGTAGGAGCAAAAGTTTATCAAAATAACAGACACGATTTTATTGGAATCTCTTCATTGACAAATGTGCGAGTAATTATAAAGTAAAAGGTGGATTCCCTAGCTTTGAAAGTCTTCCAAACTTTCAATACAAAAGAGTAGTTGATAAAACATTGTTGAAATTAAAAAAAAAATAAATTATTATCCAAATAATATACTCGATTTTATTGGAAATGCTTTCAGTTTAAAATGGGTGAGGAACTGAAAGATAAGGGAGGGATTTTACAGGAGTAAAAGTCTTTCAAATATCCAACAAACAAAAGTAAATGATATAGCATTAAGTGTAACAAAATATTATTAAAAAAACCCACTCAATTAAATTGAAAATGTCTTGTTATAAAATAGAGGAGTAAATGTGAGCTAAGAGCTGCTTTCCCCGCCTCAGAACTTCTCCAATCATTCAACAAAGAAGTGCAAAGTGATAAAACATTAATAAAATTAAAGTGTAACAAAATATTATCAAAATAATAGCCCGAACCAAAATGCGTTGGGCAGTAACTCTTTGATCATCCATTACATTAATACGAATACCCCATAAAAGAAAGTAGTTAAACGTGGCGCATACGGTTCAAATTTAACTGCCATATTTCACGACCAATACACCAAATGTCCAGTGTAAAAGTCGTATAAACTTTACGGCAACAACGTTTCGTGCTTTTTTTTAGTTTGCGGCATTGAATAGGAAATGTGCTGTTTTGAATTTAGTGGAATGTCGTCGCATTGAATCAGATTAGATTCGAATTTATAGGATCCTCTCCCGTTGTGGACGGCGTACGAACGGAAAAATTTTAATCTGACTCGGACTGATGGTCCAATTAATTTTCTCGTTGGTGTCGAACGATTCGTTCGCGGATACTTCCTGGATTATGTTTACAATTGCGCTCGGAGACTTACACGAATGTTTATTCGAATTTACATGATTATTTGAATTGCTTCATTATTCAGTTATTCGTTTCAATGAAATCAATTTATTTTTTCAAACTTCTTTCTAAATACCTATAATATTAGTGTTTTTTTAAATAAATATATATTTTATTCTTTTTATTAATAATACTATTTTAAAAAATGTAAAATAGAATCGAAATTAAATTGTAATATTATCATCAAAAAACTAAATGCTATAATTTGTTTGTTTATTTCGAAATATATTTAATGTTAAGGTAAATAAGAATTTATAAAGAAAATGTGTTATTAAATATTGAATTAATTTAAAACGAAAAACAATTTGAAATTTGTTATTTTTACATTTAAAAGACTACAATTAAAAAAATTGTGGGTTAATTAAATAATTATTTATATAAAAAAGTAAAAAATAAAAAAAATATATTTAAATTAAAATATAATAAAGATGTTAAAATTTTAATTTAAATTAAAATAATATAAATATTTAAAAATTAATAATATAAATATTTAATTTAAAAAAATATATAAAATAATTACTTCAATTTAAAAAAAAAAATAAAATAAAATATTTATTTTAAATTAAAAAAATATGAATAAAAAATAGACTACAATTAAAAAGTGTATGGTTAAAATATGGATTTTTTTAATGTAATTGTAGTATTTATAATTAAATAAAAAAGTAATTTTTCTGTAAAAAAATATTTACATTAAAATATAATAAAGAAGTTAAAATTTTAATTTAATTTAAAATAATAATAATAGTAATAATATTTAAAAAATAATAATATATTTAATTTAAGAAAATAAATAAAATATTTACTTTAAATATAAAAATAAAAATAAAATATAGACCACAATTAATTACTTACTATAATTGTAATATTTATAATTAAAATAATGTAATTGTTCTGTAAAAAATAAAAAATATTTAAATTAAAATGTAATTAAGAAATTAAAATTTTAATTTACATTAAAATAATAATAGTAAAAATATTTTAAAAAAATAATAATATATTAAATTTAAATTTAAACATTTTTAAATATTTAATTTAAAAAAATATTTACTTTAAATTAAAAAAAATAACAATAAAATATTTAATTTAAAATATAATAAATAAGTGAAACTTAAATTAAAAAAATATTTATATATATTTAATTTAAATTAAAAAAATTGAAACATTTAATTGAAATTTAAAATAAAATATTTAATTTAAAATATAATAATTAAATAAAACTATTAATTTAAATTAAAAAAAAAATAATAAATATATTTAAATTAAATTTAAACAAATAATAATAATATATATAATTTAAATTAAAATTAAAATGTATTTAATTTAAATTAAATAAAAAATATTTTAATATAAGCTTTTATAAGAAAATAGAATACTTTTTTATATTATAATTTAATTTTTTAATAATTATTATATAATTAAACGTTTTTTTAGAATATATACTTCATATTTAACACAGTAAATTTGTTTATAATTAAATATGTTGTAGATCACAAAGTTTTTTTTTTAAATGTAAAATACTAAAATTGTTGTGTTTACAATTAAAAATTACATGAGTTATAGAGCTTTATTTAAAAGTAATTTTTATTCCCATGAACAAACTTTTTTTTGTAAAAAAATATAAAAATTTTAGTTTTTTAAGTAAATTTTATACTGCTATAATTTGATTATTTATTAATAATAATTATATAAAGTAAAAATCATTTTTCAATATAACAGTAATTAATTTTAGTAAAAATCTTTTATAACTAATAAAAATTTGTAATTAAATTAAAAAATAAGACAAATTTCGATATATAAGTTTTTAGTAAATATATAGTTTTTAGTAAAAATGTTAAAATTGATTTTCTACCACTACAACAACTTAATTAGTAACTTTTTTCTTAAATTTTATTATATTTTAACAAGTAGATTTTATCTGATCTGAAATAATTAAAAATACAGGTTTCTTTTAAAATTTGTGATACATTTCATTTAATCTGATACTGTTAAATAAAATTAATTACGAGAATTTCTTGTCATATGAAAATAATATTACCATTTCTGTATAAACAATTAAATTCTTATAATTTTTCACTAAATAATAGAAATACGACTTTCATATTAATCAATTATTTAAATTTTTAATTAACTAATTTTATATTTAAAAAATACCTCAACATTATTTAATTTACAACATACATTTACTAATTAATTGTACGTCAGTTCTAATTTAACGACCGGTTAAATACCTTGTAAAATAAAAGCTACACATAGACTGTTTCACAATTTCGTGCTTCTGTAAGAACAATCAAGAATTTTAATAGTAATAACGTGTAATATGCAAATTTAATTACATTTATTATACGCTTGTAACTCGCAATGTATTTATCGCGTCTAATTATTATTTTTATGTTATAAAATCACTCAACAAAATGCATTATTAATGAAGTAAATAAATTCGTCTATAAATAAATATGCAAATGGCGACGGCGTTTATGATATTTATAAGTAAATTTGCGTATTCATTGAGACCGATTTAAATTTGCAAACTATTTTGACGCGACGCTAATTTACACATTTGAAAACTAGTTTTATTGTTTGACTAAAACTAAAAGAATGCACGGGCGAAATGTCGTCAAAAGTTTACGACAAATTTTTTCATGAAATTCTTCCACAGCAGCCGAGTGTAAGCTGCTTAAACCGTGGAATGTTGAATAAACGTTTAATCGTGATTAATTTAATGACGAAACTTAATAAACACTTTTAAAAAAATCTTAATTGCGGCCGTTAAGAATTTACATTAGCTTTTAGCACTGGCGTATTGATTTTAATCACTTCGGAGAAAAATCCCTTTTATTATTTATAAACTAGTGATTCACTTAAATGTGCAGGACTTTTAGGTCAACGTCACATGTTAAAATGGCACTTCAGTTTGGAAAAATTGGTGTGAATATACTGCATTGACCTAAAAGCTTGTTTAATTAGCTATTTTACTATTTTTAGACGTTATTTCACGTTTGTATTTTCATTATCCGACGCTTTCATAAATGTTACTTAAGTTATGATGTCATATAGAATTTAATTTTAACAGGTTTTATAGATAAAGTAATTAATTAGTCAGTTAAAAACTGCACAGTCGATAATTACAGCCATGAAAAACTTTTAATGGTTTGTTAACCCTTACTATGTAGCTCTATAACATTATTAGTTGCAAGATGTTTCGACTCATTAACTCATTCATTTAATATACTATTAAATTCTACATTAATAAAGTTTTGATGATTTAAAACAATGAAGAAAATCTAAACAAAACTTACTACTTGAAATTTGGGATAGTTTGGACCAAAATGAAATTCGAATCCAGATTTTTGAGTATGAACAGAAGATGTGAGGGAGTCATTCGTAGTAGAGGTGGAAATACTTCATATTAAGTTCAAATTTTTATTTTTTAAAAACATTAAATCTTGTTAATTTCTTATTTTTTATAAAAACACAGATTTTTTGTAATATTAATAAATAAAAACCTATTTTTAAATAAATATACAAAGAGCGTAAACGTTTATTATTCCCGTTTTCAGAAAATATTTATAAAATAATCAATTATTATTGGTACGGTGCACAAATTTCTTGAAACAGTTTATGGGTTTTTGAAATTTAAATTTGAAGTCTGTATTTTTTTGAGGAGAAACATGAGATTTTCTTTATTATTAAACATGTTCCAACTGCTCCTAAATTTTGATTACGTATCTTAGAAACGCCTTGTATATTTATACATACGGTAATGTTCCAAGGCTTACAAATATTAACACGGGCAAATACCAATACCACCACACTACAATTCTTCAGTCAATTTCAAGGTAAGTTGCGGTACTAAAACCAAAGAATTTATGTGTGTATGGTTCAATAGTGTTGAATAAACACAATAAGATTAAACATATTGAAATTTTATCACATTGTCATCGGGAATAAAGTCTAAACATAAATTCCAATTAATTTCACTTACAAATTGTTTAGATTTATCATCTAACCCAATTAATTTATGTCATACACGACAAATATGTTACCAAACAGGGATAGACGTGGTGTGAACGAACGTTTTGTAATATTCATTAGTCTAAGTGTTTACTAACAATGTTGAACTGGCTCAAAATACGGAAATGCGACCGTTTCCAAGTTTATTTTCACGTCTCGAACAAACAAACCGCTGGATTCTTGTACATGGAAATAATTCACCCTTTGTTATTCACATTGGAACGACCTATTTTTAGGGCCACGATAAAATGTATTTAGAAGATTTCGATTAAACCGTGTGTATCCATTGTGTGTGTGTGTGAACCGCATCGTCTTTTTTAGCACTCGCTCACACGTGATTCATTTCGGTCGGCTCATCGTAAAACCGTGGACCAACCCAAGTCATTACCGACGTAAAACCGTCATAACAGCACAACTGAAAAATATGCCTTTGTGTGTATCGGTAATTGGCGGCCTGACTAATGGCCCTATGCAAATCTGAAGTCATATTGATATCGGGCGACAAGATATTTTATTTCGCAAAATTTTTTCAGCGTGACCGGTATGTCAGGTAATATATGCCTTGGCGGTTCCACCATTAAAAGGATCTTTTAAAGGTTTTGTTACTCCTTTTTTTTTGGATTCATCCGTGTTTATTAAAATGGACGGGAATTTGAGATGACTTCTCGTTTTCGTGTTCGACTAACTCGACTGTGACAGTAGATTTTTAATGGGTTTTTGATATCGCTATCTGTCATTTTGCAGGAATGATATTATCTGCCACTTGGTTTAATTAAAGTTTTATCTTAAATGCCTCCAGTGTTCATTCATTTAAATCTTTGTCTCATCCAAGTAAAGATAATTACTTTTTGAATTCTTAATTATATTAATCATTTTTTTAGAATTAGATAGGAAATGCATAAACTGAATTATTATTTCAATACAAGTAGTAAATTATTCATTTAATAGATGAACATGAATCATGGTATGTAGGTTTTAATGTGTGTATAATGTTTTGAATGTAAATTTAAATAATTAACAACACATGTTTCTTTACAGAATTATGAAATTTAATTTAATTTTCATTACTTTTTATTATTAAATGTGCAACAAAACACTTTAAAAAGTAAACTCTTATCAAATATAAGACTTTTTTCATATTAGAATGATTTAACCTAACCTAACCCAACTTCCTTACCTAAAACAACTTAACCCAACCTAACCCAACCTTACCTATTATAACCTAAATACTCTGTTAGCTTTTTATATTAACATTTAAGGTTAAATTTATATTAAATATTATGTTATTTATATTTAAATTAAATTTTTTACACTAAAATGATAAAACTTGTTGGTTGTGTCATTTTCGGATAAATTGAGAAAACTGAATTACGGTTTCTATAATTTTGTATAAAATTAAATAAATTATGTACCTATTTAAATGAACAAATATCACGTTGTTTGAGAGTTGAGTGAGTGACTATCCGTAAATATATTTTGTTAAATTTATTAGATTAGATTTATTTATACAAACCAAATAATCCAAAATATTAGGAATTCCAAGATTTATTAAGTAATTTTTTGGTACTTTTTTATTATTAAATGTATTTAAAGATATTAAATACGATTAAACTATTTTAGACATTCTAAGCAATTTTGAGAATTTCTATTTATATTAGAATAACCCAATCTAACCTAATTTAATTGAACTTAAGCTAACCTAATTAAATCTAATCTAATTTAAGTTTTATGTTTAGTAATTTTAAAGATTTTCAGATTTTTCCATTAAATGGTGTTAATAAGGTTTTATTTTTTTATATTAAGAAGGTAATGAAGAAGTTGTACCATATTTTAGTATTTTGAATTTCAAATTTAGTTGTTATTTCAGTTGATAATAAATAAACATACATTTAACTTTTATATATAGTGATATGTATTAAACAAATTCAGATTTTTATATTAATTGGTTTATTAAGTTTGGAAAGAATAAAAAGTATTTTTTCTTATTTTCAATAGACGAATTCCAAATTTATAAAATATAAACTACTATCCCTAAAAATTAAAAATTTAATAATTTCAGAGATACTTAACATTTATAAAACTTTGTATCATGTTAGAATAACCTAATTTAACATAACCTAATCTTTTTTATTCTAACGTAAATTTCTCTAACTTGACCAAACGGAACACAACCTAACTTAATCTAGTCTAACTTAACTATTCTGTTCAGTAATTTTAAAGAAATTAAAAAAGATTTTTCTTAAATTGATTTCATTAAAATATTTATTTAGAAAACTTTCCAATGACAAATGTGTCTTTATATATTAAAAAAGTAAAGAATAAGTGTGTTATCCTGGTTTTCAATATTGTTTTGTTTCAAATTAAATAAGTCATGATGAAAAATCAAAAATAATTATTTTTTGAAATATTAAACACCATTAAATTATTTCTGAATTTTTTAGCATTTGTTGAACTTTTTTATATTAGAATAAAATTAACCTTCAATATCTTAACTTAAATCAATTCGACCTAACCTAATCTAATTTTGATGTTGAAATATTTGAATCATTTTTTAAAATTTTGAATTTCAAATTTATTTTACCAATTTTCTAACTGAAATAATTTATTATTAAACTGAATATCTAATACAAATATTGTTGCAGTTCCTTTCATATTAGTATCTAATCTAATTTAATCTATTATATCGTAATCCAAATCAACATAACACAACCTGTATGTTTAGTTATCTTAAAAAACACATTTATCAAATAAAAAAAACAAGAAATAATATTAATTATTTCCTTAAAGTTGTGATAGAGATAAAACAGGAAACTGAACAAACCTGGACACTTTCATGAATGACTTCCTTAATTGAATTACAAACGTACAATAATAAAATACACGCCGCGAAGCAAAAGTGGTACGATAAATCAAAGGATGCACGATCCTATTAATATTTGATAAAGATCATACCGAACAGTTACGCCATACGAAGAAGCGATAAAGCAGTTTTCGTATGTGTCATACCAAATAGGGAATTCCACCTGATATCCAATTGAATTTAAAACTTACAAATTGAGGCTACGGACGGAATGCGCATTGTTGGAAATGCAGGATGCAATATATTTTACAGGTTTTCACATAAAATTTACATATTCGAACGCTCGTTGTTGATGCATGTGTACACGTAATATTGACAAATCGTTACAAGAAACAACAAATTGTTATTGTGATATACATTTCAATTATACAATTATTGTGTTTCCTTATTGGTTTCTGTCTATGTTTTGTACACGCAATGTTCATCATTTATTTTTTCAAGTTTTGCCACACTAGATTTATTAATTTTATCAAAATTTTCTGAAAATCTCTCTGTATATTTATTTAAAAATAACATTTTACTTACAAAAAATTTTAAAAAATATAATTAAATTTAACAAAATTTGATGTTTATAAAAAATACAAATTTGAACTTAATATGGGGTATTTCCACCTCTACTACAAATGAGGGCTTCACATCTTCTGTTCATACTCAAAATCTGGGTTCAAATTTCATTTTGGTCCAAATTCTTCCAAATTTCGAGAAGAAGACCCTCCACATTCCCTAAATTTTTGGTCCCTTAAACATCTCCTAAAAATTAATTTCTTGGAACATTAAGTATAAATAAAATAAGAAACAAAAATGTTTTTCTTTTTCTAAATGGACTTAAACTTAAATTAAAAGGCCCATTTCAGGTGTAGGTAAAAAATGTGAAGGCAACTATTGAACTCTTGTACAGTACAATGGTTTGTACAATCATTAATTTATCTCAGTATCCACTAAACTGGCGGTGGATCCATCAGCTGTCAGATTAGCCTTCTTAATTAATTATAAATATAAATGACCGCATCTCAGTTAGAAATGCATCAATAATTAAAAGTTGCAGATAAACCGGGCCGGACAGCGATCTAAAAATATGCCCGGCAAACCGAAAATAAAAACGATGATTTATCTGACCATGTGGGATTACCGAGAACATCACAGGCAGACGCTTCAGCCAAAATTCACTTGAGTTTTACGAATTTTGTCAAATTTGACGAGTCATTAACTTAGTAATCGGAAACCAGTTTTAATAGAGACTGTTCCTAAGCATATAAACAACCTACTGACCTAAAAAGGACCACACGCCAGAAAGACCATAAAATTGTGGCTAGACGTCACTTTAAACAAATTAACACCTCAACCGCCAGTCCTCCAATGCCGTCCAATTGAAAGAAATTCAAACGTGCCATCGGAAAACGACGGTCCTGAAATTCCTGCTGAAAAAAACATCACGACAACGTTTGAAATTTATCCGGTGTTTACAACAGTTGTAGGTCTTATTCGAATGTATCCATGTAGACCTCCTGCCCACGCGGCCATGTACGATTGTCTCGGATAAGGAAAGGTTATGTACGTCGGTTTATGATCCCCCGATCGGGGGAACAGTAGCAGGAATACGGAATGCCCACGCTCATATCAAAACCGTACGTTCTCAAGTTTATTTTCCGATGCCGCCTTTCGGTTTTATCGTCCTTCATCCTTGCTTCTAAATACACTATAACGTTAAATATTTAAGTATTTTCTCCTTGCGAAAACGTTCCAGTCATATAATTTTATATTACAGTTACAGCATAAAATACGGCCATTAATTATAAATAATTATTTATGTTGTTATCTCATTCAAGAAATTTCATTCATTAACAATCCACCAGTTCTTATAATAATTGTTTTTCATCGAAGGTTACTTTAACATAGATAATAAATAAAAGTCTAACAACACAGTCGCAGTTTAAGCACTTACATGTGCGAAAACATATTTATTTATAACTATTTACTTTGTTGCTTTATCGTAAATTGTAGTAGTCTATTTTTCTTGGCAACCCACTAACGGGTAATTCCCCGAACCACGAATTATTGGAAGTTCATCAGAATTTTGCCAAATATGCTTATTCTAATCTCAAATACGTCAAAAGTTTCAAGTTAAATCAATTAAATCTGCTGCCAAATTGCGTTAAGAAAAACAGTAAAGCAAGTACAAATAACATAATTTTACAAAATTGATGCAATCAACTTGGACTGGTTAAAACTGAAACGTTCAAGGTCCTGTTTTACAAAGTGTGATAACTGGATTCTTGTTAACATATTTTCCAACAAGCCAACACGGCACAATTCACAAAACGACATAAAGACAATTGCACCGGGTCCATGGAGATTTAATAATTTCTTAATGGCTATTAAAGCCCACATTATGTTATAAAGCAAGTGAATTGGAAGGTTGCAATTATATAATGCTGAGATTAAAGTGATTTCGGTGTTGAGAAATTACTTACAGCGGTCTGATTGTGTAAAAATTACTAGTTTGGTAACTGTAATCGGGAATCATAGTGTGTTTGACTTAGTATGATTTTTTGGATATATTAGTTTTAACAGGTGAGTACTGAAATGGTAATAAAAGTCTTCTGTTTTTCAGGCAGTTCAACATTTCCCTGTAATCAGTTTTTAGCTCTTCAAGGGCAGATATTAATTTTTTAATTACAAACTCATCGAATATATGTAACTATGTAAAATCAAATTTAGTTTTCATTAAATTAAATAACATGAAAATAAAACTTTTTTAATTTCCTTGTATCCAATTTTCACCTTTTGAAGAGCAGATATTATTTTTTTAATCAATAAACTCAATAAAGTATGAAGAATATTAAGAATAAATCAAATTTAGCTTTCACTATAAAGAAAGAAATAGTAAAAATAAAATGAAATTTTAAATTTTCCTAAATTTATTGTTCAATTTTTTAAGTAGTTAATTTAATTAAACGAAATCGTCATAATATACACAATAATGTTAGATCAAATTTAGTCTTTACTAAATAAAAAACATTTTTAATTTCCCTGTACTAAATTTTCAGCTTTTGAAGAACAAATATTATTTGTTTATTCATTAAACTCAATAAAAAATGGAAAGTATTAAGATAAAATCAAATTTAGATTTCAATATATTGATAAAGTATAAAAATAAAATGTAATTTTTAATTTTCCTTAAATTATTTTTCAGTTTTTCAACTAGTTATATTTCAATTAACGAAATGAATATGATATACAAAATAATAATGTAAAATCAACATTAATTTTCACAGAATTAAAAAACTTATAAAAATAAAACATTTCCCTGTAACTAATTTTCAGCTTTTGAAGAGCAGATATTATTTTTTTAATCAATTAGCTCAACAAAGTATGGAGACTATTAAGATAAAAATGATATTTAGTTTACTCTATAATGAAAAAATAGCAAAAATAAAATTATATTTTTAATTATCCCGAAATTATTTTTCTGCTTTTCAAGTAATTATATTTTAATCAATGAAATAAACATGATATACAATATGCATACAAAATAAAATCAAATTTAGTTTTTATTAAAATGAAAAATAAAACATTTTTTATTTCCCTGTAACTAATTTTCAGATTTTGAAGAGCAGAGATTATTTCTTTAATCAATAAACTCAGTAAAGTATTAATAGTAATTTTCACTGAATTAAAAAAGTATTAAAAACAAAACATTTTTATTCAGAAAATTCAGTTTTTCAAGTAGTCACATTTTTATTAACAAAATAAATATGGCATACAGAATAATGAGATGAACTGAAATTTAGTTTTCAATATATTCAAAATACAATTAAATAAAACGATAATTTTTATTTTCCTGAAATTAATTTTTAGGTTTCAAACAGTTTAATTTAGTTTTTAATTAATAAAATCAACATGGTATATAGAATAATAAAAAAATTATATTAAATTAAAAAAGTGATTAGAATAGAACATTTTTAATATTCCTGTATATAATTTTCAGCTTTTTCAGAGCATTGATTATTTTTAATTTTTAATAAACTCAATATAATATATAAATTAATAAGAAAAATTTAGTTTTCACTCTATTCAAAAAGGAGTAAAAATAAAAATGAATGTTTAACTTTCCTGAAATTTATTTTTAGTTTTAAATCAGGTTTTTAATTAATAAAATCAACGAAGTGTAGAGAATAATAATGTAAAATCAAATTAAGTTTTTCCTAAATTAAAAAAGTAGTAAAAATAAAACAAATTTAATTTCCTAGTAATTAGTTTTCAGCTTTTGAAGCAGTAATTAATTTGTTAATTAATAAAATCAATAATGTACAGAGTAATAAGGTAAAATCAAATTTAGTTCCATCCAGTAAAAAAGTAATAAAAATAGACCTTTATTAATTTTCCTGTAATTAATTTTCAGCTTTTAAAGGAGTTATTAACATTTTTTAATAAATAAAATCAATATTAACATAAATAATAATAAGGTAAAATCAATCAAATCTTGGACTTTAAATATTAATTTCCAATTAGAAACTCATAATATAAACAATTGCGAAAACAACTTTTTAAATCATTTATTCCATCTTGAAACACATGCTTGGATCATTTATTCAAATAATTAAACCATGGATAATCCGCATCGTGCACAGTACATTACACCCAATTCTTTCATTAATATGAATTAGTTAAATTTCTGAACGAAATAGGTCATGTTTAATTATGAGTAACACTGTCTAAAACTGGCATCTGGTGTCGAATTGAGTTTTCGATAAACAAAATTAAATCAATATTTATGAGACAGGTGCCAGTAAATCAAGAGGCAATCGGAATTATAAAATTGATTTTTTGTGTTCAGTTTCTGGGAGACCCACCGCATTTTATCTGGCATTACTTCCTTATCAGTGTTCCTAGAAGCTAATAAATAAAATGCATTATTATAATTGATTGGCAGTGGTTATTTGATATGAAATCGTGTCTTTAAACTGTTGATGACTTAACACCCACTGTTTGGAAATATGGGTTTATGATTTATTGGCTCGATGAGTTATTTCGACATCCCATGGATTAACATCTTTTCCCTGTCTAGATTATATTATAAATCATCTGCGGTTTTTATAAATACTAAGAAAAACTGTCCATCCGAGTTTAAAGATGTGGACGTGGACTGAAAGTCCAGCAAGTTGATTATAGTGTTTTTCACCCGACCCGGAAGCAATTTAGCGCCTAATGCAACAAGTCCATTACAAAAATTGAATGTTGCAGAGTTCATAGTAATTAAATCCTTTCCAGATGCTTATGTCAAACGATACCTCGCTGGAAAAAATGTCAAATAATATTCGCTGCAAAACCAGTTACGACTGTAATGGCACTGAAAAAATTGCTCAACTCGCTGACATTCCCTGAGTGTGCAATTTGCAGTGGAACGTATCCGTTTCAGATGGGCGTTATTAATAATTGATTAACTTACCAAACTGTCCAAGTCCTCGTCATCGGAGTACTCAATGTCCTCATCATCATCATCATCCCAGTCACCGTAATTGGCGAAGAGGCTCTCCTCAGTTGTGGTCGTCGTCGTCGTGGTGGTCGTGGTGGTGTCCTCGTCCCATTTCCGATGCCTTAATCTATGCTCACTATCACTAATCACGCCATCGATCTTCGATTTGATGCGATTCAGCTTCGTAAATCGGCTGCCACTGTGTCTCAGTTTGCCGTAATCACTGACGACACTGTGATACTTCGGCGGCGACGCCGTCGTCGTGGTCGTCGGTCTCTTTTGCACAATGTACGTTTTGTAATCGTATCTCTGATGGTAACCGTTGCCCACCACCACACAAAAACAGAAGCAAACCGCCAACTGGCTGAACCCCGGCCACATTTTACCCGCCGATTGATTCGAGTCTTTGAGACGACGCTCGAAATTTGCACCACCTCGGTGCTTTCTCTGCGGTTCTCTGAAACAATTTTTTTATTAATATTAACTAGCACTCCAAGTTTCGAAGAATGTCAACTAATCTAACATATTAAACAGGGTTTTGTTAAGGAGAATAAGTGGAAATTTTGGCTTTCCTGTATCTACTGAACCAAGTTTGACCTGAGCCTCGACTTAAGATAAGTTTGAAACAAGAGAATGTACCATAATTATTACTAAATAAGTACTTTAGAAACAATAAAGATTAAATAAATATCAACCAAAAAAAATCGTGACCCAAACGTTGGTTTTACATAAGAAAATCGTTCCTGTTACTCCAGTTTCTGATCACGAATTAAAAATAAAAAATCAATTCCATGACATCGTTTTCGACCATGGCCAAAATATTGATTTCAGCCGAATTTCAGCGCGTTTAAAACAAGTTTAACGACGAATTTGTGAACGAGAAAGTGACATCGCGTGAATTGATTCACAACGATAATAACAGGAAATCACACTGTTATTATGAACGTCTGGTCGTTTTGCTGGACTGTGTGTTTACAAAATGTCAGTTTTGGAATTGTGAAAAAGCAGGAAGCGATAATGAGTGTTATTAAGTCATCGTTAAATGCACAGTTTGTGTGAGAAAATGTTGAAAAAAAGCGAGAGCACTTTGATAACACTTGGCAATGAAGTGACAACGATTTTTATAAAATTGTCACACTATCAATGAGAATAATCGGTTACCTAAAATTGGAATTGCGGAAGTCAAGTGTACTCATGTCGTGGTACAACTTGCTCAATCCCTTTTTATGCTAATACATTGTTAATTAGTGACAGTAACAAATACTAAAAAGTGTTAATTATGACATCATTAGGATTGCCTGATTGCGTTAAAGTCTCTGTTGTATTGTTTGTAAATGCAAACACGCATTTTTAATTAAAATTCCACGTAGAAAAAACACATTTAAAACTGGCAGATGGGAATTAAACGAGATTTTGCAACGGGAAATTGTCGGAGATGTGTCGTAAATGTTTATGTGGTTTTTGGAGACGATGGATAGTTTTTCTTATAGTAAAATATTCTTCTGTTTTTTTTTCAAACAAATAACATGATACATTGAATTAGGCGATGTTAGGTTAGGTGAGGTTAGGTTACATTAGGTTATGTTAAATTAATATACAATTGGTTAGGTTATGTTAGGTTAAATTAAATTAGATTAGGTATGATAGAATTTAGAATTTCAAAATCAATTTACTTTAAAATATTTGGCTTTTTCATATCAACTGAACCAAATAACCTGAACATCGTCTTAAAATAAGTTTAAAAAAATTTAAACTCGAATATTATATTGCACAAAACAAATTAAACTAAATTAAAAATTGTTTAGTAAAGTGTTAGAGATGAAATTTGGACCCACATCTACTGAAAAAATCAAAGTACTTTAAAATTTAAATAAATTATAACTAAATTCATTTGTGACTAAAAGTTAGATTTGATTAGGTTAGGTTTGAAGTGATTACATTAGATTAGTTTAGGTTTGGGTAGGTCAGATGTCCTAGTTTGACTAAAATATATTAGGTTAGGTTAGTTCCAATTTACTAATGATTTTCTTTTCCTGTATTCTTTCAAATTTTTTAATTTAGATATTTTAAATCGTTTACTTTTAGATATTCAGTAGTTATTGTAATAATTTAATAAATACAACATTTTCAATCATGGACAAATATTGATTTCAGCAAATTTCTAAGATGGATAGTAAAATATATTTCTATCATTTTCAACATAATTATTATATTAACATATATTTAAATAGGTTAGATTATGTTAGGTTAGATTAAATTAAGTTAGGTTAGGTTAAGTTTGGTTAGATAGTATTAAGTTAGTAAAGATTTGACAGATTAGGTTAGGTTAGCTTAGACTAGATTAAATTTACTAATAATTTTATTTTCCTGTATTAGTAAAACCTCTTAAATTTTTTAATTCAGTTTTTTTAATCATTTAATTTTAAATATTCAATAAATATTATAGTGACTTAATAAATACATCATTTTCGATAACGGACAAACATTGATTTTAGGAAATTTCTAAGATGATAATAAAATATCTTTCTGTTATTTTCTACATAATTATTATATTAAGATAAGTTTGATTAGGTTAGATTAGATTCAATTAAATTAGTTTAGGTTTGATTAGGTTAGGTTATTTAGTTAGATTAAATTAAGTTAGGTTAGGTTAGGTTAGCTCAGGATAGATTAGGTTAACCTCAATTTAGTTAAACCTTTCTGATTTTTTTAGAAGTATATATTATTATTTTTATTAATACATTTATTCTGGATTCTAGTTAGTATTTAAGAAAAAATTATGAAAGTAGAAGGACTTTATTCAAGACATTAAAATTTAAAAAATTGAAACATATATAATTAATAATTTTAATATTTTTATTTATGTAACATTTTTAATGTCAAAATCTGTAAAATAATATTTAATAAGCAATTCTCAGGGTCTATTTGTTTTTTGGTTTTTATTGTGTCAGTAATCAAGATGAAACAATATCTATGATCAACACTATTTTGAAGGTTTGTAACACACATGCCTGTTCCTTTATTAAAGAATCCTGTTACTAATACAGGAAATTTTCAATTTAAATCATTTTTACAAACGAAACATAAAGTATAAATCTTAAATCATTTGTGAATAGTCAAGTCAATTCTCTATAAACATCTGAATAAATTTATGAACGTATAGAAATTTAAATCGCATCTCTTAACAAATCATATTATATAAATATTTATCAATAATAAACATCAATTTAGGTTGAATAAACTGCCAGGTGTGAATTACAAACCTATTGTCTCCCGAATACCAGAAAAACGATCAGAATAAAATTTGTATAATTCACAATCGAAACGACTTCTTTATTGAAATTAACCCATCATCCAGACACATCAATTACGGACGTGAATTAAAAAAAAAGAAAGTACTAGGGAACGCCTAAATGCAATTTGCATATTATTATAAAATTAAAGCGATTAACATCTTAATTCAATATAACTAATGATAAAAGTAGCATCATTGTTTGTGTTTATTTAACGCACATCGCACACCTAAACATTGTGAAACGAAAAAATAAAAACGCGTTGCCCAATTTGAGAGATTAGCCCATTATGCAGCGGCGCACAAAGGTTATTAGAATATAAGTGGGTAATCAGAAATTGTAATAATAAATTCAGTATGTATGGGTTCTATTTTTATGTTGTGACCTAGAAAATTTAAATTTAGTTCGGTTTTTCGGTTGCCCGTCTTTTTTGTTGAATTAACGGACGTGCATTAAACGTGTGTAAATATGGAGAAAAAATTTTTGATTGTTTGCCGTTGGTGCTTATCAAGGACGTAATCTTCTTTGTCGAAGATAAATGGATAAGCCAAGGCGATGCGACGAGGTTCTGAGATTAATTAGCGGCGTGGAACTTAAGCCTTTACTTAAAGAAAACAAAGAAAAAACGGATAAGGAATTTAAAAATTTGAGTAACTTAATCTTCCTTCTGTGTTTTAAAATTATACACGTATAAAAAATATATCAAACCTAAAAAAATAGTAAATTAAACTTAGATTAATTAAGATCCATCCAAAAAATAATAAAAAACCCAGGAATTTATAAAATAAATAAAATACATAATGGATTTTAAAAATAACAATAGTTACAGCAAGTATAATATTAAATTTAAAAAATAAATAACAAAATTAGTAAATTTGTAAGAAATTTATGGGAAACAAAAACGGATATTGATTTGAAATTTTTATAACAATTATAACTTGACTTGAACCACTTTTTTAATTTATGTTTTCAGAATTTTATTTCCGGTTTTTCCGGAAGTGACATCAACTTTGTTATTTTCAATAGAACATCCTGTATATGTTTATATTTTAGAATTCTACATGTAAGTGCCAATAAAATTAATATACCATGTCCTATACCTAAACTCAAGAGGTTTTGAGTTATTAATGTTTTTATAAAATTTTTGACAGATTGATGGTCCAATTAAAATGTCTGTCAAACCACCAATTTTGACACTGGAAAGTTTATTTTTGGCATACTAAGGATATAAAGACCTTCCTCTAAGAAGACATTATCAATATTCCCAAATTTTATACAGGGTCTTCGTTATTTACGTTTAATTCTGTGCATCTTAAAATGTCAATAATTTCGTTTTTTCAATGAAACACCATGTATGTATGTAAACCTCTCGATTGGTACAAATATTCCCTATACATAAAATGAATATTAACGTAGATTTTACCAAAAATGTTAAATAACACAAATTTTTCTATTTGTACTTAGAGTATAGTAAAATGAATGACAGGTGTTTTATATCTGACAACATTACATTTCTTTTTTAGTAAATTGCCTGTTAATATTCATTTTTATGCTGAAACATACACGGTGTTCCATTGTTATGTTTTAAGATGTACATAATTAAAGGTAAGTAACAAATACCTTGTATAAAATTTCGGAGTAATAATAGTGACTTCTTATAGAATGATCCTTGATTAAAGTGTATGTCAAAAATGAAATTCTCAGCATCAAAATTGGTAACTTTACAGACATTTTAATTGGACCCTCAATCTGTCAAAATTTTTGGAAAACAATTAATAACTCAAAAACTCTTGAGTGTAGGTATAGGACATAGTATAGCCATTTAATTCGCAATTACATATAGAATTTAAAAATCTAAGTTAAATAATAATTGCTATAAAAATTTGAAATCAACATCTTTTTCCCTTCTTGATAAACTTCTAATGAATAAGTTATGTCACCCTGTATATAACAAATTTCAAAAATAATGAATTAACTAAGAAATTAACACTTAATTAAAAAATAAAACAAAATAATTAGATTAAATAAAATTAATTTTAAAAAAATTAAAGAAAATTAAAAAATAAAAATCAGGAATTTATAATATTTATATTAAACAATAAAATTTAAGAAATTAAAAAAAAGAATAAAAAAAAATCAATAATGTATAAAGTAACTAGCAAGATTTATTAAGTATAAATTATAAAATAGATACTGAATTCTAAAATTAAAAATAAATATATAGTCCCCAAAAATATCATATGCTTAAATTATTAGATTAATTTCTCAAAAATTACTTATTAAAATTATATTATACAGTTAAATAGCAGGGCCAAGTGTGAAAAATTCTTAGGATATTTGAATTAAATCAAAAAATTTAAATGGAAAATTCACATTAAAGTTTTGCCCCATTTAAAATATTAAAGGTTAAGCAATTCAATCAAGAAAATATATCAAAATGTCCGATATTAGATAAGGCAAAATAAAATACATATTAATATTGAATAAATTAATAAAATTTAGATTAAATATTTTTCTTTAATACAATTTTTAAAAGACGGTTTTAATGTGAGTGATCAACTTAAGCTTTATATTCAAATTAATGCACCTGTACAAAATTTTGTAACAATTTATTTTCGTAGTTTTATTAGAAAATTGTTCTATTTTTATCTAGAACGAAATATTTCTGTTTTCTGCCGTAAAAAGTATTTTGTTTCTTGGACTTCAAAGTTGTTTAAAAGCTCATAAACTTTACGAAACCTTGTTTTTCGTTAACTTTCTTTTATTTTAATAATAATTAATGCAAATTTAACTTACGTCAATCAGAAACCGTTTCAATTGAAAGAAGAGTAAAAATATATACGAACCTTCCCCGACACAAAAATCAACTGGTACCACCACAACAAGAATCCACCACTGTCACTCACA
Source organism: Aethina tumida (assembly GCF_024364675.1). Lineage (NCBI taxonomy): Eukaryota > Metazoa > Arthropoda > Insecta > Coleoptera > Nitidulidae > Aethina > Aethina tumida. The sequence goes on from NC_065441.1 coordinate 5,053,089, forward strand.
GCAACAACCACCACCGAAATATCGAAAAATTTTCTGGCAAGGCGCGGAAACACCGAAACCGCGTGGTCTCGGATGCGTTATCCGCGGACGCGACACTCCAATGCAACCAACCCAGCGTTCGGTGTCGACTAGACTGAGAAGCCACCGGAGCTTAATCCAGCTGGTCCATTCACATCCGCGCTCGCCACTTCTCACAGGATGTGCATCGCGTGAATTCCCCAAATAATCGAAACGATATTATTAAATTAATGTGTGCTAATTCGAATTAATGAAGATATCGCCGTTAAATAAGTTATCTAGACTAACTGGTACTTGATTTGGTAAATGTTTTACAATTAAATGTAAAGCAATTTAATGTTGGTTAGTTTTCTGATTGACCATATCACGTTGGAGTTTTTTTAAAAATAACAATTTTATCAGTACTATTCCTTGAAATAGTACATATTACACATCTAAAGTATTGTTATTGTTGAAGTTTTTATGGTTAATTAATTCTCAAAAATGAACTTTGCCAATATTTGTGGTGAATTTCTTCTTTTGTTGCGGTAAGATGTGATAACCACTTCTCAATGATTTATGAGTAATAGATCTACAAAAAAGTGAGTAAAAGTAGTTGTAAAAAACCAAAAACACTATACCATTTATTTATATCCATATTATTACAAGATTAAACAAATATTAATTTAAAATTGTTTTTAAAACGTTCAATCTAAACACCAATTTACAAATAATTCCATGCTTTAGTTACAACAATGTCTATTTTTAAAACTTTATCTTATTCGACAGTAATTGATACTTAATTAAATTTACTATCATTTCGAATGTTCGTTACACATCAATTGACTTATTAAATTTAAATTAATGAGGATTTCTTTAATTAATTTCAATGTGAAAATTGATTGAAAATGATATTAAAAGAAAACAACATTACTGTTTATTACAAATAATTCCAGAAATTAAGGATAATGATCTTTTTTTAAGTTTTAAATTTTAGACAATAAATAGAATGATATTATCACTTTCAATAAAACGTTAACAACATTAAAATTTAACCCACACTGTTGTAATTAAATTATCAGTAATTAACCAAAAATTCTAAAAATTACATGTAATCATAAATATTATTTTAAGATAAAAAATCTTACTGTTTTACAAAGATTATAATCCACCACACTGTAGTTTCTAATCACATTAGAATCCACAGTGTATTACTTTAAAATAAAAATTGTTATGGAATAAATTTGAACTAAAAAATATATATCTTTCTCAAAAACTTTGACATTTAAATTGTTGAATACAATAATTATATTTTAAATTTTGTTATTCATGTACTAAATTGACTAATTTTTCAAATTAATATATTGAATCGACTATTTTAAAAATATTATAATTCACTATACTATAGTTTCAAGTCACATTAGGATCTATAAATATTACTTCAAGTTGAAAATTGTTATGGAATAGATTTGAACTAAAAAATATATATTTTTCTCAGAAACTTTGACATTTAAATTGTTGAATCCAATAATTATATTTTAAATGTGTTTTATTCATTTACTAAATATAATTTGACCAATTTTTCAAGTTAATATATTGAATAAACTATTTTACAAAGATTATGGTCCACTACACTATACTTTCATATCACAGTGGGATCTATAAATATTACTTCAAGATAAAAATTGTTATGGAATACATTTGGAATAAAAAAATATACATTTTTCTCAAAAATTTTAACATTTAACTTGTTGAATTCAATAATTATATTTTAATTTTTTTTATTTATGCACTAAATATAACTTGACTTATACTAAGTATAATTTGATCAATTTTTCAAATATATTAATTGAATCAACTATTTTACAAACTTTCAAACCAATAATTTTGATTATATCTACATTTTCTATTGATCAAATAACTTTAATTTTATAAAAAAGTGATTTGTATTTGATTAAGTTGTAACAAATGAAGCTATAAAAGCCACACTTCTAAATTAGGTCGAGGCCGAGTTATTTAACCCGTAAATTGAAAACAATAGCGCGCCAAATCCGAACAATTTTGCATCATTCCCATGGGATTAACGCTACGCACGCCTCTGATTCACGAAACAGTGAATCACCACTAATTACCGAACGTACAGAAGCTGTCACGTTCCGATTCTGCATCTGCCATATTCACCTTTTGGGTATGGCTCCTCGCTGATTTATTGTTGTTTGCACTTTTCGTTTACCTAATTGACATTTATTTGGGAAAGGTTAATATTGAAATCGATGCACTGGAAAAAACTACACGCCGTTAATTTGCATTTTGCGTTAACACTGCCGAGAATATCTATCTGTCTTGTTAATTAATGTTTTTCATGTTTAATCGAGGAGGAGATCGTCTCTGTTGAAACTTTGTTTAATGTCCCTACACGTTGTTGCCGTAATATTTATTATATAGGACGTGAATTGTGAAATATTACGTTTTCAACTGTAATAAAGTTGAATAATTTTGTTTAATAGTACCAAGTTTAAAGTGTGTTGCCATAAAATATTTCAAAATGTGTCACGGAACTCACACGACACCCTCAAAACTTTTATTGGTGTAATATTTCACCGAACATACTTCCTACTAATACTTAGTTGATGGTGGTATTAATTAAAAGCAATTTATATGCACCAAATCAACTTATTTTAATGTTCGCATATTATTTATGAATAACATTCCGAATTGTAATAAAACGTGATTTTGTGAATAGCTGTATAACGCATGAACAATGACTTGAATATTCAGTACCACCCTGTAAAATATGACAAAACGTGTTCCGGAATAATAATTAATTTTAAACGATTAAAATTTTAGTTTGCCACATCCCATCAATAATAATGATATAATTGTTAATGAACAATAAAGGTATAATAATGTAAAAGTACTGTTGTGGAGAATGTATGGAATTTGCCAGCTCCCGTACCTTTGATTTACTAATCTGTGTCATGTTTACAAGAAGGGCGTTCAGTAATTCTATCCCTTATTAATAGTGGGGGTGTACTAATTCACAATAATTTACCATCTGTCGATAAATATGAAAGGTCTTTCTGAAATTTGTACGTGTAAGTCAGTGTGATTTTACCCTCTGTTCAGAGCAATTGGTTTAATTTCTGGTGGTTAACCATATTGATGAATATAATGTAACACAGAATAACAAAACTCTCTTTGCATCAACTCTTATTCAACAAAAAATGAAATGGAATAAACATTACAATCAATAATTTTTTGTCAACATTCTATAAATAAATTCATCCCACGAGAAAAAGCTTCTTTGTTATTGCGTTTTGAACATTTGGAAGCTTCCTTTGAGCTTCTAATCCGGCATGTTACCTTACATTATCAAAATTTTTATTGAATTGATCGTTTGGCTTCTTAGTAGGTGGTCAACATCTAAAGTCCACTCACACTTCACCGGGCATCAAAATCTTTAATATCAGTTCTAAGAGACATTATATATAAGAAAGTTTATTTTTTTAACAACACAATACAAATTCTTTGTGAATTAAATACGTAACTAGGGAAGGTCTCCAAGATAAATCTTCTCCAAAAGATCTCCGATCTTCCTAGATTGGTCTTGTTCCCTTTGTTCCAAAAAAAAAAAAATGGACGTTTACCACCGCACTTTTGAACGCTTGTATGCTTTTAAAGTTTGCCGGTCACGTTTTCTTTTTATTAAATGCAGGGATGTCCCATGACCGGTATTTGTTCACTTTGATTTATCAAGTGGGAAAAAACAAAGTTAAGGAAATAAAATACCACATATCATTTTGATAAGTTTATTTTTGTAACAACAAAAAACAATTTTCATCATCAACAAAACAAATTTCTCTTGAATTAAATACGTAACTAGGGAAGGTCTCCAAGATGAAGCTTCTCCAAAAGCTCCTCAGGTACATCGACGTAAATCTTATCTACTCCCACGTCAGCAATTAATTGTCTCAGCTTCTCCACATCCACATAATCGCCGGCGCTCGACCAAATAGTCAACGTTGATTTCGGAACGACGTCCATCAGTTCCTGGATCAGCTTCTGACTGTTGGCGACAATTCCGGCTCGTACCGGAAACGTTATTTCATGCGTCACGTTATTGGTGATGATTTTCTCTAGCATTTTGTTCATTTGGTGTTCGTCGTATGCGGCGTACGTCATGTTAGGTGGGATGCCGCCGGTTCCGTAGTTCGTCGTCCAGCCGATTGATAACACCGTTTTAGTCGGGAAGGTGTTGGAGGCTTGCAAAAACTGGTCGGCGTCTACCGGTATTGTGAGCGAGAGAACTGGACCACTTACTATATCAGCGTTTATCCACAAAGGATAAGTCACCTACAAACAAATCGATGAAACAACATCGTAAAATGAGACTAAGCCATATTAAATACGTTATCGTATTTCTGGACGTTTTCCACCGCACTTTTGAACGCTTGTATGCTTTTAAAGTCCAGCTTTACACCTTTGACGGTCACATTTTCTTTTTTATTAAATGCATCCACTTGCGATAGAAAACTTTCCAGTGATAAATCTGATACGGTGTTAGGGGGGTGTCCCATGACCGGTATTTGTTCGGTTTGATTTATCAAGTGACCAAAAACCACGTCCGCTTCTATCATATCGACTGCATCTAAATTATAGGCGTGCAAATTAATTATTTAAATAAATTTAACATTACTTACTATCATCTTGCAAGACCGAATCTAGATAAGCTTGGTCGTTAACTGCATGAACCCATGTGATTTTGGTGAGATTTTGAGGAGGCTCTTGTGCCATTGCTGAATTACAAGTAACTGAAATGTTAAATTTAAGTAAACTCTATACTTAAATTAATGCCAATGATTTGTAATTTATTGTGACACTCACTTATAAATAGGACACAAAGAAAAACTTTAAAATGCAACATTTTGACCAACTAACATCGAATTATTAGTTGGGATACAAAATATTTTTAAGTAATAATACTTAAAGATAAGATATATATTTGGTATTTGATAAATTTTTCCATTTATTTAAATTAGATGCTTAACATATTTTTAAATAAAACTGTATAAAAGTTACCTGTTATAATTATTTTATTATTATTTATTATAAAATAAGGACTAAATATAATATAGTTCATATTTTGTTTCAGTATGTAAAAGCCAAAAGAATAATTTTGATAATTATTCTAATTTCAAAAATAGCAGTTATTTGCTTAAAAATAATTAACTACTTTTCTATGTTTATTTTAAAAAACTAATGACATATAATACACATGTTTCTTTTCCTAGTAATGACCCTTATAAATCATACATTGTGTATATTCACTAGTACGGACCTGACTTCTAAGGACTTGATAAAACTTTACAAAAATATTCACAAACGTTACTTATAAATTGTATAAAAATAAGTAAACAACACTAAAATCGTGAAGAAAGCGTGAACTAATAAATTGATTAGTAAGCACACATATATTTGATATGCAATAAACTTACACATGTGTCGACTGAGTTGCATAACATATAAGTTTAATTTTTTAAATAAATCGTGAATATTAATATATTAATAAATAAATTAAAAATTATCGTTATAACAAATTTTAATAGTGGTTCCAAGTGCGAAGGTTGCGCTAATTCAGTGTTACGTAATCGGGGTAATTAATCAGAAAAGTTTTGTTCCATTATTTTTATTGTCAGCCTTTGGAAAAGTTAAAAGCGACGTGGTAAGTTTAGAGCCGTGCGGAAGAAAGTAATTAATTTACTGACCTACATAAGAATAATGAGAAGACGAGGATGTAATGTACGAACAATGAGGGACTTACCGAAAAAGGGCAAAAGGAACAATAAAACTATTAAATCTTTTTGGTCCATAGTAATGAACAAAAAATCCTGGGATTATCTTAAACAATATGGACTTAATGCGATACGTAACAAAAGTACTTTACGAATTGAAACCAGTGGCTCTCAATAACGAATAACGTGATGAATTTATTCATTAAATTAATTACAGTTAAATTTACGCGTTAAGATTTCACCATTTATATATTTTATCAGTTTATCAAAAGTACGAAATTTTGACTAAATAATTGTATTTCATCAGTGGAGTTTTAATTTATTATATAATTATTAATATTTCATTAATTGAAAGGGAAATTAAAAATAATAAAACAGACTTCCATATTTATATTAATTTAAAAGATGTAAGTAGTACCTTTAATTTACCTAAATAAATATATAATATATTTATATGAATTTTAAAACAATAATTTTAATACACAGATAAGTAAAAAACGTATAAATTTAATGGTTTATTTGAACACACATTTTAAATAACAAATAAATATAAATAACCCAAAGAGTTTTTCTTTATACATAAATTAGTATACGAGGTGATACATCTAACTTTATCATTAGAATTTATAGAGAACGGAAAATGGTTTTGATTCGAAATTGATATAACAATTATAACTTGACTAGAATTATTTTTCTAATTTATTTTGAACAAAATTTAATTTCCACATTCGCTGGAAGAGACATCAACTTTGTTATTTTCAGTGAAACACCCCGTATATTTTTGAATTTTTAAATTCTACATATAATTGCAAACAAAATGACTAATATCTTAAACATAAATCCAATAATTTTTTAGGGGAATACCCTATATATTTGTAGGTTTTTAAATTCTACATGTAATTGCAAATAAAATGGAGGTACCATGTCTTATACCTAAACTCAATAGTTTTTGGTCTCCCATTAAAAATAACTAAGTTTATGACACAAGTTTAAATTTTGTTCAAAATAAATTAGAAAAGTATTTCAAGTGAAATAAAAATTAAATAAAAATGGTATACAAATTTTAAATCAATACATTTTTCAGTTCTCCATAATAAATAAGTTAGGTAATACATATACCTATTTATTAGGTAATACAAAAATGATACATGGGTTGCTTAGATTTGTGAAAGATTATCTCATGTAATTGTTTCAAGCATCATATGTCACAAACTCAAATTCAAATTTAGCAGTATTACGTTAATTTCTTACTAGTGACATCTATGGCATACATATTATAACATTTGTATTTAAAGAAACTTCAAGGTCACACAAAGAAGACTGTAAGTACATAGTTTAGTTCATATTTTTGTCAATAGGTGGCCGAAATACAAATCTAAAAAGTTATAAAATAGTGTAAAAATCGTAAAAAAAGCTTCACAAACTTGTTTCAGAATAGTTTCCAATTCATTATACTTACCACAAAGTTATTGGTAATCTTCAAAATATTTATTAAATCACTCAGCATTTCAAAATAGCCATTTGTGTCGAACAAAAGCGAAAGTTTCAATGAAAAACGATTTGAAAGCGATAACAATGTAACACATATCGAAAATCGGCGTGGTTCCGCGTTCCCAAAATAATCAAACGGACCGTTGGCCGTTCACCGTTCGCAATAATCGACTTTTCCTTTTCTACATTTGTAATTGGCCGCGCGATTCCCGCGCTTTCTCGCTAGCGCGGCGTCGATAAGCTGACGGGACATCGACCGTGGTGTGCTCGTTAGGGAGTGGTGTTGCACGCCACCAATACAGATTCAGACTTGTGACTAGTGCCCGCGACCATTGGTCTACATTCCGTCGACCAATCATTGGAAAAGTACTCACTAAAATATCCAATGTAAGTTCACACATTATCAAACATATTCGTCGGGGTTTGTCCCGGCAAAATACAATTTTCTTTGGCGTTTTTCGCACGTAGCACGACGTTTCTGCGGTGCGGACACGGTCATGGCGAACAAAGGAGCCTTGTTGTTCCGACATTTTTCACGTTGCCGAGTACTCGGGCCAACTTTACTTCGTCCCGTTTGCGTGTTGCATAAAATTTGTTGGTTATAGTACTCGGTGCTTGGGTCCTTCTGTGATTTAAAGGTGTTTAGTCTTGATCAACGGTTATTTCATGACGAATTTGTTTAATGGTTAGCGTTTTTATGTTTATCTTGTGCGTTTGATTCCAAAACACGTCATACGTTTTAACTTAATTCAAGGTTATAGTGTATTTTTATCAATACTTGTTCTTATTACTCGTAAAATTCCTTAGTACACAACCAATTTCCTGTGTTAAAATCTTGTTTTCCTTGTTAGGTTACGCACGGAGCTTAACTATTAATTTACTGTATAAACAATGTTTGTTTACACCGGGTTAATTAAATGTTTTCTCCTATATTTATTGTATAATATAATTTGTAATTTTAGTAAATATTGTTGAGACTTCTAGTCAACATTTTAAACAATATTTGTTGATTATATTCATAATTATTATCATTGATTTACTCAACAAAATATGTTTATAGTATGTAAATACAATATTTTATCTTTCTGGTATTCTTTGCATAACAAATTACAACATATTTTGAAATTATGACTATTTCTGTTATTGACAAATTTGTAATACTTTGATAAAACTAAAAATTAAAGGTTTTAGAACCAAATTAAATAGAATTTTACAGTAAAATGAATATTTCTACTAGTGTAGTTGGAGGAAAAAGAGTATTTAATATTTTATAGTTCAAACAAATACTTGTATACAAAATCTAGTTGCCCTGCACTTCAACAAACTTCAAACAAAATACAACAGTACATTTAATGGTTAATAGTACTATATGACATTTTTCATTTTTTGATTTATCGTTCTAACAATATGTTTTTTGCCAAGACAAATGGAGCAAATAACGACGTCCGACGGCCAGGTGGTGATCCAGCCGATCCAGGGCGTCGCCCCGCAGCAGGTCCAGGTGATGCAGATGAACGGGCAGGTGATACAGGGCGCGAACGGCCAACAGATCATGGTGCACGCCGTACCACAGGGCGGACAGATCCAAGTGGCTGCGGCGGCGGGTGCCCAGGGCCTCCAACAGATCCAGGTTGTGCCAGTGAGCAGTCTACAACAAGGCCAGGTCCTTGTGCAGCAGCCCCAACAGGCCCAGATCGTACAGACGGTCGACGGTCAGACCTTCATCTATCAGCCTGTGGCGATTGAAGGGGGACTCCAACAGGGAACACCAACAGGTACTACCCTCCATTAAATTGGTTGTTTTGGTGCTTACGTTTGGTTTTTTTAGTTTTGAACATCAACGGCAACTTAGTACAAATAACGGGAGCATCACCGACGACGGCGACGGCTTCCACGGCGGTCCAGCCGACCGTTTCGTCACCCACCACACAAACAGTCGTACCACAGACCATCACGACGGCAACACCAAACCAACTTGCGATGGCTAACGGAAACTTAGTCATGGTGAGAAACACAACCGATGTACGTAACCCATTCATTAACTTTTTATCCGTAAAACTGAAGGGTGTCGAAGAAACATACCATCAACAACTTGTACCAATATGTTGATTATGTTTCTTCACTCTTAGTTGTTCAATTGAATTAAAATATTAACATGTTTTAATTCAATGAGTACTCAGAAACTCAAGTTTATAGGTAATGTATGTGTTTTTCTTTAATACCACTAATTTCTCATTAAAAAATCACGTCTAACGTAACTTCATCATTTATTTGAAAACGTGATTTTTGTGATCACATTGCTGTGTGCCGACTAATTTAAGCATTACCTTAATTTTAGTTTTAGCTGTACTTATAATTAAATAAAAAATTGTGTACCTTTCGATCAATATTCTGTTTTACAATATTTACAGGTGGTACCCACAACAAGTACAACACAGTTCCAAAGAGTGCCAATTCCTGGTACTGAATTTTTGGAAGAGGAACCGTTATACGTAAACGCGAAGCAATACAGGCGGATTCTGAAACGCCGACAAGCTCGTGCGAAACTCGAAGCGGACGGTAAAATACCCAAGGAACGTCCGAAGTACCTCCACGAATCCCGCCATCGACACGCCATGAACAGAATACGTGGTGAAGGTGGAAGGTTTCATTCTGGTTCGGTGAAGAAGAGACGGGAAGAGATGGAGAGGCAGCAGCAGCAACAACAGTCCCAGCAAGATGTCCAGCAGAGGACGATAGGATTGTATGATATGGGTTCACCAATTGTACTAGAGGTTTGTCAAGAGTATTGATCATTACATGCAGGTTTGATTAATTTTGTTTTCTTTTAGAATGTGATTAGTCAAGACATGATCAAGCCTGATCCACTTAGTATAGAGGGGAATTAGTCTTTAAGTTTTGCGATTTATTATTTATTTATATGAGGAAATGTTGAAAATACTGTATATATTAAAATTAGACCTTTTGTATATTTGTATCTTATTTTGTTACACTGTATCTACATATCTTTTTGTAATGATTAATTCTTTAAAGGAATTGGCACACAATGTACAATTTTGTTGTTATTTTCTGACTGACGATCTGCAAAGTAGAATGGGACATGTTTATGTGAGTAAAGAGATGTGTTACCCGCTTTTTTATACGTGAATTGTGTTTTATTTTATCCTTTTTGAACTCTTATTTTTTGTTAAACAATCCTTTAATTAATATATTAATATTTAATATTAAATGAATACTAACGCCTTTTAATATGAGTTAACTATTTTTAATAAACTGGTTTATCTTATAGATAAATATTAATAATAAACAGAATATTTCTGTACTTTTTTACGAAATTTTATAGTTATACAATGTGTATGTATTAAATATAACATTAGTAAATACATGGTGTTCATTATTATATAAATATTAATATACTTATTTACTCCTAAAAACACTACACATAAATGAAAATTAATAAACAAACTGCAGAAGTATCTAAGCGCTAATCAACTTGTGAATAATCACAAATCAAACTACCTTCAGTTATGCAACCAACTTTGCACGCGTTGTTTTGAGCACGTTCCGCAAATCAATAACCACTACAAAACGTTGACCTCAGCGTATTTTAATATATTTTCACATAAATCCTTTTAGAATTCCGTTAATTTGCCTTCTTGTTAACAACTACAAACCAGCACAATTATTTATACACAAACCGTGGATGCTTTATTACGGAACGTTCGGTGCCGGTCCCGATTGTTTTCAGATTGCTGTCACACCGATGATGCTTAGGGGTGTAAATTAGTGCGGTGGGCGTATTTTAAAAGTGTTTCCGCGTTAAATGCACAGCTGTACGGTCGCAAACCGCCAACAGATCAGCCGTTTACCTCAGCATCGCACTGTAGCAGTTCAATTAAGTGAGTACACGAATTAATGAATTCTTTTGTTGCGTTGGGGTGTGATGTTTGTATGGTGAGGTGGTTTATTTATTTACAGGCCGGACCGGTACTTTTATGTAAACAAAACGCCGAATACAAGATGGCTTGGAGATTCAAAGCCTCGAAGTACAAAAACGCCACCCCTATCGTCCCGAAACCGGAGACGTACATAAGGGATATTACGGTGGGGTCGTACCAAACTTATGGCAATAACATCACTGCCTCCGCCAGGTTTATGGCCTTCAATTGGGACCATGCAGGTTCGAGCCTGGCAGTACTGCCCATTGATGATTGTGGGAGGAAGAGCAAGCTTATGCCTTTGTTGCATGCACATTCGGACACTGTGACTGATATGGAGTTCTCCCCATTCCACGATGGGCTGTTGGCCACTGGATCTCAGGATTGTTTAGTTAAAATCTGGCATATTCCGCCTGAGGGATTGCAGGTAAGGAAGTTCATATTGGGCACAGGAAGTGAATACAGTTATGGATAAATTTATTGTATGTGTGTAACAATTACAGTTTGTTTTGTATAAACAATGTTTATTATGTATCACATGTATATGATCATTTTTATTGCTTCATTAATTTGAATATTAAATATTAACAATTATTACAAATATAATACATTTATTTCACATTTATTAAGTGTTGAATATTAGCAAATATATATAAATATATATAATAATCAATATGTGATTATCCAAATATCAAATATTATTATCATTGGTATATATCAAATGCATGTCAATCAAAAAATTCTTTATTTAAAAATAAGTACAATGATTTAGTAAAATTATAATCAATAAGACTCCATGATTATTCTATAATCAAATTCTATATCATAATCAAAAAGAGGTTTTAATAAAGTATTTTTGAATTATTATTTCATGCAATAAATGAGCTAATATTGTGTACATATTAATTATTCCAAAAAACGAATATGATTGAACAGATCATAATTTATTTTTAAAAATTGTTTAGTTGTAATTTCTGTTACAGAAATGAAATAAAAACAAAAAAATTAATTATGTTAATGTAATTACATAAATTACTATAGAATGAAACATCAGTTACATGTGTCCAATTAAATCAGATTAATGCTCTATTATAATTAATTTAATTGTATTTGTTCCTTGTATTTTAGTAAATAATTTATGAGTTGGAGTATTGACATGAACAAAATAATTTTGCATGTATTACATTAATAGAATATGGTAGAATTAGCTTTTATTTGATTTTATTACTTTGACTGCTCAATGTTTAACTTGTATTCCAATATAGAATAAGAAACATTTGATTAGATAATTCCTCACAAACAGATGAACTTTCAATTGAATTCTCTGAAATTCATAATCTCAAATAAATATTTATTTAGTTGTTCAAGCAATTTTTTTAAAATGTTTTAATGGATAAAACAAGGTTTTCCTAATTCCTCATTAATATAGGATGATTCATTTAACTCATTCATTAGAAGTTTATGGAGAACAGAAAAAGGTAATGATTTGAAATTTTTATATAAATTTTAACTTGATTTATATTATTTTTTTAATTTATTTTTAACAAAATTTCATTTCCGGTTTCGCCGGAAGTGACATTAACCTTGTTATTTTCAATGGGACACCCTGTATATTTTTAGATTTTTAAAGTCTTCATATAATTATAAATAAAATGACTATACCATATCCTAAATCTAAATCCAATAGTTTTGAGTTATTAATTTTTTCCCAAAAATTTTGATAAATTGATAATTTAATTAAAATGTCTTTACAGCCAACAATTTTGATTCTGAAAATTATTATATTTTTGGCATACATGTTAACCAAAGTCAATACGGAGCCAATTAATACTCCCAAATTTGAAATCAATATCTTTCTCCATTCTTTTTAAACTTCGAATGAATAAATTAGGTGAATTATCCTGTAGATAAACGGAATATTTATATAATATTATGAGTAAATTGTCGCGGATGTATACAAATATTTATATAAACATTAAATGTTTATTGATTATTATCATTTGATATTGTAATAACGTGATAACTAAGAATATAATAAAGTATTCAATTTTTATTAAGTCTAAAATTTGTTTTTAAATATACACATTTTTATATTACGTGAAATATTCGAACCTCACAGGAATCGTTGAGCAACGCCGAATGCACGTTCTCGCACAAACAGCGTCGCGTCGAAACGGTCGGGTTCCACCCGTGCGCCGACTTCCTTCTGCACTCCACCTCCTACACTACCTTCACCCTCTGGGACCTGATCTCCGAGCGTGAATTGTTCTCGAACGCCGACCACACCGAGGTGATCCAGTCGGTGAGCTGGAAACGAGATGGTACGCTGGTCGCCACCTCGTGCAAAGACAAACAGGTCCGCATCCTCGATCCGAGGATCGAGAACGCGTGCACCAAAACGGCGAACAGTCACCAGAGCATCAAAGATTCGAGGGTCGTTTGGCTGGGCGACCAGAACAAAATCCTGACCACCGGTTTCGATTCGCAACGTTTGAGGCAGGTGATTATCAGGGACTTGAGGAACTTCTCCGAAGCGGAAAAGTCGCTGGAGCTCGACTGTTCCACGGGGATTTTGATTCCCTTGTATGATCCGGATACTGGGATGCTTTTCCTGGCGGGAAAAGGCGACACCACTATTGGTTACATGGAGGTGACCGACAAGGAGCCGTTCCTGATCGAGGGTATTCGACATTCCGGCGAACAAACCAAGGGTGCCTGTTTGGTGCCCAAGCGGGCCTTGGATGTGATGAACGCTGAAGTCAACAGAATTTTACAGTTGACCAGCAGTTCTGTCATTCCAATCACTTATCAGGTTCCCAGGAAAACTTACAGGGATTTCCATGCGGATATTTATCCGGACACACCTGGATATAAAACAGAGCTGACTGCTCAGCAGTGGATTGAAGGCAAGAACGCCACTATAACTAAAATGAGTCTTGATCCGTCTAAGAGGGAACTGGGAAAGGAGCCCATAATTGTAAGTTAATGTCAAAATCAAAATTCATTCATTCAATTTATGTAAACTTTCCAACAGATTCACAGGGGAAGTTTGGCAGCACTAAGGGAGGAACAGGAGAAGAATACGATGAAAAAATCGGATACAGCACCGAAAATAACCGGGGCAATCGAAAAGCCCGAGTTCCATCCGGTGAGGTCGATAATCAAGGACATCGAGAAAGAGAAACACGCCTCAGAGGACAACCACAAAAACGAGGACAACAAAATGAAGTGCACGTTTGACAAGAAGAGCTCAGAGAACCTCGTCTCCGAAACCAACAAACTAAACCTGGAGGAAAACGAAAAGGTAACATTAATTCTTAAAATTTTACCATTTTCAGCACTCCTCTTTGAATATCACTTGTGATTTTAACCCACACCAAGGGCCTCGTTCACATTATGTTGCGTCGTTTGCAGAACGTACCCCCCAAACCCTTACCCCGAGCTTCCAGGACCAGTTCAGTGTGCGAGACCATGGAGGACGTGGCGCCGAAGCCGGTGGCCCGGCCACGCACCAACAGCTGCGCCCCCGTTGTCACTTCCGTCAACCCCAACGTGCCCATCGCGGGCGGATACAAGGTTACTGAGTGAACCACTATTGAGCACTGTTTTTACGTTTTTTTTTTTACATTATGCTTTGGTTTTATATACCTATAGGTTTTCTGTTGGTGTTTTTGGTTATTTTATGGTAGTTTTTGTTGTGCACGTCAGAAAAATGGATTAAAATCATCAGTGATGACGTAAACTGTTTTGTTTTTGTATTTTGCTTTGATTTTATATTTTTATAGGTTTTCTGTTGATGTTGAATAGACTTTTTAATGCGCACGTCTTGAATTATTTGGTAACTGCAAAATTACTCAGAAAAATTGTTTAAAATTGTTAAGGGGAGATGTAAAACTCAATTACATAAGTCATTTATGTAGTGATTTTACGTAACATTCGACCTGCTGTGTTTTATGTATGTTCCGTTTATGTAGGTTTTAAAGGTAGCCTTTATGCCTAAGTCACAAACAATAGACGTAATTCGATGTTATCTTTTACAGCCACGTTTGGGTCCAAAACCGTTCACGCCTCCCAATTTGGGCACCACCGACTTCAAGTTCGCCGTCCCCGCAGTGCCGGGCAGCAACGGAGTGTACGAACAAAAGTCACCAGATTTTGACTCGCAGGAAAAGGAAAAGTCCCCCACCAGCGACATCGAAGCGAAAGCGGAAGCGGAGAACGGAAAATCCGGTTCCTCGGGCGAGGAGGAGACAAACTCCGACTCGGGTTATATTCCGAAAACGCCGAGCACTGCCGAACGCAGAAAAATGTTCGAGGTGCGTGGTAGCTCGAAGGAAGAGCCGGAGGACTCGTTCGACGTCACCGACCAAACGAATTTCGAAAGGGCGTCGCTGCAGCGCAGCAGCATCGCCGAGAGGCGAAAGATGTACGAGAGTAGATCGATGTCGGTGCAGGAGACGCCGAGCGTTGTGCCGGAGAAGCCGGGCAGTTCTCCAGTTATGTTGAGGAGGAAGGATTCCTTGAAAAACAGGAAGAGCGCTGAGGAGGTCAAAGACGAGAACAACAGGAAGAGTGTGCCGATTCCTAAGCAACAATCGTTGGATCCACAGGCTATGCGCAAGAGCGAAGCTGTTCCTACCCCCAAGAGAACCTCTACAGTATTCGGTAAGTTGACGGTGATGTTTATTATTTGTAAGACATTGATCATGAACTTCTTTCAGGGCGTGTCTCCAAGTTCCGTCACTTAAAGGGCACTCCGGCTCATAAGTCACAGCACATCGAGAACATACGCAATTTGAGTCGCCAAATATCCGGAGAATGTGACGGTTTTCATGGTAATTACACATCAAAAACCTGAACTAATTAAGATAAATTATAATTTCTTTAATTTTGTAGCTAACCCTAAAAGGGTGGCAGTACCATTAAGTGGCCCTGGAGGTAAAATTGCTATTTTTGAGCTGAGCAAGACGGGTAAGCTGCCGGACGGCGTAATTCCCGCATTGGTTCATGGCAACAATATAATGGACTTCGCCTGGGATCCGTTCGACAATGAACGCCTGGCCGTCGCTTGCGACGACGGCGTCGTCAAACTCTGGAGGATACCAGAGGATGGTTTGATGGAACCAACCAACGAACCAGAGAGTGTGATTAGCGCCCACTCGGACAAGATTTATTTCGTTAAATTCCATCCCACTGCCAAGGATGTATTTGCCACTGGTAAATTGATGTAGCACACTCAATGAGACCTACTATATTTGATTTTATTCATAGGTTCGTACGACATGACAATAAAGATCTGGGACCTGGCAACCTTGTCGGAGAAGATCGTGCTCACCGGCCATACAGATCAGATGTTCAGCTTCGCGTGGTCACCGTGCGGCCAGTACTGCGCCACTGTGAGCAAAGACACCAAGATCCGTATCTACAAACCGCGTGCCAGCGACGCCCCCATAAAAGAGGGCAAGGGCCCCGTGGGCAACAGAGGCGCACGCATCGTTTGGGCTCTGGACGGCAATTTCATCGTCACGATGGGCTTCGATAAGGTTTCCGAGAGACAGATCACGGCGTACAAGGCCAGTGACTTGTCTTCGTTGAACACCGTCGGACTGGACGTCTCGCCGGCGATTTTAATACCGTTCTACGACGACGACAGTTCTACATTGTTTGTCACGGGAAAAGGCGACTCTACCATCTATGCCTTCGAGATTACGGAGGAGGCTCCGTACATTTGTCCGCTTAGCCATCACAGATGTAACTCTTTGCATCAGGGTTTGTCGTTCCTCAGCAAAAACGTGTGCGACGTGTCTAACGTTGAGTTCGCCAAGGCGTTAAGACTCACCAATAACACCATTGAACCGCTTTCCTTCACCGTTCCCAGAATAAAGGTAAAACTCACAATAATGGAGTAATTAAGATTTCTAACAAGTTTTATTTGCAGACTGATTTATTCCAAGACGACTTATTCCCACCCACAAGAGTGACATGGCAACCCACCATGACCAGCACTGAATGGTTCGCTGGAAAGGACAAATTGCCATTGAGAATCAGTCTAAAACCCGAAGGAATGGATAATTGTACGTAAAAAACACAACCAATATAAAAATAAATAAAAATTTTTATATTTACAGTGAGTGAGTCTCAGGGACAGGCGGGATCCGGCGAAAGAACCATCAACAAGTCGGCGTCGACCCCGTTCATCGGTTCAAATCAGCCGTACAACAGGCTGGGCTGGAACGCCGACCTGGCGACTCAAACGAAGAGCAAACAGGAAGAGGTAAGCGCCTGAACTTGATACACAAATGCTTACAGAGATAGATTACCTCACTTTTTCAAAATTGATCCTGTGCATGTCTGTCCAGTTGATATAAGTATAATAAAATATTCATGTTTTGTGGATATGTATAGTTAAGCACTGTGTCTTCATGGTGGTGTGGCTGCTAAATTTAAAATTAGTTGATAGGGCTAAATTTTACATCATATCATTTTGAATCATGCGTTTTTTACCAAAATTGTTTCATCTCATACATTAATACCACTAAAGCTTTTATACTAGTCTGTGCTTAAACTAATTAAATATAATACACATATTGAATCCTCAATTCTTCCATTTACCGGTTATTAGTAAGATCGGGGTGTAAATTAATTTTATTATACTAGTCATATTAATTAATTAATGTTTAATTGAGTGTTTCGATTTACATATTCGCTTTGTAAATAGCTAAATTCCGTTGGTACCTTTTCTCCTGCTTTTCCTCTCTGTTGTTGAAACTTGCAGACGTTTTTTAATTTACTTCTAGATTCAGAGGTCAGTCAGTAATAAGTTAGAAATCAACTTAAAGTTAGAGCAAGACGAAATGGAAGGTGTAGACGAAAAAGAGTGGAACGATTGAAGAGTCGATCAGGGAGTTGCAAACGCAACACTTTAGGGTAAAGTTAAGTAACAAAATATGAAGAAACAAACAAAAAAAACATAACATCCCGTAATTTTAAAAACCCGCCTTATACACTTATGATTTTTTTTATTAACTACGGTTCATAAAACCACTAGGGTTAAGTACATATAAAATGCATTTATACTCTTCTAAGCTTTTTATCAATTTATTTTTATATCAATAAACTTTCCACCATTTTTTATCCATTTAGGGAATAAGATGCCATTTTTAATGAGAAAGCATTTTAGGTAGCCATAATTATTATCCAGTGATATTGTACCTAATTTTTACGTGTTTTGCAACGTTTCATGCTCATTCATCTCATCATAATAATTGCAGTATTGAATGAGTGCCATGTTTAAAACAATGCGCCTATGAAAGAGACGCGTAAAAATAAATATATAGTGCGGCTTTATTTTATTTCTAGTAGGTTCAATTACATGTTTCGTGCAATATTGAAATTTTTACCACTTGTCCCGTTTCATAGATGCATTGCTCTTAAAATATCTTACATTATTAAGTAAAAACATTTTCGGTTAGTTAAAAAATAGGTATACATTTGTGTTTTGACGTCTAGTCAGGTTTAATCGCTTTAAATAAATAATCTTGATATGTGATCTCTAAATACTCTAGCGAATTGGTATAATTTACAAAACATTCCAAAATTTCTTAGAACACTGCCCATTTCCATGACATTTTTTTCTTGAGTTTATAGTTGGTGTTTTTTTGCCATATTTTTGTTTTTGATTTTGTGCCAAAAACAAGCTGACCAAAACATCATGCTCATTTTTATCCAGAACTTTAAGTGATCGCTCAAAACAATCCGTTTTTACTGAATATGTATTTTGATATATTTTTAGTCATTTAAGTGCTATATGACAATGGTATTACTTTTTTAATAATTTATTTTATATGTGTATTTATATTATTTGTATTAGTGTTGTGACATAGTGTAAGCCATATGTATTAACCATAATAAAATGTATTAAATTATTTCTAAAAAGTTGTTTTATTATAGGCCAACAAATTAATTACATTTTTATGGTAAGTAAGGGGATAACAGAAATAAACTTTTAATAATGAGTTTTAATATAAATTGTAATAAAATTAAATGGAATTAATATAATAATCAAACTGATCCTACTCTGTCTCTAGGTATCAACCTCAGTTCTGAGCCGTGTTTCAAAAATACCGTTCCTGAAAAACAAACAAAAGTTAGAAAATCTTTTTAATTACGAAATAATTAAAAAGTACCTGCTGTTTGTTGGGGGTTAATTCCGATTCCATCATCAGTAATAATTGCTGAAGTTGCTGGAGGTACTTTGAATTCTTCAGCGGCGAATTTTAAGACTGCCGTAAACGGTGTTGCTTCAGGCACACTTAAACTATGAACAAATGGGATTGATATTTATTTATGCTACAGTAAATATAGAAAGAAACACAAATAACTTATAATGTTTTAATATAAAATGTAAAAAAATAATACAATAAAATATGGAATCATTCAATAATCTTAATATAAATAATTAATAAACATGCGAATAAAGTTATATAAAACAGTGGATTCTTAAAATCTTCAGTTTGTTAAAAGTAACCTAATTTCATCCCACAATATACATTCAGTGTTGTCTTTTGCCTCATACAATCTGTTGACTACATAATAATTTAAATCTGAATTTTCTTTGCAAATCAACTTAAAAATTTGCAGTATATCGTGAAAACCAATTTCTGGACAATAACTCATGGTAGTGTTTGGTGTCCATACATTTTCTTCATTTTTATCCATAGTGGAGCCCAAAAATATTAGGAAATTTAGTAAAGAATTTAAAAATTCTCTATGATTGTCACAAGCTTTTGATATTACACTTCTGTCTATAATTTTACACAAAGTAATCCAGAAGCTTTTAGAAAGGATGCTTCTGTCTAACATTTTTTGAACTAAACACTCTAATATTTGTTTTTGAACATGTTTTTGACTTACACTTAAATCTGTTAATGATAAAATTCCAAGCAATAAATATAGAAATTCCTCCACCATTGATATTGATAAAAATTTGTTTATTTCATCATTTAATTCATTGCCTTTACTGCTTTCACAGAAGCTTAACAGTCTGCCCAACAAGACATGATATTCTCTTTCAGGTGAATCCCCACAACTGTCCATTAATACTTTTACTGAACTGTGATGTAAAATTAATTCACTGATGAGACTTTGCAATCTTTCTTTAGAGTGTAAAGTTGTGTATATTCTTATAGCTATGTCCAGATTTTTTTCAGGCAAATAAGGATATTGAAAAAAGTTTTTTAACAGACTATCACAAGCTTTTTCCAAAAATATTTCAGGGTACATTTTAGTTCTATTATTATTTTCCCAACACTTGTTTAATATGTTCATGAATTGTGGCAAAGAATTTTTTGCTTTGAAATTGAGAATTGTTTTCTCTATGAAATTGCCCAGTTTGAAAGCATTTTTAACATCCTCCAGTGAGGCACTTTTAGGGAACCCTTTGTTCTCATAGACTAGGATGAATGAGTCGACGGTCGAAATGATTTGTTTTAAAGCCCCTGCACTGTCTTCATTCATTTTCCCAATTGGTAGCTACCGTCAAAATGCCACCAATCTGCCAACAAAAAACAATAATCAGTCATATTGACAGTAACTACCAACAATCATCACAATTAAATCTAAATATACTTACACTTTGAAAGGTAATTTCGGGTCGGAAGTTAGTGTGATTTTAAAAGTAACTTTAGACCTGGAAAAAACATATGTTGGCGAAATAGGGTTATGGAAAAATGTGGGAAAACACTTACGCTGCCATAATTTAACAAATAATTTAATAGTATGCTTCGAAAGTTTTAGAGAGTAAGAAACAAAATAAAACAGTTTCTATTTAATACTTATCAATATAACTGTGACTGACAGTCAGTCACGAACACATGAACTGTCAATCGGAACAACAATCAGTGGTTTTCAAACTCGTTCCAACTTTACTTATTAATGGTTTCGTTGTTTCAATGTCAACGTGTACATTCACTAACTAATTGTGTGTACAATTATAAGATGTTAATATACATTTAAAAGTATATTATAAATATGCAATGTGAGTTGCATATATACCAGTAAAATTCAGTCAGAAGTCAGAGAGTCAGAATTATTTACTTTTTGTTCATAACTTTATGACTGACAGAATTGAATTGAATTTCAAATCATTTCATCTCTTTTGTAATTGTAAGAATAAATATTAAACTATAAATTAAACCTTCTATTTTTTCATTAAATAATGTTGCCTATTCAAATATGCTAAAACTATAGAGTTTAAATAATAGAATAAATTTCAAAACTGCTAAATTGATATAAATAAATTTAAATAAGAGTTTGTTTAAATTTTTATGAATAATCTTAAGAACATTGTACAGATGGAGCGACTTGACATGTGACCAGTGACTGTCAAACTTGGCGCACGTGGGACCGGCCCTTTTCGGCACGCAAAAAATGGCTACTGCAAGAAATTTAATTGGACTGTTAAGTACGAAGAACCTGAACGTGTTCGTGTCATCGCAGGTCGGCAAAACGCCGTCCCGATTCCTGCACCAGTGCGTTCAGTGCAACAGCATCGGAGTCGTCAACGTTCACATAACTAACCGCATCCAAAGTAGTAAGTTCTGAGTTACATCATTTATGTTCAATAAAAATTACGTGTACTTTGTGCCGACTTGTTGTAAAGTACGTTGTGCGAGCTGACGGGGTGGTTCAACGTTTCGGTGATTGGTGACAATCGATTTTATTGCGCATAACCTTAATGTTTCGTTTGCAGAAGTCACCAACGTAGATAAAAGGAGTTTCCATTTTACGAACGCAGTGAACGCCGCACGGAAGGATTACTACGACATATTGGGGGTCAGCAGAAATTCGTCGACGTCCGACATCAAAAAAGCATACTACAAATTAGCCAAAAAGTACCATCCTGATGTAAACAAAGAGCCCGAAGCCCAGAAAAAGTTCCAGGAAGTCTCAGAAGCCTATGAAGTAATATACCACATACATACAAACTAAATCCTTTATGCTAACGCATTTCTTGCACATATAGATTTTGGGGGATGACTCCAAACGCAAACAATATGACACCTGGGGCTCAACAGCAGAGCAGATGGGCGGAATGGGTGCGGGACCAGGTCCTGGGCCCCACGGACCGCAGGGCTTCAGTCAGTCTTGGGAGTATCAGTCAACCATTGATCCTGAGGAATTGTTCAGGAAGATTTTTGGGGAAGCTGGATTTGGCAACAAGTCTCCATTTGAGGACTTCTCTGAATCCAACTATGGGTTTGGAGAGGCTCAAGAGGTAAATATTTATCAATGAAATATTAATATTGTAACACAATATTTGTTATTTGCAATAATTCTGATAAAGGTTGTTGTTTATATTATGTAAGAAATTCTAATTACTAAATTATATTGATTTAATCAATCAGTCATATTTTTGTAAACTTTCAATACATTATGCAAACACTGTTTGCTTAAATCTTATAATTTCAACAATTTCAAATTTCATTTTATTAACAATAATAGTTTAATTTTTTATTTCTACATTTTTTGATATCTTTTTGTAGTTTATAAAATCCTCTTTGATTATGTTATTACATATTTTTTATAAATTACCATTGTGATTTTTAATTCTTTTTACTTATAATTTATTTATAATTTTTGTACCTTTGTACTAACGTCTTATTAATGATTGACAATAATTTTCTGTGCAAAACAATTTGTAGAATTCCATACATTGAATGTTGTTTTATTCAGGTTGTTTTACGGGTGACATTCAGTCAGGCAGCTCGCGGCACGAATAAAGACATCAACATCAACGTGGTGGACAACTGTCCGAAATGTAGGGGCTCGCGGTGCGAGCCCGGAACGAACGCGACCCGTTGCAACTTCTGCAACGGCACCGGAATGGAGAGCGTAACCAGAGGGCCGTTCATCATGCGCTCCACCTGCCGCTACTGTCAGGTAAGACACCTCCTACCTACCATACAGTTGAAACATGTAAACGTTCCCTGCAGGGTTCGAGGATGTATATAAAGCACAAGTGTACTGAATGTGCCGGCAAGGGTCAGACGGTGCAAAGAAAAAAGATTTCGGTGCCGGTGCCAGCGGGTATAGAGGACGGACAGACCGTTAGGATGTCGGTGGGCAACAAGGAACTGTTCGTCACCTTCCGCGTCGACAAGTCCGACTATTTCAAGCGTGATGGTGCTGACGTACATACCGAGGCCGACATATCCGTGTCCCAAGCCCTTTTGGGAGGCACCATCCGGATACAGGGGCTCTATGAGGACCACACCCTACAGGTAACATTTTTACACCCCCAATTTGTGGTGATGCAACGTTACACATTTACAGATTATGCCAGGAACTTCATCTCACACAAGGATAAGATTAAGTGGTAAGGGCATGAAGAAAGTAAATGGTCACGGGCACGGGGACCATTACGTTACGTTTAAAGTAGTGATACCAAAGCACCTGAACGAGAAACAAAAAGCTTTGGCGCAGGCCTACGCTGAACTGGAGAAGGACACGCCGGGCACGATTTTAGGAATTACGCTTAAAAATGACGGTAGGTTCAAAAAATTTATTTTCAAACGATTTCGGATAATTAAGTGATGTAAGGGTGATGGAAAACAATGGAAACGTTTGAGAAATTAAATCTCCCTTGGAAGAAAAGTGGAATAATGGTTGAACCAAGAAATTTTTTATGTGGTATATTCAATATACGTCTTTATTGTGCACCGTTTTTTATTATTAGTAAAAATTACTGGTCTCGTTCACATGCTTTTCATTTATTCCATCACGGACTGTTGTACAAATTAAAGCCAGTTTAATTGGTGCACCAGATTAATGTGAATGTTTCTCCTGGGTTTTGAAATTTCTATTTTGGTTACATGATTTGTTATTTGGCAGGGCAAAAAGAGGACATGCCGTTCGCGGGTTCCGAGGAAAAAGCCCAATCGAAACATTCTGAGGAAAAAGTTGGACTATTATCTAAAATAAAAAACGCATTGTTTGGTTAAGCACTAAAGTACGTTAGCATGACGTTTTTATAAGACTTATTGTGAATAAATTGTTTATTAGTTTGATTGTTTTTTTTTCTTTATAGGTAATAAGATAAGTATAACAGAGGGGGAACTGTTAAAGGCAATCAAACTAGTATTGGAAGGTAGGAAAAATGTAGACAATAAGGCAAATAAGGGCAAGAAAGATGATGAGATGAGTGATACAGAACATGAAACAGAAATGAAACAGAAAAATTGAAGAAATTCCATTGGTTAATCAAATTTTGCTGTATAGTTGTTTTAGTTTTTATATTTTATTTGTTATAAAAAATGTAGATAAGAGTTGTTTTATTTTTCTCTGAATTCAAATAAAATAACCGAATAAAGTTATTATTCTTTTATTAAATAACCCTCAATTCTTATGCCTGAAGTTGTTGTTGGCTAAAGTAGTAAAAAGGAATGATAAACATATACAACACAGTTAAATCTTTATTAACTTTGCATAAATCACAACTGTATCACTTCTAGAAAGACATCTTGCGTACAACCCGTAAAACAATTGACCTTAACAATACGTCAGCTCGGTGATGGTGTTCAGGTGTTTGTGAGTAAGCCCAACCTCAGACAGAGGTCGACTATACCTCTGGTGGTGGAAGCTTGTATCAGGGAGACTATTATCGCCGCCAGTGTGACCGCCACCTCCAAATATAGGGCGTACAACACCCTCACATGACCCGCCACACTGGCCACGCCTCCCACCGCCGTGAAATCCAGTGGGAACATGAAGCTATCGATGGCGTCACGCTGTCGCACGAAACCGAAGAAAATGACGCCCAGGAAGTAGTAGAGGGTGATGACCACCACCGGGAACCACTTCAGCCACAGCGGCGCGTTGGGCTGTGGGAGGTCGGAGGGGTTGCCTTTGAACGCCAGCTTTTGGAGTTTGATGGCCATGAGGTTGCCCATGTTGAGGATTAGCAGGAAGTGAAGGGGTATGCCCACGGCGGCGAACAGTATGGCGGCTCCGCGGCCCTGTGGTGTACGGGGCACTGGCGCTCCAAAGCCTTGAATATTATGATTTAAAGTTACGTTGCTGTCTAAGGAATTTCAGGGTTTTACCCAGAGTGGTGAGTAGAGAGACGGAAAATAGGATGCAGCCGGGATAGGTCCATATTCTTCCCTCACCGCCTTCGCCGTAGCCAGCACTGACAGCTTCCAGAAGCAATTTTTTGTGTTTATCCATGTACTTGTGCATTACCTCAGGCCAGTTTGTGTGCGTTGATTTTTCCAGCTGGTCAGTCAGTTCCAATGCTATTTCGTCTTGGATTCGTATTATGTCATCGGATTGTTGCTGCTCTCTTGGTCCTAAATAAAATGAATAAAAGAAATAAATTACAATAAGTTACCATGGTGTTTTAGTGTTTACCCCTTCGTAAATTATAGAGTAAAAGTGTAAAAACTAATATATAATCGTCAGTACTTCATTATATTTGCGTGACTGGATTAATTAGTGCAAAACAACAGTTTTTTTTTGCACAAAACATCCATTATCAAAGAGAAAAACTTGCGAATACCATTAAATCCACGTTAATTGATACACGTCGCATTTTTCCGACGAATTCAAATTTATTACATCCTACAGATTTCTTCAAAAAAATAAAACCGTTTACAAAGGTAGCACGATACTTATAAAACAGGTCCTTGCCTCCACTTTCATGCCATAAACTTATTCTAATGACAAAACAAGCAATTTCCGAGATACGATCTGCAATGCGGTGAATTTGTTATACTGTTACTGCAAAGTGTCCGACACGAATCGACTGAACTTTACTGGAAGAAAATACAGGAAAAGGTCGAATGCGTGCATACGGATTTTGCTGGCCTATTTAAATATTGCTGATAAGTGGAAGTAATGTACCGCGATTAATCTGAACGGGGTTGAAGTATTTTTATATTGCATAAGGTCTCTGATATTGCCAAGGTACTGTATTTTAGATTAATATGCAATATTGAAGTTCATTTTATACAGTAATGTATAATTTTTATTTATTATTTACCATAAATAAATTTGAAACTAAAATATTTGATTTTTTTTCTTAAAGAATATACTACAGTACAAAAACATATTTTTTTGTTAAAATTGTAGTCCAACAATCAACTATAATTTTAAATATATAAATTTTGTGTATTCCTGTGGTTCAAAACCAACTATAATTTTAAATATATAAATTTTAAGTATTCCTTTAAAAATACATAACATAGATTGTGGTTTAAAGATATTTTGGAGTATTTTTTAGAAATCTATAGGAAAACTTAATTAAAAATAGTACTCAAAATAAAAACTAAAAGATACTTTGTACTTTTACAGTTCAACTTCAAAAGATAAATAAATATTTTCTGAAGTAATAATAATGGATTTTAAAGATATTTTGGATTAAAAAAAATTAAAAAGTGCTGCAGAAAAATATAATTGCTCTACATAATCCTAAAATTTAGATATTTGAATATATTTTCAATCCATCAATCTTAATTTTAAATTTATAAATTTTGAATATTCCTCTAAAAATGGATATGAAAAATATTATTTAAAAAACTTACTAAGATACTTTGTAACTTTAATATTTTATAGAATTATATTAATATTCTTTAGGGATTCTGCAAGAAAACTTAATTGAAGATAGTACTCAAAAGTAAAAATTAAAAGATACTTTGTTATTTTGGCGTTCAACTTCTAAAGATAAATAAATATTTTGTGAAGTATTATTAATGGATTTTAGAGATATTTTGGAATAAAGAAAATTAAAAAGTACTGTTGCTCTAAATAATCTTAAAATTTACATATTTCAATATATTTTTAGTCCATAAATGTTCAACAATCAACCTTATTTTTAAATATATAAATTTATAATATTTCTCTAAAAATTTATATAAAAAACATTTTGAATATTTTATAGAATTATATTAATGTTTTTTAGAGATTTTTTGGAGTATTTTATAGAAGTTCTGCAGAAAAGCTTAATTAAAAATAATACCCAAAAATAAAAACTAAAAGATTCTTTGAAATTAAAAAGGGTTGTAGAAAAACCCAATTGCTCTAAATTATTCTAAAATTTAGATATTTGAATATATTTTTAATTCATTAATGCATGTTTATCTAAAAATTAAAAACTTTATGAAAGTTTTTAAAAATACTAAAGATTTTTTAGCTTAAGAGTATATAATAATAAAAAATATTGTAGAAAAACTGCTCCAAATAAATCTAAAATTGAGATATTTATGCTCCAAAATATTTTAAGATCTAACTTAAAAAAAATTATAGAATAATGTTAGTAGGCTTTAGAGATTCTTTATATTACTATTTTATTATATGTAATTATTGTTAACCCATTCGCGAAAACCCATTATAATTTTCGAGGAATTTTGATAAAAGTATTTTTTGCATTAAAGCCTCATAATTACAACAGAACCAATATTGTATGCAAGTCTATTTTCGTCGAACAATGCCATTGTTACGTGGACAGCCGTTCAAATATAACCGAAAAACCACTAACAAATCAATAAGTGTTGTAGGGCAAAACTATTGGCAGGTGTCCTTCCCCACATTACCTTCTGTAATTAAAAATCCGTAAGCCCCGACCAGAGCCCATATGAAAAGTATGAGCGTGAGCCCGACCTGCGACAGTAGCCACTGACTCACCACCCTGCACAAGCATATTAGCCTTAGTTTCGTGCAGCTACTCTCCGACGGTCCTAGCTTGACGTTCGACTTGAGCCTGGGCCAAAATCGAAGCCTGTAGGGGATGAGGTGGCTGGTTTGCGCCGACCGCTCCACCAGTTTGCTGCGGCTGAATCCGTTCTCCAGGTTGATTTGGTCAATGGTAACGCAGCTGTCGGCCACGTTGCCGCAACTTTTCATACTAAACTTCGCGACGACTGCAAAAAAAATTGTTCGTTACAATCCCTTTATTCCGCATTTTGTCTTATGAAACCCATTTTTTGAGTCAAGGTCTCCGCATGGTTTATCGTTATTAATTGATACTGCAGTTGGCAATCCAATTGCCGTTAGCATGTTAGCTAATGGTCGTAATAAATGTGTTTGGTTATCGACTTGAACTGCAACAATAGATTGAATTTTTAATGATTTTTTTCCTCACTTCGGATATTTAATTGCGGCCTTTCCTTATTTAACTTTAATTAGTTTATTTAAGCGATAACGCCCGACTGTATGTGGTTTTGTGCAATTTTATTGTTAATTTGTTTGTGGAAATTTAATAAAGTTTAATTTTCTGTGAGCGTTTTGCGTGTACATATGAATTGCAAACAGTCTCTGTTTGGAATAACAATAAGAAATCGTACTGCTGAATAACGTTTAGCAAGAACTTACACAATACAATGATATGCCAAAATTATATTTTAATGGAATAATTTATACAAGAATGTAACACATACATGATGCTTGTTTATAGTTCAGTGGAAAAAAAATAAATTATTACTATTCAAATAATGTTTTTTGGTGAAATAGAAAGATCAATAACCCTATAACATTAACATAAATTAATTAATCATAAGTAACTTCTGGCTATCTTTCTTTTTTACGTTTTTTTGTAACTTGTAAAAAAGTTGTTAAGTTAAATAACTTGAATGCCATTTAATTAATTATTAATTCTATTAATACTGATTTTGTAACTTATTTAATTTATTTTATTTCATTGTATAACAATCCCCTTCGTTTTAGAAATACATTTCTTAATTAACAGCAAAAATGTGTATTTAATTGTATGTTACAGGTTTAAAATATGGACGAGAAAGTGTATTTTATATATTAATTAAAAAATATCTAAAATAAATTAAAGAAATTCATGCATAAAGTAAATTTTGGTCAAAAATACTTCATTGATATTTTTGTACAATCGATTTTGTGGACTATTTATATTCTCCAGTGTTTTCATTATGTTCCTGACACGTTTTTATAATAAAATACTATACTGACATAATAAAGACTGTTTTCTAATAAGGATGTTAAGTATATTTATTTAACAATTACCAGCACGGTGGTAATGGTAAATATTTGCTTTAATATTTTTGTGAAAAATGTTTAATGACAAGTGTTAATAATAATTTTCAATAATGATGAACCTATTAAACGTATTTTTTTACTTTACACACACTAATATATTTTATTTTATATATTTGTAGACTTTAAAATAATCCAACTTTTAATTTTTTGACAATTAAATTAAATTGAGCGTTCCCCTCTTTTCTCGCCCTATTTTCTGTGCCACTGAATATTTTTTAAAACTAATCAACTTTTTACATTCTTTGATTAATTTTGATTAACTCATCCGTTTTTGAGTTATTATAATTTTTAATGTATATTTTAATTTTTCTCAAACATTAAAACTTAAATATCTCAAAAACGACTGCGTTAATCAAAATTAATCAAGAGCATCATTTTAGAAATACCTTGCATATTTAAATTTAAACAGATTATCTATATGAATTAATTAAACAATCAATTAACACGTAATTGTATTTGAAATTTTATTTTCTTTGAAATTTCACAGATAATAAATTCGTTATCGTGCATTTATTTCAATATTGTGAATAATTTAACATTTTCAGTATAATATTAAAAGTTTTATTTTATAATTCAATATATTTATGTGACCTTGGTTAAATAAAGAATTTAAATTAGTTTTTATCTATAACTATATAAAATAAATAAATCCGTAAGCCACAATGAATTTTCACCTTGGAACGGACTAATTTTAACTCAGATCATCGATTGATCGATCCAACATGTACACATTAAATGAAACAAAAGTTTTACACAGATTTACAACACTTCCATTAAACTTCCATACTTACAACAACAAAAACAAAGGACATTTTTCCACAATTTTTTTATCACAATCGACGTGCCGCATGTAAATTTGCACTACACATTGTCAACCTTGTGCGGACGCTGAACCGAAAAATTAATTACGCCCGTAATTTACAGAAAAAAAATCACGCTGAAAGCGGCGTTTTCATTTCGGCCACCTGACCGTATGCGGGGCCGCCTTTACGAACAGCGTCCGACTAAACGACGACCGGATCGGGCATTATGTAATGTTGTTGTGTGTATTACCTCGTGTGATTATAATGCTCCACTAAATTACAGTGTTTCCAAACTAATTAGTCCGTCATTTTTACCGTGCACGTCTGTGGCATCGCCGATTGTTCATTGAACAATCGTACGGGTTTGTGAAAAATAAATTGCAAATGTAATTCTGTGAAATCGTTCAATCGTTATGGATTTGTGATATGTATTCATGGTTTTGTTAATTTGATTGAATAAAAGGTCTGGAATTAATTGTTTTTGTATGGTGTTTTATTTGATTCTTTCCTGTTTTATCAATGTGTTAATAAAAAAAGTAATTATTCTCTTATTTAAAAAGGTAAGAATGTTAATTAATAACATGAGAATTAATTGCCCTCTTAATAAAATATTAATTGATGTTTAAATTAATGTGAACTGTTGGAAAATAAAATATGACATGTCAATATTCTTTCATCTTCTTGAATTGCTGTGATGAGTCATTTAAATTTGTAAAAATTTCTACATCAACCCTGTCTGAAGATTGTGGTGGTCAAGACAAAATATGGATGCATTGGTCTTTTAACCAATCCATAACAATTTGGTATTTGTTTGGGATTATTTTCATGTTGAAACACCTTTATTAAAAGCATCATTTCTTCAATATATGGAAGCAAATTGTTGTTCATTATATCAGTCTAAGGGCCTCCGCCAGAATTGAACCTCCACCATGTTTCACGGCGGGTATAACAAACCCTTATGAAGTTTTATGTCTGTAGGACATTTAACGTAAGCAGAACCATCATTATTTTATTAACTTTAGACTCGTTACTAAAAATTACTCACCCACATTGTTTTGTGGAATGTGATTCTAAATCAAAATTAGTTTCATATTTTTAGTAGAAACTCACAGAGAGCAATGAAAGACCAAAATGTTAAAAATTTCAATAATTTTGTCCATTGAAAAATAAATTTAAAAAAAAATAAAATAAATTAGATTGCTACAACAATAACAATAAGACAAAAACAAAAAGTGATACAGGTAATATTTTTAATATATTTTAATAAGTTGCTATAATTATGGACACTACTATATGTATTATGTTTTATTTCAATCATTTTTGTCTTGTCACAAAGTGTCATTAAAAAAAGTAATTACTGTGTTATTAAAAAGGTAAAAAATTGCCTCGTTTAATTTTTTTTTATTTAAGATGTTCTTTCAAGAGAATAATTAATAACTAATCAAATAATGTTTTAATTAAATGTTTTAGTAATAACATATTATATACATTTTATCACATAATGTAACTTAAATTAATAAAATTTTTGTATACACGAATGGATAAAAATTTCTTCTTTCTTTCTAAAAATCTTTAATTACAATAAAATATTTTGATACTTTTACTATTTTTTCATTAATTAAGAAAGTATTACTCAAAAATAAAAACAGTAAAAGATCTTTTTTAAGTACACAGTAACTTCGAAACAAATGGATTAATGTTGGAAAATTTTTAGACTAGATTAATTAAAAAAGTGCTTCTAAAGAATCCTAAATCAAAAGAATTACTTGTCTTAATAAAAAGTAAGGTAGTAATATATTAAACTTTGTAAATTAATCTTACTGTCTTATTAAGGAGATAAGTAAGGTATTAATAAAATAAACATTGTATTAATTAATCTCTTAATAAATATTTATTGAAGATTAAATTAATGAACTTATAAATAATATCTTCGTTTAATTTTATATTTCCCCAATATGTTCGTTCAAAAAAGTAATTAATACCTAATCAAATAATTAATACTAACATATCAATTAACTTCTTATAATTGATTTTATTGAATTGCTTAAACTAAATTAATAATTTTGTTTATGTACATGAAACAATAAAAATATCTGAAATATTTTGATTTAAATAGAATAAAAAATATATTGATAATTTATTGTTTGTTACTTAATTAAATATTAAAGTTGATAACTAAAATTATAGTAATTTGTATAGCTCTGTAAGAATAATACAACATATGTACTTTAGCTTATACGAGTCACTCCTAATAAAATAATAATACCAATTTTCAAGTAATAATATTGCTTTTTCTTTTGATATATAATTATTGATTTAGACAAGGAACATTTCTAATCCAACTTGTAAGTAAAAAATTGAGAAAAAATGGAGAAATTACAAAAATTATTCAAATGCATTTCTGAAAACTACTTTGTCATAAAATTAAATGAGAAAAATTACTACTGTCACAATCATTATAAAATTATTTACTCACGGCTTTTTTTATTTTGATTCATCAAATTGTTTTCAGCATACTTTTTCATCAAATGAGTATTAACAAAAATACACTAATTGAATTAAACATAAATAACATAAAATTGTATAAGTATTAGTTTTAGTCAACCATAATTGACATAAATCAAACTGACATAATTTCGATCAGGCTTTAATTAATATATCACAAATTTTTTTTTCATGAGCTTCACATTTTCGCTAATTATAACTCTTGTTCAGATATTCTACTAATTTCAAATGCTAAGAGAACGGTAATTGTTTGATCCAGGAAGTTACTTAGTTACCTTGAATGATCATATGAACGATTGTTCTATAATTACCGTCAATTTGGTAATTTTTATGTCAATTATTAAGATTCATTTCGTAATAAGAGTGGCGTAGGTTTTTTACTGTAGCTCCTCAAATTGAACTTCAGGCTTTTCAATGTATTTGTTTAATATTATTGTTAATAAGCGTTTAAATAATTATATATGTTGTAATGTTCCTAGGAAAATCTATTAAAAATGCATTATTTATTATATTTAATTAGGGTTTATTACAGCAGTGATAAAAGGCATGAAATCGAAAGAAAATTGACACTTAAAAAAATTAAATAATGACAGTAAATATGAATGGAAATCGTTATCTAATTTACGTAAGAGATTGTGAATAAATGAACACACAATTCAATAGACTAAACTCATAAATAATAGTTCAATAATGCACTTTGTATATTCTATATTATTTTTAAATTTCAATATATTATAAAGTAATTTTATTGAGCACTTTTTGTTTCAATTTTGTTAACGAAACTAGGAAAAACTTTTATTTATTTATTTTTTATTACTCAATAAATATAAAAATTGAATTTTACTCTAAGTGAATTAAAAATTAAGTCTAAACTGAAGAAATAATATTAATTTTTAATGTAACCAAACTTGTCTTCTTTAAGTCAAAAATTATGAATTATTATTGAATTTTATTCTAAATGAATTGAAAAAAATATATGTTGAATAAACTGTTTCTAAATTAGAAGAATAAATATTAAATTTCTGTATAACTAAAATTATTTTGAATGTTTTTTATTATTTTGTCATCTGTCATTTAATATTAATTAAAATCTTTTTTTACATTTTATAATTAATTTTATAATTTTAATTTGAAAATTTTTAACAATTTATTGAAAATACATTATTTATTTTTTGATTATTTGCTTAAGAAATTTTGAATAAATAATTTAATGAAATCAAAATTAGAATGAAGTCAATTAATTGATTAATTCAATAGTGCTTGTAGATTCTAAAGAATATTTAATTTTAAATAAAATTAGAATTTTTTTTTAACTGAACTGAATCTATAAATATATTTTGTTCCATTTAAAAGTCATTTGTGGAAGCTTTCATTTATTTATGTTGAGAAAATTATGCTCTAATTCAAGAAATTATATTACAAACTACCATAATAAATTTAAAAAACAAACATTTATTCAGTAATGAATATTCAATGAACTGTCATCTTCATTAATTGTTTGTAAATTAGAACATTTTAATTCTTAACTAATGTGTTCTAAATAAAGCTACTTGAAGAAAAATAATTAAATTTTTAAATTAATATATTTTTTAGAAATTTTGAAATCTTTGGCTGTAATTGAGGGTACGTTGACTAAATGATCCAGATTTTAATTTAAATATAAATTAAATTATCTAAAATACAAATTAATTAACATAACGAATTTTTCATAATTTTCATTAGCATAAAGTTGAGCAGTAAAAATCGGTGAATGCGGTGAATTGATCGGATCGTAAAGTGCTGGTGCGTTGACCCACCTTCATTAGCATTGTGTCTGGACCGTTGTCTCGTCAATCGGTTTCTTCTCGGCGGTTTTTCCGGCGCAACTGATCTCACCGATTCCTCCTCCTCGTAGCTGGTGCTCAACTTGTAATTTTCGCACTCTCCGCAACCGTTGCGGCCCGCTATCGTAATGCCACAATGGTCGGTCACCGCTTCGTACATATTCGATCCGAATACCTGTAAGTAAGTAAGGGGGAGCAAGGTGGAATAATCGATTGTTTCAACTGCTCCATCCACGACCGGTCGCCCTGTACTGGAATCCAGAGAAAAAAAACAACAATCGACCAGTCGTTCCTGTAATTCCTTCCAATGACGTTCAATCAAAAATGAAGAAGTTAACAGTACTTATTTGGCCATTAATACAAGAAAGGTGAATAATTTAATTTGTGGCCAATGAGAAAGAGGGTAAATTTACCTCGCCTAAAGGAGCCTTATCCAGGAGATGAATGCGTACGGATGGCACCAGAACACGCACTTAATGGGACACGTTCCATTCATAAACTTGTGAAGGTAGATGTTTGGCGACTTAATGGAAACTGCCGTGGGGTTGGGTCCGGCCTAATGGGGGGACACTCCTTGCCATGGCGTGCTGTCTCCATAGCATACAATATGGGGTTGCACCACCCAGAACGGACGAATTGATGTTCTGTATCCGTTCATTAATAATTGTCACGTAGCGACTTAACATTTATCTGGACTGTTTCCAAATGAACGTTTCGGTTATTGTTGTTTATTAATTGGAAATCGAAAACTAACATTTTCAATGTTTTAAATAATTTACGATCCCATAAAGTTACGGCACTCTTTTGCCATTATGGAAAAATTATCTACGCAACATTCATAAATTAAAAAAACGCGATGTAATAACCATAAATACACGGTTTGTTGATAAACGGCGATAACTAAAATTTCTCAAAAGTTATCAATGTTATTTGGTCGAGACTTTCTTACTGATATGAATAAAATTGTTTATACATTTAGTAAAATTAATTTGAAACAAACAATTATGCAGTTTCAAGATCACCATGAAGCACACACAACTAGTTTTGTTCTGTTGTTTGATTGTTTGTGTTTTAGATGCAAATGCAATTGTTGAATCAATATTTAATGCTGCTCATAGGGTTAAATGTGGTACATATGACGTGATTAATAAGGTTAGTTTTCATCGTATAAATATTGAGGTGGATAACTGCAAAGACATTGTAAATGAGAAGAAAGGTAAGTTATTTAATTTATTAGATCATTTTAGTACGTAATAAGAAAATTATCTTAATATTAAACACAACATAAATTATATGATAACTGCATAAAAATAATTAAACGCAGTTAAGTTTAAATTAGTTATTATTTTTAGATAAACTTATAGACGAGATGTTTGTTGATGCCAAAACAGAACAACCAGAAATATTACACACAACCGTAAAACAAGATTCTAGTAAACCTCTACCTAAACTTGAAAATAAAAACATTGTTGATGTTAGTCCTAATTGTCCACCAGGACATCAAGCTGATGGAGGAGTTTGTAGAGAAGTTATGTGATTAAAATTTATAATCTGATTATACAGAATTAGTTTATAAATAAAAAAATTACTCTTTATAATATTTTAATTTATTGGTGTATTCTTAAGAAATAAATATTATTATGTGACCCTGGTGCAAAACATTGTGAAAAACGAGCCCATTTGAACTCCAAAACTCATTCCATACTTTTGAAAACTGCAAAGTTTAAAACCTAAAATACGTCCCGCAATTAATCTAGATTTCAATCTGTGAGATAAATTATTTAAGTTATTAAAGTTGCGATAGTAAGAGGTGTAAATTTGCCAACAGAAAAATGTAATCCATTTCTCATCCTTATAATGTTCAGTATGGACGTGGAATTAATATAAAATTCAATATAAAAAGCAAAAATAATAAGGGGAACATCCATTAAGAAAAACAATATGTGACACTTTCCATACTATTCATATTAAAAGGAACGTAACTGTAATAATCCACATAGCTATTACAATTGATAACTTCTTCAGATGATGTTAATGAGGCCAGAAAAATGTGCAGATACGCCGACTAGTCCATAAACAACAAACAAGCACAAGGATGTCTTCAATATTATAAATAATTAGGTTATTAATAAAAACACAAGGACATATAAGACGAGAGGAGTGTATTAGTAAGAAAAAAATTGACCCTGGTGCAAAATAATGAGCCAAATTGAACTCAAGAACTCATTCCATACTTTTGAAAACAGCAAAGTATGAAAAGGAGCCTCGTAAAACCTAAAACACGTGCCACAATTAATCCAGTTTTTAATCGGTGATATAAATTACCGTTATTAAAGTTGCGACGGTCAGAGGTGTGAATTTACCAATGGAAAAATGTAACCCATTTCTCATCCTTATAATGTTCAGTATCATTGCCTTTTTGAATCTTTCGCTGGTGCTGGTCCAGTCGGAATTGAAAATGGATGGACCCACACTATGTCCCTGTAAATTTACAAGTTATTTGTGTCAATTATTTTTGGGCAACTTACAGCAAAAATGATTTCACTGCCGTACCAACAGTAAGTGGTAAATTGCATGAAAACTGCCACAAAATATTCCATGTGAGAGAAAAATTCTGGGGACATAAGTGGTACCTGCAATTTTAAAATGTGAGCTATCAAAGAGCTAACAGTTTAGTACTTACTGAAGAACCCACGTATAAACATGTGGCAAATACTATTAATGACACAATGGACTGCGTTAGGATGACATATGTGAAGATTTCTTCTATACCTGTATGAACACTACAATAAAAATAAAAATAATAAGTGTTTTTTACTAGATGGTATAATAGAGACCGTATTAAGTAACTTAAATGTACGGTACAGCGTTTCATCTCTTCAAACAAAGCTTGTTCTAACATTGGGTGTTGTTCGTCTCTGAAAATTTGAAAATCCTGTGGTAGGTTTAATTTTGTTAAAACTCTTTCTCTGATAGAAGTAAACGCTTTACAGACTATCAAAAGTTGACATTTAAGACAATTTGCAAGTGTTCCAAACAAAGAATCGAAAGCTAAAAGTTAAAAGTTTGAAAAAAAAAAATAAGATGGAATAATATAAAATTCACCTGCAATATAAAGAGCAAAAATAATAAGGGGAACATCCATTAAGAAAAACAATATGTGACACTTTCCAATACTATCCATATTAAAAGGAAAGTAACTGTAATAAGCCACATAGTCACTACAATTGATAACTTCATCAGAAGATATGCCTCCCATGTTAATGAGGCCAGAAAAATGTGCGGATATGCCGACCAGTCCGTAAACAACAAACAAGCACCAAGTATGTTTCGAAGATATTTCCTTGCTTTCGTTGAACATGTCGGACGGTTTGAAGTCACCGACGGATTCGTATTTAAAACGGTTACTTTGCAAAATCTGCATCATTTCTTCAATCTTCTTCCTTCTAAAAAATAACGTAGAAAACTTGATGACACCCACGACATGAGTTATCAGCAATCCTATGTTGGAGATCAGATCGAATAGACTCTTGTGGGTGTCTTTGATGATAATTATTTCAGAGATGAAGTACAACCATGCAATACCCAAAAATGTACACATGTAAAAATGGTACAGTTTTTCTTTAAAATTTGATAAATTGTTGGGAACCCATATCCCAAATAATTTCAGAGTCAGGACGATGGTTTCGAAAAAGTTCGCGTGGTAACCGTGCATGTTTGGAGGTTCTGAATAGTAAATAATCCATTTGCTGCTTTTATAATAGGTCGAATTTTAATTATTTAATGTACTGTAAATGTTGGTTAATTGTTTTTTAAAAATTCATCTTGTTTTAGTTACTAAACAGGCAGTTTTGCAACAATTATCCCATCAATATGGAGACAATTTCATCAGAATTTATTCATTTTTAGAACAAGTATTCAAAGAACACGTTTTAAAGATGATTGAAATTCACACATAATTTATTTATTTCTTCTTTACAATGCAACTGTTTTCAAAAATTCTTTACAAGGACACTTTTATGATGTTTTCATCTGTTAATTAGAGTAAAAACCAGATGGTAAATTTTAGATAAACACTAAACTAAATGGTGTTACATTAATTTATCATAATCTAACTAAAGTGTAACTTTGATCATAAATAGATAGTATATAATGTGACTGCTAATGAACAAATTGTTGAAAAATCTATGACGTGAACTACTCCATACTTTTAAATACAGCAAAGTATGAAAAAGATCCTCGTAAAACCTAAAACCATGGCGATAATTAATCAATATTTTAATCAACGAGTTAATTTACGGCTATCAACGTTGCAACAGTCAAAGGGGTAAATTTTCCAATAGAAAAATATAACCCATATCTCATTCTTATGATATTCAATATCATTGCCTTCTTGAATCTTTGACTGGCACTGGTCCAATCACAGTTAAAAATTGATGGGCCCACATTACTTCCCTTAAAA
This sequence comes from Aethina tumida, assembly GCF_024364675.1. NCBI lineage: Eukaryota > Metazoa > Arthropoda > Insecta > Coleoptera > Nitidulidae > Aethina > Aethina tumida. Next base: position 5,091,960 of record NC_065441.1, read on the forward strand.
TTTTCACGTAATTGTATATTTAAATTGGTTTTAAGTACTTACAGCATAAATAATTTCACTGCCATACCAACAATAGGTCGCAAACTGCATGAGAATAGCCAAAAAATACAACATTCGAGGAAAAAATTCTGGAGACATAAGTGGTATCTAAAATTTTAAAAAGTGAACCTTAAATTCAATATACAGTTTTAGTTATTACGTAGGAACCAACGTATAAACCTGTAGCATATACTACTAGTGACACTAGAGATTGGGCTAGTATGACATACGTGAACATTTCTTCAATATCTTGGTGGACACTACAATAAAAAAATAAATAAAGAATGATGATTCATTTTGTAAATATTGGTACCTTATAAGGGTTTCTAAATGTTGAGTGCAATGTTTCATTTCATCATACATAGCTTGCTCTAATTTTGGATGTTCCTCATCTCTGAAGGTTTGAAAGGTTTCAGGTAGCTTTAACTTTGTCAGAACACGTATTCTGATAGAAGTGAAAGCTTCGGAGACAATCAAAAGTTGGCATTTAAGGCAATTTGAAATAGCTCCAAACAAAGAATCAAATGCTGGAAGTGCTTGAGATGAAAAACAAAAATGGTACCTATAAAATTATTTTTACCTGCAATATGAAGGGCAAAGATGACAAGGGGAACATCCATAAAGAAAAACAAGAAATGGCACTTCCCAATGGTATCTAAGGTGAAAGGGACATAACCGTAGTAAGGAACATAATCATTGCAATTAATGTAGTCTTGAGAAGAGGCCTGTCTCATGCTAATAAGCGCAGAAAAGTGTGCAGAAATCCCGACGAATCCATAAACACAAATCAAGCTCCAAGTGTGCTTCGAAGACACTTCTTTGCTAGCATTAAAAATTTCGCAAGGTTTGAAGTCACCGACTGACTCGTACTTGAATCTGTCGCTTTGCAATTTCTTCATCATCCCCTCGATCTTTTCCCGTTTCAAAAACATGGTCGCAAACTTGCTGACGCCCACAACGTGGGTGACCAACATCCCAATGTTGGAGAGCAGATCAAATAAGTTCTTGCGTGTGTCTTTGATGACGATTATTTCGGAGATAAAATATAACCCAGCAATGGCTAAAAGGGTAACAATGTAAAGATCATACAATGACCTTTGCACCACTGATAAATTGTTGGGGACCCAAATCCCGAACATTTTGAAACTCAAAAAGTTGGTTTCGAAGAAGTTCTTGTGGTAACCGTGCATGGTTGGAGGTTTGTGAGTCGCAAATCGTTTATTTGCTGCTTTTATAGCAGGTCAAATTTTAATTGTTTTTTAAAAATTCATCTTGTTTTGCTCGCGAACCTGGGGGTTTTGCAACTTGTAATTAAACTATCAATATGGTGTAATTATGCATTTTTCAAGTCGCAACAAGGTACACGTGGTCAGTAATTTACTTCAATTTATTTTTAATAAGATGCTGCATGATAAATATATAAATACAGTTAGCTAAAAACAGTTTTTACAGACTGTTATTTGAATAATTTGCAAAGAGTTGCATGTGATCTAGTCGTTATAATTAATTTGTGGACAGTGCTAATGCCCCCCATTAAAATACCGTTTTCTAATACGTGAGTCAGCTTTCTTTGAGCGAATACGGCTTTAAAATCGTGTAATTTATATGGCGGATTAATATTTGATTTACATCTAACTCCTGTCATATTGTAAATTAACTACATGAACATGTAGGCACATCTGATTTGCTTACAATAAACCGTTAGAAAGTGAAAATCAAAACACGCCGTTCGACTCAACCCAATAATGACGGGTACATTTTTACACATGTAGTATAAATTGGATGACAGTCGCCGATTTAATGCACTATGATAGTTGAGCTCGAAGAGGATCGTACGAGATGAAGAAACTGTGTGTGGCGCTTCTGATCATCGTTAGTGTGCAGGTACAATTTTAACTATCAGTCAACTGGCGTCGTTTCATTGAACACTTGTTTAACAGGCTGAATTACCGGATGAGGACCGCAAGAAAATCGTGGACAACCACAAACAGTGCCTGACGAAAGTGGGAATCGACAAGGACGTGATAAAGAACGCGGAATCCGGCGATGCCAAGGACGGCGCCAAATTCAGAGATTACATCTTCTGCGCCAACAAACTGAACGGCTTCCAGGACGACAAGGGCGACTTCCAAAAGGAAAACTCACTGAAAGTGCTGACGAAGATATTGGACGACAAGGAGGCCGCCGAAAAGTTGTACGAGAGCTGTGCGGTCAAGAAGGACACTCCGGAGGTCACCGCCTACGAAGCCTTCTTGTGCTACAAGAAGAATTCGCCGAAACCTCTTGGATTATTGTAGTTATTTTTTTGTCTAATAAATATTTATGCTGATTTACTGTTCTATTTTTTCTTAACGACGTTTTAGATGTAATTGGTGTTTTTTAATAAAGTTATTAATCACAACAGAAAGTTTTTTATAGCAAAATATTCTATGATAATTGACATGAAACACTTTATCTTCAAAATAAGTAAACTAAATAGAAAGTGTGGCATTTAAGAAGGAAGATATTTAACATAGTGAGTAAAGTAATTTCGATCCTTTCACAATTACCTGTTACAACTGGTGATAATTTCAAAGAATTATTAACATTATAATAATAAAAATAAATGTTACACACACCATAATAAACATTTATGGATATTACAAAATTTAAGTAAAATTATTTAATAAGGAAATGAACTTTTGCTTAATTTTACTGTAATTTCTCGTATATAACTAATAATAATTACAGTTACTCAATAATTTTTATATATCTTATCTGATAATATTGATCAAATAATGGGACCTATTTTAGTCAGTTTTCGAAGGAGTTCTTCGATGTGAATGATAATATTTGATAAGCAAGTACTGAACAAATTATTATTTATTTATTAATTTATCGGTTTCTAATCAATCGACCAAATTTCTGTTAGACTACTCCCATAATCTTGCCGTCAACATTTCCAGTATTGATCCGTTTGGGAATGTGAATTTTCCGCATTCTGCAATCGTTCCCTTGCGCTCCAACCGCCAGTTGGCGCTAACCACCCCCAACTTGCGACAATGTAATTTCAACATGTGCTCTTCGTTTTATTTGTTTTGTATATAATTGTCTCTTCAACTATTCCGGTGATGAAAAATGGATCGGCTCGTTCTTCCTGATAAGCGGATTTAGATGCTGGTGAGTGACTGTTTTTTTAATTACTGTTTAATTTATATTGAACCGATATTATTAAATTACCTTCGGGCAATTGAATTATATTCGTTCAATTTAAATTAATGAAGAAATGTTTATCATAATTTGTGACTGTCTTGTCTGGAATTGGGGAAACACGATTTTAATATTTTATACTTAGGGGAATAACAAACTAAAATTGTCGTAAATATTATTTTAATATTAGAAACATTTTTTTTTATTTCTGTTGGTTTTAACTTAATTTTATATTGATAAATGGGTAAAACATTATTATTTTTAATTAATGAAATTTTTTATTATAATAAAAAATAATAAAATTACATAATTAGTGTTAATGTTTGTATATTTATATCCAACCTGGGTTAATAATTGAAAAATATTAAATAGTACTGCAAATTAATAGTGAAGAATTTGAATTGAAAATAATTTTGTTGATATGTATTATGGGTTGCATAACATTCAGGCGCACATCATAATTTTTAACAGAATAGTTCAAAAATTCTATTAAATTTAAAAAATTAATATCATAGAATAAATAAATTTGAATTTTAATAAAAAAATAATTGAATATTCGAATTATTCGAATAATTTATAATGTATAAAACAAAAATAAATAAATATACAAATATACAGTAGTGGTCATTATTATAGTAACACAAAATTAAATATTTTGCCCATATATCTTTTTTATTTAATGTGGACTATTAAAATAATATTAATTTACTATAGTTCTATAAAATTACTATACTAAATTATATTTACTATTATTCTATAAAATGTTTTTCTATAAATATTTTATGATTAAATCTGTATTATTTTATTTACCATTAACATTTTGTTTAATGCCCTAATATTCCTTCAAGTTTCTTGAATTGCTGTGCATTTAAAATTGTAAAATTTTTAAGGGCAAAACATCGATGCTTTGGACTTTTAACCAATTCACAATTTTGTATTTATGTTTTTTGTTCAACCCCATAGCATAATTGAGTCGTCACTATGTTTCACTGTGGACATATCAAATTTTTGTATAGTTTTGTCCCTGTAGGATATTTTAATAAGTTGCTATAATTATGACCACTACTGTACATTTATTTACTTACTTCAGTTAGTTACTTATTGTTTTTTAAATTAATTTTATTTCTACTGAAAACTAGAATTTGGGTATCAAATTAAAAAATAAAAATGTTTAACCTTTACGTATTAAAAAATATGAATAATATATAATAATTCCATTTCTTACAATTAGTAATAAGATTCTTTTAATATTCTTCAAGATTATTTCATCAGCTACTCTGACCTAATGCCATGGTCACTTTCGTGTACAAATGCAAGAGGATCTTCCGACTGACCGTAATCTTCACGTGCATCTTCCTATCAATCTCGTACATCAACCGGAATCCGTTCTACTTGAAGCAACGCCTGCTTGAAAAACTCAACTATAAGACTGATTACAAATATCCAGGTAGTTTCGTCGGCTACGCACATCCATATCCTAGTAACGAGAGTTATTGCACGTTCAACTATGGCCTTCCGCACGACTTTAAATATAACGACACAGACTTGACGGCCACCCCCGAAATTGGAAAGAACAGCGAGTACAGAATATTGTACAACGTCGTGGAAAGCAAGTATGGTGGTGATTTGCCTGGCGTCACTTACGCCACTCATATATCAGCTGAATTCACCAATTACATCGCAGAAGTTGCCAGGTACTCAAACAAGTGCCAGGTTAACCAAGTTAATTAAAAATTATTTTGTTTAAGGTTGTGGGAGGGCCCAATTAGTGTAGCAGCCTTCGCCCCACATACAGACGCCGGATCCATACTTCAAGTGGTCAACCAACTATGTTACTGTCTTCCAGATATGTCAAGAGTGTCGCTGCATCTGGTGTTCATGAAAAACCTGCCGCCGGATTTGCACAACTCGGACTTTTCCAGGCCAGCGAATTGTAACGTTCCGGATGTTGAAAAGATCACCACCTTCAGGTCCGAGTATCGAGACATAGCTTACCCCATTAACGTTTGTAGGAATGCCGCCAGAGTTTCCGCAGATACCAAGCATATTTTAGTCTCAGGTACCAATAAGTCAATAATTTTAAGAGTAGTACAAACAAAATGTTTTCGCAGACATCCAGCTGCTGCCCAGCGAGAAACTAGCGAGCAGATTCGTCGAAATGTTGGACAAGTATCGCATATCAATAAGCGCAAACTCAAAATTAGTATTCGTAGTGCCTGTTTTCGAAGTAGAGTCCTACGTGGAAGTTCCTAGAAATAAGGCCGCCCTGCTGTCGCTACTAAAGACAGAACACTCCGTATATTTTCATAGATACATGTGCTTCCATTGCCAAAAGTTTCCCGGAATCGAACGATGGATCGAGGCTGATTCCGGATCCCAAGTTACGGTGCTGATGTTGCATTTGGAGTTTTATTAGTATTAACGTGATTTGTTTTAGCCCTTTATGACAACAAGGAGAGAGATACCATATCAAAGGTGGGAACCCATTTATATTGGGTCTCATTTTGAGCCATTGTATAGTGAAGCCCTTTCATGGGAGGGACTTCAGGATAAAATGCTTCAGATGTTGGAGATGTGCCTTTTAGATTATAAGCTAGTTATCCTAGATGGTGCTTTCCTGGTCCACTGGCCAGGTATTAAGAAGGTTAAAACTTATTACGAGACGTGGAGGAGTAAGTTCGAAGCAGAAAATAAAAGACAATATAACAAAACCTTAAACACGTTTCTGCTTAAATACAAGAATAAACCCAGATGTCAATTGCAATAGATTAATAAAGAATTGCCTAAATCAATCCGCTTTTCATTTCAAAGCATGTGGACTCCCAGTATAAACACCAGGAATAATTTCAGTGCTTTAAATTACGTTCCATACATATGCTAATTATACTTGTATAATTCTATCTCGCCTCCGCATTCCCAGAACTTGAACCTATCAAGTCCTCACATAATTTCCTTGACGTATAGAAATGTGTTCATACTAGACGTCCAACTTGGCAAAACACGATAAGCGACAAAGGAGCAAGTTGATGTGCCACAATAAAGTGGCTTTTTAAAAAACCATCCAAGATAAGTTTTCAAAGTGAATTTAAACAGTCCTGTCTGGAATAATTAAAATGTGGCGGTCCCTTTCAAGGTAATTATACACTTTTGTCAAACAGATTGCGGTTATGTAAAAACGGTAATTCACAAATTTATTTTGTCCTTCGGTAAAAGTTCCTTAAAGTCAAACATAAAACGAAAGGGGACTTTCCCGATGTTTAAGCCTGCAATTTAGAACTAGGGTCTGTCATTTTTAAAGGTTTGCTCATATTTATAGAATGTCAGGGGATCTAATCAGCGTATTTTTATCTTGGTCTGTAATTTGATAATTTTAAGTATAGTATAAAACTCACTAGGGGATATGTGATGGAGATTATTATACTGATGTCAGTTTCTATGCATATGAAATAGGATGATGATTCAGTGAAACTATTCAACATGTTTCCAATTTTATTAAAGTAAATTTTAGGCCAGAACCGAAATTAACCCTTTTATTACTATACAAATATTTTTTACTACAGATTTTACTTAGTTAACTAAGTTACAGTAAATAGTTTCTCTTTATTTTTTTCTTTTAATTGTTGTTCTTTCACATCAATAACTTTTGTGTTTACATTGGGATTTATTTTCTTTTTGGCAGCCCCTAAAAATGTAACATATTAGGATATAGCATACAGTGGTGGCCATAATTACACCAACTTATTAAAATACATTAAAAACATTAACTGTTCTACTTGAATTGGATGTCTACTAAGCAATTGATGAAACTAATTTTATTCTTTAAAAAATTGGATACTTTTTTATTTTTCAGTGGACAAAATTATAACAACTTTTTACTTTTTGGTCTTTTTATGGCTCTCTGAGAATTTATATCGTTAATTTACTAGCAATCAATTGCTAGTTATTTAACCATTGATTGAAAGTGAAACTTTAAGAAAAATAATAATTCAGCTTTATCAAGATCGAGAGAAACATGAAGAGAAGTGTTTACGATTAAATAATGTAATCGTTAGCCGTATTTTAAAAAAATTTTGAGGAACTAGTCAAGTGGTAGCTACGAAAAAAGTTGTTTGAGTTTGAAAAATTTGAATGAAAATGGATAACTGGATAATTAGACTGTCAAAAAACAATATTTTTTTCAAAATATTCTACTTGAAACTTCAATTCTCTTTGGCAAATTAAAGAATATGTTTTGATCGAACAATAAAAAAATTAAGATTTCTTAAAGAAAAATTGATTTTAAGTTTGAAAAAATGCTGATTTTTGCTTGAAATTTTTATGAACATTTTTTTTTTTACTATATACTTTTTTTTTCAAAAAGTTCATCAAAAATAATTTAATAATAATAATAATTTTTATGAATTTTTGAAAATTTAACAATTATAGAAAATCAGATAATCAATGTTTTTTCATATATATATATATATATATATATATATATATATATATATATACATGATACACTGAATATCTGATATATATATATATATATGGATGATGGAGAACTTGTCTTGGACCAGAATAATTAATAATTATGTATTTGAAAATTACTTATTTTTGAGATTTTTATGAACAATTTTTTTATAGTGTATGTATGGAGTTCATCAAAAATAGAATATTTTCAAAAAAAAAACGTAATTTTACAAATTTAATAACTTTCAACGCCTGACATTCTAAAAATATTAGATATAAATAGAAAAACTTACTAACCCAACATATATCTCGAAAACTTTGAGTAAATTCAGTCGATAATAAATTTAATTTTATCTATTGATGGTAAAATAGAAATTATTTCAAATGGAATATTAAAAACTTGATTTCTTTTTCAATAACAATTTTTCGTAAATTATTGAAAATTAATAATGGATTACTTAAAAAATATATATTAGAAATCATGAAAAAAATATAAAAATAGGTTAGGTTAGGTTAATTTCTATTTTTTTTCCTACTCAATTCAGAAATATATATATATATATATATATATATATATATATATATATACATTTTATAGAATAAGAATGTAGTACTTTTTATAATAATAGGAATAAATTAATTTTAATTAATAATAATGACCACTACTGTATAAACTAAGGGAATGTAATCCTCGTCAAAATTAATATTTAAGCATGGAGTAAATGTTTACTGTTGTTTTACGGTTTGAACAAATGTGGGATTCACATTTGGTTGTCTACAATTTAACGATTTATTTGGCAACAAATATTTCGGATTAAAGTGGTAATTTATTACATCCCACATTAATTATTTCTGTAAGCTCCAATTTCTCGATACATTTGGAAAATTTATCTTCCTATACATGATACAAATTGCAGGAAAATGTAAACGAGAAAATATTTTCAAATCAGGAAACATATAATACCCCTAATTATTCCTAAAAGCTTCCCCAGCGTGAATTTGTAATAACAGATGGGGCACTCACCTCCTAATATAAAAATGGAGAGCAGTTTAATTAGCGGAGATTCGAAACATACGGTGAAAATAAATCCGATTATAACCATTATAAATAAATCAGCAAACGAAGAGTACAACTAGAAAACATCCATCAATAATGTATTATTCAATAAGCTTGTTGTATAAAACAAATTACCGCATCGAAGTCGGAAAAATATCCTGGCTGTTTCCTTGCTCCGCTCATCATGTACTGCATCTGCATGTGCAGCAGATACATCCCGTAACTAATCTTGCCCAGAACCCGGAACGTGTGATGAGATAAAATCACGTTTATGGGACCTGCAATCATAAAATTCCATTGAATCTATATTGGGTTTCGAGCAAAAAACAAATCCTGATTTACAGCAAATACCCCTGGGAAAGGGTATCTGCTTGGCGGTCCATGATATTGGCTTATAAATATCCCCCTTCCGAATGGGCCCGCTCATATCCGTCAAATTAAATTTTTAAGTGTCATCGCCCCTAATCTCTCGGGGAATGTGGTCATGTTGGAAAATTATTAAACGCCACTCAAGACGAAGTTCACTACTATTAAAGTCGTTATTCTTTTACCTCCGTGTCCCTTGATGCAGGCCCAGACGACCCATACAACTCCGAAGGTCCAAGCCGACCTCGAAAACGACAAGAAGATGCTGGATTCAAAGCGATTATAAACGCTTTCTTCTGCGTGAAAAGAATGACAACCAACAAGTGATGCTAACATTACAACCACGCACAAAATCCACCCCAGTATGACTGTTAAATAGGACATTTCCACTTTGATGTTTCTGGTCTTGTGGATCACGTAGCCAAGCACAAGTCCAATGATATAAGTCGAAGCTCTGGTATGTGGCGTTATGTAGTGGTATTGGAAATACTTGGTGCTAAACAATGAGTTACTGAAATAAAAGTTAATATACGGATATTCTAATTTTCCTCACGAATAACTACAATTAAACACCCAAAGTTCTAAAACAGGAATTATTAAAGCAACATGCTTCGCGATTATTACGATCCCCACTCGCATACATGTGTGCATGTTGGCCGTAAAATTCATTTTGTATTACCGTCATAATTTGAGCTATCCCCGAAACTTGCCGGAATGCGGTAAAGTAATGGAATTGTCCAAATGCCTTCGTATATTGTACTTGGTGTTGTAATTGTCCATCACATTTTGTAAACGAGATTGAGTAATTAATAGTTTTTCTGTTGTGTGATGCGAAACTTTGAGCAGGGTTATTGCTTGTCATTAATTATGTTCGGCGTTTGAGACAAGTATGGGAAACTGGGTCACAACATTAACAAAATATTGAATGACTCTTGATGCGAGTAATTACAGGTTGGAATTTCATTAAAGTTTAACTGACATCTCAGATGATAACTTACGTTACTGGCACGCCACCACTGTACTCGTGTATCCAGGCTAGATAAAAGTTAATTGCGATTGAACCGACAAATGCTGCAAAACAAACCATTCCTCCAATAACCGTTCCTTTGGATAAAGCAATTAAAAGGAACGGTGACAGGAAATAGTACTGCATGTCGCAGGTCAAGTACCACGTTTGAGTCATGCACTAAAAATTATATTCACCAAAAGAACAACCCAAGGAGATCTTTCTTACAAGTGGAAATGGATGAACGTAGTTCTGGATGTGCAAAATAGTAGCCCACCAATATTCCTGGCAAGGTTTTTGTATAATATCCAGCATGTCGTTCCATAAAGGACCAGAACCAAAGTGCTGAATCAGTGTGGAGTACCACAACACCACAACAGCTAAAGGAGGAGTGATCCTCAGATACCTGTAAATGTAAAACATTGCCCAGTTCATCCGTCCAGTCTTTTCCAGTAGTTTAAAGTAACCCAAGCTGACCAACATGCCACTTATCATAAAAAAGCTGTCTACGCACAAAGTACCTCCAGTGATTACGGTACTTCTGTAGTACAGAACCCACTACAAGTTATTATTATTATTATTTGTGACAATTAATAGGGTGGTAACTTACAGTCATAATTTGGAGGCTATTAATGACGGGAAAGAACATCATCATGAGATATCTGTGTCCAATGATGACGTAGCTAGTACTCAAGAATCGTATACCATGGACGCAATCTAATGTTTGGTCCCCTTTGTTTTTGGAGAAAATTTCTTTGGAGTTCCTCCACAAAGAGAATATAATGATAAGATTGTGTTTCAAAGCTTCTTCCTCGATCATGTACGTGTCAATTATTGTACAAATGACTAAAACTCCAATAAATGCTGCGAAAGAACCTCTAAAATTACACTTATGTTAATTAATGTAGACAAAGATATAGAAGTAAAATTACATGACTGCCCATTCGATGGTAGTTAGAGGCTTGTTTGAAAATATTGTGTAACAGTCCTCCTCTTCAAGTGTTACAGTAATGTCCAACCCTTCAGATAAAGAATAAACAACTTTTTCAAAATGTGTTAAAACTTCTTTGTGGTCACAGGAGTCTGGCACACAAACAGACCAGTCAAACGTTGAGTTTTGCACAAAAATGTAGACCTTTTTAAATCTCTGAAAGAAAGCATGTACTATGTTAGGTTGAGGACGTACGTGTTAGTTATAACTTGTTCTGATATGTTTCTGTAAGAGAGAATTGTTTTGATCAGTTTAAGACTGGGAACAATTTTTAAATTGCAGTGCTTTCCACGTATCACTCCGGAGTCAGTGTTTTCGTATATTTCGAGGCATTGTTGGAAGCTTCCATACTCCACCAAGTTTCCCAGGAGGATGCCGGACTGAAGCTTCGAAGAAGAGTCGAACACTGAAACGAATACCACTTAAATATTACAAAAAACAACACAACAAGAAGTTGATAAACAGAGCTGAATCCACTGAAATACAGATAAAACAAACAATACAAAATTAGATGGACGGAAAAGGTCGCATGTGAACAAAAAAGAGTTATGATGGGATCTCTTTCGTTGCCGCTCAATTTCGTTCGACGGCACACCAACAACACACTCAAGCGTCATTACTTTTAAGTGCCCACGGTCGGAACGCTCTCAATCCATTTGCAAACTCGGACGAGTGGTTTTTGCAGCGTTGATCGGACGCATCGCTTAACGCGTACACACTTAAAATTTGATTCATCGTAATGCCCTGTTTCACAGTCAGTTTCACCGGTTCTGGTTTCGTTTCGTTCGTCTCCGGTTTGATTATCGTGGCCTTAGTCTCCACCCTCGCCACCACCGGCTCATTGTCAACCTCATCCGTGTGATTCTTAGATGTTTCCCTAATTGGTTTCGAACTCGTTAAACTCGTGTTCCTGCAGTTCATTAACAGACATAATGAGAACATCATGGAGGTGAGGTTCGTCAACGTGAACTGCATGGTACACTTCTGTTTGATGTTCACGCGTTTTTGCCTCCTTTATAAACCCTGAAGTTTAATTTCGATGCAAATTACAAGTTTGCCGTTTTATTTTAAAATTATACTTTGCCTTGTGGAAGTTCGAAAGAAAAAGAATGATTATTATAATGACGGGCACACTTCAATCTTCACGCCGAGTATCTATTATGCTAATTCCATGTTATTTCAAAGGGAATACGCAATTACCGACTGCGGTCCTTGATTATCTTGGCGTTTTTGCACTGACAACGAGTAAATTGGGGCTCATCAGTCAGTAACTCTTTTCGGTTAGTTAAATTCAGTATGGGCAGCAAAGTGGTGGAACTTTATGTCTCAAACACCAACAACCATTGTAATCAATCAACACCAATTAAGAGTCCTAATCATGTTCAGACTTTGAACTTCATAGTAAGTAATTAATCTAGACAGATAATTTTAGGTATTAAACCACACTAATATTAACAAAGTAATTTAGATAACATAATCCAATAGATGCACTTGTGTTTCTAGGGGTAAAATATGAACATTATCAAAATGCTGTGCAATGCAATGAACGTAGTAATTTTACGAGCGTCTGGAAAAATGACCTGAAATCATTCACGCTATGAGAAAAGCAGTCCTGGCGTATTTTCTTTTGGATTTATGTCCGTTGACATAAAACACACCATCCCACATTAGGTTTATTTCGCATTCCTTTTATGGTCGCGCCAACCAACTGCATTAACCCTCGTGTGTGTTATGAGGACACTAATTTATTGTACTGATTTCAAAGAAAACTTTATTTTGTTCCGGATCCACTCCAATAAGTTTCGCATGAAATGAAATCCTGTGACAGATGGAACATAGTGGTGTATTTTATGTGGTTTTTCAAACAGAACTTCTCCCGTTGTGCAGTGGCCACAACCACAAGTTAAAAATTAAATTTTGCGATAAAGGAAAAACATAAATGGACCTGGGTTAATGGTACATTAATAGTTATTTGTGTTGGTAATGCGTGTTATGGTATCTTATTACCCGAGAGTGCTAAAAGCACCTCGTTTCGTACATTGCAAAACTATATAATTTAATAATATGGTCCATTAAATTTCAGTACTGTAAATTATTTAGTTCGGGCCTGAAAACTGCACGTATTGATTTGCTGTCTTGTCGGTTATTGATATTATTCCAGTTGGTCCTTGATGTTAATTGAAGAACTGTGGATAATCAACTGTATATTAAGACGGTTTCATCGGATTCGTTGACATTTATTGGTCGGGACATAGTTATCTCGTTCATTCGTTTAGGGAACTTTTTTTAGCAAATCGCTTTTTGATCAGATTGACAATTTATTAAGGCTTCACTTACTGATTAATGACCTCGTGTCATTCTGTTGTAATCTAAAAATAAGTTTTTAGAACATACGAATTAAATTTCTGGTTTTGGTACACTTTCATTGTACTCAGGCAAAATGAAAATTAATTGCAGTTGAATCAAAGACAAAAGAATTAAATGGAACGATGTTTGTGTCATGCACTAAGAATTATGTCCACTAAAAAAAAATAATGAGAAGACACCTTTCTTACAAGTAGAAATGAATAAGCGTAGTTTTTGATGAGCAAAATAGTAACCCACCACTATAAGTTATTATTATTATTATTATTTGTAATAAATAATTACAGTGGTAAATAACACTCATAATTTGGAGGTTGTTAATGACGGGGAAGAACATCATCATGAGATATCTGTCTCGAATGATGACGTAGCTACTCAAGAATTGGTCCCTTTTGTTTTTGGAGAAAATTTCTTTGGAGTGATCCTACAAAGAAAACATAATGATAAGATTATGTTTCAAAGCTTCTTCCTCAATCATGTGTGTATCAATTATGGTGCAAACGACTAAAACTCAATAAAGGTAGCGAAAGAACCTCTAAAATACAATTTGGTGGTTGTTAAAGGCCTGGTACAGTAATGTCCAACCCCTCAGACAGAGAATAAACTACTTTTTCAAAAATTGTTAAACATCTTTATGAAATTGCAAAAGTCTGGGACACAAACAAATCACTTTTTATTCAGATTGATATTTATTAAGGCTAATTAATGACCTCTTGTCATTCTATTGTAATCTAAAAATAAACTATTAGATGATACGACTCCACTCTTTTGAAAATAGGAACAATTTCTCACTTTGTCTTTAGATTAGTGTTATTTACAAACCTTAATACTTATCATAACGTTTCGTTAAAAACATATTTTAACCTTTTGCAAGGATTAGGGAGATTTACATTAAATAAACATTTGTGTATTAATTAGCCACACAGATAAAAACACTGCAGGATTAAGTTATACTGTAATTTTTATTTAAACTGGGGATTTTATAATTAAATATTACTTAATTTTCGGAAAAAAGGAACTAATTGGGATGTAAACGGACACATGTAGGTTTTTAATTGGTTTACAGAGAATTAAGTAAACATAAATAAAAATCCTGAACATTGGACTTTTTCTCTGACGTTATTTATTTTTAATTAATTTGCACTTAAACCACTTTGACATCAAAAGAAAATTGTTGTTATGTTGCATGATTTGATAAGAGTAGGATGAAAAGTTGGCAAATTTAATCAGTTAAGAACATCCTCGTCATCAACCAAATCCAAAACCAAACAAAGGGATTAACTGATCACGATTTTGCCTATTTCTAGTTTAATTTACACACGTGAAAAAATTTTGGTATAAAATGCCACAGGATGTGGCGATTCGTTACCACTTTTAGTGTGTCATTCTCTGCAACCAAAGGTAAATACTGGATCATTTCTAGAAGTTTTCGTCTATAAATAATTAACGTATACTTTCAGCGTAACCCGATATTATAATGTTGGGTCGTCGGGTAACCATTGCGATCTTGGCTCTGTCTGTTCTTGTCTCCGGAACATCTGGAGCAGCCATCGAACGAGTTAGCAAAGACACACTCATGCTCGTTCATGTTGTAAGTAACCTTAAATAAGTTGTAGTTGTATTTTTAATAATTTTGATCCCCAGTTGTTCAGACATGGAAACCGCACAGCCGACAGCCAAGAAGAACTATACCCGACCGATCCTCATTACAACAGGACCTACTTCCCAACCGGAATGGGACAGCTCACAAATGCTGGTAAATTAAGGGAATTTAACATCGGTCGTGAATTAAGAGCAACTTACAACGAATTCCTCGGGGATGTGGTCTATCCTACTTTGGTAGACGCCAGGTCAACGGATGTGAACAGGACTAAAGCCTCCTTGTTGTATTGTCTTGCCGGCCTATTTCCTCCAAAGGATGAACAAGTTTGGAATGGCGCCTTTGCCTGGCAGGCCATCCCCACTTATTATCTTACAGTGCCAAACGACCAGGTTTTGGCAGGAAGACTTTGCCCCAACTACGAGTCAGCCTACGAGGAATTCTCCAACTCTTTGCAACAACAGGCTGAATATGCAGAATATCAAGATGTTATGGACTATATTTCGGAACACTCTGGTCTAAATATCACCACGTTCAAACAAATTTATGCGATGTACTTTGGAGTGTCCACTGAAGTAAGTGGCAAATAATATTATAGTAATAACATTAACACCTTAAATTTCAGGTTGAGAACGGATTATCTCAGCCCAAGTGGCTGAAAAAAGTTTGGCCCGACCAAATTAGCCAACTTGCCGTCAAGTATTATCACGTAGCAACTGCTACCAAAACCTTAAAGCAGTTCCAAGCAGGTACTACTATTAAAATTTGCTACAAGTGCTGTTAGTTAACCCAAGTTTGTAGGTTTCCTCATAAAGAAGATATTTGAAGATTCAATCGCAAAAATTCTTGAAAACACCAAAAGCAAATTCAAGAAAAAGTTGTACCTGTACTCCGCCCACGAGATTAATGTAGCTTCCTTGCTTTTAACTCTGGGAGTGTTTGATGACGTCGTCCCGAATTATGGCTCATATGTGTCGTTTGAGCTGCACAAAATCAACGGAGAATATGGATTTAAGGTAAACTAAATTAACTAAATATTGAATTTAAAACAATCTACAATGATTAAATTTATTTTGCAGATCTTTTATCAAAATTATCTAACAGATAAACCAATTTTGTTAAACATCCCAGGCTGTGGAGAATTTTGTGTTCTAACAACGTTCTATAATTTATTTTCGCAGTACATGCCCCCAGAAAATATTTGTGGATTCTGACAATCTTAATTTCCGTTTAAATTGATATATTCAAATAGTAATAAAGTTGCTAGAGTTCAGCAAAGTTGTTTAATTTCTCCTTTTAACGTATGCATATTGGGAAGGAGTTTCTGAAAGGAATCATAAATTATGTCCTCGAAAGGATGAATTTGCAAAATGCTTTTCCTGTAAACTGTTAAATATCACGTTCAAACAAATTAGTTCTACTCGTATATACTTTGGAACGTCCACTGAAGTAAAACGAGGTTTTAGTTAAATTTTGTCCTTGGAGCCTCATGTTTACTTTTTAATCTCCAGATACGAATGCAAATAGTAGCAAAATATACTTTATGGTTGTACTTTTAAATTAAACAATGTTTATTTTTGAATAACATCTCTATTTGTATTAAATAAACTGAACATAACCAATAGTTATTAAACCAGCGCCACAAAATCTGCATATAGATGGAATGTATTACATTATTTCTGCATGATTATCTTCTGATGAAGCACGTAATGAATGTTATTGAGCCTCAACGTGATAAAGGCCAATTTTAATATAACTTCATTCTCATTATCAACGGAATCTTATTCAAGCAACGCATAAAGGATTTCGTAACGAAATTGAATCGTAATTGTTACGACCGCAAAAATTGTACAAACTGTAAAGCCAATTTTCCATTTCACCGCATTCACATGTCTTTGCTTGAATATGGACAAATGATGTAATGAAATGGTTAAATAAGTCTTCGCCATAGCGAGCGAATCTAATAGACGCAAAAAATCTAGGTGATTTTATTTGTCTTTGTTCGACAAATCCTTTTGTGAAGTCTGAATTTAGGTTAAAGCAAGGAATTGTACGACGTGTGTGCGATGTGTATGTAGTCCACCTAATTGGTTGATATATTTTCCACTAAAAGATAAGCGTCTTCTCGAAATAATGTCAATTAAATGCGAATAAAAGAAAAATATCTGCTGATCTCCTTTATATGTAACAATAACATCGTTAACTGATTCAATATAAAACAGAGGCTTTTTATATAAAAAGCTTTTGCTAATTATTTCGAAAGATCTAAATTATTCATAGTGCTTTGTAGAATAATTGACTGTTTTATTTGTGTAAAGCTCACACAATTATTATTATCCTGTAGACAAAAGCGACAGAATCTACATATAGATGAAAGTACTCGATTATCTACACAAATTCAAATTATTACAGTCTTAGCAAATATAATTAAGTAAATCAAAGCAATTTACATAATTTATAATTAATTAGTTTTAAATATCTTTTATAAGAGTTTCAATTTGTTTTATTTAATAAGTTTATTGTTAGATTAAATTGTTAATTATTAAGTTACTTTAGAAAATTGATGATTTGAGAGTAAATAAATAGTGATGTAGTGTTAATCAATATTCTTATTTAACGTTTAAGTTGTTTACTTAATTTAATGAATGTTTTGATAAATTATAATAAAGAAGAATTAATTTTAAAGAATAAAATTAAAATATAAATTTGTAAATCTTTGAAACGAAAGATAACCAAACCTAAAATTATTTAACCTAATCTACAACAATTTGAATTAACCTAATTAAGCTAAGTCTTAAAAAACGAAACTACTATTCGTGAAGTATATAGAAGAATTAATTTTAAAGAATAAAATTAAAATATAATATATGGAAGTAAGTAACTTAAAGAAATAATAAAATAAACGTCTTAAAATTAACTTAAAGTGCCTTTACGAAGTAATAATAGGTAATAGAATATAATAGAAGAGAAATTCCCTGCAATTGTCTAGATTTTTTTAAGGTAAGGTGTTTTTCCCATAATAAGTTTTAAATGTCTTTCAAAAGTTTCTAAACAATAAACTCTTAAGTGCTTTCCTTTGTTTTTCATTTAAAATATTAAAAAGTATTTAATATTTGGTTTAATTAAAAAAAAAAAAAAAACAGTATGAAATTAGATGAAATATAAAATTATGTAGGATGACTAAGTTATTTTGGATTATTAATGTCTAAATAATAAAAAAATATCATTATTACTTTTATTTGGTTAAATTTTAAGATGTTAGTTTCAAAGATCTAAATGAAAAATCACAATAATCAATTAAAATAAATAAAATTGTTATAGTTTAAAAAAATTTACCTATTTTAACTTAAGCTGATTTACTCTCACTTAAAGTAACAAACCTAAATCTAATTTTAAAGTAAAATAATAGTTACAAATTGTTTAAATTTCATCGAGTGATAATTTTTGATATGTTTTAAATGATCTTTAGTAGTTTCTAAACACTCAACGATTGAATGTTTTATTACGTTTTTCATTGAAAATATTTAATAATTTAAACATTAATAATAATTATTATTAATTAATTGATCAATTGTAAAAAACAGAGTAAAATCAAGTTGAAAAGGTGAAAAATTTAAGCGTCACACCTCACATTAATCTAATTTAAACAAAGCTAACTTACTTTAACACAACCTAACTTAATCTAACCTGAGCTAATTTAATTATGCTTAACCTATTCTAAACTTAAATTTAAATTATAATTTCAAAAGTTTAAGATTCACATCTCGCAGAAACCTAATTTAACCTAAGCTAACTTAATTCAACTAACCTAATCTAAGCTAACTTACTTATACTTAACCTATTCTAAACTTAAAATTAAATTAGAGTAAAAACATCATTTCATTTGTGAAGTATTTAAATTTACTAAAAGGATTTTTTTTAATAAGGTAATGGAATTTTTAAAGATTTTATTAATTATTTCAAATATGAAATTAGAAATTTTTCTATATATATTTTATCAAATAAATTTAATCTAAACTCAAATTAAGACAAAATATTGTTTACAGTTATGTTACTGTTAGTGTATCTACTTATCGTAAGACAAGATTAAACCGGAAGTGCAGTTAGAAGTGTAACAGGAAATAAAAAATATATGTGCATATTTTAAAAAAAATTATCTAGTGCTGTCACACGAATAAATTCGACCTGTTGAACACGTCGAGGTACGACAGCCCCGTCCTAGGACACCGGGGGATCACGCGAACGTCCCCCAACGCCGGTTGCATTGTGCGACGCGGACGCGACGTGGCGAGTGCCCGTCGCGAAGAGAGGGTCAACGTGGGCGCGGGACCTGGACGCATGCTCTACCACGGGGAGGCGTCGCCTGCGGTATAAGCGCGTCGCGACGGCACCGACGCTCGCATTCCACGTCCTTGCCACCTGTTCGTAGGAAGCAACAGCGGAGACCGGAGACCGGAACATCGTAAACTTTGGGTCCGCATTTACGTGCCGACGTTCAGCTGTCCATTGGGTACTGGCCGTTGGGTTCGCGAACATGAGACACACTTGGCTGGTGCTGGCCGCCTGCGTTGTGCTGGTGCTGGCGGAGTTGGTGCCCGGTTCGGAGGCCGGTCCTTATTTTGAAGACGGTAAGTGCAATTTTTTTTCTGGTTTTTATTTTTTTTTTAAATTTTTATTGTTGGTGGGAAAATTATTTGAAGGGTTCAAGGTTCCACGCGGTCGAAGTTGAAAGTAGGTGGAGCCAACATATGGTTGTATTGTAAATTAAAAATTTTTCCAAGTTTTTATGATTAAACGACTAGACTTCTCCAATAAAAGTTTTTAAATTTAAATTACTCCTTAAAAAAATTATATTAAATTATTCAATGAAAATATAAATTATTTGTGGAAACTGTGATTTTTTTTGTGACTTTCATATTTTATTTTACTTTTGTCAAAATTTATTGTATATAAAAATATTAAACGAGACAAAAAAAATAAAAATAGTCATTTATTTTGGATAAATTGAAATTTATATATTGTTACATTTATATGTTTATTATCAAGATTAAAAATAATTTTTAGGTTTATTAAAAATTGTTTTAAAAAATATTTAAATAAAATTTATTATTATAATAATAATTCTCATTATTTTTATATCCTTTTTATGATTTAATTAATAATATTAAAATTTTTAAATCACGATTTAATTGAAATATTATTAAATTAAAAGTTAGTATAAGAAAATTTAAAATAATTATGTTAAATTAATTGTTAATCGGTTAATAATTAATTGGTATTTTTAAGTAACGAAATTGAAAATTAATAATTTAATATAAAATAATTATTTTCTGAAAACTGTGATGTTTTATCTGAGTAAAACCAATATTAATACTTTTATTTATTTTTATAACTTTTTTAATTCAAAAATAAATAGAAATAAATTATCATTGAAATATTTCAAAACTATTAATAATTTTTTTAAAATAATTATTAGTATTGATTAAAAAGATTACATATACTTTGAAATATCAAATTAATTTGACAAAATAAAATCAAAGTTAGAAATTTATGTACTAATATTTTAAAAATAATTACTTGTATTCTTCCCTATCTTTAAGCCAAACATAATTAAGTTGTTAAAATTTATAAATTAAGTTTTGTTTGTTTAAATTTTTTTTAATAAAACCAAGTTTATTTGATGAATGCAAATAAAAGAAAATTTAATGTTGATTATAAATAATCAAATATCTTTAGAAATATCAAGAAAATTTGTATATAAAATAATTTATATACAAAATAAATATGTTAAAAACTTTTAATTAACAATCAATCTTTTTGAAATTATTGCTTCTTTTTTTACTTTTTTTTCATTTTCAATTTAAAATGTTTAACAATATATTTAGACAAACATTATTATAGTTTAATTAATCTGTAAAAATTATAATTTGTTTAAACATTTTTTTAATAAAAGCAAGTTTGTTTGATAGATTGCAATTAAAAAATGTCTAAAATATATTTAGAAAGGAAAAAATAGTTTGTATATAAATAATTTATCAAAATTATTTTGATAAAAATTAGAATATTTAAAAAACTATTAATTTATATACCAATCAATATTTTAGAAATTATTGTTTCTTCTCTCTCTTTTTTCAATATATAATATTTAATAATACACTTAGAGAAACATAATTAAATGAAAAAAACTGTGAATTATAATTTGTTTAAATATTTTTTTAATAAAAACAAGTTTGCTTGATAAATGCTCACAAAAAGATTGATAATATTGATTAGAAGTTATAAAATTTATTTAGAAATATCTAGAAAATTTGAATTATAAACTTAAAAATTATTAATTTATGCACCAATATTTTTGAAAATATTGCTTCTTCTTTTACTTTTTTTATATTTTTTCAATTTATAATTTTTAATAATTCATTTACTAAAGAACAGTATAATGGATTTAAAAAGTATTACAGTTTGTTTAAATCTTTGATAAATACATATTAAATAAAATACACATATTATTCCAATAAATTAAAACTTATTATAATAATATTACGTTGTTGCTTATAATGAAATATTAAATCTAAAATTACGTCAATTAAACCTATAAATAATAACCAATTTGAATAAAACATATTTATTAATGAATGAATTTATAAAATTTTAATTATTTATTGTTTTAAGCAGACATAATTGTGTAGGTAGATAAAATGTTTTAATAATATATGTATATTTATATAATCACAATAATTTTATAAACAAAATAGTAATAATTAATTTCATGTATTCACTATATGAAGGAAATATTAAATAATTCTATAAAGAAAAATGTGTTTAAATAAAACATTTAATACAAATTATAACTAAATGCAAATATCCGAGTAGAAATACAAACAAAGAATGCGTGACATGTTTAAATAATATAAAACAGATTAATTCAAGAGTAAATATTTAAATTAAGTTATATCTATATTTAATTTTTAGAAAATTATTATTTATCCAATGTAGAAATAAATTGATAAATTTGATTTAATTTTAATAGACAGTTTATAAATTAATTAAATTACCTATAATCAAATAATCTCTCATTTTATTATATTAAATTGGATTCATAAGTTTCATTAAATATTTAATTTACGTTGTATGTTTAATCTAAATGTTCAAGATTAAATAAATGTTCCACATACGTGCAGTCAATAATGTTAATATGATTTGTAACAGAATAAAACAAAGTTTGTTAATATGTGAACTCCATTAAATAAAATATAATTTCATCGTTCCACATTATGATTATAATAAGGAAACGCACATTGAAAACGCAAATATTTATCTAGGTTAACAATATTATAAGTTAAATATTTACTTTATAAAGTTTTCCAACTCCTTTCCTCCAGTAAGCAAGATACGGTCCTCAAGTACTTAGAATAATGTAGTTTATTTTTTTTAATACAACTTCCCGTACTTCCTATAAGCCTCGAAAGTTGTCCAATCGATCTGGCCAATTTGCTGATTGACTCGCCGTAATTGTATTGTAAATAAGCTCCACGTGTTGATTTCCATCTCAACTGGGTCAAAGTATTTCGGTAATGGTGGCCGGGGGTGAGTAAATTACATATAAATTAACGTTGAAAATACAATTGCAAGTTGACGGACGTTTTGCATTTAATCATCCTAGATCAAACACAAACAAGGGATAATGAAATGTTTTGAAACCGATATCGGTCGATCCAGTTTAAACATTGGGTTATATTTATAGGGTCGCAAATATTGCCGGCATAAGCTGTCAAGATCCTTCCAGTTTTCAGGATTAATATGTGGGTGTTGGGGCTTTTATCAGTTTCGTAGTTAGTATCAACTTACTTCACTTTCCAGAATTTAGCCATATATTTTGATATATTAATATTTCTAAAATTTAGAACCATATATTGGTTCAAAATGTTTATTAAAATTTAAAAACAGTTAATATTAAATATCACATTATTTTTTGTGTAGTTATTAATAATGTTTAATTAATATTTACGTTGGAAGATAAAATTGTAAGCTGTCAGTAACAAATCCTATTTTAAAAATAGTATTTTTATATCAGAATTTGTTTTTTATATTGTTTGAATAGATAAATTTAGATTTTAATAATATTAACACAGAAAACCTAAATCTACAGAAAACAAAAGTATTAAATGTCTTAATTTATCTGAATAAATAGTTCTATTTTCGCATATTTTAATTTAATTTAACTTAGTCAAAAAATTATATTAATATTCAAATTATGTATATTATGACAGAGTTAAATAAAGTCAAGTTTTTGGATATTAAGTATTTTATGAATAACATATTTATATTATTTTGCTTATGTACACAAAATAAATTAGATAAAAAGAACGTAAGTACAAACTCCCAAGTACCATAAAAACTCTAACACAATAAGTTCATAAATTGTTTGTTTTTGGTATAATAACACACATAAAAAACCAAATAAAATACACGCACTATTTTCTTTTATCAACATAATTTTGTTATCAAACATATTACATATAAAAAAAAATGGGGAGTGAAGGTATCTAAATAAAAATAAATATTTTGTTAAAACAAAAATGAATATTATATTAACACGATTTAAATTACTATAATTATATGACAGAAATTAATTTTAACAGAAAATTAAAAATTTTAAAAAGATTTTATGTTGTTTATGTTAAGGCAAATATTTAGTAAAAAATACTATTTTTGTAATGTAGGTGTTACGAAGGATACATAGTTTAAAACGATTTAAAAAACCAAATACAATATTATTTTTTAGAAGAATTTATTTAAATAAAATAAAAAACAAAAAACATATTAAAAATTGCAGGGGAAATACCAAAATAATAAAATGTATATTTTTGGGATGAAGGTGTTAACATAAAGATAAATATTGTTTTAAAATAATTTAAATATTGGTAATTAAAAGGTAAAAAATAAAATTCAAAATTAACAGCAGGAAAACTAAAAATTAATTTTTATATCAAAGTACGTTAAGAATAAGGCAAATTATGTCAGCGAATTAAGATGTAAATAACAAATATATATTATTTTATAAAGTTAAATGTCAAATTTGATCTTATTAGAAAAATAATATTTTAAAAAAATTATGAAATCTCTTAAAACAAGTGTATTACGTAAATGAAAACATGAAAACCACAATAACCGTAAAAACCAATTGAAAATTTTCCAAATTACAGTAGTCAAACGCGAGATAAACAAAATCTAATTAACACACACACACCACTCCGCAATTGATCCGACATAAAGGCAAATCATTTAATCAATTTCTCAGCAGGTCGACGTTATTAATCCAAAAATAAATCACACAATTGTCGAACCGGCTGCGAACCGACTTTATGGAAATGTTTGTGCGTCGAAATTAATCCGGGAATCACCAACACACGAACCGAGGCCGGATCAATTTTCTTCATATGAATTCGGCCGCTGTAATTGGATCAGACAAGGATAATTCACTGTGTTATCGTCATTGTACTTATGTCGATGTGGGGTCGGATGGTTTGCTGCAAATTGAATGTTTGTCCTCATCAATTAACATTGGAAATTTACAGTAAATTGATTAAAAATAACTTCAGAAAAGCTTCAGTTACCAGTAATTAAGAGATTATATCCACTTACACACTTTGTTTAATTATATTAGGGAATTTAAAACATTTTATTCTTATTAAAAAATAACTAAAAGAAAAGCATATAATAAATGGCGTAGACTGTGTTGCTGAATGAACGAATAGGATTTTTTTCAACAAAGCCCTAAAATAAACATACATCATCTCGATAAGTTTTTGTAGGGATAAATCCGGTATTTATGATAAAAAACTTTAAGCTTATCACCTCTGAATAATCCGGACATTGTTCACTTAATCCTAAACCTTTTTGTTCCAATTCGTGTGTTGCAATCTTTATTCGGGGATAATGTCTTGCTAAACAATGATTATTTATGTGGACTCCATTATTTGAATTGAATATAACGTTTTATATGTTTTATAATTTAGACGCATAGACATTTTGTTCCTGTAGAATGTTTAACATAATCAGAACCATATTTTTTTATAAATTAAGTCTGGACTCGTCACTAAAAATTATTCATCACCTAAAGCATCTTCTTCTAAAGCAAATTAGCACTATTTATAATTCATATGCAGAAAAAAAAACAATTAGAAAGAGCTTAAAAAAGCTTTCAAATAATCTATAATTCAAATAAAATTAAGCACCATCATTTAATTAAATTTCCCATTAATTAATTAAAAATCGACTTGGAGATAAAAGAACAGCTTTACATCCGATTGAATCTGATTTTAACACCCACGGGCGATTTCGATGTTAAAAATTTAAAATCACACGCACAGTTACGGAGTTAATAATAATAAAATCTCGTTTTAATTATGACAGATCTCTTAATGTTCATGCAAATTAAATGCGTACTGCTCAATTTAGTCAATTGTTCCAAAGTTTTATTGCTAGTTAAACGAGTTTCCGAGTATATTAACTGTGTGCCTTGATGGAAATTAAATATGTGAACGGGATCGAAGTTTAAAAGTAATTTATGGGAGCTTAATAAAAAGTTTTGTGAGTCAATAATCTTTGGAATACGTAAATCTCAAAATCAACGCTTTCTTTTTATTAAAATTGAAAATTTATTCTATATAATAAAAGTAAATTTGGTACGTAATTAAAACCCTTTGTTAATTGACAGTTAGATGAGGTTAATTTTAAACGAGTATTTATTTGAGTTGGAAGTACAAAACGTGATAAACCTTAAAAAGACAACAAATCCAGGTTTAAAACTCTCTAACGAAATAATAATCTAGCATTGAAGTGAAAACCTCAGATTCATTACAAAATAATTGTGTGAAAATGAGTTGTTAAATCTCTGGATAACTTTTAATACTCTATTTTACTAATGTGTAATATACATTGTTTTATTTTGATTTGTTGGGAATAATTTAATTTAAATTGTAATTTAATATTTAATTTATAATGTATAATATTGAATTTATTTTAAATAAATAACATTTGTTATTATATAAATATTGGAATAACAGTTTTTAAGTAATTTATTCAATTTGAAATATAACAATTCAATTCGTTAAATAGAAATAAGTATTGAAAAGAATCAACCATCAAAAAAATGTTTTTCCTTTGACTAACTTTGGAAATTTTAGTGGTTTACAAAGTTTTCGAATTGAGTTACACTAGAAGCCTAAATTTGTATAAAAAAAAATGAAATAAAATATTGAAAAGAATCAAAAAAATGTTTTGCCTTTGAAGAACTTTGAAACTTCTAGTAATTCAAGAACCGTTCAAATTGAGTTAAATCGGAAGTCTAAATGAAAATCTGGAAGTTATTGGGTAAAACAAATTGCAACGTACACAATTTATTTAATTGTGGGATTATCACGACCCCTTTCGTAACCAAAACACATTCCACCTTCTCTTCGGGCCAATTTCAACGGCAACAAAACCCAACTTCATTAATTTTATTTGCGGACCTTAACAAAATTAAGTTGTGAACAGGAAAACTTGTCTTATTTCTGAGCTAGGCTAGAAAAATGTTGTATTTGTACAAAAATAAATGTATCTATCATTATTTATTAATTGTCAATGAGATTTTATCATTATTTTTTTTTTTTAATCAATTATTTCTATTTTTAGAAAATTTCGACCCACACACATTTTTGTGCCAATTATTACATATTACTTTCATTCATGGGAAAAAGGCAATCAAGCTTTTGACGTTCCTGGTTAGAGCTCACTTATGAATCAGCAATAATGTACAAAGAAATATTCCCACATAAATTCAAGTATCCTTTTCGAGTTGGATTAAAAAACTGACTCACAATTAATTCCTTTCCTGTCTTCTTTTTTGTGTGATATAAAAAAGTAATCATGATGAAAGGCTTAATTTTTTAATGTATTGTTATTTGACTTTAAAGTAAAAGGTTTGATCATTACTGAATACACATTATTTGCTTAACATGATTTTATGTTAAGTTATAATAGAAAATTACTCGTATGTTGTGCATCAAGGACATTAGTCCTGCTAAATGCTAGTTAATACTCTTAATACAACCATTAATCAAACCATTATCCGTCCTAATTTTCACACGGTGGATTTTGTCTCAGCGAACAAATTTGATGGAAATTTATTGCTGCAGGAAATTCTGGCAAGGATCCTGGCTAATCAGGTTATTATGTGAAAGCTTTATCTTTACAGATACTCAGACAACAAATAAACGATGTTGTAACATTATTAAATAGTGATGGAACATTATTTTCAATTAGATTTTTTGAAGTTCACAGTCAATTAAATTTAAGAAGCATTTCAGCCACGTAAAAACTCCACCACAAAATTGCTTCACACATAATAATCCACAATCCAATCCAAATCAACAAGGTGGAAATTCAGCTTGCTTTCACAGCATTCGGCGGCATTAACCCAATTTCAAAATCTCGGCGACCATAAATAACGACAAGGGGTACGCGAATGCGTGCAACAAACTTAAAGATAATGACTAAGGTGTTGTTAACTCTGTGCGTGAATACGAATCGGTCCTGACGTTTACAGAATCGGCTAGACGTGATTGTATTCGTGGGGACACCTGCTGAATTTCGACAACCGTCGGTTTGTGGCTTAGACGTCTTTATTCGAACTACTCCAAATGGAAACTGTTGATGACAAAAACTTATAATTATCGCCCGGAAATTTTCTATATAACATACTGTAATTAAATAAAGAATCCCCTGGAAATGAACGAGAAAAGTTGAAAGATTCTCACATCCTTGGAGCATTCACGCACCAAATTAAGGCATCTCGAAGTGTGAAACTAAATTAAACCAATTTAATGGAGGGAAAGCGTGTGTTACAAATCGAAAGTGATGTATTTGAAAAATACCTCGTTGTCATTTTCTATACCTTATTAATTCTTGTTACGACAACTGCATGAAACATAGCAGATTTGGCCATAATGAAGGTCAAAATTGAGTGCATTATGTAAACGAAAATCCTCTTATATCTACTGTTTTATCCAGTATTTTATTTAATTAACTTTTGTGTTGCGTAAAGAGATGCTAATTATCTGTAATAGGCAGACTTGCGTTAATATATCTAATCATCCAGTTTTAACTGGATCCTCATAAATAAACTAATCTAATAAAAAATAAGTTTGAATATATACTGAGATTTCCTAGCATTATTCTTTCAAGAGTTTTAGCTACATAATTTTACCCTTCAATATAAAAATAAACATTGAATTCTACGTCATAATAAATGGTAGTATATTTCTATAATATTAATAATAATTATTTATTATATTCTGTATACACATTGTATTATGTATATTTATCAAAATCAATACATGTTTCCATTAACATTAAACTCAAATTATCCAAAAGTTGAATAATGGATTTCCAATGTTTTTCATGAATTATATAAACAAATCTCGTTGTCAATGAAAGCAAATTTTAGACTTCAATAATAAAGTTTATTTTTCATATTTATTAATTTTCCAATTTGTACTGCCTATTTATCAAATATAATTGGTTTTCATTAGTCTGCTTAATTAAATAAAATAGTCCAAAATTTTCATCTTTTCATAATTATTCTTAAAAAAACTTTTTTTACAGTTATATTAACGTTCATTTTTCAAATTTAAGTTTTTTTTACCACGTTCAATTAAGTAAAATGATGAAAAAGTTGAAGAAGAATGGATATTCCATATATTTTATGAAATGTATGTCTTGTCAATTATAAAAGCAATTTGTTCTTAAAAAGCTCATTTCAGTTATGTGTTATTAATAAGTCTAAGTTTCAAATTTAATAGTTCCATTTTAACATGTACAATTAGTAAAATAATGAAAAAGTTGAAGAATTATGAATATTCCATGTTTTTTATGAAACATTTGAACATCTTGTCAATAATAAAGATAAATTTTCTTAAAAAAAATATTTTTTATTTCCAAGACTATTTTTCAAATTTATAGTTTTTGTTTAGCATGTTCAGTCAAGTAAAATGGTGAAAAGATATAAACATATTTTGTCTTTAACTAATTAAATAACTAAAGAAAATTAGATTATCAAAGTGTTTTATTCAATTATATTAACATACCTTATTGTTAATCTCTTTATTTTCAGTTATGTTAATTAATATCTTTATTTTTTAAATTTAGTATTTATTATATGAACATGGACAATTAAGTAAATTAAGTGAAATGAATTTGACTAATGTATTTTTAATGTTTTTTTATGAGTTATATCTTGTCGTTGATGAAAGCAAATTTTCTTATAAAACTGTTTTTTCTTACTGTCTCATTTTTGTTCCCTGCGACAAATTTCCCCCGTGAGCGAGTAAAATTATTCCATAAAGTGAACCCAATTTCAAAATACGTAAATAATAAATAGAAATGTATACACCTTTAAAATTATGGTCGATCAAAAAGTTAAAGGCAATAAATAATAAAGTACACAATTAAAACACTTATTTTTAAAACATTAAGTTCTGTTTAATAAAAATTTAAAGGGAAGAGATAAAGTTGTTTGTGAGAGCTTTAACATTAAACTAATGTGGTAGTTTATATAACAGATAAAGTCGTTTTATTGAGAGCAGTTTGTGGGTCGTAAATCTTAATTTGTATCTACCTGAAGTTATCGGATTTGTTTCCCATTTAATAGCCAGTCAAAATACAAGAGTGGTGTTACAAGTGAAAATTAACAAGCCCCATTAATTTCAACTTACTTCAGGAATTATGAGCTTAATTGCTTTATTTTCAAAGAAACTTTTTAATTTTAATAAACCATATTGGAAACATTAAAGGTTTTAAGGATTGATTGCAGTAATTTATAAAATTGTAATAAATTGTATGAATAATTTAAGCTTTTGTAATGCATAACAATGGAAATTTATATCGGAAAAGTTACTTTGATCATCATTGATCCTTTGGCCCTGTGGCATATAAACTAAGTTAGTTTAAACGATGTCATGTTGCCACTTTGAAGCGAGTTTTGAACAGGTGTACTTTAATTGCATTTGCACCCCGGTTTGCTGTATTTAGCATAACTTTGAGACTCAAAATGAAATTAAGTTATGTGATCATTTCCCATTAGTTTTTAAAATAATTCATAAATACACTCTAATTCAATTTTTGATGCTAAAATTATTAAAAGCAAGTAAATGTAATTAAAACGTGTTAAAATAAACGACAAGTGTCAACGTTATTTGATTGTAGCGTGGAAAATACAAAAGGTAAAAGAGAAAAAGCTGTTCGACCGCCATGCACACATTAATTTCTGTCTAGTTTAACATTGTCATGTACCATGGCAGCCTTTTTGACATAAACAATTAATTTTTTAGAAATTTTATAATTTCCAAATTTGTTCCCGCGTCACGTTTTAAAACGACACCAGATGTCACCAGCAAACAACCGAAAACCAAATTTTAATTTGAAGAGTTGTGTGTGTTCCCCTACGAGGCATAAAAAATATTTATAAAATGCATGTCTAACCTCCCCTTTGTAACCCCGTGTTTGTTTTGTTCTATCACTATTATTCCGAGTGGAGAGTAATTAGTGATGCGTGATAAAATAAAAATATTACCTGAAATGCTCATTAATTAAATTTTTGCTTGTTTTATTCGCATTAGAGTTTTATTTAACGATATTTATATCGAATCGATATTGTCTTTGAAAGCACCGTTGTTCTGTGCCATTAATTAATTAATTAATACATAAATGGCAAAATAATCACGTTTTTATATATTAGAGTAATCTGGGTTGCCTACCATCATTATTAATTCATATATATATATAATGGGTAAGTTTTTATTTTTAATCACAGCAAAAAACGAAGACGACAAAAAATAAAACGAATGCTTTTCTTTTAATGAGCTTTAGATTGAGTTTTATCTTTTCTTAAATTGCAACGCACTTTCTAAAGGAAAAACATCCGACATTAATTGGGAAAAGTTTAAAGGGCCAGGAGCTAATGAACTTCGGGAACATCCATGCCGTTTTACGAATCAGTATTTAAAAGTAATTTTAGAATGCTTCTTTGTCTAATCTACTCTTAATTGGTATTTTATTGAAATAAAGGGGAGGGAAATTCCGCATTAATGGATCGTGTAAAGTTACGAGGGTGTTTTTGTATCAAAATGTTGTGGATTCCATATCAAAAACAACAGAATTCGGAGCAATACTGAGAGTGCAAAGGCGAATTTTCTCGTCTATTTACTCATTTTATATCAAGCCGTAAAATTTTCACCAAAACATATTTTTCATGTGCAGTTTACTTTTAGTGTACATAAATTTTCAGCCATACGTTCCATGTTTTTCATTTTAATAATAATTTATTGCATATTTAAAAAGACTTTACAACCAAAAATACAACGAACGTTATTTATGTTGCGTGTGTCATTTTGTTTAATGCAAATAAAACAGGAAATAATACAATGAATAAATAGGATTAAATTAATAAATTGATCTAATTGGAAATTGGTTATGTGTTGTTTTAGTTTTGTAAGCATTTAATGATCATTCATATTATTAATTTAATTAACTAATTCAATGTTGGGGGTTTGTGCCCACTTAAATGATTTGAACAGGTACAGTGGAAACCTTTGTTGTGCATGCTAAAACCAACCGTTTTGCGAGTTTGTCAATGAAATGTTTCGTTTGAGGCGTTGTTAAGTCAGTATCAAATGGTTTTGAAGTTTAAATGGTCTGACAAGGCTTTCTTTAACATAATTAATTAAACGTGACGACATTGAATTTATGCAGGGAGTTGTCAAATTAATGGGAGAGGTTTATAAAACATTTTAATTGTAAGTTTCTTAAATAATACTATGTGTAACTTATTAATATACATCTAAGAGATAAGGTGGAATTATTTTTAAAAATCGAAATGATTTTTTTTCTTATCATTTTAAAAATTAAAAAAATAATATACACATCTATATACAAAATAAAGTAAGAATAAGAATTTTTTTTCATTTTCTCTAAATTACTTATTTAGTATTAAAAATATATTTCGTTAAATATTGATAAATTTTGATTATAGATGATAAAATAGTTAAAATTTAATATTTTTATTAATTTTATTTTTATTTCTCTAAAATTTAATATTAATTAAATATTATACATTAAAATAAAATTTCAATAAATTAATTATGAAATTGAAGTAATGTCAAAAACAGAAGTTTTTTTACAAATATTTTGATTATACATGATAAAATCCTAAAGCAAAATATTTTTATCAAATGATTTACTATTTTCTTTAAATTGTTAAATATTGCTTCTTTTAAAATTCATAAAAATTTTATTTTTCAAAAAATATATTATATATTATTATAATATGAATAATAAAATATAAATAAAAATACAGTTAAATTTTATATTTTTATTGATTTAATTTCCATTTGTCGTTTTCTTTCAAATTTAATATTAATTAAATATTGTAGTTAAAATAAATTTTCAAAATAAATATAAATAATAAATTAATTTTTAAAATTTGATAGTCATAAATAAAAGATATTTTTACAAAAATTGCTATTTTAATTATATTTTATTAATTTATTTTTCAATTATTATTTTCTTCAAATTATTAATTATTGCTTCCTTTAGTATTAAAAATGGATAACTGATATTTGTATGTATTAAACGTTTGATAAAATTTCAAAATTCAAACCATTTTTTATTTTAATATTGTTAAATTTTACTTGATAAATCAGTTAAAACTTAAAATTTTATCAATTTAATTTTCATTTTTCATTTTCTCTAAAATTTAATAATAAATGAATATTATTTTCATTCAAAAGATTTTTTTACATTTCTTACTAAATTTTACACGAGAAAAAACTAATACAAAATATTTTTATCAATTTATTTTCTATTATCATTTATCATTATTCAAATTGATGAATTTATAATAAATATAATAAATGCAAAATTTAATAAACGAATAAAAAACGCATTTTTAATATAAAATTATAACAGAATGTTTTAATTAATTTTTCATACACACACACTTTAAATTACTTATTTTAGCATATTTAAGAAATATAAAAACACTTTTAATTAAATTTAAAAATCTAAAAAATAAAATATATAAAATGTATTTTCATTATTATGTTACGTATTATTTCCTTTACATTTCTGGGTAAAATATAAATTTTCAAATATGCAAGGAAATAATCTAATAAAATCCTGAAAGGAATATTTCCTCTAATGCACTTTTTCTTATCCGTTTCAGACGAGAGTTTCCCGAACGAGGATGAATACTCGGAGAACGCCATCGATAAACTGCTACAAACACAGAAGTGAGTAAAAGCACTTTTTTCGTTTAGTAGTTGTTGCTTTGTCCTCTTCATTTATCCACGTATTTCTTTGCGTCGCTGTTTGAAACCAGGTGAGAATATAGAAACTGTTGTGAACGAAATCTAATCCCGGGCGTTAAATGTAATTGTGGCTACAGTTTTATAACTTCGCTCGGTCTGAAAATTGCTGCGAACTTTGTCGCTTCTGTTTATCAAGTTTACGATAATGTTTGTCTGGAATTATGAATTTTGTGTCTTGTTAATTTGTTTTGTTTACTTTACCTTTAATACGTAGGCAAAGTTGTCTATTTACAACATATTTTTGGGCTAATTAAGTTTTTGTTCAATTAAATTAGAAAAATAATCTAAAAGGAATTAATTAATTGAATGTCAATTTAAAATTTTTCTGTTCTAGACTTGTACAACGATTAACCTAAATTGATAACTGAAGTTTAAGCTCGTGAAGTTTAAGATTATTTACCCCTACTTTAAATTTTAAACTTTATAGTCTTGAGGCTCGTAATTTTTCCGGATTTTCACGCTCCCGGACTATTAAAACTTTAAGTTCAAGAACCTGTTTTTTTTGGTCGTTTTCAAGTTGTGCTTAAGGTTAAGTTTTTAATTATTTATACCAATCATTACATTTTTTAATTTCAAATTGAATGAAACTGATTAATTAATTTAATGTTAATTGATGAACTTTTAACATTATTCCAACGATAATAGCGAAAAATAAATAATTTATTTAAAGTCTAATTAAGGAAGTGCTTAAACTTCCCAAGAAACTTTAAAGTAACAAAACTTAACCCAAATAGTTGAGCGAACTCGAACACTAAAATAATATCAGGCACAAGTTTCGCTTTGAACCTTTTGCGGGCACTTAATTCGATATGACTTTACTAATTGCTTTAAAGTGCTTATCTTAAAAGACCAAAATTGACAATTTTTAGAGACTATTTGATGTTGTTCAGTAATGTTGTTATTTGCTTTTTGTAGTTTGCTTTCTGGTAGTTTTGTGGCTTAGTTTGTTGTAGTGAATAGACATTGAGATTATTTAGAAATTGCTTAAAACCACAGTGTTGAAACGTTGTGTATGAACAAATATAAACAAGACATTTAAGTTATTGTTATATTTTTGATATTCTCTTAAATTACATAAGAAAAGCATTTTGTGAAATAAATATTTTTTGGTGGTTTATAAGAATTTTGTTCATTTTCACAAAAATAATAAGTTTTATAATTTATTTTTAATAATATTTAACATATTTTAAAAATTATTAAAATAAAATTTTTAATATTAAAATGTATTTTTATTAATTTGGATTAAATTAAATTTTAATGAAATATTGATAAAATTCATTTTATTACATAATACAAGTACCCAATAATTAGAAATAATTATAAACCATGGTAAATATAAAATATTTATATATAAGTCAACTTCCTTTTTTGAATGAATTAAATTAATATTTTTTTTTAAATTACCTTTAAATTAAATGGAGATAAACATTTTGTGTAATCAATTTGAATAAACCTTAAAAGTTCATCTAATTTAATATTTTTTCTCGTATTTCATTTCAAGACTTTACACAACGATAATAAAATTTTATTCCACTAGACGTGACACAGAAAATTAATCCGGACTCAACAATTACAAAAAATTACATCTCAAATATTTCAACGTTTAATTAAAGAAATCCTGAAATGTTCCGTGCAAAGTCTAAAAGTGATCTGCTTTCGCATTAAGGGTTTCTCTATCCATATCTGTAATATTTTTTAATCAAGGAAAAATGTTGAAATAATGAAATTTTTTATAAGGTTCCGTTAAATGCTTTCAATTAAATAAAGAGGTAAAAATTTATATTAGTTATAAATGGAAATAACTTAAATAAACTAAAATAAATTTTTAATATATTTTATAGAAAACAGAACACATAAAACAGTGATATGATTTCATTGATTGTTGCTCTACACTTTGGGATAATAGAGTGATTAAAAATTCATATAAAAATACTGAATCATTTTTTACAATGAATGTAAGAAAATTTATAATTTATTTTAATTCAATAATATATTTTCAAATAATTTTTTATCCCAGATTTGAACAAAGACGAAAAAAAAAAGTAAAGTAATCATTTAATATTTTTAATACTTGTACTGTTAAATTAATTAAAGAAAATAATAATTAATGAGAAATATTTTTGGTATATTTTCAAATATTTTCGGTACTAGATTTAAAGAAAAACCCAAAGTTAAGTGAAGTAAATTTCATTTAATATTCATTTTTGTTAACAACACTTATTTTAAAATATGTTTACTCCAAGATTTGAACAAAAAAAAAATGAAAAAAAGTATGTTAAAGTAAATATTATTTAATATTCTTAATACATATTACATTTTTGATTAAATCAAATAATTAAATTAACTGAGGAAAATAAATTTGTAATTAATATAATACTAGTTAATGAGAAATATTTTTGGTATATTTTCAAATAATTTCGGTCCTAAATTTAAACAAAAATTAAGTTACAAGTTAAGTGAGGTAAATTTTATTTAATATTCATTATTATTTTATGATTAAATAAAACAATTAAATTTAACAAAGAAAAAATTCATAATTAATTAAAAAATATAGAATATTTTTTATATATTTTCAAATATTTTTATTCCCAACTTTAAATAAAAACGAAATTAGTTAAGTGGTGCAAATTTAATTTAATATTATTTAAAACATTTTAAATTCTATAGGAATGTATGCTTAAATCAAACAATTAATTTGCTCAAAGAAAAAATATGACGTATTTTTTTATATATTTTCCAATATTTTTAGTCCCTGATTTAAACAAAAACGTGAAACAGAGTACAACAAAATTCTTATAATAATTTTATTAATTCATCGAAACCTTTTCTTATTATTATCTTATTAGAAATAAATATTGTATAAGTTTGTTTTACAATTTTACAGATTACTCCAAACAATCAAAAATATAATAATAAACCTCCACACTAACATAATGTCCTAAAGTAGTATACACACACGAACGGTGTTGAGTGTCTGTGTTTAGACGTTTAGTTGGATTGATATAAGATAATTTGAATGGCACCGTGGTTATAGGTCATTTCTAATTTACTTTCCAGACGTTCTTCCTTAATTTACCTTTTCAGACGGGCCTGCATACGCAGAGGTGGCAACTGCGATCACAGGCCGAACGACTGCTGCTACAACAGCTCGTGCAGATGCAACCTGTGGGGCTCCAACTGCAGGTGTCAGCGGATGGGATTATTCCAGAAATGGGGCTAATTTCGATCCGGACGCATCGACACTAATTTAGGTTTTCATCCGTTCCCAATTTTATCCAGTTCTTTATTGTAAACAGGCATACCATGTTTTGGTTTTTTCTGTTACTTCGACGTGCATGATTGTTTTCAGTTTTACGGTTCTGTTGCAAGTACTTTCGATACGATGAAAACCATTTTTCGAAATTATTAAGGAAAGATTCATGGGAAAATTCATTCAAGAGAAAGAACTGATTTTTATAAGCTGCACCAGACGTCAGCCATGAATTTCTGCTTAAAAATTTCGAAAATTTATGACGAAACATGGCGTGAAAACGGACTAAGTCGAATTATATACAATTCATTGAATTTAGATTAAATTTACTGATTTTGGAATACGTAACATAAATGATGAAACGACAAAAATATCAAGTCAATCTATTTTGTATCTTACAATTTATTTAATTTGATGTTTTTCGTCTGGTATTTAGTTCCAAATGTTTATAGAAATGTGTTTGACAACGATAATAACATTTTATTCGATTAGACCCGGCACAAAACATTAACCACAACTAAACAATTACATTGTTTCGAATATGGCAACATTGAATTAACGACCTGGATTGTTTTGTGCAGGGTCTAGAAGTGATCTGCTCTCATATTAAGGGTTTCTCCAGCCACATCCTTAATACGACCGCAATTGTCACTTTAAAAAATCTATCAGATATCTATATCATATATTGTAATTATGTATGTATGTATAGCTGTAATGCCATAACCTGCCTATGATTAAATGAATCAATAGAGGCTCGTATATCTAAGATTGTTAGTAATTATGAATAAAATATAAATATATATGAAAATTATGTTTCTATGTGAAAGGGTACAACATTCACGAATCTGTCAATACTAAATACATCAATTGGCCTAAACTTGACTTTTATTTAATAGTTTCATTAAAAATTTTTCAGGATTTGAAACATTTTTAAGGTAAGTGGCGGAAAGAGTTCTATTAAAAATTAAAAAAAATGTGAAGAATTATTAATAAGTAACTGATTATTATTTTTAAATAATAAATCACTCTAAAATTGTTCAGTTGAGTTGAGTTTTTAAAATAAAATTTGATTTATAGTTGAAATGTAAACACTTCAATATTTACAGTCGTGCAATTTTCGCTTGAAAGTGGATTAGATTATCAATTGTGGTTTACTGAAATATTGAAATTTTAACTTTGTAATTAAAATTACTGAAAGTTTATAAATGAAACTCATGGAAAAATAATATTTAGTTGAAATATATTTGATAAATGTTTGATTAATTTTTCTTTATATTAGGATTGAAAAATGACTTTTCAATAAAATTTAAAATACAAAAATTTATTTATTTATTTTTTCACATTGAAATTTGTTTGAATTATTAAATAAATTAATTAAATTTATAGGAAAATAGTGCTTGAAATATATTGGTATAATATAATTTTAGATTAGAATGAATCAGAATTTTGGTTTACACTTGTACAGAATTTATTCTAAATTTCTAAACAATATACTAAAAATTAAAGTTTATTTTTTAAAAATTTTGAATGATGTATTAAAACATTGAAATTTTAACTCTGTAATTAAATTTCTTGAAAGATTATAAATAAAACTCAGGGAAAAATAATAGTTGAAATATATTTGAGAAATTTTGAAGATTGTCATTGTCATAATTTTCATATATTTATGATAACGAGAGTCCAAGAATTGTCTCGCAAATATAAATAGATTTGATAAAAGTTTCTATAATTTTTCTATCACTTAAGATTGAATAATGGGTTTTCACTATTCAAATCACCAAAAATTTCTATAAAAAAGTAATATAAAAAAAATAACACTGAAATTACATAATTTTTATTTTTTTTTTAATAAATCTAACTAATAAATATTTTTAAAAAATACACTAAATCTTTATATAAAATTGAAATTATTAGGAATTATTAAATAAAATTTAGAAAAATAATTCTTCAACTGTCATTGTCATAATTTTCTTTTATTTATGATAATGAGTGTCCAAAAATCTTTCAAGTTTTCAAAATCATCATTTTCTCCCACCACTAAAATTATATAAAACTAACAGATATTTTTAAAAAATGTCCCAAAAGACTTTAAAACTAAAAGTAATATTATTTAAAATATTAATTATTATATTAAAAATGGTTTGCATTAATCAATTCAGTTCAAGGTTAATTTTAACATTTTATTTGTTATGAAATATTTTAAATAAATGAATTTTTGAAATATTTAGAAACTTTTAATAAAAAATAAATTAAAATCATAAATGAAAAATAATATTATAATTATAATATTAGTTAAATGTTTTATTTTTGAAAATGGAATTGAAAATAAATTAAATAAAACTAAAATTTAAAAACTACTCAGATTTTATTAAAAACAAAAGAAACTATCAAGATTTTGAAAATATTAGTTGAAATATATTTAATAAATCTCAGTTTATTCTTGACAATAAGTTTAATTAAAATATTTGGTATGAATTTAAAAAGTTTGTTTATAACTTTATTTGTTGTGAGTTTATTATACACAACTTAAAAATTAAGATAAATAAGATTCAGTTTTCATTACTATTGTAAATTTATTGAAAATATCTAAACATCACAATAAAATTTAACCTCAGCTCCATTATTGTATCAGTCTCGTCTAAACGAAGCTCACAACAAATCCGTTTAGATACTAAATAAATATTTCTACAAGATTTGCCTGAAATATAAGATTAAATAACAGAGCTGGATCATATTTGCACATATCTCTTTGTGTTGGCACCGAAACTCAAATAAATAACTCTTGTTAAAACGTGCTAAGGTGAACTTTCCCTTCCGTCAATGAATAATGCATTTATGCTCCAACAAAAGGGTATCGAATTTCCCTCGAAAACGAAACATTTTCTCTTTCCTTTAATTTAAATATAAATCGATTCTGTGTTTGTATGTGCTACTCCATCGGCTTTTGAAATATCAAGAGAGTTTTCTCCTTCTTTAAATTGTTAATTAGATATTTTTGCAGAGTTTTGATTAAAAATTCCTTAATCGAATTTTTTCTCCATCTTTTTTATAATTTTTTAGGTGTAAAAATAAACATTCGGTAAAATCAACGCAAACATAAACCAGTAATCTTCTAGCTGGGGGATGAATTTTTTAAAAAAAGTACATTGAAACCGTTTCCTGCTATTTTTATGTCGCAAGCTTTTAAAGCCTTGGGCATGTTGTGTGGTGATTTGCTTTTGAAATCTGCGTTGCTGGGGATAAAGTTAATTAATTATTCGAAATGTCACGAGGACAAATCAACAATCACATCGTTGAAAAACGATTTATGTGTGATGTCATGTGGATTATTAATCAATTAAGGGATGAACACATTTTGATTAAATTTTAATCTAATTAATACCTCAAACAGTTTTATGGAAATTACAAAAAACAAGAAGATTTTAATTAAATATGAGAGTATTAAATTAAAATATAAGACAAACTTTTACATATTTAATTCTTACTTAAAATTGCTTTTATTCTAATAAAGCTTTACATAATTATGACTGCATTGTACACAAAATTGCTTTTGGCACTAAAACGTTTACCGTTTACTAAGTTTACCGTTTTATTCCTTTAAGGACAAGAATTCCAATAAAATCATTTTAATAATAAATCTGTCGCCATTAATAAACGGAAACCACACACACAAATGGAAGCCAATGTTTCATTCTAATATCGATACGAAATTGGTTCAATTACCGTTGAATGATTTAATTGCAATGCAAATTTAATTAATTTCATATTTCTACGTGATCGTTATTTACTGCATTCAATCTTAGAAATTATTAATTAATTTCACCGGTACAATTTAATTGGGATTTGGAACAGGAGGTTTTTGTTGACAAGCTGAAAAGGTAACAATTTGATCTAAATTGAATGTTGAAAAACTTTTATGTTTGTTTTTATTTCATTTTGAAGATCACCATAAAAATTTATCTTGTTAAAATTGTCGCCGACTAATGGTTTCACTGTAAAGACGTCCACGTCTCGTTAATTTTTTCGCCTCTCGGTTTTATCTTATCTTTTATACGTTTTTACGCAAACATAATAAATTGCCAATACGGACAATTTGCCGATAAGTTTGCGGGGGTGCTCTAATTATCTTCCGCTGTATTTTCGGCTTGTTCTGCAGCCCCATTAAAAAATGACTGTGTTATGAAAAAACTTTTCAGATTTTTCTGGTCGTTGTACTGTGAACGTGTTTGCTAACCGTTTGTAATTTATTCGAAGACGCAAAGGAACGTTTTCAAATGTCGATAGTAATTGCAACTGTTGAAGTAGGTTAATTAGAAAGACGGCTTCATTAAAGACGATTTCTTTCGATGCTGCTTCTTGCGAGATCAAAGGTCTGTAGAAAATTAATTTTACGTTAAGTTAAGGTAAATAAATAGTATATCAAAAGAAATTAGAAGAAAGTTATTGTTGGAATTGTTGGAAATTTTGTGCAATTTGTGGATTAAGGTATAAAAATGGAGCTTTTACTATTCAAATCAGCAAAGATTTCTAAAGAGTATACTAAAATTTAAAAATCTTAACTCCCAAATTGTAATTGTTTTACATCTTTTAATAAAATTCATAAAAATAATATATAATATATTTGGTAAATAGTCGAACCAGCAAATGTTTTTAAATAATATACTAAAATTTAAAAATGTTAACTTCAAAATCGTATTTGTTATACACCTATTACTAAAATTTATAAATATAATAGGTCAATTATTTTTGGTAAATAGTCACAGTTTGTGCATTTTTTTCTGCAAAGTGGATTAAAATATAAAAATGCAGTTTTTTCTATTGGATTCAACAAAGATTTCTAAACCTTATAATAAAATTTAAAAATCTTAACTTCAAAATTGTATTTATTATACACCTTTTAATAAAATTCATAAAAATATTTAGTAAATAGATGCAGTTTATGCAACTTTTCCTTAAATATGGATTAAAATAGAAAGAATCAAAAATGTAATTTCACTAAAATTTAAAAGGTTTAACTCTTGTATATCATTTGTTATAATAAAAATATTTAGAAACTGTTCACAGCTTATATAATTATTAAATTTGAGTTACAGCCTCAAATTTATTCTGGTATTGAATCTACTAAGCCCAAAAGTCTAAAGAAAAATAATAAGGCACACTTGAAATTAATCTAATCCAATACAAAAAGGAACCAAACTAATATAATATAATTCCAGTGGGTTAAGTGAACTTCCCACACTAATCAGCATTAGGTTCTAATTGTTTTTATGATCATGACCGATTAGTCAACGAAACCGTTGCCAAAATTAGAGCACAAACAATTTAGATGAGGCGCCTAACTTTAAATGCCCAACCGAAAACAATACACTTTATATCAGAATATTTTTTGAACGTTATTAGTGTTAATTTATAAAAACGGGCCACTAATTAACATCAGTGTTTTAAATTAAATTGTGGGCTCCTAACTTAATATTATTCACCTCAAACTGTATAGCACAATAAAGCACTGCGGGATAATTAAAAACACTAAACTAATTTAAATTAGGTAATTATAAACGTGAATTGTGAAGATAATTAAATGTACAACATGTTTGAGAAAAACAGGGCATTTCAATTTGGCGAAACTAAACCGTAGAATGAATATATTTACATTTTTACACACACATAGAGGGAATCGCATATTTTTTATCAGGAAACTATTTTAATTAAACCGACGTTCCATAAATTTTACATATTATGCAGCATAACTGTAATTTTTCAGTGGCAAAATGCGAGGGGATTCAACCTGGTGGTATTTAATATCAGTTTACCTGAACTATGTTATGAGTTCAGTTAACAACGTGTTACATAGTTAGGTAATTACCGCTTTGACTTTGCATTATTGGCGTTAATTCATCAAAGTTAATGACCAATTAAAGTTACACGTCATATGTCGCAGTTAACAGATCAAAGCCGTTGTTAATCAGGTATCAGTGTTTGATTAAAATTCGGTATTGTGGGTTGCCTCAGCTCGATAACTTTCACGGTAAAAATTCGTTCATACACCCAACAAGTTTTCCACCTAC
The DNA here is from genome assembly GCF_024364675.1 of Aethina tumida. Classification (NCBI taxonomy): domain Eukaryota; kingdom Metazoa; phylum Arthropoda; class Insecta; order Coleoptera; family Nitidulidae; genus Aethina; species Aethina tumida. The sequence continues at coordinate 5,134,746 of NC_065441.1, forward strand.
ATTCGGCGACGAAAGAAAAAGGTTCAATTGTTTTCGACAAATAAGCCGTGTTTAATTTTGACCTGAATAGTTGCATAACACGGATCGCCATTTTTTACACATGTGTGCAATTGAATCTTGAGTTGTATGAGTCATTAATTGGAGTTAATGGATTAGTCACCTTAAATTAATAGTCAGGATTAATTGCAAATTTATGGATGTGGCCGATTTTACCACGATTCAAGGGAGAAGCTTTGTGGTAGAATTTTTGCATTAATTTTATGGGAAAATTATATTATAGCCTTGAATGTTTAATTTATTAAATTTCATTTATAAAGCTCATGTCGAATTAATTATAATCATTAAATTTTTGTGCACTTTCTAAGCTAGTAAAAGGACAGTAGTAGTAATTAGTATTTTAATTAATTAAATCTGTTTTATAAAATACACAAAAAATTGTTGTAGTGTTATATATATAAAAGCCCGAATTTAATGAATTATATAATAATGATTACTCATTTTTTTTCTGTGACTGTAAGATAATAAAATAAGCTAAAATTGTGGAACATGTTAATTAATTAAATTTGTTTAGCAAATTAAACGAAAATTTCTTCAATATAATGTTACAAATGCAAAAACTCATATTTAATGAATAATTTAATTAAATTATTTTACATTTTTGAGATTGCAAACAAGCAAATAATTTTAATTTTGTATGTAAAAAATCAGTGGAATATATTAAATAATTAAATTTCTTTACTAAAATAACCAAAATTTTCTTTAAAATCATGTAATAAATGGAAAAGCTCATATTTAAGGAATTATATATTATTAATTTATTACATTATTGTGATTTTTTGAGATTGCTAAATAAGATAATAAATATATGTCAATCAGTAGAATGTGCCAATCTGTTTAGTAAAAGCTCATATTTAATTAATTACAGTACTTTATAAAATTTGTGTATTTGAGATTGCAAAAGAATTACTTAAATTAAAATTAGTAAGTAAAAAGTCGTGGAATATATTAATAAAATTTCCTTCCCTCCAAATTTCTGGAATAATTATAGTACAAATAGAATATAAATATGTTAATTAATTAAATCTGTTCAGTAGAGAATTCTAAAATTTATTTAATGTAATGTTACAAATGAAAAAGCTTATATTTAATGAATTGATTAAGTTATAGAACATTTTCTGCGATAACGAATATAAATTTATATTCGTATGTAAAAATGTTAGTTGGATATGCTAATAAATTAAATTTGTAGAGTAAAATAAACTATATTTTTTTAATATACTGTTACAAATGTAAAAGCTCATATTTAATGAATTACATTACTTAATTAAATTTTTGAGCCATTTCTAAGAATGTTAAAGAAATAAAATAAATTAAAATTAGTATGTAAAAATATCAGTTGAATTTATTTGCACACCTCTTAACCTAATTAAACAACATTTCTGCCTTGCCTGAATACATAACCCTGCAGAAGGTTTCCTCGTAACAAACAACGCAATATTTACGCTCTGGAAACACAAACTGGTGAATAATTGGATCTGGTGCATAATGTGCTTAGTCTAAATATACAACTGGGCAATTTTTATTAGTAAATTGGATTTTTAAAGAGTTTTGAGTAAATATTAGTAAAATAAATTGTCTAAAAATAAACAAATTCGTAGAAAAATTTTATTTAAGATGCATATTCAAGACGTATTTGTAAATGCACGATGGTTCAGATTTCTCGAAACCAAAACTAAATTTAAAATTTAAAATAGTTTTTTTACTCAGAATTCTGTAAAATATTTGCATATTCGCCATTGACTTTTCTGCACTAATTAAAATAATTTTGATATGCTTTATAATCAATGAATACGTAATTACTCCAGTTAAAATAAATACGTCAACTTCAGTCTGTCTTTAGATAATTATAATAAATTTAGTAAAACTCAATTAATTAATAAAGCAATTGTTATTGTTAATAATTAATGAATACGTAATTACTCCAGTTAAAATAAATACGTCTACTTCAGTTTGTCTTTAGATAATTATAATAAATTTAGTAACACTCAATTCATTAATAAAGCAATTGTTATTGTAAATAATTAAGATATTATTTTATTTTTTTCAAATCAAATAGAAATAATAATAATAATACTTATGGAAACAAAAATCGAAGCTTAAATAAAATAGGAATGTAATGATAAAGTTAAAGTAATATCTCTACTACATGTTTATTGGTAAAAATTGTATAAAAAATGGAAACTATGCTTGAATAAAATACGATCAATAAATGAACTCTAACGAAAATAATATAATGTAACATAATACACGATTTTAAATCGATACCATATATAATTGCTCATTAGTTTTAAGCCCTCTTTATAATTAGATTAAGAGCCTATGTTGAAGATTAATTTAGTTATTGAGATCTATTTTTGTCGTAAAATTGCGAAGGACAAAATTAATGCTGCTTAAGTGTACGATAAGTGAGCAGGACCGTACCAAGGTGTGGACGTTAATTAATGTAATAAATGAATGAAAATTCTATAAAAAAAAATATTTAATTAAAACGAAATGTTACTTCAGAAAATGACATAAATATTAATTGTTTGTAAAATCGATAGTTTCGTGTCTTGTATATAAATAGATTGTCTGGGCTGAAATAAATGAGTTTACTGAAATCTATTATGGTAACAATGAGCCATTTTTCTTTTTAAAATAAATTATAAGCTCTTTTGACTTTATATTTATGTGTCAAATAAAACAGAATTATTAGTTTTAAAGGCAAATGACTTTCCTTGAATAATTCTTGGTCTCAATTAAGTTTCTTAAGTAATTAGCATAACTGTTAATAGATAAGAAAATATTAAATTTATGTGAGCACTAAAATTACCGTAAAGTTCAATTATTGTAAATATTTTTGGGCTTATTTAATTTTAGTATGAATTTCGTAATAAAAATAATTTGTTAAAATGGACAATTTATATTATATTTAAAAATATTCGTAACGAATTCATAATTTTAAGGAATGTAGCATTACTATGAAAAATACCGTTGTCATTTATAACGGAATTAAAATTTAAATAAGTAGGTAATTGATTTGTTAGAATATATTCGATTGCCCAAAAATCATTTTATTGCGTCACTGTATATAGTTTTTGAATTTTTAAATAATAATATTAATTTAAAACATAAACGTTTTAGATTTTGTTTTACAATTAGTCACACAAATATTTTAAGTACAATTATCCTTAATAACATAATCAAACATCTTTTTCAATTATTTGTACTCCTTATTAGATATTTTTGTATTAAATCTTTTTTAAAAGTTACGATGTACTTTAATTGACATTTACGCGTTTTAATTAAATTTCAACCACGTAAGTTATTTCCCATCAATTATTATTTAATTACTGTATAATTAAATTATATTATATTCACTACAATTGATAGCACACAAAGATATTCGAGATTTAATTTTTAAATAATATAAAAATCAGTCCTTTTGTCTAGTTTCTATTGAAACTATCACGATGGCAAATCGACAAATCATCGCATAAAAATGGCGAAGCAGATTAGTGAATAGTGGAATAATTGGCACTGGAATTTCGCAGGGAAGAATCAGAAAAATCATTGAACCCATCCCTGGTCTTCGGATTGCCGTTCGTGTGACCATCGGAGTGTGCAGCGGTACCTTCACGGCCCACCGAAAATACGCGAAACACACGCTGATCTAAAAATGTGTGATGGGAGACGGAAATAACATTTTTTTTTCATATTAATGAAGTTATTATTTGTATTTTAATTTTTAAATTATGTGACGTTGAAAGCCTGTATTTTTTTAACCAATAATATACATAAAAAAATATTAAAATTTTATTACTTTTATATAAAATTATGTTTAGTAAGAATAAGAAGAATAAGAAAAAATAATGTCTACTGAATAAATAAAAAAACAGGTTTTACAATTAAAAAAAAAAGATTCTAATTATTACTACTTTTATAAAATATATACGTTACTTCAATTATTTCTAAAAAATATAATTTCTATAAATAAAGTAATAATAAATAAAGATAATATAAATATAAATAATATATAATATAAGTCTATAAGACTTAAAATAAAATATTATATTATATATTAATAACTTATTAATTGTATCTAGTGTAGTTTTAAATAATGTATAAAAAATTTTAAAACTATATTATATAAACAAAAAAGGAATTAATATATATTATAAAAATATTTATATTGATTAAATTGTACTTTAAAAATAAAAAAAATTGAAAATACATATAAAGCATTTCTTTATATTTCTAATTCAAGTATTGTATGCAACAAAGATTTATGATATTTTCAAATATGATTATTTAATTTTTTTATTGATTATATATGTCTATATTTTAAAAATTTTGGTTTATTATTTAAGAAATATCAGAAAAAAAACTAGAAAAGTGTTAAAATATGAAAATTCAAATTCAACTACTATAACATCAAAATTTTCTATAAAATTCTATAATTTTTAAATTTATATATGCATACTTTGAAAATTTTGGTGTTGTATATTTCTGAAATATCAGAAATATGTTGAATTATGTAAATTCAAATTCAAATCAAATAATTCACACAACAAAATTTTTGATGAAATCATAAATTTTTTAATTACGATTAAAAAAGAAAATTAAAATTTTCTACTTTGCTTTATTAATCTGTATAAAATATCAATAAGATTAAGGAAAATTTGATTAATAAACAATCTTTCTTAAATTTTATTAATACATTTATATAAATTTAATTTAAAAAATATTTTTTATAAAAATTCAATCTAAAAAAATATTTTAAAACCGCATAATATCTGAACAGTGTATGAAAATTGATTCAAAACCTTGTTACAGCAATAAAATTCGTCGAGTGGTTTATAATTAAATAAGCGATGGATGTAAATAATTTGTTATCGGGTTTCTGAAACTCATTTAGTTGGTATTATTGTTAGTAGTAAACGTTTCACGTAAATAGGTTTCAATTACCAATGTTTTACGTCGATTTTATTATTGGGTTAATATAACCGATTGGCTACATTCATTTTATGGTACTTACGATTAGATAATTTTAAATAAATATATCCTATGTATAATTTTATGTAGGGAGTGTCCTAAATTTGATTGTTTCGAGTATTTCCAGATCCAATAGAGGAAAGGGCAACATTGTTTTAAATGTTGATTGTATTAAACTGTATTTGAAAAATAAGCATTTCAAAAATATATCATTTGTGATAAATTAAATTAACTTAATATATACAGACAATATTCGAGTTATTTATTATGTTTATGCTTTAACTTTGCTTTTAAAATGTTGGAAACCAACTATGTTTTTCAAAAACATATAATTTTCTGATTTTCCTGATAAATTTCGAGATATTTTAAATTGTAATAATAATATAATATATAATTTTGTTTGAAAATTAATAATTATGTCACAATTTTTGAGTAAGTGTGAGTGAATATTCAAAATTTGAATTTTAAAAATATAAATAAACTATGTTATCAGTTATTCTATCTTAGGTTCACAGAAGACATCTCATAATTAGGGATATTCACAGAATTTATATTTTTAGAAAGCTGGATTTGACCCAACTTTTGAAATAAAAAGTAGTATATATTATTATATAATTTCAAAGTTATATTTTTAATGTAGTATACTACCATGCCTCTGTAGAAAGTTTTATGGTTAATGTGATTTTTAATAAATTTGTGTTTTTACGCCAGTTTACTCTATGTGGTCAAGAACTACTTCTAACATTTGAAATATCCTTTATACATGAATACAATACATATTTCTTTTTACAATTATGATTAATGACCAATTAAACTAATACACAGAATCTAACTAGGTGTTATATTTCTTAAATCAATACAACTTTAAGGTAAAAGGTGGTTTAATGGACATCCATAAACACGCCCTCCAATAGACAATCCCAATATAGGTCGCCCTAGTTTTCTGACACATTCCAATTCCACCCGAACCGACAACCAAGAACAATCGTGCGTTCCTGCCAGCGAGCCCACCATCGGCCCGGTCCCATGGTCCGCTACAAAACTACCAACACAAACCGACCATGGCATGGCGTTCGTGAATCGCGGACCCCTCTCCATAGCGTGCCCGTGGCCGGGCACACCTCGCAAAGGTACGAACCGTCGCCGTGTTTAGTTTACCGAACGTCGGTCGCCGGTCTCGCATTGCCATTGTTCCTGCGGTCGCGGGCCTCCAACAGGAAAAACGGACGCCACCCGCGGGAAGACCAGCCATCGGCCATCGATCCGTCATGCGGCCGCCAGCGTCGTTCCCAGTGTTGTGATGCGGCCCGGTGGTTGTTGTTCTTGTTGTTGTTGCTGTTGTGACGTGCAAACGATGTTAGTTCAGTGAGATGGCGGAAGTCAAGCCCCTGTATTCGACATGCGTCGCAGTCCTGGGATTTATTTGTTTCGTTGTCGGCGCGACGGCCGTCGGTATACCGATGTGGGGATACTTCGATACTCCTGGTACGTCTCTGGCGTCTGGTTGCGGAATGCGAACCCGCTCGCCCATTCACTTTCCATCCCGCTGTACGAAACGCAAAACCGAACGATCAACAAGTGGTGCATCTTTTTCACTTCAACGCCAACGTGCATCCTTCTCTTATATAAATCTATATATGTGCTCAATAACATTATGGAAATCTTCTAGAAACCATAATATATTTACTATTTTATATACAGGTTTAACCATAATTTGGCGTCCAACATCGATAACGTTGGGCGCCAAATTCATGTAATGTTTATGATCACACATACGCATACACAGTACAAGTGGTAAAATTAAAACAACTTTTTATTTATTTTTTATTTACAAGAATTTATGTCAGTGAACAAAACCAACTTGATTAATTATTTCTTTTTAGAAATAATTTATATCTTTTATTAAGGCGCCAATTTCAGCTAATAAATAATTCCAATGCTTTTTATAAATTTAACGGTCTCGGTAACTTTGAATATAAATATTTTATATTTTAGCGTATTATAAATTTTTTATGATATGCTTGAAATAAGTAATATCATACATTGAATATAATAATCGATCTCCAATTACAAATAACAAAAACCAAGAATAAATATGTAATTAATTTCAAATAAATTTTCAATATTATAAATATTCTGATAAGAACAAAAAAATAATAAGGCAAATTTTTAATTTTGAATTGAATATTATTAAATTAATTTAATTACTAAAATTAAACAACAATGTTTTTTACTATAAATATTACGTATAATTATTATTATTAAAAAAATTTGAATAAATAAATAAAAATAATTGTATATATCATTTAATAAATAAAATGTAACGAGAATACGTGACATACTTTTTGGTACAAAAATTGTGTCACAATATATTCAGAAAATAAATCAATAATGTTTTCCTGTCGTAAAAATGGTTATTTAACGATGACAAAATTCGGAAATGTTTCAGTTTGCTTTATTTAAATTATGATTTCTGATTAAAATTAGTAATTAATATTATTTATTATTAAAACTTTAAATATTCAAAAAAGTGTAGTTTGCAATTAATTTTTAAAAATATAATAACTATTACTAAAATAGTCTAAAAAAGTCTGAATTTACATAAAATTAAAATTATAAAAAAATAACTTGTTTAAATTATGTGTTTTTTGATATTTATTATTAAAATGATATTTAGTGTATTATAAATTTGACTAAATCTAAATTGTTTATGCGAAATTTTAATTATTTTTTTTTAATTTTATAACTAATTATTTTTTTATGTGTGTTTTAGTATAATATGTTCATATTTATTATTAAATATTATTAAAATATCACAGAATGTTACAAATAAATAAATATTTTTTGATATTTCACTCAATATATTTATTAAATAGAAATATATTTACCAAATTACTTCAATATATAATAAAAATATTATATATTTTCAATTTTTAATATAAATAAAATAGTACTACTTTATATACAGGATTATTAAAAAGTTGTTTTATTTTTAATTCTTTTATCTATCTACAAATTGTTCTACAAAGAAAGAAAACCTACTTAAATAATTACTTCTTTTTAAAAATAATTAGTCTCTTTTAAAAAATATTCACAATTTTAGTTAATAAAGAGCGTATATGTCTTAAATATTTGTATATATGCTCAAATTTGAACAAAAATATCTAAATTTTAGAGTCTCCTAAAATATTTGCAAAATTCTTAAGACAAGTGTGGAATAAAATGTAATAATATTCATAAATGAACACATATTTATTGATATTTCACTAAATATATTAAATATAAGAAAAATTAATAATTCATAAAAATATATTTTGCTGTATACTTTAATAATATTAAAAAAATATGTATTTAAATAAAATAATAATAATATAAAGTAAAATAAATAATTATTTTATATACTTGATCCAAACATTTATTAATTTTTCTATAATTTAAAAATATATATAAATTTCCTTTGAAGTTTTATTGATTTTTCTAGTTGATATTATTCAAATGATAAATAATGCATGTAAATGGTGTGATTAAAACTAAATTAAAATCAATAAAATAAAGCTTAGACTTTAACTGTGCAATATAGTAATCCAATTTGTAAAATCGAAATATAATGGATACCCCAATTTAATATACGATCGATAAATACTATTTTTAAATTGGGTCGAGTATAATCGGCAACTTTAGTAACGACATTCCCAACCGGAACGCAATATCTACATTTAATATCGTGTCTTCGTGTTTAAATGTGTTATCAACAAAAAACAAACAGCCGTTCACCCATAAAAAATGAAGTACAAAGAACATTGTCACAAATTAAACAAATTCACTTATTGCATGTAATGGTTTTCGAACAGTTTCACATGTTCAATTTATTTATGTGTTCGTTTTAAACGTACGAGTCATCACATTTAACTACGTTTACCTGGAATTTCGCATTAACTGTAATTCCTGCTTGAGCACCACCATTTTTTCCGACAATCGCAGGTAACACGTACGAAATTCAACAATTTAATGGAATCAAGACAGAAAACTTTCGCAATGGACTTATTTCACTGCGTAATACGAGTAACTAGTAAACATTTCTCGCCTTAAACATTCTTAAGTTACAACTAGACCATTAACGAAACTACAGTTTCACTGTTGTGCATTTCGTGAAAGTAACTCATCTCTTGTCTTGCTCATTAAAATATGCAGAAGAGAGACATTTTTGTTTGCTTAACCGCGGAGCTTTCGATAAATTTATTACAATACTTTTATTGCAATTTAAATTTATTACAGGTATTACTTGATAATATTTGGACACATATTTGTTTTTTAGCGAAGAAATTGTGTTTTTTAGTACAGGAACTTAACAATGAAATAAACCAACAATTTGGCGCCCAACATCAATAATGGTGGGCGCCAAATTTATGTTATGTTATGTTCACACTAACAGAACTGGTAAAATTGAGATAAAACTGTCCTGTTTCATTTCTTACATTATATATAAGTTTATATAATACATAATAATATAATGTATACACTGTATGTTTCCTAAAAATTCTGTTTTATTTTTAAATTTTTTTATCTTGATTAATTTGAATATATGAACAAATTAGAAGAAAAATGAAGTAAATTCATAATTTGGTGATCATTTTAATTTCGTACATTATTTATAAATTGATACATAATAATATAAGATAATGTATATAGTACTGTATGTAAAGGTTTACAAAAAATTTGGCGCCCAACATTGATAACGTTGGGCGCCAATTCTGTTTAATTTTTAATTTTTTTAACTTGATTAATTTGAATATATGAACAAATTTGAAAAAAAAATATTTATATTTTAATGTCTTTTAAATTTACAAAATTCTCAATATTATTATTATAATTAAATAGAATAATATATAACATAATAATAATATAATTATACAATATTCATAATAAATCATTTATTACAATAAAATTTAGGAATTTTATTGCATTTTAAATTACTACAAGTGCGACAAACATTTTGTCGACTACAGTTATATACAGCTAATCAATCGCGAATTCTTTGCAAGTGATTTCCAACAAAACACGTTGCATAAAACCAGTCGAATACAAAGCATGATTTCAATTACAATTAATAATTAATAATACATGTGTGGTTGCGTCTCTCCTTTTCAAATCGGTTCTATACAGTAGTCAAGTTGTCACGTTAACCTGCATCCAAAGTTATTTATAGTCGCATTCAAAGAAACTACTAATTACCAATTCGACGCTTATGTCAGACATTTAGGTCAAATTTCTAACTTTTGACAGTAAAATCGATCGAAACCTGTACGATTTTTGGTCTGGTGCAGTGCTCAAAATAACTTTTACTGAGTTGCATTTATGTTTAGATATTTTTAGTGATACATTTAAAACACATTGTTGTTTTCCATAATGGAAAAAAGACACAACTCTCTAATTGACATCAAGCAATTGACGTCATAATTGTATCTCTTAGATCTCTGAGTGGTTTTGAACAAATATCGAATTGCAAACTAATTGGACTGTAATGTGCAATTAAGCAAAACATCCCTAGACAATTAAAATTGCTGTCCATTAAAAATACGTGTTGTTCTCGGGGTCAGTCAACTCTCCGACTTGCCTTGTTTCCGATCGATTGTCCAACCCCTAAAAATATGGGTTAATAGTGTCAGATTGCTGATTAGCTGAATTTTATGCCTTAAAACACTTTTATGCATTACTTCGTGGAACCCTCGCAGACATGTGTGAATGCCAGTGTGACAGGTGCATCTTCTCAGAATGTGTTTAGCAAACACAAACACAACTTTAATATTGTTGTGTCTCACTGATAAAGTTCTTAAGTACACATTTAGAATAAATTGCAATATATGTGATTACTTTCATAATTTTTCTTTTTAGTTTCTTTATTCATCATAGAAATTGCATTTGACACTAATTCAGATATTAGAAGATGGAAATTATATTTCGTATTTAAAATAGTAATAAAACATAATTTAGAAATGTATTTTAAACGAAAATTATATATTCAAATTTTACAATAAAATAAATATATAAAATGATTTAGTGTTTTTTTAATATTTCTCTTTTACTGTATAAAATTAGTGTTTTACATATTGAGACTTGAGAATAACATTAAAGAGAGATAAAATAAATAAATAACTTATATGTATTCAAACTTGAAAATAAAATAATTATTCTATTCATAATAAAAAGTAATTATTGGTGAATGTGGAGAAATAGGGTATTAAAAATGTTTAAATTGTTAATTTTTTAATTTTCTTCCTTTACAATGTAAAAAATTGAGACAAGGCAATAAATTAAATCATGATGACTAAATATCGAGGAATGTGATATAAAAAACTGTTTAACCGGTTATTTTTTTAATATTCCTATTTTACAGTTTACAAATTTGTGTTTTAAATATTGAAACTTGACAACAAAATAAACAATATAGAGACCAAATGCCTGAAATGTTAGTTCTTTTAGTATTTGTATTATGTACCTTAAAAAAGTTTTAATTAAGACTTAACAATAAAATAAATGGTAAAGGAGAATTTATTCAAGCAATGTCTTTACAACATAACAAAACATAAAGAACAAATGAAAGAATGAAGAGCGAAACCAAGAGGTTAAACAGTTACGGTTACCTTGAAATTGGGCATGGTGGTCATTCAACTTGTGCGGTGCAGTTAGGATTGTGAAAGTTGAAAATTTTCGGCCAGTTTTCAACCGTTTTAGGTCTACTATGATCTAGCCGTTACGTATTACCTTGACATTTCCATGTCTACACACACATACGTTGCTGTAAAAATCAATAGGCAAGGTCACGAATCTTATTTTTTTATGTTTTCGGTTATCGTCTTTGCTGATGATAAAACATGCAAGTTTATTGTGCAACCTTTTGTTCATATGGCCATGTCGAATGTGCATTGTTCATTTAAATGGAAAATTATATGTAAAAAAGAGCCGTGAAAATATAGATACATATGTATTTTGTTACATAATTATATACATATTTAAACAAATTTCTATAGAATTGTCATTTAAATTTTTAAACAGTTAAAATTTAAAAACAATTATTTTAGTAGTAACAACATATAAAAAAACACATTAATATATTACTTACCTCATTTTGTAAATGAAAATGTTTTGAAAGAGTTACTTTAATTATAAAATTATCAATCTTAATTGATTTTACAATACATAGTATACATTTTAATTTTATTGCAAATATTTGAAAGAATTATTTAATCTATAGAATAGTAAAGTTTTATCTGGAATTATTTAATTTGATATTTATGAGAGTGTTTCTATGAATATAACTTGAATTCAATTAAAGATTTAATTGATTATTGGATTAATACGATAATAATATTAATACAAATAACAATATTTAATTATTAACTAAATCATTTCAGTTTTATTGTAAATATTTGAAAGTATGATTTAATGTTATAATATTTATTAATAAAATGTTTATTTTATTAGATTACTCTTTAATTGAAAATTTTTAATTATTAAATTATTAGATGAATCACTTCAATTTTATTGAAAATATTTGAAATAAAAAGTTACAATTGAAAAATATTAATATTAATATTTGTTATTATTAGTTATTATGAATAACTACTGAACTAAAGTTTAAGTGATCTTTTTGTTACTACTATAATAGTATATATTTAATTATTTAATTAGCAAGTCAATTATTTCAATTTTATTGCAAATATTGGAAAGAATTATTTAATTTATAGCATAGTAAAGTTTTATCTAAAATTATTTAATTTGAAATGTTATACATTAATAAAAAAAAATGTATATTAGATTACTTTTCAATTGATAATTCAATTCAATTTATAATAGTGTTTTTATGAATGTAAATTCGACTGAACTTTTTTTTAATTGATTTTTTTGTTACTACTAAAAAAATATATGTTTAAATACACAATAATCGTGTGAATTATTTCAATTTCGTTTGAATATCTGTAGAAAAGTCAAGTTTTATCTAAAATCACAATAGTAATATCTATTCAAATTGAACTGTCATAGATAATTATTAACAAAATGTTGAATATTAGATTATTTTACAATTGAAAATTTATCTAAATGTTTCTTTGAATATAATTTGGCCGAATTAATGTGTGATTGATTTTTGTATTAATATTATAATAATTTACATTTAATTATTTAAATATCAGGTGAAACACTTCACTGTTTTATTACAAATATTCGAAATAATTATTTAATCCATAGAATAGGAAATTCGTTTCGAAAATTTAAATTTAAAAAATATTAACCTGTATTTAATATGAAATATTATTCGTAATTATTAACAAAACATTTAATACCAGATTAATATCCAATTCAAAATATATCAGAATGTTTGTATGAGTATAATATTTACCGAATTAGAGTTTAATAATTTAATTATTTAAATATTATGTACGCCATCTCTAATTTGTTTACGTGAATTTAATTTAAGCCGATTTATTGTTTTTAAAACCCATTATATAAATGTCAAGTGAATCATTGCAATTTTATTACAAATGTTGTTTATAAAGTGAATATGTTAAAATAGTCATTGAAAAAAGTCACATATTTAACTTCTCACAATTTTAACAATGACTCAAAACAACTTAATAAAATCATCAGTGTTAGATTCAATGTCATTAATCCACATATTTAATTTTCTGGTTTTATATTTGTAAAAAATAAAAAAAAATAAATAACATTAATAAGCCTCATGTTTTTAATATTCATTATTATGAATTTACAATTTACAACTGAAACCATTAATAGTAATTGAAAAACCATTTTTGTAATACCGTCATTACAAAATGAATTCGACCTTTCCCCCAATGATTTATGCGTGCATATTCAACATCGAGTAACACAGTAAAAAGTGTTTTATTACAAGGAGAAAAACATCCTCCAACACAGGTCACCGATAAGAAACATTTCCGTGCAACTTCCCGGTTGAAAGTTTCCCACATAATCCCGATTGATTATTAATGCAATTAATAAACCGTGTTCCACCCATCGTTAGAAAATAATCGCGTCGATTAAATACATTCGCTCATGTGATAAATAAAACATGGAAAACACGTTGGTTTAATTACTGAATGGGCAAATTGTTATTGAAAACGTCGCTTTTAATGCAGAGCCAAGGGGAAATTGCGCAATTAAAACGCGAAAATTACCAGAAAACCGTGTGTGGATCTTTTGATGTTCGTTTTTATGGTGCGGAGATGAACGTTTCGAAACGGGCCGTAAAAATTGCCGGGCACGGGAATTAATCATAAATGTTTTCTGTTTATTTTACTCAGAATGTTCGGTTCGGTTAAGAACTGAAATTAACCTGCATACACATATGTACCTAACGTGGATAATGCGATGTCCTTCATAAATTTAATTGATATCGTTAGAAACCATCACATTTCCTGTTTTCGATTTCCATAAACAAAGTCCGTAAAATATTATGCGTCAGCAAATATGGTTTCATTTCGTGTGATGCATTTAAATGCACACCTGTTTTAATTGTGAAATTGTCGGGGAGTTTTTTAATATTAAGGACGGCATTAATTGCGCATTATTTGTGTCAAAATAGGTATTTGAAAATTATTATTAGAAATGTGCGTCATACTTTTATGATACAAATTTAAATTTTTACCCAACTGAATATATTTTTACTTATTTTTTCCTCATCGTTATTATTAGAGGTTTGTCGTGATTTTATTATTTATAATACTGCACAGTTTATTTTTTAAATTACAAACATAAGTACAAAAAGGTTTTTACCATTTTTAAAATTGTTTTGATTACCATAGAAAATCTGTGTAAATAATATTTTTATTTAGTTTTTAATTATTTTTCCATTGGAAATTCATATTTTTCAATTCAAAATTCAAACCTGATTATAAATTAAAATATATTTTTACGTCTTTTTATTATATATTTGACAGTTACGGTTTCTTTCTTCTTGTTAGTATAAAAAGATATCTTTTCTTACTCCTTTTGATTACCTATATATTTCCATTGAAAATTCATAAATTATCATTTAAAATTTTTAGTTAACCTTTTCATAAATTAAAATATATTTTTACTTATTTCCTCTTTTCTTTTTGTTAGTATAAAATGTTATCTTTTCAGACTTTTTTTGATTACTTGATTTTTGCCTAAATATTTACGTAATCTTTTTATAAATTAAAATAAATTTTTATTTCTTTTTATTTTAAATATTAAATATTTAAATGTTAGAGGGTTAATCTCTTTTCTTATTATTAGTATAAAATTATTATTAGTAAAACTCATTAATTATTATCTATTACTGAAAAATTAGGGGTTTTACTACATTCTTTATAAATGATATTTATAATTTAATTATTTTTATTATTTAACATTTTATTATTATTTATTTATTTATTATAAATATTTTATTATAAACATTATTTATTTTTTTCTTCTTTCTTTCAAAGTAAATACCAATAATACTTGTAAAACTTGCAACCTAAATGAAAAAACAAATACAAAATGACTGCATAAAATATTCAGACAGAATCTATGATATTGTGAACTGTAGCATTGATATCGATCGTCCTGTTTTCAAGGTTTTCCATTAATAATCCAAGGAACTCATTGAACAAGTTGTAAAATATGTATTTGTATCATTCGACATTTCAAATATTGATACTGAATACAAATGCCGTTTTAAAATTCACATTTAACGTATCGTTAAAGACGGAACTTCATCTAAAATATGTTGCTAATAATCGATACAACGTTTAAAAACCGAGTCACGAGTTAGGTGGTACATTTAAAAATTCACAGGGTGGCAGTAAATTTATTCACCGCTTTTTTTATTTACGAAATATCGCAGGGGTCTAATTGACTCGCGAGAGAACAGACTGTGACTTTTTTGTCTCACAGTTTACCTACCGTAACGACCCAATTTACGTCGTAAGGACTTGTTTAGATTTGTAGAGATGTTGGTGTCCCTTTTTTGCTTTATTCATTTATATATTTTTTTATAAAATATAGTGGTCAAATTAGTATCTTTAGTGGCTAATATAAAACAACACAAAGTTTGTTAAATGAGAAAGTACAAACAAAAATCTTACTTTTGATAAAAAGTTTAACGACTTTGGTTGAGCCAAATATTATAAATTAGTTTTATCTTTTTCATAAGCATCATTTTATTTAAAAATAGATTAAAATTGATTTTTGTGATAAATCAGTGGTCTCAGGCCCCTGTATAGCTTATAAAAACTTTTTTCTATACTTTTTTCATAGTTACATATATTAATATAATTTTTAACACCTCTACAACAACTATGTGGTATCACAACAACACGTGAACACTAATTGGTTACATCAGTTTGTCAATATTTATACATATTTAGATGACAAAAAAATATTATTGAGCCCCCAGGCTAAAGGTATCAAAAAGTCTTTAGGAAATAACGTAAGGAGTTTTAATTAATTGACGAATAACAGACTGTGACTCTTTTTTCTCAAATATAACCAACCATAACGACCCAGTTTACATGGTAAGAACTAGCAGATATGTTGTGGAGTTGTGATTGCGATAAAATGGGCACATATTAAATTATTACCAAACAATAAATTTAATAATAATTTATGTACACTTTTTTCTAACCACACGTGAACACTAATTGCAGTCTTAATGTTCGTGTCTACGTCAACGTGCCAAATTATTGCAATTAATCACTATTTACATGTACAAACGCGACACAAAATTAACAAGACTCATTTTTAATGAACCCCAAAAATAAGAAAAAAAGGCAGGTGGTTGACAAATGTCGTAATTGTTATTTAAATCGAAAACACGTTCCGAATTACAACTGTTCGACAAACCCGACGTATTCAAATTAGCATTGAATAAAGGAACGACAATGTGGTTGGGAAATGTGGAAGCTGTGACATTATTTTATTTTTTCTATACATTTTCGATAGGTTGGGTGTCATGGATGCGTGTAAATTATGCCGTACCAAAGCGACTAAATGCGTTTTGTCGACCCAGAAAATCGTTCCCATGGAACATGGGAAATATGGTGGTCGTACTGAATGAAAAATTGTGGGAAGTCGGGTCCGAAAACGCCGTTCGTCACTTTCGGATCGATTGGGAAAGGTGAAAACGGCGTTGATTGTTAAAGTAAATAGTTTTGTACATTTTTACTTTGTTCTGTAGCAAGCAAGTGTTATGTAGGTTGAGCCTGATTGTTTAGTCTGATTATGTTAATGTCAGTAAATTAGTTGGTACGGAGGTGTAAACTTTTACCTTTCAGTTACAGAAACGTGTAATTTAATTTCAGTGTTAGTTCCATTAAACTGAATAATTTTACAAATAGAATGAAAAGCTTATTAGTTTAAATGCTTGGAATTTTATTTAAAAAGAAAATTCTGCAACATTTTATTCAAATTTAGATATTTTAGGACAAAACACTGAAAGTAAATTAAATGAAAAATATCCTGTAAATAAATTACATTTTTTAAAATACAATTTACAAAGTAATCTGATAAACAAAAAGTAATTAAAAATTTTAATGGGTTTTAATAACTTTTTAAGAATTTAAAAAATATATTAAATATTGTGTTTTAACCTTCCACCTTTAAAAAACAAGAAATTTAATTTTCAAAATTATACACATTTTTACTTAATTACTATTAAATTACTGAAAATATATATTTGAAAATTAAACTTTAGTAATTGAATAGAGATTATATCATATCAAACCGTAGAAAACACAAAAAATTAATAATATTAACTAACTTAAATGTTATTAAATTATATAAAATATATTTATATATTATATAAATATATTTCAATTTATAATGTTGTTTAGAAGTTTACTAAAATTTTATATATTATTTGTCTATTTCTAATTTAAGTACATCACTGTCAAACTGTGAAAAACAGGAAAAGATAGTTATTAAAAAATAGCATAAATTTAAACACGATTAACTGACCATAATAAATTTTAACTTATATTTATAAAATACATATTTGAAAAATAAATTTTAAAAATTAATTAAGACAAAAGAAAAATTAATTACTTAATTATTTTCTCTGTCTGTTATTTATGATTGTTTTTCTAAAGTTTATTAAAAATCTGTTAAAGGCCTCAAAAATGAAATATTATATAAGATGTGTCTATTTTTAATTTAATTATATCACAATGTAGAAGACCTAATAAATTAATTTTACATAAAATGTATATCTGAAAATATTGCAAGACAAAAATTAATGAAATTATTGATTGATTAATAGTTTTTTAATTTATGGTAATTTATCCAATCTATAGAAAATAGAAAAATTAATTTAAAAAATATTTATTTAAATATAATATATTTCATAATTTAATTTGTTTATAATTGGAAAATATTAAATAATTTGTTGAATAAGAAATAATGTTTTATTTATTTTACAAAAAATATTCTCTAAGTTAACAGATAGAATATTAATTATTATCTATATTAAAAACTTTTCTTATTTATAATTAATGTTATTAAAAATCCATTAATATTAAAACATATTTTATACGTTATTTAGTTATATATTGACCAAATATGAAACTATAATTAAATAAAAAATGTGTTTTTTTTGGTATAGTGACTTAAGAATAAAATAAACGAATAATTTGGCGCCCAACGCCAATAACGGTGGGCGCCAAAAATATATTACGTTAAGATCATACTAACAAAACTTGAAAAATTAAAATAAAATCCATTTTAATTT
This sequence comes from Aethina tumida, assembly GCF_024364675.1. Lineage (NCBI taxonomy): Eukaryota > Metazoa > Arthropoda > Insecta > Coleoptera > Nitidulidae > Aethina > Aethina tumida. The sequence continues at coordinate 5,153,527 of NC_065441.1, forward strand.
TTTACATTATTTATAAAATAATATAACACATAATAATATAATACATAATAATATAATGCATTACTACAACTTTATGTAAGGTATACTTAAAAATTGGCGCCCAACATTAATAACGTTGGGCGCCAAATCTGTTTTATTTTTATTTTTTTTTTATATTGATTAATTCGAATACATGAACAAATTTGAATAAAAAAATTTATATTTTAACTTCTCAAAACATATATATTATTATTATAAATAGAATAATATGAAATGTTCATAATAAATCATTTGTTACAATAAAATTTGAGAATTTTGTTGTAATTTTAAATTACTACAAAGTTCGACAAACATATTGTCGACTACAGTTATATTCAGCTAATCAGTCGTGCAAAAAAACCAGTTGAATATCATGTTATTAAAAATCCATGAAATTTATTAATAGTAAAATATATTTTATACGTTAATTTAGTTATATATTAACCAACTATGAAACTATAATTAAATAAAAACAAATTAAATGAAGACATTATAAATTTCCAACATGTCAAAATCAGAACGTAATAAATTTTAAGTTAATTACCGATCGTTCATTATTGCTAATAAACTGTAATCCGTGATTCCTTTCATTTAAACTCGAACAAAATAATACTTCAATGGGCACGGTTGTGCCACCAATAAATCATATTAATTCGATTTAATCAATGGAATATAATTCCATGAAACCGAATGCAACTGCAACTCACAGGAATCCGTTTCCATCTCGAGACCGGTAAATTATAAACTGGCGCAATGGTTTATTTTGCCACAAGAAGCTGTAAATTTAATGTATTTTTGCACGCGCCGCACAAAGCCCTGCAATTGCGAACGATAAATTTCATAAATAGTACAGCGCCCGCGAACAATATTTATTCAGCGTAATAATGGTCGCCTTAATTATGTTCGCAACATTGTGTGGGCATTAAAAACTTTTTCCACTTACACCATTATATAAATATATTAAAAAAAAAAACAATTTGCGGTTTCTCCGCATCCAAATTGCTGTATAAATGATAAGTGTGAATTGTGTGCGTGCGTGTTGGTGAAAATAAAACTAATTTCCTTCCTGAAAATGAATACGTTAGATTCATTTCAGGAAAAAAAAACGTTTTATGTTCATTATGCTCGAGTGTTTTCTCTCGCAAACGGTAATGGGAGCAATTATTTTCGGATTTAAGGAGACCGACAAGTTTATTGTGTTGAAAACGAAACTGAATAAATTACCTGAAATACGTCAGACTTATAGTTTTTTACTGGTTGTGAACGGGGCATACATATTAATTGATTAAATAGTAATTTTGTGGGTGTTGAGTTGTGGGAAAATTGCCCATAACCTTCAGTTAAAAGGCAAAGACCCTGGTTTAAAGTTCAAAATTGTTGAAAATAATAATATTTAATTATATGAAATAAGTATTCATTTACTTTGTCTGTAAATTTCAATAGAAAAATAATACTTATGTTAATTGCCCAAACATTAATTCTATTTTTTCGCAAATTACTAAAATTTCAATGCAACAATAAAATAATTATTTTTAAATTAAAAGCAGTCTTAAGTTAAATTATAAAACATAGAAGGCAGCACATCGCATGCCCCAAAAATATGCAACTGCCCTTACATCTTGAAGCATTTGTTACCTATTGTATAATAAACAAGATAATGAAAGTACACTGTACATTATGTTTAAAGTTAACATGTTTCTCAACTTTCGCTTGCCATCTGTCTAAGCATATAGAATGGCAAAATGTTACCATAACAGTGTAACCGAAAACTTAATAAAACTTTGGCATTTGCTTACGATAACTTTGAGTTATGTTACCCTTGAATATTGTTTGTTTTAATATAACTTGCCTAGATTACCAAACTTTTTATATATATCTACCCACATATATTTACTTTAATCTATGTTTGTTTGCTTGTTTGTTTTTGTTTTTTATGCTGGTTTATCTTAACTTTAACTGTAAACGATTTGAGTAACTATTTTAAACAGCTTAGTCCTTATTTTAGTTTATTTTTAAGCATTCTGAAATAATTTGTGTACAAACAAAATAATTTAAACGAAATTGTGGTTAAAAAATGATTAGATGTCTAACAATTGTTTTGTTTACAAATGGCTGTTTCTAAATTTACCTTAGCTAATATTTAGTTGAGATCTCTAATTTCCATTTTTTTTAATTCGTTACTTGTTAAAAATAAAATAAAACATTTCATCTTTAATGTAGTGTTCCTAATTTTTAATTCGATAATCTTTGATTTATATCAATAAATGCCTATAAAACAATAACTTATTGTCTAAACATCGTATTTTCTAATAAAACTGACAGAACAAAGAACGTAAAAATTGAGAACGGAAATGACTTCATTATTAGATGATCTCCTTTTGAGATCATAGTGAAATTTTCTAGTACTACTAAAATAGATGCAGAACACACAAAGTTTGTTTTTAAGTATTATGTATAATAAAAAACTGCTTTTTATAAAAATGATGTTTTAAAATAATTAGTTTCCCAGAGAATAAGATCTGTTCTAAACTTCCGTAAAAACTAACTGAACAAATCATTAAAGATTTAAAATTGAAATAAATATTTTGCAAAATGTTCATAAGTGGTAAGAATTTAAAGAAGAATTGTTGCTTCTATTCACTCTTGGAACATTCCCACTCATAAAAGATCATTGAAAGACCATTACTACTAAAATAAGAAGCTACAAAGCCAAGAACTTTTATTTTTAAACTTTTTGTATAATATATATAGAAATAAAATATTTTTATCAAAAATGGTGACCTATAATAATTAAGACATTCTCATTAGTTTTCCAGAGAATAAGTAGATATGTACGAAACTTATGTAAAATATTTAAGAAGATTGAAACTTAATATAATGTCCTAATTTCTAATTTACTTCATTCATTCATTCTAGAACAATAACTCATTGTGTAGAGATTATATTAAACAGCAAAACTGACTGAACAAACAATTAAAGATTTAAAAATTGAAATAAGTAGAAAATATTTTGCAAAATGTTCATAAATGCTAAGAAGGATCATTGAAAGACCTTTATAACTAAAATAAGGTATATAACCAGTAACTTTTTTAAGCATTTTGTTTAATATATTTTACATATAAAATATTTTTAACAAAATATTGATCTATAAAAAATTCTTATTAGTTTTCCAGAAAATAAATAGATATGTACCAAATTATGAAAAATATTAAAGAAAATTGAAACTCTTAATATAATGGCCTAATTTCTAATTTACTTCATTCACTCATTCTAGAACAATAGCTCATTGTGTGAACATCAGATTTTCCAGTAAATTTGATTAAATAAAGAATTAAAGAGCTAATAATTAAAAAAATAATTTTAAGATGTACATAAGTGGTGAAAATTATTGTTTCCTGTCTTTCTACAAAAGTTGTCTAGAATCACTTAACTCCTGAAACATCCCCACTTAAGTACATCGCCATTGTGAACAAGGCCAGACCCATACTACTAAAATAGGAAGAGACAGAGCCGTGAATTTATTATTTCGATGGTAATCAAGCACTAGACTACAAAAAAGGGGTTATTGACCAAACATATCGGTCACGTACACCTGTGAGAGGATACACCGATGTCGAGTGAGTCATTTTCAACATCACCACCACGTGTCAGACCATTTCGCCACCTGTTTAGGAAGTGCACGGATTGATTTGATGTTCCACTCAGTGGACGCATGACTGGACACTCGTCCAGTCCATCCGAATTTCGCCGTCAATGGTATTTTGAACCACGTGCACGTACAATTGCACAGCAAATGGTCATTTTCAGTTCGATGTCGGTGACACCGCAACGGCATGGTCGCCGTGGTGGACCGTGTGTCCGGCCATACGGACGAAGACGATCCGTTCCACGGCACGGAAAAGTGATCGGAGCGCGAAATGGCGAAATATGCAAAACGGCGCGACGACGTCGAGAGTGGGAAACTGGAACCCATTCAAGGTGGACGGGTATCTCTGGTCGTTTTTGTTTGTGCCGCGGAACGGACACATTTCTATGCTGCATCCGAGTGCAACGTTTACGTTAATTCGTTGGAAAAGGTCTGGCTGATGAAATTTCTAACGGAACGTTCTTGTACAATTGAAAATTTCTTGTCGATACATCCACTCTAGAATAATAATGGAAAATGGTTGGTTCAAACAGTTTTACAACAAAGCCTTCATCAATTCCTTTATTCCGTACGTTTGTAGACTTCAATCTACAACAAATAATAAAAGGAGAAACTTATTTCATGCTTTAAAACCTAATTCTGCTACAACAATAAATAAATTATTCACTAGGTGATTGCAAATATGAATATTTTATATCACATCAGACATGAGTGCATATAAACCTAATTATATTTTACAGTATTAACGTCAGTGGTTTTCTAGGACGCACTGATTTGTGTTTTAGGATTTAACAAATGAAATCACACCTTCACATTTTATTTGTTATTTCTAGGTTCTGGAATGTTATTTATTAATAAACGCTACAGTTTAAATTATAAGGTTTATTAAGAAAATATTCGACCTCGGAATTTCTTTGTATTTTCCTTCTCATAAACTTGAACATGAATCATCTAGCTTCCATAAAATCAACTTTCTGAAACAGGCGTCTAACATAAAAATTGACAAAGATTAATGTTTACACAGAAACAATTTTCTGGTCCGTTCAAAATAGCAATTTTGAGAGTCCAAGAAATTCAATTATAATTTAACTGATAACCAATAAATATAAAACAGCGCCACCACCGTAACTTAAAGTACACGTGGCTGCCTACACTTTAATGAAATATTAAAAACTAGCCATACGTCTTAAAATAATTGAAAATTAATGTGAAAATCGGTGAAAGAGATGATATACCACATTACTTTTAACAGTTCCATTAAACATTTCACTTAAGACCGTTTTTGCTGTTGTAAATCACCGACATAAAAATGACCAAAAGCCGTTATCGCATGTTCCTCGTGCACCAGAAACTTGTAAATCATCTCGATGCCCAGCCATGAAACGAACCCGGTAATTTGTCAGCACGCTAATTATATTACATCTCGCTGAAATGAATCAAATGCATTTGATTAAACGCCCCGGGATTCATACGTGGGATCAAATCATTTGTCCCGGAATCGGGTGAATGAATTTCACAAAGGAGGGTCGGAGGTACATTCAATAATTTAATTAATTAGATGAGCACTTTGTGCTAAATAGTGGTTGAGCGGTCAGATGTTTTAATGTGAGGTTTTCAACGGACTTTCTAGAGTAAATTATGACGTTTTCGATTAATTGAACTTTGGAGCATACACGGAATGGTATATTCTGTTTAATAATCAGTAAATTATGTTGGTGTCGTTTTCCATTAGAAACTCTCGTCGAAGAAATCTTTAGCAATTAATTGACATGCCTAAATGTAAATTTGTTACAATTATTATATTACCCTTAGTTGGTGAATTAGAAATGACAACTTATTTGTTAAATTGTTTTAAAATTATTATGCGCAGATTTCCATTATGGGAAGTACGGTTTATTAATTAATTAAAACGGTTATTTCTCATTTAAAACTTTTGCGAACTCTGATAATGAACATTTAATTAATTTATTCAAAATGTAGGCAACCGATTCCACTTTATGAAGTTTAAATTGCATTTCATTTTTTTATTTAACGTGCTGTCATTTATGTTTAGCAAATTAACTGCTTAAAATTTGAATATGTCTATGTATTTGTTTTGCATATCAAATTAATTTATTCCAAATATAGACAACCCACAGCACAGTGCGGAGCTTTAATTGTATATAATTTAGTTTAGAATGTGCTGCCTCCTATGTTTAATATCTTGTAGTGGTAAATTAATTACTTCAATTATAAATATTTCTATGTATAGTAGTAGTAATTAACCATACATTTTTTACTGAATGTGAACTGTTAAAATAATATTAATTTATTATTGTTGTTTAATACACCATTTAAAAACTACTATATTCTTATTGTGTTACACACAAAAAACGATAAACATTCAATAGTAGTATGGTATCCAATTTATGTAGGTACTACATGAATTGGGTATAAATTTTTAATATATTTTAAGAAATTACTCTAATTATGACCATTACCATATCTGTTTTATCGTCGAAGTATAAATTTTAATATTGTTCACACTATTTAAAAATTAATATTTGTAGTATTTCATCATGGGAAATAAGGAGTATTAATAAATTAAAATGGTTATTCCTTGTTAATGAACATTTAATTAATTTATTCCAAATATAGGCAACCAGTTGTACATTAAGAAGTTTTAATGCATATCAAGTAATATAAAACATACTGCCTTCTATGTTTAATATCTTCAAATTAGCTGTTTTCAATAATATGTATGAATATGGTAAATATTAAAAGAAATAGATTGCTAATTAATTTATTATTTATATTTATACGATAATACATTTGTTCTACAGTCGAGTAAATATTATATAATTCTGTGTAAATTTTATGTAGTGTAGTGATTTATAATTTTAAAAATAATAATCGAAGTACTATAATTGATAAAAAACTCCCTAATAATGAACATCTAATTAATTTATTCCAAATATAGGCAACCACATGTATAGTAAGGATCTTTAATAGCATTTCATTTAGTATAGAAAGTGTTGCCTCCTACATTTAATATCGTGAACTGGTCAATTTAATCATAAATATTTTTATTTATTTTATATACTTATAAAGGTGACAAGATGTAAAATTTAAAAAAAATGTAGTTATATTTTATAATCATTTTCACATATTCTGCAATTTATATTTTAATTAAAATGTTTATTTTGCATTAAAAACTTTATGAACTCTCTGATAATGAATATTTAATTAATTCATTCCAAATATAGGTTATCCACTGTTCATTAAGAAGTTTTAATTGCATATTATTGGGTAAATACTATGTTGTATTCTATGTTTAACATCTTGAACTGACAAATTAATTACATTAAATATGAATATTTTCATGAGCATTGTACAAGTTATAAGATTTTGTAAATAAATGGAATAGTGCAGTTGACATTGAGGTGTAAAATAGAAATAATTTATGTTGACCCCCGACATTTATCAAGTCAAATGCATTATGTACTAGAAATGGCTGCTGATTTCAAATGGAATTATCGTGTAATGTCTAGTGATTTTAGTAATAATTAAATTGCACTAACGTATTCTGTTATAATCTATTTGTGACTACTGAATTAATTTTATTTTGTATTTTCGTAAGATGGGTTTACGTTATGTTAATCTTCATTATTAATCTTATTAAATGCAATGTTTCTCCCCTTTCAAGCGTGAAATTTTAATAAAGAGTCTCCCGCAAGGGCTCAAATTGCATTTAGCATCTAAATTAGTATTAATTACAAAAATAACCTTCTCCGAAATCAGCAATTTAAAAGCGTTCAGTTTGGCATTAGAATTTAACACGATACTACAAGGTATGCATTAGTAATAATAATGAACTTTGAACACACATCAACCTGTTTGATAACGTGCAGTGCCAAAGAATTCGAAGCATTTTATCACCATCAATAATGATAATGAGTTCCGGCGCTCAAAATTATCACCACGGCCCGCAGATATAATTCACACATGCATTGTCACCAGTTGAAACACGTCCCTGGAAAACATATTAATTATGGTTCGGTAGTTTATTATCCCGACGTGAATTACAAGTTTAACCTCGAGTCCATTATTTAATTTCGACGTTAACCAGCCCGGAATTGGCTGGCAATAATTCAATCAGCTTGAATCGATCACTGAGTTTCCGCAACGAGTCACGGATTTTAGGTTCTTGGTTTTATGAAATTCGCTTCACTTAGCCGGTCGTTGTTGATCTTAAATGGGTTAGAAAATTATTTCGGATTTCGTGTTGTCAATTCGTGGCCTTTTACAGCCATAAATTCACATGACAAACTTCCCCGGTAGTGTTTGTTTTCGTTTAGCATTTCAGCGGCAGGAAACTTTGAATTTATCGCTTGTGCCATGTCGATTTTATGGGACGAAAATGGCTTCACTCAAAACTATAAACTGGAAACTCCTCCCCTTTTTCGACACTACATCTTGTACAGCTTGGTAGACAGCATAAAATGAAATTATAAGGAGTAGTGCGTTCGATAATTTATTACAGTTACGGTTTAATGTGTGCTACTAATAAAGAGGATGTTACGAAATCACCTTTATGAAATATATTCGAGTGCCTCAGGTGTTTCGTTTAAGTGGACGGATTTATATTTTAATTGAAGTCCTCGATAGTTGCACTACAAAAAACGCAGTGAGGCCAGGAAGACAATTAAAGCATAAATCTTTTAATAGTCCTTTTATATTGGAGTTTTATAGAGGTCTTAAGGGGGTTGCAATTTATTTAATTAAAAACTCTAAGACCAACTGAACTTGAACGTTATTTACTGATGGTTTTAAGAAGCTTTTGATGTGTTCAATTTTTCTTGAACACTTAGAAACAGAGATAATCTTATTATATAAAAGTGGCTCCTCCAAATTTAATTCAATATCGACTGTCAGCTCAATTGAATTCAAAAAATACGAATAATATATATGCTAAAAGGACTCGTTGACGTTTCCCCAAATTAAATTCGAACCACTTGGTTTTTCCACTGAAGGAGTGTTTCGGGTTGCCCTTCAAAAGTCATCGGGAGAATAAGATATTTTCTTAAACTGATAGACGCCGTTATTCAATTTCACGGATTGGAACCCATCTGTGCATAACATTATGTTGTCTATTTTATCTTTGCTTTAGGAAACGTGTTAAAATTGAAATTAAATTCTCGCAGTTATATTTATGGAACAACATACATTTGTTCCATTTACAATTTTTCGCATTGTAAATCAATTTCTCTAACAAAATTTATCAATTTCGTTCTGAGGCCGAAACCTACTTGCAACGTAATAAATAATGCAATCCTGCATCCTGCAGGAGCGGGAGGAATGCAAATGGCTTTATCAAAATGATGGGCACGATGTCGGTGCATTTTGCTTTGCGTTGTTTGTGACACACAAAATGTAATTATAGATTATTCGTTTCGATACTTCAACAGCTGGTTACTGACGGTTGAATTGTGTTCGAAACGTGTTATCAGAAAATATTGCCATTGGTAGTAATCATATTATGAAGTATTTATTAACAGGCAGGAAATTTGATTTGGGGCTTTTTAAGTGGAAAATGTCAAAATGTCACTGTGGGTTTTCCGGCTGTTGTTTAATCTTTATATTTTTTCCACCTAGTTTCAAATAACGCCCATAAAACTTCAGACACCGGTAGCTAATAATATTGTGACCCAAATAACCATATAACCATAATCAGTTATGACCGGCAATCCAATCGAATAAATCCAGTACCAATATCCAAGACAGCCAAAGAGCTGGTTCGTGGGCGTAGATCAGAATGCTGAGGAACCAGGTCAGTGAACTGGACGCGGACTCGTCTTCGTCGGATCGGCGTGTTGCACACTGCAACTCGGCCATGATAACGATATTCATATTTCGTAATCATTACGGAGTCTCAATTGTAACCGGATAACGATGAGAAATTTTACTTCTTTCACGGATGGTGCACAGTTATGTTTACATACTTCGCACGTCATGGATTTTAAAATGGAATTCGTAATCGGATTTAATTGGTGTCATTGCAGATGTATAATTTCGTTGTCACTGTTGTCGTTTTTCTTTGTTCGGTTTAGTTTCTTTACGTTTGTTAATGAACAATGTCAACTAATTTATGATTTAATTCATATAATTAGTTCTTCCTTTTGTAACCTTTGTTTGTGAATGGAAATCAAGGCTTATTCTAGGAAACACAGATTATTTCTTCATTCACTTAAATTTATGAATTTCTGATAACATTGATAAAATTTAATTGTTCCCCTTAAAATCTTTGTGAGTCAAATACGAGAAGAGAAATAAGAGAGTTGATAATAATGTTAAATATCAGCTTTGAAACAATTTGTATTTGCTTGATATTAAACAGATTGATGAAGTTTAAGACTTTTCTTGCTAAAATTCACCATCAGCTTTGATGTAATACAAAACTCTTCTATGTTTTCTGATCTAATACCACACTTTTTCTTCTTATGATGTTTGTAGATAAAAATCAGTGAAGTAATACAAACCCCTCTATATCTTCTGATAATATTGATGTAATTTACTTCTTCTTTTGAAAATCTTTGTTTGACAGTGGCTATCTACTCAGACATTAGGGAGGAAAATTACATATTTCCTTCCCTTATATATATAATATTAAACTTTGCTCCTCAAATTCTTTGTTTATTGTTCAAATAATTATATAAATTTTGGAAGCTACACATCTTTTCTTTCTTTATGTCGTTTGTGGATAAAAGTCACAATCAGATTTTGAGTAATACAAACCTCTTTTACATCTTCTGATTTAATGACTGATTGTATTAATGTAATTTAGTTTTTCCTTTAAAAAATCTTTGTGACAATATAATCAAGTACTAGGGAGGAAAATAGCACCCTTCCTTCCCATTTATAATGTGAAATTTTGCTCTTCAAATTTACTCTTTGTTATTCAAATTTAATATAAATTTTTGCTACCAGAGACTTTTTCTTACTATTTGTATTTACTTTCTTCCATTACGAAGCTTCTATATCTTCTATTCTATATCTTTAGACCTAATGCCTGATAATATGGATGTAATTTAGTTCTTTTTTTGAAAATCTTTGTTTGCGAGTGACATAATCAGATTCCGAGAAGGAAAATGACACCTTTGTTTATTCTTCAAATTTAACATAAATTTTGGAAGTTAAACACTTTTTCTTTCTGTATGTTGTTTGTGAATAAAACAATCGGATTTTGAGTAATACAAACTTCTTCTACATCTTCTGATCTAATGCATAATAATATTAATGTAACTTATTTATACTTTTTAAAATCTTTGTTTTACAGTCTAATCAGATACTAGGGAGGAAAATGACACCTTTCATTCCCTTTTATAATGTTATATTTCGCTTTTCAAAATCTTTGATTGTTATTCAAATTTAATATAAATTTTTGCAGTCACACACTTTTCCTTACTATTTACTTCCTTGATGTCATTTGTGGATACAATACAAAGCCTTACTATATTTTCACATCTAATGTATGATAATATGGATGTAATTTAGTTCTTCTTTTGAAAATCTTTTTTTGCGAATGACAATGTAATGAGATTCCAAGAAGGAAAATGCCACCTCTCCTTCTCTTTAATATTGTTATATTTTGGTCTTCAAATTTATGTTTATTGTTCAAATTTAATTTGCATTTGTTGCTTTTATGTTGTTAATGATCAAAAAACACTACTATTAAATAGATTTACAAGCATTTATAGAATGTATTTTGGAGGAAAATGATTTCAATCTTAAGCATTTTCAAAAGTCCTATGTATATAATGTTAACACCTGCAAGCAATCCGTAAATATCTAAATATACATCCTCTTTGCATACATGATTACCCAGCACTTTGTATTTTAACAAAACTCATAAAAGGCTGCTCATATTTCATTACATCGGTGCCTTATTTATACAAGGAGAACTAAACAGTTAGATGTGTTTACATAGTTCCTGCACATTCATACCAGATTCCATGCGTCCTGCAACGGAAAATACTTGCATAAAATGTAATTGTTGTCTTTTCTGAGTAAAAACACGCTCTTCGTATCTATTATGCTGGCGTGTCTTTTGTCTATTATTATTGAAGCGATCTCCTAAGGTCACTCACCGTGGCTAACAAGGTATTATTCGACGATTTGAAAATTGTCTGTCATTTACGTCGGAATGGAAAAATACTTATTTAATTGTTATAATTTATTGTTTTGTTACAGTCGGTCCTGGAGAAGAAAGAGGTTACTTTGGACCGTGGAAGACTTGTAAATTACTTCTGTACAACAGGGTGAAATGCGGGAACGACGCCTCCAGGTTTCATCCTTCAGGTTAGTTCTGTTACTATTTTACTATAAATTCGAATCAAATGAAAACTACTTTAAGTGATGTAAGTTACAAATGTTGATATATGTACTGAGCTTAAAATTAAAGGAGCTGTATTGTGTAAGGGACGCTTTCAGAATTGTTATTTGCATAATTCTTTCAAATTGCGACTTTCACAATTAAACAAGTTTGGAGCACTTCCAAACTTCTCATAATGAGATTTTGATTCAACCAACTGCAAACTTTAAAATGTGTCTTTGTTAATTTAACAAAGAAAAAACATTACTACCTAATATAATCCTGAGATTTAAAATGTTTAATTATTTTTTTCTCTTTAGATTTACCAGAGTTAATATACAAGGTGTCTCTAAAATAGGTGTCCAACTACAGTCTTTCATTTAAATTTTAAAGATTATTTCTAAATTTGGTATATACACTGTAGAAATTAACGTACCACACCAATAACAATTGATTATTATTAATATTTTCTGAAAATAGGAAAAAACACTCTTTGCATATTTATTTAAAAATGGGTTTTTATTTATTTTGCTACAAAAATTCATAAAAAATTGTATTTTCTAAAAAAATTTAAAAATTAACAAAATATGATGTTGAAAAACTCAACATTTTAACTTAATATGGGGTATTTCCACCTTTTCTAATGACATCCTCACATTTTCTGTTCATACTCAAAATCTGGGTTCGAATTCCATTTTGGTTCTAATTCTCCCAAATTTCGCGGAGAATAAATTATTCCGACGTTCTATTGGGTTAAGGTCTGGACTATCTTTGCCTCAAAGTTAAACGTCTCAAAAAACGATCTTGAGCAGTAGTTGTAACACGATTTCTACCCTGATCTGGTCTCCTAGTTAAAATAATAATAGTTAAATAGTTAAAATATTCATTATTGTGTAATAACAGAGTTACCAATTTAATACTTTAAGAAGTTTTAACTAGATTATATTAATACAAGTAACAAAAATATTAAATGAAATTTGTTTGTTTCAGTTGTCGTTTGGGTGGCTGGAGTCCTTGCAACAGTTGGTGTAACCATCCTGGGTGTGTTCTGTGTTCTCAGTGTGCTGCAATTAGCAATGTTGAGTTCTAAGGAAAAAGTGGTTTTAAAATACAGTGCGGTGGTAATATTGAAGCTGGCGCTCGGATTATTGTCGGGTAAGCATTCAAAAATCCGTTTCCTCCTCGTGGCTTTCGCCTTCGGATATTGGAATTTTATGCAGGACCGACAAAGTGTCCCAAGAAAACCGAGTAAATCAAATGCACATCCGGCCAATAAGGTTTCGAGTGATAAAGTAATAAGGAATTGTTTCAGTTGAGAAAAGGATTTAATTTCCGTCGTTTCGTTCACACTCCCCAACATCAAAAGTCTTTGGCGACCTACGCCGAGTTACATATTGATGGCAGTTCAAAGTGACTTTTTTTCATGGAAAACAGCCAAGAAAGTGTTCTTGTTGACTTCTTTTTTTAATAAAAACCGCCCCTCCAATATTTTTCACCCTAACACATTCAATCTGACACCGCTGGTGGGAAAAAAATGTTCTGCCACAAGTTAATTTGCGGGCCGTTGTAAGTTGATTACACGCGCGGCAAAAATAGACGAAGCAAAAGACAATTTCCCATTATCCCTTGGAAATGCGGCTGTGAAATATTTACTTACGCAGACGCCCAAACATGTGTGCTTACTGCTGACAGGGAGGAATTTAGATCGGGGCCCGAGTTAAATTCCATTAGACGGGTGCCGGAAAACAACAAGAAAATGCTTGTCGTGACTTCTCCAATCAATAGGTCTCCTATAGATTTCCATCAGTTTTGTTCGGGCGCAAATTAGAAGTTACAACCCTTGCGTGGGTCGTTTCACCTCGATCAGGTGTTTATTGTCTATGTGGAACCCCCTTACTACTTACAAGATATCGTACTTTACGGGCGCGTGTAAATTAAAGTTAATAAATGGCACCGCTATTTTAAAATTGTGCTTCAGGATGGCTTTTATTAGTCGTCGATGTTTATTTCTGGAAATGTCTGTTGTCGTGCTGCGAAATTGACATGCAGGTGGACAAACAAACAATCAATAGTAACTGAAATATTGAAAGATGTAAAATAGAAATTGACTTTACAATAAAAGGTAGCAAACTCTACACGAATGTCGATAATGTAAATTGAATATAAAGTTGAGTAAATTCAGTAACAGCAGTTTGTTCTAGGGCAATATTAATATTTTTTATAGCCCGTTTTTTCCTTCACTTTTACTTATTCTGTTTACCTTGTTAGTTATTTTTTATGTCGCCCTATACTATTTTTAAAGTCTGAAAAACAAAATAAAAAATTAATAATGTTGTTTCGATACATTTTTGCTCTTTTACTTTATGATTACAAAGCTCAAATCAGTTTACAATTTCAGACTATAATTAATTTTTTAACATTGAATAATTACTAAAAAAAATGATAGAAAATACATTAAAAGCCTTATATAAAAAATGTCACTTCACGTTTTTCAACATGTTAATATTAACTTCTCTTACTGAACAAGACGAATTTAAAATGGAAATGAAATTTTCAATTAACTTTATATTGCAACTGAATTTAAAATTGTAGTGTTAATCTTCTTTCTAACAATAAAAAGTTATACAATTAAATAGACTTTTTTTATATACTAAGAAGTTAATTAATTCTGCCAGTTTCAAATTTTAATTTAATATCAATTTTAGAAGGTATATTTACATTTCTAAATATGAAGGAAACTTTGTACAATCTAACTAATTAAAATATTAATATTTTGTAACTTTTATTTACTTATTCCATTTATTACTTTGTGATAATTTCCAATTATAAGATATTAAATTACAGAACAATCAAAATAATAGAAATTACTAATAAATTGATCTTTTTTTTAATTTTATATTAGAAAGTATATTTTTATATAATTAGTTAGTCATAATTTTTTAATTTTATATATAAAATAGATTTATTATAATCCAGATTAACCTAATATTAGTCTAACTTAATATTGCTAATAATTGACTCACTTTTGTTCTAGATTTTATCCATTTAAATTGTTTTTTGTAAAGTTTTTTATTGAACTACTTTACTTTCCTAAAAATTCCTAAAAATAGTATAGGAACAATAATTTTCTAAAAACCATGAAATAGGTGAACATTTAATACATTAATTAAATTTTACTTGACTGAAAGTTATTAAAGAAAAAAATAAAAACAACATATATTAAAAAATATTAAACATAATTGAACAATTCGTAATATTAAAATTATCTTTAAAAAAATGGAGCGCCGAATTAATCTATTTTATAACTTTTTTTTTATATATTTAGAAGAAAATTTTAAATTGCATATAAAAATATGTATATTAATTTTATCAAATATACTTTTGCCTTATTTCTTAAATTATTGTAATTTATTATTACTGAAAAAAGAGAATAAATAGATTAGAATATCTAAGACTAGTAATAGTTTACAATTTGATTTTATTTATTAATTAGGTGTAACTAATTACTATTGTAATTAGATTTAACTAAATAAATCCTGATTTGTGAATTTTGAATTATTGTGATATTGTTTTTTAAATATTGAAAAATAGAATACAAAGAGGTAAAATACTTTTGAATATATAAGTATATTGTTTTTAATTTGAATTATTTTTTTTTAATAATTAGCTGTAACTTTTAATTTCTATATATAAAATATTTTTTAAACCTTAATTTAATTAAATATAATTATTATACTTTAAATATTCGAATAAGAAGAACTAAAAAACTATTAACTATTTGAAGCTTTAAAGATTATAATTTGAATGTATTTTTTTAAATAAATATGTAGTTTTTATATATCCTTTTATATTTTAAAATAAAAATATAATTTAGATTGGTACTTAAAGAAATAAGTAAAAAAGTGAATAAGAAGAGTTAAATTACTTTTCCATGCGTATTGATCATTTTTAAACAATTAGATGTAATTTTTAAATTATAGTTATAAAATATTTTGTTTATATCTTAATAAGAGAATAAGAGAGTATGAAGGAGTAAATAACATTTGAATGTCTAAAGTTTGATGAATTATAATTTGATAAATAAATAAATAAATATATGTAATTTTTAATTTTATTGATAAAATATTTTTTTATATATTTCAATTTAACCAAATATAATCCAACCTGATTTGTGAATTTTCAGTTGATTTTATTTTATTAAAAATGTAATATAAGACCAAAGAAGTAGTCATTAAAATAACTTGATAGGAAAATATTAGAATTCAATTAATTACTTTTATATTTAATGTTAATTAAAAATTTCCAACCTGATTTGTGAATTTTCAGTTGATTTTATTTTATTAAAAATGTAATATAAGACCAAAGAAGTAGTCATTAAAATAACTTGATAGGAAAATATTAGAATTCAATTAATTACTTTTTTATTTAATGTTAATTAAAAATTTAATTATGATAAATAAATATTTATGAAAATAAATTAAACGATTTAAATTTAAAATCCTTTATGATTTTATATTAACTTTTTTATACCATAAAATGTTTTATATTATTATTATTTATATGGGAAATTAATTTTTTAAATTATATTAACCTTCTTATATATTTATTATATCTAAAATTATATTAACTATTGTTTTGTTTGTTTTTCTCTTATCATATATTATTTACAATTAAAAAGCTCTTTATGATTTTATAATAACATTTTTATCTCATAAAATGTTTTATATTATTATTTATACTAGAAATTATTTTTTTAAATTATACTAGCTTTCTTATTTATTTATTATTTGTACAATTAGCAGTGATTTGGCATACTATTGTTTTGTTTATCTCTTATTAAATATCAAATACAGTTAAAAATAAAATAAATTATAAATGTTAAAAAGTATTGTTTTCTAAAACTAAAATATTTTTAAAGGATGAGAATCAATTTTGCAAATCTTTTAATTTATAATTTAACATAGAGTAATCAAATTTAATTTATTCTATTCAAATCCGTATATTATTTATATCTTATTTTAATAATGGCTTAAGTAATGACTGATTTGAATGACCAACTGATTACTCTGCTGAAATCAATTAGATATTCTGGCCAATACGGCTAAAGTTGATTTAAATTACTTTTCATACGACAGACTTCATCAATCGTTAACTAAATAGGTTTTAATACAAGTGATTTCTGTACATTCAATGGTTAGATGTTACTTGCTAGTCCAATTACATTAATTATTAACGTTAATTTAAAAATCAATTATTAGGTTAATAATCTAATCCCATTACCAATTTATAACTAATTCAAAGTCTCAAGGAAAAAAATTCAATAATAAAAAGCGCCTTCCTGAAATAAAATACCAATATCCAATCACAAAAAATGGGAAAGTTAAGACCATCAAAATCCCGTGTAAACTTTTAAAACAGCCCCATGGTTATTTCAGCATTGCTCGCGATTGCGGTCGCCGTGATTTTCGCATTGAGGATCGACGCGGACAACAGCGGCTTCGAAATAAGCCGCGGGCCCGCGTTTTATATTCAGGTCAGTATCAAGATATCCTATTTATTTTATCCTCCAAAGACCGCCGTAACATTCCCTCATTCCGACTCACTTTATCTCCCCGTTCCTGCGTCTCGATTTCCTTCATGATTGCGAACGAGATCAAACTGCGGATGTTGCACCGCAATTAACACAATCGTGCTGTTGTAGATTTTGTTGATTTTCTTGAACTGCGTCCTGTTCGTGATGTCCATCTACGACATGTTGTTCGCGAGGCGGGAAGGTGGCGACCCCACCAACGTGGCCGTACCTGTTGAACCGACCACGTACGGGAATCCGGGTTTCCGGGAACGCGGCACGAACGGTAAGCACCAAAATATTTTCCTCCACGTTCTTCTAACCTCGTTACTAATTAATCCAGGTATCTCGATGACGGACGCAAGCGGCAAGCCCTACGTGAATCCGGCATCGAACGGCAGCATGGTGTCCATGAACACGACGTCCACCACCATCGACTCGACGACTGGTTCTACAGTTGGCTCGTCCGTGGTGCGGTCGCCGTTGAGGTCGAGCCTCAAGAAGCCGAAGCAGAAGGACGGTTTGGGTATCCAGAATCCGGGATTCTCGGGCACGTCGCCGACGTTCAGCAGGAACGGCAGCATGAAAAAAGTGAGGATACAGACGCACAGTACTGAAGTGTAGTGGGAATGCAGGAGGAAAGTTTAAGAGTGTTTTTCAAATGTGACATAATTTGCTGGGGTTTGGATTGTTACCAGATTCTGCATATTGTGTGTTATATTATCATTCCCAACTATAGTTTTAACATGTAATCATTTTGTACGTGTTTTTTTGTAATAAATACCGGACTGTGTCAAAGGAAAGTAAATGTAATTTATACGAACACACACATACACTTTTATACACGTAATTTTTTATCAAATAAAACATGCATTTTTTATTGTAGGAATTGTGTGTGTTCTATGATTATATTTATTAAATAGTGGTAGTACAAACTTTGAAACCAAAATTTAGAACTTCCAAGTAACATTTAGGACATTTTTATATTGGCACCTTTTTAAATCCGACCACAACTTTAAAACATGTTAGTAGACTAGAATTTAAGACTTAACGACATATTCTAAATTTGCCTTGAATTTTATGTGTTTATAGGGTAAAAAATCCATTTTCTGTCGCCCGAGTTTCTACAGAAATGAATTTTTAATCTCCTCTTTAATTTTTTGCCATAATTAAACTGTCTGCCCTTAACTACAACAAATTGAAAATTGTGTTATGAAACCTTGTTTATAAAAAAAAACATGTACATTTCTAGTAATTAAAAATTAAAATTGTATATAAGCACAAGGTCCGTCCGTTGTTTCCACAACCAAGTTGTAATTTTTTTTTTTAATTTGTGTTAAACACATTTATATATTTTATTGTAGCCGTTCATAGAACGATATGTAGATATAATGTATTTTATTATTGTTATTATTTGTATTTTTCGTACCTACTTCAAATGGGTCCACGGTAGTTGTATTTTATTCAAATTGTGTCCAAGAAAATCCGTCCATTATTATTTATTTATATCTGTTATTTATTGTAATACAAATTTTTAAATATTATATTTGTAATCTTATATTTTATTGTTGTACATAGTAGGATTTAAATAATAATATGTATAAAGTGTCCCCTTCTTTTAGATATACATTGTTGTAGTCTTAAATAACAAGTGCTAAATTTTAACAGTTTATAGCTTTTCAAAGTTTTATGTCCTTGTGATACTAAATATAAATCGTATCATTTCAAATTATTGCTTTTTATTTACCCTCATATTTATATAATGAATATTTATATATATGAGAAAATGGATTTAATTCATAATTACAGTATAATAATATTTTTCACCTGACTTTCCTTATCATTTCAAATTATTGTTTTTTATTTACTCTTATGTTATTTGTGTTGACATAGTATAATAAATAATGGATATTCATAAAAAGTAAGTAATTGTTTAATAATTAAATTTATTCTTCATTTATAATTCAGTAAATTGGAATGCTAAATACATAATATACAAGGCTGAGAAAAAAGTTTTCCTCCTGACAAACTCTTGGATTTTTGGAATTTGTCGAAAAGTTTTTTCCCAGCCTGTAATGCCTTATGGTACGTTTTAGATGGGCCATCCTGTATAAACTATCACATTGCACTTCCTTAGATTTTACTACAAATAACATTCATGTAATAAGTTACAATTTAAAAATATACACATTTAAAAATAAGAATACAAATTTTATGGCACTATTTAACAATAGTTTTAACAGTAAGACTATTCTCAGTAGAATTCATATTATTTAACAAACAAATTAAAAATAACTTTTCTCTTGTGTAAAATATCCATTTGTCGAATGATAAATGTTCATAATATTTATTTTTCAAATACATGGGAGTATTTGAATATTTGTTTATATCTATAACAAACTTACATAAATAATTCAGATGAAATACTGGACTACACTTTTCACGATAAACCAATTAGAAAATTCAATGAAAAACAACAACGCGTCTTATACTCTTTAAAATCTGCCAAAAATGCATTTGGTTAGCTTATATGCGTGTTTATTCGTACAGAGGGCGCGTAATTAGTAAAAACAAAACATTTGAACTATTTAGTTTACTTGTATTTGTTTTGAAATAACCTTACTAATATTTTAGTTAGTTTGTTGAGAATTACATATGATATAATAATCTATAATATTATTATTATATACTTACATTCTAAATGTTCTTATTTACAGTTTACGCAAAATATAAATTCGTAAGAATCATATTTCTAAGAACTGCACGCACTGTTACCAACCAATGCGGCTTTAATTAATTATATTGTGGCAGTTCTTCGACAGTTACCGGTTTTTTCTACGATGTTGAAGGGATTTGGGTGATTTTAACGCCAGCTATTGATGGAAATCTGTTAAAATAATAGGTGAGTTATCTGATTTTTCAAAACATTCGGATATAGATACATTTTGCTTTATGTTTCAAGTGATCTAATTAGTTAGGTTAGGTTACTAAGGTACCAGAAGCAACAATTAATTAATTCATTATTTAATTCAAGACATTTTTATGTTGTATGTGGTGTGGTACAGTGGTGACCAGAAAAATAGCACAAATTACTATTTTAAGTTTAATTAGGAAACGCACACCTTTAATATTATACTCTGTCTTCCACAGAAAGAGTCACATAAACAGCATACTTCTGAAAAATATACTTAAAAATTGTTAATATTTTATTGGGTACCTTTTATCCGTTATAAGCTCCTGTAAACGGCGAGACAAGGATTCAATAAAATATCAGTAATGGTCTTCAATTAATAACCACAATTCATTTAAAATTTGATGCTTTTTGGTGTTTTAATCGACATTACATGTCGTTCCACAAGTTTTCAATTGTATTTAGATTAGGACATTACTCTGGCCAATGGAGAATCTGACCATTATGTTTTTTCTTTGAAAAACTTTGGACACATGCTTAGTATTATTATTATATATAAAAATCTATGTAATTGGTAAATTATCGTTGGCAAATGATCCCATTATATCTCTTATGATGTCCCCAACCCAAAACTTTTCCTCCACCTTGTTTCAAAGTTTTTATAGTATATATGGTATTTTTATTGGGAAGATGATGAATATAATTGTTACCTTCACCAACATTCTGGAGGATAATTAATACATTTTTTTATAAATATAAATTTATACATATAAATTACTTAAATTTACTTTTTGTTCTTATTGATACTCTTGCTTTAAAAAAAATTATATAAGTATCATAAAAGTATCATAAAAGTATTTTGTTTTTGATGGAACAATGTATTTTAACTTTAAAGGAAATGAATCATGCAGGGGGACAACTCCAAGGTGGTTTAAAGCAAATTGGGATGGTTGGCAGATTTAATTTTCCAAATTGTCACTAGTCGGTTGTGGAAGCGCTTTAGAGAAACTGGTAGTCCAACTGAACAGCATCCAGATCATTAGCGTTGTATAACAGCAATTCTAGATGAGAATATTCGACATTAACTGGTAAAAGGGAATATTTTCGTACAGTACTAGAAAGAAGTTACAGCAGTCACACAATGTAGCAAAAAGCAGATTACACGAAACCATCAACATTCTAGAAGATCAATAAAGTGTCAACTCTAACTAGAGTCAATTTCGGGACAAAATTAAATAGAATGCTATGAAAATTTTCATAACTAGGATGAAAATGATTAGACGGCAGTTTTATTCATTTGAAGTTTTATCAAGACCTGCACAATCACCAGATTTAAATCAGCTAGAGAGTGTGTATGTTACACAGTAAAGAATTTTTTCCACGAATGAAGAATATTCATAATGCCCAACAGATGAGAAGTTCGGATATACACTTTGTTGTTGATTAATTTAAATTACATTTGTTTCTATTCTAAATACTAGTAACATATGAATTAACTTTTTATGTTTGTATTTTAAATAAATAAAAATTCTATATTTTAACACTTTTTTAAGAAACTAAATTTAGAGATTTATAAAAATATTTTTAGACTTGTATGTGTACGAGTATATTCGAAGGGAATTATTGCAGTACAAGTGAAGCACTTCGACAACCGTATCAGTTGAATCTCAACCACTTCAGTAGAGCAATAAGTTTTAATGTAATGAAAGTTCCAATAAAAGTTATGTAGTTTAACATAAGAATTTAAATTTGTATTTTAATTTGTTTTAGTTGTAAAATATATTCAAGCCAATTCCCTATCATAACCTAGTTTGCTCCAGTTGTAAATATTCTATTTAATTCTTGTTTTATCAGAAGAGTAAAACGAAAACTCATTTTACTAAACAAATATATTTTTTATATACTTTGAAGGATATACACAATTATACACTTTTTTGACATACGAGGTCCATAATAAGTTTTGTTAAATAAAAACTAGATGTATCTTTAGAATGTTACAAACTGAACTTTTCCGTGTTTTAAGAATATAATTAAATATTATGTGAATAATTAACAAAGTTAATGAATCTCAAATAACACATAATTTATACATAAGCATCATTCTGCTTTAAAACTTCTTTAATAATTTAAGAAAAAATGTTTTAAAACTCTTGAAATAAGTTCATAATTAGTATATAAACAACCCCTCTTTTTTAATTAATACAAATTTGCAATAAAACTTTTCCATAAATTCTTTTAATTGGATACTCAGACAAAGATCGTTCTATACATTTTATTTAACATTTTTTACTTTTTATTTATTTGAAATTAAATTGATAAGAATATTAATCTATGATTCTAATGTTATTAAAGAAACTTAAATAAAACACCAATAAATTTACAATAATTTATTCTGGTTGAATATTATACATCAAAAACTGTGTGATTTGCATGCACCCTTAAAAATAAATAACAATTGACAGTAAACACTAAATAGGACTAGATCTAAAACACTTATCACCTTAATTGCTTTGCTTGGTTCATGAACACATCTGTGAACGATATCTCCGCACTTGCACGCAACTTTCGACCAAACTTCACTTGGTCGGCACGCTCGAAATGAGCTCCCTCCTTTTATAAAAAGGTCCCACTTGAGACAAACTCGCTGTCGTCTCCTTTTTACTCGTCGCGGCGCTTGATTCAAGCGCCTCCGAGTCCGGTATATGTCTAGTTTGGTGTCTCGAATCGGTGTACCGTCTTTTCGTGTACTTCTTCTTTTCCCGTTCGGCGACAGCGTTCGCCGTCGTCTTCGCTTTGGCCTCCACCTTGATGATTTTCTCGAAGTCCTGTGTCTTCGATCGCAGCACCGCATTTCCGATGTTGGAAATGCTGGCCGTGAACTTGGGCTCACGTTTTGTTGGTTCCGTTTCGTAGGTCGTCGTCGTTTTGTTGATGTCCGTTCCGCTGAACTTCCTCGTCGGCTGCTTGCTGATTTGCTGCACCTCCTGGGTGTTCGAGAACGACACCTTCTGGACGACCGGGCTGTCTTTGCTGGTGCTGGTGGTGCGTCTTCGTTCCGGCCTTTGGACCGGCACTTCGTCGGGTATGTAATTAACCGACGTGTTGTTGCTGTCTGGAGAAGTTGGTGGTGAGGAAGCCCAACTCGGTGGGGAACTGTACGGGCCTTGGTCTGCGATACTGCTGGAGATGGATGTGGGGGTGTTTTGAACCGGGCTGGAAAAAGTCGCCGACGATCCCATGGCTGAATCATAGCCTTGCATCTGCAATGTAACAATTTAAATGTAAAGTGAGATCAACGGTTTTCAATGCATATTAAAGTTCAAATGTTGAAACTTTAAAGGATGTACCTAAGTTGAAAAGTTATATAGATTTATCATCATATTTGAAAATACGAGTAGAGAAGTTGGAGCAAGAACGTGCGTTTCATGCTTAATGTCCAATTCTTATGCTGTGTCGTCTTAAAGGAATTTGTTAATATACCAGGCAATAAATTAACTGGAACAAATTTTAAATGTAATAATATATTACACAACATTCAAGTAACTACACTTAATGGAAAATAAACATAAGACATGACACTAAAAACAAACAACCAATAAAAACGTGAGTCAAGTAAAGTCTCCGTGATTTATCTAAAATAAACGGAATAAGGGATGTTGGTTTAATAATGCAATAAATGTGCCGTTTTCCTTTTATTGCCTATAAAAATACAGGATGGATCAGGTGGAATGTTTATATGTTAGTCTACATAAAATAAAGTTAAAAAATTATTACCAAAGAAATGGATCCAGTGATGGGTTGAACGTTAGAAGCCAAAGAGGAGTCGCTTCCGCTCATCGAAGTCTGCCTCCTCCTCGGCGGGGCAGTCGGCGTCCTCACCACCCCGATTGTCAGCTGCTGCCTCCCGTTCTCCCCATCTTCGATGTAAGGAATGTCGTCATCCACATTGTAAGCCTGTCCCTGCGTCTGCACGGGAATCGTCAGGCTGGCCGTTATGACGCCGCTGTTGTCCAAGATGTACGGCGAAGACTTCCTCCTTTCGTAATCCTCGGACATCCTTAAGGCACGGTTTAAGTCGCTGTCCGTGTGGGTGGAGCTGGTGCTTTCGATGGATGACGAGCGGTGTTTGCCGTATTGGTATTCGTCGTCTTTCTGTCCCCGCAGTTTGGAGATTAGGGAGATGGCCGACGAAATTCCACTAGACTCCTCGCTGCTACGTTTCCTGGTAGCCGATTCCTCTCGCCTGCGTCTCAAGCTCCTTTCGCTCCTCTCCCTTATACGATCCTTGTGACTGAAAGGAAAAAATAAAAGGAACCGTGTAAATGGAAAACTTTCAGAAAACATTAATAATGAATGTTCCAAATGATAAATATGTACTACGTTATGGAAATTAACTTACATGAATAAAATGGGCAGTAAATCAAACTGTCTAAATGTTTTCAAACAAACAGGATAAACTGTTGTTATTTATACCGCAATATTAATGTATTTCATATTCATTGAACAAACGTTTCCGTACAATTTACAGTGATATACTGCACCCCGATAAATTTATTGTGAATTACCGGATTCTCATGCCGACGTTTGGTCCTCCAGTGGCGGCTGCCTCGTGCAAAAACTCCTCCCTCGAGTAAGTTTTCTTCGGCTCGGACGGCGTGCTTCTTCCGTCCCCGTCCACGATGCTTTCAATCGACATTTCCGCCGTCGGCATCGTCGGAGTCCAAGGCGCCGAGTTGCTTTCACTGTCCAACTCATCAACGGACCTTAACAATTGGTTAATTGATTGTAATTAATCAAAATCTGTTTTAGGAACTTACTCATCGGCAGCTAGGCTGTTATCTTTTTTGGTCAGCAACAGATCTAGCTCTTCAGGGTTGGAGTCCATCATGTGGACGTAAACTTCGTCCAACAGAGCTGCGGAGACTGTGAACAACTGCTTGTAGTGGTCTATCAAGGTCCTAACCACGTTGATGATGTCGAAACGGTCTTCAGGACGATCTGCCGTTGCGTCTTTAGCTCCTGGTTTAATGCAATGTAGGATGTTTGGGGCGAATACCGTTGCCAGGTTGTTGGAATCCATTTTATTGCCAGGCAAATGTTCACCTAGAATTCAAGGATTCAATGAAATTATTGGTGACACTGACGTATGAATAGGACAAATTTGAAAACCTTTTTGGACAACACATCAAAAACAATGAACTTTAACATTAATAAAATAATGAAAATACTCTTATGTGTGTTTAATTTTGAATGAAACAAATTTACAAACAATACATTACGTACGAGTTGAAGAAGCAGGATTGTTTATTAAAAGCTTATAAAGCACTGCAAGAATAAAAACAATATTTGAATGTGTTTAATTAATTTTAAAAGTATTTTGTGAATAGTCTTTTAGTAATGTTAGAGCTTCTATTTAAGTCATTATTGCTTGGAACTCGAGTGTCGTTTGATTAAAGTCTATTTAATTAATCTGTTTCCAATTTCACTAATAAAAAAACAAATAATCATAAATTACCAGAAGAATCCTTTACATCGTCTGCGTACTTAGCTACAGTAGCTAAAAAAGCCAGTAACGTAAAGAGCGTGTCCCTATTCGATGGAGGTAATAGTTGTAAAAGATGCTGAAGAGCCTCAAACTGCAGTCTCCTATTGCGTATTTCTGAAACACGAAACACAACTTAAATACCACCCTATTTTTATTACGCAAATATGTTTCTGACATTGAAACGACTCTAGAAACTAAGACGATGCCATAAGCTGCTTCAATAAACCCAGCTCTATTAGCCGAGTGTTTCTCCCTGGAGATCACCATCCGAGAAACTTTAAAATTTACTTACTTTGTGTTTGTACGAACGCTTGGTAGAGATCTCTGCACAGAAGAGGATCAGGCAGGTCCCTAAGGTATTCTTTCAACAATGTCGCCACATCTTGCGGGCATTGTACCTCGTCCAGAGTCGTTTCCTTTCCGCAATCGAAGTCCTCTCTTAACTTTAAAAAAATGATATAATTATACGTTGTTGTTAATTGTTAATGGCTGTTGTTTACCTGCCGGACGCGTTTCTTGGAGGCGCTCACCCTGAAGATGCCTTCGATGTGGAGGCCGTGATGTTCCAAATGCCGGATGCATTCGTTTATGATGTTTGGAACTGAGGCTTCGTCCTCCATTGCTGCGCCGGTTATGTCAGCGGTTGAACCGCAGGATAATTTGTCCAGGAGACCCGGCACACTTCCCACCATCCTTCCTCTCGCCATCAGACTCTCGCAGGATCCTCGCTGGAAAATAATGAGCTCAATAAAGAAAATTTAAACCGATTATCCTGGAGTATGTAAAAAGTGAATTTGATATTTAGTGTAATTGTGAGTGGGCGTGTTTGTGACCGTAAGATCCAAAGAAATTGATTTCTTACGGGGGTGTTTTAGAGTCGTGCTTAGCTCAGTTTTATCGAATACGTGACCGGTCTGCCAAGAAGTACAAAATTAAACTCCAATGTAACTCCCCAGCCGCTGTTT
Organism: Aethina tumida; assembly: GCF_024364675.1. Lineage (NCBI taxonomy): Eukaryota > Metazoa > Arthropoda > Insecta > Coleoptera > Nitidulidae > Aethina > Aethina tumida. The sequence goes on from NC_065441.1 coordinate 5,180,531, forward strand.
TCCTAATCGGGGGATTCTGTTTAAAAAGTTTAATTCAGCTTAATATTAAATGCCAGCCTCATACAAATTTCCTTTTGACAACGCTCACATGGGAATTTCGCGTCCAATTTTAATTTTGGCTCGTAATGCACGCGTCGACGTAATCATATTTTAATAACGTTGGCGCTCAAAGACCGAATTGTTTTAATTAATTCAAATGTTTGTTATGTTAATATTTTGAAATTAAGGCCCGACCAGACGGAATAGGGGGAGAGCTGCCAACTATGTCATGACGTCAATGGAGTGATGCAATTGGAACATCAGTGACGTTTCACGTGGACGGGGACCGTTCGTTTTGCAATTAACTAGACAGGTCATTTACGAATCGCTTTCGGGACTATAAACTTGTTATCGCCCCACATTATTGCGATAAAAGACATATTTTTCAGACAACGGACCGATCTGCGATTCGGATCAACGCGGTGCACGGTAATTGGATTGGTCTATTTTAAATTTGATTTACGTAGATTTTCGCCTGGTAACAGTCTTTGGATTATGATTTTCTGGTGGTTTGATACAATGTAAATTAGATCGATTACTACGACGGTTTGTTTTAGTGGACCCATTGTTTTCTCTATTAACGATCTTTGTTCCTGGTTTATTTCAATGTACAAGATATGATGATGAAATTGCACCATTTGTTGAATCACTGCTTAATTTTAACAGAAACCAGAAAATTTTTAAATTGTTTTTCTTTTAGATAAGATAAATGTGATCTTTGTATATATTTCTTACTTGAATCTATTTATGTATACTGATATAATTTTATCCAAACTCTTGATATTTAAATATTGTAGACTTTAAAAATGGAGTAATGCAATTCCAATTTTTCAGTCATCCTTTACATATTTCAATTCAAAAATTATGTATATTTTCATATTATTTTTTGTTCTAACTCAAAATTTTAAATATAAAATTGTTTAAAAATTTATTCAATTTTATTATTGAAAAATTTTATTATTGAAAGAAACTGAAAGGAGTATAAAAATTTAATTCATTCTGAGAATTATTTAAAAATTAATTAATTATTTAATTAATTAGGCGTTTTGAACTTTAAATTTTAATACGTTTTAATCATTTCAGCTTTTATTAAATCAGTAAAATTGAGTAGCAAATTATTAATCAATTAATTTATTAATTAACTTGATTAATATTGTTATTTAAACGTATTAAAATATAATTTTATCTATAAATGCCTGCCTTAAATTAGTTTAAATATTTTATTTTTCAATTTATAATTAATTAATTCTTAGAAGATAACGATTATTTTTTTTTTTTCAGATATTTCAAAATTATTAATTTATTTACTTTGTTTTAGATAATATTGCTCATAATCATCACACGAGAGGATCTATAATTACAAATATAATATATATAATATAAATGGCTATTTTTATTATTTTACGTATTTTATGTATTGTATTTTTATATTTAACTTTTGTCTTTTAAATATTTTAGATTAAAAAATTATTGAGATATTGTTTTAGTTTTTATTAAGTTTTACATGTCACTTTTTATTGATAATTATTATTTAAAATGTTTGTATTTTAAATTAATTAACTTCTATGTTTATAATTTTCAAAATATTTGTATTTTTTGAAATTTAAAACAATTCTTACTCAATATTTAAAAATTCTTTGAACTATTGAATATTCCATATTCACCTTATTCTACTTTAGAAGAAATTTAGAAACACAAAAATATGTGAATAAACACTAATAATAATATAAAAACATATTTTAGAAAAAAATTTTAATTACATGTACATAAAGTCAAGTTTAAAAATTATTTAAAATTAATTATTTTATTATTCAATTTTTTAAATTTTAATATGTTTCACTCGTTAATATGTTAATTAATTTATTTTTTTAATAAAATTTCATTCTTGTTTATGTTGGTTTTTTAGAATTTCAAATATTTTTATTTATTAATTTATTTTAAAATATGTCATAAAAGCAAAAAAAATTAATCAATTAATTTGACAAATGTTTGTTACAAAGCATGTATTGAAAAATGTTTTTATTATTATTTAAATCGACAATTTCATTAATTTAATTTTTATAACGATTATTGGTAAATATAATAAATAATTATTTATTAATTATAATCGTTTTATAATTTTAAGATTATTTTAATGTATTATATATTTTAAATAATTATTATATATTTTAAATAATTAGAGTTACATTTAAATATTTTTGTTATTAATTACACCTAATTTTTTTAATGTGTCAAACATTTCATTTTTGGTAACATTTCTCCTTTTATTTTATTTCTTTTACATTTTTAAATTAAGTGTTATGGTTTATTAGATTATATTAGTTTATGGTAACAAAAATATTAACATTTTTCTGATGCATGAATAAAGTATAGTTAGAATTTTCACAGCAATATTGAAAGGCATATTTTTATTTGTTTTGTATTGTAACTTACTTAGAAACTTGTTAACTTTGCATTTCCGTTTCCAATAACTTAAAACTTGTTTAAACTTTTCAGAATCGATTTAAAAATATACCAACTAAATATGTAAAAGTACTTTAAAAATGCAAATATATGACTTTGATAATAGTGACCAATTTTCTAGTCACAACATGCTTTTCGTTTGCCAATTAGTAGATGTGTAATAATATTCCATCTGACGTATTTCCAATACTTGTTTATTTACAAAAAAAATTTAGCCTGAATATAATTTCGGATAAAAAGTATTCTCGTTACATTAAACTTTGGGCGTCGGCAAATAGTTGGGCATTATCCCCGATTCCGGTTACAATGTACGGTATTCAAAAAATTTGACACGAAATAACACGTGGAAACACTGCCTTGTTACACCTCCAAAATTGCTCCATTATAATTAGATTTTATGTAACCATGTTTCACTGACAAATTTATTAAAGAATTCATTAAAGCGGCCCAAGCCCGAATCGATTTTACATGTACCGAAAATAAATTGTAGCGAAGCTTTCAAAAGAAAAAAAAAACACTTCGAACTTGACCGTATTCTTCGTCCGTGCGAAAAACGTAATTAAAATTAAATTTGCACGTTTAATATTAGTGCCGGGCGTATCAAAAAAATACTCAAAAATAAACCGGCCGACAAACAATGTTCGCAAGGTAAATACCTTGACAATATATTTTGGAGGCGCCTCACAACGCCTCGTTTACTTACCGGCAGTTTCATCCGTGCGAACCGTTTCGAGATTTTTAATGGTGCCCGCCTTGACCATGTAAAATTGTGCGTCAAAAAACTAATCGGTTTTGCAATCAAAATAATTCGATTGACGTGCGCAATATTTTTGTCCAAGGAAATACAAATACGGGATCTCGTAAATAATGAGTTCAAAAGTAAATGGTCTCATCGAAAACGTGATTATGATCACGTATGAAACGAGATTACTTTATGACTGTCAATTTTTATATTATCAAGTTTAAAAATAAATAAATGTGTATGTTAATTCTATAAATAATCATAATCTCTTTGAGTTTCTGTTTATTTTTAAAATTTAGAGATTTATTATGGACTAAAAATATATAAATTGTTATTTTTAAGAACTTAAGAAGTATTTTATAATATAATAGTAAGTTGAGGAGAATTGTTTTGTTGTTTTAAAAAACTAACTCAGTATTTCAAATACAATAAAACTGTTTTTAAAATTGTATAAAATAAATTATTTTCAAATTTGTATTATTCTTAATTTTTTTATGCCTCAATTTTTTAATGAATTGAACATTTTTAAAAAACAAAGTCCTCTATTGAAAAATAATAACTTTTTTGAATTATCATAAAAATTCATTTCAAAATAAAAAAAGATTTAATACTAAATATTCCATTTTAAAATGTTGTAATCTTAAAACAATAATTTTCTTTTTCTTTTAATTTCGTTGACTTAATTCTTTCTTAAATTTTTATGATAATTTTACTTTCATTTAATTGATAAATTTTAATATATTGAACTAAATATTTTTATATATAATTTTTAATTTAAAATTTTTTTAATTTAATTGTCAAATTTCTATTTTTTAATTTAATTTGTACAAAAGTAATAATTTCATTATATTATAATCACAATATTATGTGAACAAATTATTGTAATTTTTTTAAATAATTATATTTACACATTTTTATAAACAGTTAATTATTATAAATATTAAATAATTACATTAATTAGTACATTTGATAACATAAGAAATATTTTATAATAATAAATGTATAAAAGTTAATAATTTTTAATTTCAGGAATACACAATTTGTATTAGAGAGATCTAATTATGGATTAAATAATAACAATAATAATAATTACTAGTTTGAATGTAGAAACAAGCAATACGAATTAAATACACACAGGTAATGGTTTCCAATTATGTGATACAATATTGAAACATATTGTTTGGTTAAAATTTAGTTTCAGTTCAACAATTTCAATAATTTAATAGATAAATTATATATCGTTTCTCCCTTTATTAAATTAACACGTGGATATAATTTATATCTGTTAAATTGATGAAATTATTCAGTTGAAACTAAATTACAGCCAAATAATATGTTTTAATATTCACTTAAATTATTTGATTTAGTTCAAATTGAAATTTGAATCCTGAAATTGTTAAAAGACTAAAATACAATACTTAATCATTTAATTATTTTTATTCATATATTTTATGGAATTTTTGAACTTTGAAATTGTCTGTTTAATGCATTAGATATTTTTTAACATAAGTTTTTATAATTGATTTCATTTAATAATAAGAAAATTAATTTTTATATTTAACTAATTAAAAACTATAATAATAATAAAAAATATGATTATATTATAATATTATTATTATTTAAATATATTTTTTAAATATTACAGATTTTTGAATTAGTAATGTCTAAATCGTTGTAACATATATTAATAAATGTTTATTAACCCCTTTTAATATTATATTTCCCAAAAAATTTGTATTTTCATTTAAAGTAATACCTAATTTATTTTAAATTAAGAATTAATTGTTAGTTAAATGTTTTTAGAAAAACACAAAAAAATCTTTAAATAATCGTTATATTGTCTGTTATTATTATTAACAAAGAGAGTATAAATTATTTACTATGTATGTATATACTTACTTCATCGCCTCGGGGCGAGTCGATGAGCGAGCTAAAGCTTGCCCTGGAACCATGCCGGTCGATGGTGGCGGGCGCGTAGTCGGCAGTGCCCGCCAGCTCCGCCCGACTCCTGAAGGGACTGGTGCCGGCGGCCGCCCTCGCTATCCGATCGTTCTCCACGCACTGCGTCAAAGGGATCCCGAACACCAGGCCGCCCGAGGTGCTTCCTTCTGTAACACAGGCGGCACCTTCCTGATAATGTTCGGTGCAATCAAGGGGCATTTGTGTTCAGGAGGGTGACTTTGTAAAGGGAAAAGTGACAAGGATGATTAGAGTGATTGGGGTTACGTTATGTATTTCTTGAATTATGATGTTTCTTATTTTAATATACAATGAAGTATAATGTAGGTTCAACTTTTGAATATATAAAGTGATTAAATTGAAACTCATTTTTATGCAGTTTCTTATTTTTTTTTTTTAATTTCTTATATATTTCTGAGTTTCATTATTTTTTTAAATTACCCAATTTCCATTTAATTAAAGTTGATAATCAGTGTAAAATTGTAATTATTTTATAATATTTTTATTGTATATAGTTTAATATTTTAGATATATTTATTTAATTTTAATATTTTATAAAACTTAATTAGTATTGTGTTGTAATATTTATTTTTTTTAATGTATGAGGTGTTTATTTGAAAAAATTAAATTCTACAAGATAAATATTAATATTTGATTGATTAATTTTAATTATTAATTTTAATTTTATAATTTATAAGATAAATAATTCTGTTTATTTTTTTTTAATGTCTTTAGTAGTTTTTTACTTTAATATTACATTCCATGAAATTATCATATTTTGGAAGTCCACAATTTAATTACATACATAGTTTTGTTCGTAATTGCGCTCATTCAACAGTTAAAATTAATCCAAAATCACTTCCTATAAAATGTAAATAATTAATAATTTTAGTGCGAAATTATGAAGACCGGTCTAAATAATTCAATTCCTGCCAAAAGTTACGGACAGGAATTTTGCACCAAACTATTTTAATTATAATCACGGACGAACGATTTTAGCTTAATTAATTTTGAATCAAAACTTTTGAAATATGACGCAATTAACGGGTGTTTTGTATTAAAATGTCAGTTAATTGGTTTAAAACACAACGCAATTTAGAAACATTATTGGTGCCATTATTTGTTCTAAATCCAGCTTTCTAATACCTAATGTTAAGACACTAAAATTTATTTTATAAATTCTCACTTTATTAAATAAAATCGATTTTGTACAGTTGGTTTTATTGAGAGAAAAAATGTATTGCTCAAAAATGGTGTGCTCAAAATAACCGAAGCAATAAACATGCTAATGATTTAAATAATTGCGTTAATAAATAGTCGATTTACAACAATTGCCGACAATAAATTATTACTGTTACAAGGACATTAATATCTTCGTTTAAATGTGTTTACAAAAATTCCCAGAAACGCCTGGCGGTTATTTTAAACGGTGCCAAAGTCTCAAATAAACACACACTGACTACCTGTAAAAAATCACACATGAGACATTACGTATAGCTAAACTATTTTCATAAAACAGTCTGACATTCGGAATTTCTACGCTAAAATAGATCCAGTCAGTTACTTTTTTGCAATTATGCTCCGCCATTATTTCGAATTTGCAGGAAATGCAGTTGTTCAGCAAAAATTTTAAGGGTCCCAGTATGCGTCAATTACATCGTAACCCCGTAACACCGTAAATAAATCGTTTCGGACGTTTACTCGAAGTGGCACATCAACATAAATTCCCCAATCTATTTATTTCCTGATCGTTTTTTAAGTAAACATTTATTTTGATCGTCCATTCCACCTAAACTGTCCGGCCTGATAGATTTTATTTCGGGGGGTTTTAAAATCTGTTACGTGAACGTGAAAATTATGAAATGTTCTTTTATAAATGCATCCGAAAATAAAATCAAAAAACTGTCATGTTCGACACCGAATCATGACAGGAAGAGAAAATTTGAGCAATATGTTTGGACTGTCTTCGACCGTTTCGTGTTTAAGTAAACACGATTAATTTTGTATTAATACGAACTATTTTTGGATTCAAACACTCTTAAAATACTCAAAATAACTTACAGGTTCCATTTAAATTTTATGTTAACTATAATAATTGTATTTTGTTGAGTTGTTATTTTGTTACAACAGAATCTGAAGATATTCTGATGTTATAATTCATAATTAAAATACAATTTTTTTGTATAAAGATCGTTTTATTATATACAATCAATTAACCATTTTTCAAAGCATCATCAATATTCAGTCGTGCTCATATTTAGTTAGTCTAATTTTCCACGTGAAAATAGGCAGAAATAGTAAACGAGTGAGGTTCAATATTTAATGAATCAAAAGCAAAATTTACAAAATAATGGAATTATGCCAGGAGTTCTGGCGAAACATTAATGGAAAAGCGTTTATCAAAAATATAATTTTGCCAGAAATATTATGTTTATTGACACAATATCTACAAAAAGGTATACAATAAATTTATATTTGATGTTTTGTAATTTTTATTATAAATTATTGCATAAAACTAAAAGGTTTTTTGACTTAAAATTAAGTGAATAACAAATAAAATTTTCAGATTGATTGTTCTTGTATAATATTCATACAAATTTTTTTAAATTTAAAATTTATTGAAAAAAAAATATATCCATTTTAATATTATTTCTTATTAGATGAAATTTTAATGTTCGTTTGATTGTGTTTAATAAAATAAAAATATTTTGTATATATTTGACAAAAAAGTCGAAAAATAAATCAGTTCATGTTTTATTTGTTTTATAAAGTATTGCATAATATGCATAATAAATAAATTTTTCATATTGGCTATTATTTATAAATCTGTAAAACAATATATTCTTGATTTATTACAGTTGATGCAATTCATACATATTAGAGCTTTTACTATAAATTATCGTATAAGATTAAAAGGTTTGTTCGACTGAAATTTAAGTGAATAATAAATATAAGAGTTTTCAGGCTTTATATTTATTTATTTTTTTATAAATCTGTAGTTAATCTATCCATATTTTATAATATTATTATATTATAATTTATACAAAATTTTAAAATTAATGTAAAAAATTATAAAGTATTTTTTTATATCTATACGATAATAATAAGGAGTATTGTTTATAATAATCTTTTTATTTTTTTAATTATTTACTAAAAAACTGTTCGTAACTTGTGAATAGCTTACGAAATTATAGTTTTTAGATACATATTTAATTATTTACTAATTAACTTGAACTAATGAATTAAATATTTTTATGACTCGTAATTGTTGTCATAAATTGTTGCATAAAATTAAGAAGTTTGTTCTACTGAAAAAGAATCCAAAGAACAGTTTACACAGTTATAAAAATTAAAATGAAAAATTTAAGGCTATAGAGAAGCCTCAAAAAGTTAAAAAAAAAATTAAATATACCATTAAAAATGAAATAAGTTACAACATTATAAAATGAACGAGAAACTTTAACAAATAAGAATTTAGAAACTATAGAATACTAAATATTTTTAAAATTTGATTTAATCATTAAAATATAAAAAAAAACATTTATTAACGAAGTAAATTTTTAGATAATGAATTAAAATTTTGAATTTTGAATATATTTTTTCCTTAAGATTGTCCTAAAAATTTATTGACTAAATTAAGTGACTATAAAATATTAATTATTCTAAAATATTATGATTAACAATTTAGAAATGATGTTAAAATAAGCTTTTGAACCTTCATAGTGAAGAATCTAAAGAACTCTAAGTTTTTAGTTACATATTTAATTATTTATTAAATAACATACATGAATTAAATAATGTTTTGTTTTGTGTCCACATTTTATTATAGTTTATAAAATCTTTAAAAGTTAATTTTATAAAAATTTTATTTTTTATATCTATATTTTTTAATTTGAATATTGTTTCTAATTATCTTGGATTTTAGACATTTACTGTTTTATTTAAAATTATATATGTGATTTAAAAGTTTTGTAGCATTATTAAAATGTGGTTTAATTAATTTATTTTTTATTTACTGACAATAACATAACTTTTATTTTTTTAATATTTAATTTATATATTTTTTTCAAGTATTTCCTAAATAGCTTTAAAGATTTTTCGTAATTTGAAACTAAATTTAAAAAAAATGGATTTTCAGTTACATTTAAATTAATTTACAAAATAATAAAAATAGTACACTATCAAAAAATTTTTATTGAAACAATGTATTTAATTTTTTGTATAGTTTATGAATTGAATTATGAAGAAAATAAGCCTAAAATTTTTTGGTTTTCGAATTATTGTAAACATTTTTTATGTGCATTTAAATAAATGACTTAAAATTAAGTTCAAACAATTTTGTAATAACCATTTAATCCAACATTTAAAATGAAGAATTTTATTTCTATTATGTTATCTATAATTATACGAACACAATTATACAATTATGCATAGTTTTGAAACTCCTTATAAACTTAAAACAGAATAATGTAAATTTCTTGGCAATGAATTCGCCCAGTTTATTTATAACGTAAATACCAGAAGGTAATTTTATATCGGATTAATTAAATTTTTGTGTTAGGGAATAATAAGGGGCCGTGTGGTGAGCGGACTACCCACACGGATTAATCAATTTTAACCGTGCCTAAATTTGATGACAGAAGTTGGCATGAACTGTCAAACGTCTCGAAATTTTTCTTGTCCCTGTTGCAACTTATTTCCATTATAAATTATAGCGTGATGTTACAAATTAAGTTGTAACCGAGTTAATTAATTGTGTTCCGATAGTTTAATAAGCGAAAAGTTATTAAATTATTAACTAATTGTGTTTACAGTTCGTCCAGTGTGTCCTTGACTGGTCTTTAACCTGTTGAAACGTCTGGTTTTTCGAAAATAGGCACGTTAAAAATATTCGATTATTTATTGGTTTTATTGTAATAGAAAAATACAAGTGTTTTAAAATGGAAAATATATAAAATTTTACAATAAAAATGAAGTTTAGAAATTATTCTATTATTTAATAAAGCTTGAATTAATATTTTATTCTGTAACTGATAATAAATTTTTGTTTCTTTAATAAATAAAATGGCTGGGCTTAAAATAAAAGAATAAATATTAGTTGAAAATATTTATGTAACTAATGAAAACGGGGAATTGTGATTTAACTAGTTTAACTAGAAATTAATTGTAAAGGTACTCAATCTTATGATCTATTTTAGTTTTATGACAGTTCCAACACTCCTTGGAAAGAACTAATTGTTTATCTAGTGACAAAAGAAAACTTTCAATTGAAACCAGTCTATTAATTACGTCAGACAGTTTGGCTTTCCTCGACTGACGGTTTTAAATGGAAAACGATCAATTCATACTAATTGAATTCGTGAACGATACTTGTTTCATGAGAACAAAGATAATAAATTACGTTCAGGAAGATACGCAGGAAAACGCATGTTTTGTGCTCAATAAAAACCACAAAACATTGAAGCGTTGAATTTAGAAATTTACTGGTAATAATTGTAACTAATATTTCCGGAATACAACAGCAATAAAATCCAACATATTTTTACACTCAAAACCCTCTTTGGCGGTCTTCCATCGAATTACCGGCAATAAAACGGCACTTCAGCCTCCAATTAATATTTTTTATTGTCCAGGGAAAATAATCCGGCACATTGTGTCACAGTTTGGCTCCTCAGGGAGTTGTATCACGTGCAGGAAGTGTAGGTCTGGAGTTATGTGGAAAAAGTAGTGGGATTAATGCAGTTTGCTTTTACCTTTTTCGGCGTCCTTTCGGCTCGTATCAAATATTCCCGTTGTGAGTGCCTTCCTTTTGAGCAGGTACGGCCGTCTCTTCGGTTTGCTGACGATGCCGACGTTTTCTGAAAACCGTGCAAAACTTGGGGTTAACTCTTTTAAATTGTGTTAAGTTACAAAAGAACAGACGTGCAAATATGACTGGACGGCGCACAACTCATGAAAGTCATTTTTTTTCCATTGTTTGTGATATTTTTGAATCGATTTCGGCAATGTATAATAGAAGAAAACGTGATAATCGAAGGAAAATAAACTTTGGTTGTTGAAAAACCTTTAAACCAATAAATACACAATGTAGTTTTATGATTTGTGGATATCTTGTCATCGTTTCGAAATAATTCACATGCGCCTGCACCATTTTAACGTGGGACTGGGAATGATCGGAATTTTTATGGGAGGAAGATTTAGTTAAACTTCGCTGGAAATTCTAAATGTTTGAACTATTAATTGAAAGTTTATTAAATATATGTAATATTACTGAGTTTTATATAAATATACGATCTCAAAATTATAAATTATTAAATGGAAGTGTAGAAATTTGAACATCTAGATCTATCTAAGTATCATATGATTTTAAAAATATATAGAAAACTATTATAAATAAGAAAATAGACAATACAAGATGAGAAATTATTTCAGAAAACTAAAAACATTAAAAATAATTAATTACAAAGTAAATTCTTAGATAATGAGTTATAATTTTGAATTTTTAGAATCCAGTCGACCAAAACACGATTAGAAAAATTAAAAAAAACATATTTTTTCCTTAAGATTATCCTAAAAAGTTTATTGATTAAATTAGTAACTATGGATTATTAAATATTGTAAAATATTATATGTATTTAATGCTTAACAAATAAGTTATGATGTTGACGAAATAAGCTTTTGAATCTGGATATTGAAGAATCCAAAGGGCAGTTTGGAATTATAAATATTTAAGGCTTTAAAATAGTCTCAAAAAATTTAATGATAAAATTTAAGTATTCCATTAAAAATTAAATAATAAATATTATAATATTATAAAATTATAAAATGTATGATAAACCTCAATAAATAAGAATTTAGCAACTATACAAGATTGAACATTTTTAAAATTTGGTATAAATATTCAAAATTTGTTAGATAATGAATTAAAATTTAAAATTTTTAGAATACAGAATTCAAAAGACGATTAGAAAAATTAATATATATATATATATATATATATATATATATATATATTAATATATATATATATATATATATAAATTGTCCAAAAAAGCTTATTGACTAAATTAAGTGACTGGAATATTATTTTTAATATTATATTATTATTATTCTGAAACATTTTGTTAAGAAAAATTTAAGACATATTATAACGAATAAATAAGTTTAAATATATAAATTTTTGATTCTTGATATTGCAGAATCCAAAGGATAATTTGGAAATACAAAAAATTCAACAGAAAAAAAATTAAGATTGCTTCAAAAAGTTGAAAGATATATGTATGTCGTTAAAAATTAAATAATTAATATTGTGAAGTATTCAGATAATAAATATTTGAAATATAAAAATTGTAGTGCAATTAAAAATATTTGAAATAAAGATAAATTAGTAGTAAAGTTTAAATAATAGGAAACATTTTCAACAACAAACCACTCAAAAATCTAATTATTTCTGAAATGTTATATTATAACATTTTTGGCAAAATTACGTTGGTAACGTACATAAAACGGCATCCATAAAACAGTAGAAATATGTCCGAAACGAATTTTGATTGCAGTAAAACAAGCAAATCAATCCAGACTTATAATCACAGTTCACAAGGACACGTGTATTATTTATTTGTAAATCGTGTTATTTTTACTCGTTTTATGTTGTAACCCTATATTTATGTATTTTCTTTGTAGTTATATTTTAAATTTCACTATTTTTAAAATTCGCTGCTCTATTTTCACGGCTTACCTGTTGGGACTTTGACGTTCACTCCCAAGTTTAAGGCTTGCAGTTTGGCTATTGCGACAGCCTGCAGGACTTTCCTCTCGACGTCGGTCAAGTTGAGGAGGGACGTGTCGTTCAGGACGACTTGACGACCAGTCACGCTGTTCCACACGCAACCACCCTGAGGAAAAATATATTGCAGGATGTCTCTCAAGATATTACTATCTGTCTTATTTATTTTCGTTCAAGTTTATTATAGAATAAAAGGCAAAATCTTTATTGGATAAGCTAAAATTGATGCAGTCACAACAAATGTCTTTTTATTCTACAATAAATAAATAAATAAGTTAATACATAAAACAGTTTTTCAGGCATAATAATTATTATTATTCCAAATGTATTTTAAACTTATTTTTTATTTTGTTCATTATACTAATTATGTTAATTTTACGCTACAACCACCTGTTATTGACCTATTTAAATTATAGGTTAGTGATCAGAGTAAAATTCATTAATTAGTGAAAGACACAAGGTTAATAGTGTTCATTCATCTTTCAAGTGTCAAACGTTTAAAAAATAATTGGATCATTCAAAATTTTGTTATCCAACTGGCCCAACATTAAAAAACATGTAGCTCCAATAATTATAACTACAACCAGAAAAAGAATTAAATAAATATGTAGAAATACACACACAGACATATTTCATAGTAATATAACATGTATCATTCTAGTTTTGCAGATTTTAGAGTATACTCACTATATCATAAACAATCCCCAAAATCTCGGGCACGGGTTTTTTAAACACCGCATTATAAATAAAATCCGTTTGGCATTACGAACAACAAAATAAAAAAGAATATTTTATAAATAGCGGTGCTGTATTGGAGCACATTATACACATGCGATGAGATGATTTTATTAGTTGGGATAATATTGGCCCGCTATCGGTATACATAAATATAAATTTCGCGGTTAGTCATCGGTGCATATCCCTGACACTGACACAACGATTACTATCAAAATCAAATTGTTATTTTTGTTGAAAACGATTTTGACCTGTGTGGCGTGTGTGTGTGTGTTTTGACGTGAAACTACGAATAGATTTTATTTTTTTTTTTTGAAATTATAAGAAAAACAAGTTTTTGCATGAATTTAATATAAAAAATTACTTTTAGTTATAACTAAAACATTTTTTCTTTGTTGTCTTCTAATCTTGTGCCTTATTTTATTAATTTAAATGATTATACTGTCTTTGAATATTTATTTTTTAGGAAATAATAACTTTATTTAAACCTAACCAATCTATACTTAACCTAAACCAATGTTTTTTATGTATTGTTACTAATTTAATTAAATTGATGATAATAATAATTTTCGAATAATTAATTTTTGACAAAATGTTTCAATTTAAACATATTCTGATATGACCTAATCTAATTTACTCTAACACTCTCTAAACTCCACTTAGCATAACCTAATCTATAAATTATCTAATTTTATTAATACAATTAAATTGTTCTATAGTTGTTTATTCCTTAATCAGTGATCAGTTAGATCCAACTCAACCTAGTCTAATTTAAGCAAGCCTAATTTAACCATCCAATAAATTCAATGGTTATTTTATTTATTTATTACTAATTTAATGAACTTGACTGTAATAATGATATTTGGTTAGTTAATAATTGAAAAAATGTTTTAATTTAGACGTAATTAGATTTGACCTAAACCTTACCTAGCATAACCTAATCTATAAATCTAAATGTTATTTTATTTGTTTAATATTCATTAATTTAATTAAATTGTTGATAGTACTGATCTTTGGATGTTCAATCCAATCCATGTCAACTCAACCTAGTCTAACTTAAGCAAAAGTTTAATTAACATATAAATTTAAATGTTAAATTATTTATTACGAATTTAATTAAATGGACAATAATATTAATTTTTGAATAGTTAATCCTTGATAAAACCTGTTCTATGCAAACAAAACCTAAACTCCACCTAGCATAAGCTAACCTATAAATCTAAATGTTATTTTGTCTAGCACATTTAATAATTTAATGAAATTGTTGATAACATTGATCTTTAGTACTCAATCCTTGGTAAAAAAAAAATACAATTTAGATCAACTCAACCTAGTCTAACTTAAGCAAACCTAATTTAACCTATCCTATAAATTTAAATTTTATTTTATTTATTACAAATTTAATTAAATTGAGGAAAATAATAATTTTTGAATAGTTGATTATTGATAAAACCTGTACTACCTCAACAGAACCTAAACCCCACCTAGCATAAGCTAAGCTATAAATCTAAATGTTATTTAATCTTGAATTTTTATTAATTTAATTAAATTGTTGATAACACTGATCTTCGGATATTCAATCCTTAGTAAAAAAATACAATTTAGATTAACTCAACCTAATCTAACTTAAGCAAACCTAATTTAATCTTATAAAATTAAATGTTATTTTATTTATTACGAATTTAATTAAATTGATGATAATAATAATTTTTGAATAGTTAATTCTTGATAAAATCTGCCCAACCCAAGCAAAACAGAAACCCCATCTAGCATGAGCTAACCTATAAATCTAAATCTTATTTTGTCTAGTACATTTATTAATTTAATTAAGTTATTGATAATTCTGATCTTGGGATATTCAGTCCTTGATAAAAAAATACAATTTAGGTTAACTCAACCTAGTCTAACTTAAGCAAACCTAATTTAATCTATTGTATAAATTTAAATGATATTTTATTTATTACGAATTTAATTAAATTGATGATAATAATAATTTTTGAATAGTTAATTCTTGATAAAACCTGTTCTACTCTAACATAACCTAAACTCCATCTAGCATAAATCTAATTAAACCACTGACATTGATCTAATTAAATCATCTTTGGACCTTTGAAAAAACTTAACTAACTTAGCCTAATCTGACTTAACCTAACCTAGCCCAACTTAACCTAACTTAGCCCAGCTTAACCTTGAACAACTTACCCGGACCTTTAGAGGTACATATTTATGTAAAAATCTATCAGAAAATCATTATAATTCGCGTCCTTGATTTAAAATAACATTACCAATGTAATTTTCTCCGAATTTTAAACAAAAAAAGTAGTTTTCGAAACGTTCTACAATCAGTGTTACAATAAATAAACCAAACTGCGTGAATTGTTCCATTATGATTAAACCTTACGTTAACAGTTAGTGCGAAACACGTTTTCAATCAGTGTTTGGATGGTTCCAAAACCATTGGCAGCTTTGAAGTCGCAGTTTTTCAACCTCGACGTGAAAACATGTTTTTCATTAGACCATCGAGACGCGATATATCTTCATCCTTGCCTTGAATCAAATCCTACGAGTGTTTCGCTCAGAATGCAAAAACCGCATTGCCTGGAATGTTTGGCGCGTGAATGTTATTGTAAAATTCGCGGTTTGTTTCATTTACAATTAATTATTTGTCAAATCCGGTAAATAAAATATTGCGGGCCACAATTTACGCAAATAGAAAATCTGGTCAGTATCAATCGTATCCCATTTTCTTTTATTTTCGGAATCGCAAACACGAGATTGTGTTGCAATGCGACTACTATTTTTAATGTCTAATAAGTTTTGTCCGATTTCATGCACGTCAAGTTGCGTTCCTTGTTTCTCAACGTTGTTGTTGTTGTTGGTTATTGTTAGGAGCACGTGGTGGCAATAAAACCTTTTAAAAAGCAAAACCTGGCTTACCTGTGGCGTCCAACTGCATGGCGTGTGACTCGGCCTGGTTTGGCTCTTGGACCTCGACCGGAAGATCTTCTTGGTGAGCCTCCCGCCAGGTATGACGCTGGACGAGGACTTGCTCTTCTGCATCGCGGCCGCCGTCACTGCTGAAGAACAATTCTTATCAGTTTTCTCGTGTTTGCCATGCAACAGGGAGCTTAAAAACGAATGACTGGCGCTCTTGTGGGGCGGCGGTGACGTCGGCGTCGCCGCCTCCACCACCCCAACGTCGATGCTCGATCTAGAACTAGAAACGTGACTTTCCGCGTCCGAAACTTCCGCAATCTCTTGGAACTTTAGGTCGCGATAGGTTAAGATCCATTCTTCGTTCGTCTGACAGCCCTTGTTCAAACCGTCATCGTCGCCCGGTTTCGTTATTTCACCCTTAGCCTTTATGTTACGCAAGTTTCTGTCGTAATTTACGCGCTTGAATCTGTCCGCTTTTTCCGTGTCCACACTTTTTTTACGCGCCATTCTTAGGTACCTTTTAATCGTGTCACTAACCGATTGTGAAACGTCATCGTTGTCAACACTACTTCTTCTTCTGTTACCTCTGCTATCTTTATAACCCGCATCGTCGTATCTTTCAGCTAAAACCTTCTTGTATTCTTCCTCGCAAAATCGTAATTCTGGTTCTGTTATTGCCAAAGTTTGAGTTCCGTAATCTCGGTAAGTCACCTCGAACGTCTCACTTTGCACTTCAATCAAAGGTGGTGGATGAGTCGTTCCGGTTCGCCTTTCAATCGAACCCGTTGCCTTCAGATCATAACTGGGCATTTGAGAAGGTCCACAGCCATACCTGGTGGTATAACCAGTTCCTCCCCTTGATCCTCTAAATCCTTTAGTCTTCCTCAGTTCGAAATACAATTTTTCTAACGCTTTCCTGTCGGTTAGCAAATCTGAAACTATTTTATCCCTATTCCCTGTAGCACCGTAGTATCTGCTCAAAGTTTCCGAAAGACTTTTCTGCACGTGGTCGCCTTGGAAGTGAATCTGTCCGGGCTTGTAGTAGCCAGGAAAAGAGCTCGTTTGTCTGGAGGCCATGCTCAGGTGCCTCTGTAGCTTGTCGACCAGTTCCTGATAGTTAAACTCGTGGTTGAGCTTCGAGTGGCCCGGCTGATCGGCGATTTTCAGATAAGTCTCCAGCATACTCACGAGCTGCCTTTCCTCCGGGTCGGCCGGCAAACTCTCCGAGCTCAACTTAATGGGGTCGAACAGGTTGTAGTCGCTGTGTTCCGTCGGTTGGTTGAGGAAATCCTCCTTCATCTTCTTCAAGTCGAACTTCCCCGTCGTGGTGGGATAGATGTCGAGCCTCGACGGCCTGTCCGGCCTGCCCAGCACGATTTCATCCTCGCTGCACGCCTTCCTGCAACTGCCGCCCTTGATCACCTTCCTGCGCTTCTTGCGGAAGCCCAACGCGCCCGGATACGAGTTTTTCCTCCACAACAGAAAGCGGTTCTCCTTCTTGCACACCTCCTGGAAGTAGGCCTCGATCTTGGGTATGTCCTCGGGTCTGTTTTGGGCGCCGTCCGGGATCAGTTTCCTGCCGGCGTCCGCCATGTACCTCCACGTCTTCCTGGTCAACAGCCATCGTTCCTTCGGCTTCTTTTTCCTGAAACTTTTGCCCATGGTGAGGGAGTAGTCGGTGCTCTCCGTGGATGCACTTCTGCCTAGGGACTTTCGTTTAACACTAGCGTCCGCCATCTTGGCCAATGGGAATTATTCAACGTGTTGTTTTGACACGGATTTCTCTGGACATTTAAAATTGTTTTGCCCGTTCAATTCATGCTCGTGATTTAAACGGAAAGTGTCGCGGATTTTGGCACTTGCACAAAATATACTTGGGTACTGGTTTTATTATTTATTTCGAACAATAAACATAGGTGTTAATTTCAATAATAATTCTTTGGAAGTCCGCACAAATCCAATCAAAAATCGAATATCACTAGTAATAATTAGTGTTTACTGTCACCGATTGCATAAATTAAATCACAGTTCAATCACACTCAATTTTAAATACACATTGCGCTTAAACTAGGGCTGAAATACCGACTTTTTTAGGGTTGCGATCGGTCGTTGGCAAATTTTTTTTTGGGTAACGCGTCGCTACTTAAACTTCGCATGTGGACCACTCAGAACTGAATCGTTTTTAGTGAGAGCGGCAAAGTTTGTTCAAAAATATAACATTTGGCAACTGGCGTATTTGTAGTAAGCTAGACAAAGTTAGGAAAATATATAAGATAAATATTAGGTGTATGGGCGTGAATAATTTTCTCTAGACAATAAAAGCTCGGGATCTTCTTGTGGAACTGGGACAAACTGACCTTGCCAGTTTTTTTATATTTATTTATAATTTGTTGAATTTATTGTAGTACATAAATCGGACAGGCTGAATGTGTTAATAACACATATTTCGATGTTAAATATAATTGGCGATTAATTTTATTCACTAACTACGATCATTAGTCTTAACAACCGAACTACAAAGTACATTGTTGTGCAATTAATATTTTTCATTTATAAAATTTTATAAATTATGTATATATAAATTTAGATATTCAATTAGGAGTTTAAAAATATACTAAATTATTTTAATATATCTATCTTCAAAGTCGATCATTTAAAAATAATTTATATTTATATTTTTCATTAATTATTGCTTGTTTACGTGAATTTTTATAATTTTTATACCTTTGAATAAGTAGCTTATAAATAACTTATAAATTGTATTTTTTATTAATAATTATTTAATAATAATTTATTTATTTAATATTAATTATATTATTTTCTCTATTATAATTGTAATAATTTGAAAAAAAAAATATATTATGAAATCCTAGAAAGTAAAAAATGACATTTAATTAAAATATGTAACAGTAAAACAAAAAATGATTTTTAATTTATGATAGTTATAATATACTTTGTACAGTTATAAAAAATAATTGAAAATTAAAAAAATATGTCAATTAAATTAATAAAAATATTATTTTTTTACCGATTAAAAATTTTAAAAATAATTTTCTAAATATATTCATAATGAATTTTATAAAAACCTAAAAGTAAAAATTGATTCAATTAACAAAATTTTATTTTTTCAACTTAAAAAGTGATATTAAAAAACATATAAACTAAAAATTGAGTAACCTTAATTAATATATATGATTTTATTTTATTTTTTTTTAGTTCTCGATTATTTAAAATTTAACCTGAATTAAAATTAAAAATATAAATCAAAAATACAGTTGAAGAGAAAATAAAAAATATATTCTAAATGTACCAACAAGAAAAGTTATGAAAACCAAAAAAGTAATAATTTATCCAATTAATAAAACTTGTTTTGTATGGCTTAACAGCTAAAAAAAATTCTCTAAAAAATAAAAATTCAAAAATATTATTAAATTGAAAATAAACCTCTGGAAAGTAAAAGTTACATATTGTAAATTACACAAATAATAAAATTGATGAAAATATTCAAAATTTTTATTTTGTTTATACAGCTTAAAAATGTTAATAATAATTTATGATTATTTTAATTATAATATATGATTTTTAATATAATAATATAAAATATTTAACATTATATCCCAGATAAATAAAAAATAAAAATTATTAAAAAGTGAATATTGATTCATTTAATTAAAATATGTATTTTGATTCTTTGTACAATTTTAATATTTATTTTCTGAATATAAAAAAAAACCTAACAATAAATTTAATTTCTTCATACAACTAAAAAATTTTAAATAATTTAATATTAAAATTAATAAGAAATTTAAAGTAAAAAATTATTAATTAATTAAAATGATTACTTTAATTGCTTTTGTACATTTTTTAAATATTAATTTAATTAATTTGTCCAAACAAAATTTAAAAGAATTTATTAAATTTATTATTTATTTGCCTTCCTAAAATTATTTATTTATTTATTTGTCAAAAAAACTTTTTATTTTTATTAAAATTAAAAATATTATTTTTATAGTTTCTATGAAAATTCAAGTACTTATTTATTTTTGTACAAGCTGTAATAAAAATGTACAAAAAAGAAACTGTAAATTCCAATATTTCAGAAAAAAAGGTTGTTAATTATTTAACGTAAATTTTTCTTTGTAAGTCGATACCTTTCAGCTAATAATAGCACCACGTATAAATCGATACATTTAAAAGTAATAATTCTTGGTCATCAAACTCACAGGATTTAAAAATAAAAGTTTTAATAATATTGAGTGAGATGCTAAAGTAAACATGCGCCTTAAATCAATAAATATTCGAAAACTTTCGACGACATTACTCCGTATTCCTCTCCCGCTTTAAGTTTTTAATTTAACTTGTAAAACATTTTTTAATTAATCATAAGAACTTTAAACCAGGATTTTAAAAAATTAAAAACTGCATTGTCCACGAACTTTTAAATATAAGTTTTAAATCTTAAAACATAATAAAAGGGCGTCGTGAATATTTATAGCCTCGGTTTTCCTTTTGTGAAAAACTTTCTTTCCGTCCATCCGTCGATTTGAATGCGGGCGCGAATTTTTGGCGCATAACCTGCACAAGTATCAAATGTTTGTCTATAAATAGCGAACGAGCGATGAATTTAGACTGTTGTTACAGCCATTTTCTCACGCAGAATTTAATTTTAGGCTCTCTTAACATCCGACGATTGAATAATTCGGATTCTGTTAATTAAACAAATATTGTCGATTATTTTTAGATTTTTTAAGTCCTCAAATCGGTGCCAATTAAGTGTAAATATTTAAAATATGCGAATGCATAAAAGATGGTCATATTTTTGGTTCGTGCCAGAAAAAAAACCTACTCTTTTATTTAAATCCTCTCCGAGAAATTTACCCACCTCATTTAAATTTATTTGATTGAAAGTAATATATTGTAAAATACAAAAGTATTAAAATTAAAAAAATATATATATTTTTTATTAACGGACGGTAAAATTAACTAAACTGAAAATTCAGTGTTGTTTTACTGAAACTGACGTGTAAAAATCAATTAATATAAATTGATGTTCAGTGTTTATTTTTGAGAAATTACTTACCATCATCAATTCAGTTTCAGTTTTAAGATAATATAAAATACAAAAGTATTAAAATTAAAAAAAATATATATTTTTTAATTTTTCAAATAATAGAAGGAAATTTAAAAAACAAATTCAACTTTTTTATTCAATAAAAAACATGTTTTTAGTTTAATTTTCTTATTTAAATTTATTATATATTTATTTGTATATTTACTAAATACATTAAATTTTATTTTAATTAATAATAAAGCTATTAATCATCTGAAACTTTTGTAATTCTATTTTTAAAATTTATTAAATAAATTAATTGTAATTGTATTAAATAAAATAATTAAATTGATGTTTATAAAATATTATGAAAAATTAATTTTGAAAAAATTAAAAGAAAAAATAATTTTCTTGAATATTAATAAAAATATAATATATAAATAAAATTTTAAGCAAGCAAAGAAAATGAGGAGTCTCTTATTAATTATGCGTTTTAATCAAGAAAGAAAAGTTTGTATTTTGCTTAAAATTCAGCCTTTCACTTCGCTCCCAAAAACCATAAGAAAAACAATGACAGGACTAAAATGTGAACGAAATTAATCAAGTGAAACTAATTACTTAAAGCACTTGCATAAATTTACACATTTGATTAATCGACAAAAACATTTTTCCTTTATCTCTTGACTCCTTCAAATAAAACTCCTATACAAACAGAGAACATCCATCCAAAAACCACATAACATTTTATCGTGGCTTGTGAAGAGTCCAACTCCGGAGTCCTGATTTCAAATCGTATACCTTTTTATTCGTTCCGTGCTCGGCGAATTCAAGTGCCATTATGCAAAAAGTGTTTTCCAGATTACGAGTGTATTCAGTTTTCCAACTTGTGTGGGTGGATTCATAACTGTCGGACTGCATTCCTGATAAACGACTGCGTATTTTAAAATTAATATCTGGTATCAGATACGTTTCAACGATCATTTTATTTCTTGATACGTATTTAATAACATAAAAAAGTAAACTGAAAGGAATAATTTTAAAACATGCAATAAATTTTATAAAACGTCTGGAACTAATCTCTTGTTACAAATAAGAAACTTTTCGAGCTAATAAATGCATCATTAAAGTTTGCAAGTATTATTATAATAAAATTCAAAAGACGTTTAGAAATTGTCTTCTTTGTTTCGCTTCAAAATACGGACTAATATACATAATCTTGTTGCTCATTACTTATTCTTGAATGATTTACACTAAGTAGAAGGTAAATTACAACTTCATATTCTTTTTGTTAAATTTTATATTTTCTTATTATTTTACAAGCAGATACGTTAAGCAATTAAAACTATAATTAATATTAACTGATTTTTATTTGTAGGTTTCTATAGTAATAAAAAAGTAATTAAATAAGGTTAAAATGGTAGAAATTAAATTATAATTTTATGTTCAATTTAAAAGAAATTTTTAGTATTATCTAATTAATTAATTACCTTAAAACATCTTATTTTTTAATTTAAATTATAGTTAAATTACACTAATGATTAATTCATTAAAATTTTATTATAATTCTCAAAAGATTTAAATAGAATTTAAATAACCATTTTATATTTATACTGTTAAATTTGAAAACTTTTTTAATATTTTACATATTTTATTTATAAATACGTTGTGTTAAATAACGCCTAAAAAATAAACATTGATAAATAATTTTTATTTACAATTTTAGTAATACTCTGACTTTTCTTTTTTAATTATTTTTTATAATTGTTTTAAACGAATTGATTAAAGTTTTATTATGTTTGAAGGATTTACATTAAGTTGAAACTGAGTTAACATTGTACATTCTTAATCTTAAAACGATTGTTAAATTTGAAAGTTTCTTTTTTTAATAATTTTTTATCTATAAGTATATTGTGTAAAGTAACATCTAAAAAATAAACATTGAAGAATAAATTTCAATTACAATTTTAGTAAAATACTCTGACCTTTCTTTTTGATTATTTTTTATAATTGTTTTAAATGAATTGATTAAAATTTTACTATTATGTAGGAGTTAAATTAAGTTAATATAAACATTGAATAATAATTTTATTCTTTATGTTTTTTTTTTGCAAATACTTAATTAATTTAAACAAATTGATTAAAATTTTATTATTATTTACGAAGAATTAAAACCGAAATTGAATTAAAGGATAATTTGAGATTTTTAATGTCAGTTTTAAATGATTTTTCAATATTTAAATATAGATTCATTATGATAAGTAATTTTTCAAAAATAAACACCGAACATCAATTTATATTAATTGATTTTTACATGTCAGTTTCAGTAAAACAACACCGAATTTTCAGTTTAGTTAATTTTACCGTCCAGAATAATTCAGTTCGTTCAGTTTAAAGACTCATCTCTCGTTTTCGTCTAAACATTAATTTTATTTCGAAAGTACTAGACTGCATACTGAAAGTTTTATTGGGTTTACTTACGAAAATAGATTTTCGATAATGTTAAATGTGGCATGGGGCGAAAGCGTTTTGCTAATTTACTTTATTCGACGATCGGATTTTCAGTTTTTTCCACCACCCAAAATATTTGTCAGTCAGGACAATTCAATTTTTCGAACGGCGGCGGTTACAAGTTTTAATGGGAATCGAATAAAAATTCATAATTGTTCAATACGGATGAAAATAAATTCCGGGCCGAAATTTCCCAGCTTCCCACTCGCAAACATGTACTTCTATAAATTTACCGAACAGCTGAACATTCTATACAAATGTTGGTTATTATTGGCCCATTGTTGTGTTTTATTTAGCGTTACAAAAGTTTTTTGTCAGCCGTGACGTCAAAGTCGTAATTCAATTAAAGGAAAAATTAACAGCGACATAAACAGTGGGACATTTGCGCAAATCGTTTTTTCATTAGTTTTCAGTTATCCAACGGACGCAAATCCATTTCGAGTTTGATAAATTTTACAATTATTTAATTAAACGTGTGGCTCCAAGTGGATATTTATTTTTTTAAAATACGGATCACTTGATACATTTTTTTTTTTTTTTTGAATTTTGTATTTTTAGTGCTCGGCGCGTGACACACGACCGTAAGTTTGGACGTAAACAGGCACCCGAGTCCTAGACAATTATTGACCAACGTTCGTGTGTTAGTGTACTCAAAAATCTAAAATTAGCGAATACCTGAAATAAATTTGCAGTTCATAAAATCCGCGTCTATAATCAATTGTGAGATTCTGCAATTATAAGCGGTACGATTAGCCAGAAATAAATTCCGTACCGTTTTCTGAACGCGGACGACATCTATAAATGAACCACGGCGTTTTATTATTTAAAACAGCGACGTACCAATAATTTATTTAAAATAAAGTATTATCCACTTATTTTTGTAAACTTATCGTTGCAATTTAATTTAATGAAATTTTTGGTAGTACATTCAGATAATTTTCGTCATAAAAATATTTATTAACATAACAGAATATCTAAATAAATAATTATTAAAAAAAAAACGATTTTATATATATAATAAAAAATTTAAATATATTTTTAATCTTTTATTGTTTTAATAATAATCGGTGAGTGAGCACGCCTATGTCTCAATTTAAAAATAGCGTCACAATTAGAGGGCTTGACGGTGTTTAACGATGACGTAACGATTTGAAAATATTTTTAACCTTGTCTTGGGGAATATTGTCACCTGGCCGGCTTTGTCATTCACACTAGTGATAAGTTATTTTCATTCGATCTGTTTGATAATAGTTTGCGACGATGCAGAATTATTTTTAACTTTTTCAGTTCCAGTTTCAGTTAAAAAGTGATACAAAAAAGTTTCAATTATCCCTTGAAGAAAATATAACTTAAAATAATAACTCATAAAATTCATAAGATATATTAAATCTATTAAATTTATTAAGACAATCAAATTTTTAAAATTTAGAAAAATCTTTATAATGTGAAAAAAATATAAAATAACTAAACCAAATACTAATACATTGTTTCTAGTTTAAACATTTAGAAATTAAAATTATAAACTAACAAAGTTATTTTCTTTCAATAAACAATGAATTGAAATAAAATATACCTATATAACTTTTATAAAATTTTAAATAAAATTGAAATAAATGAAAATTGAATACACAAATTCTACATAACTTCTAAACATTTTAACGATAAAGAAATAATAAATTAATAACAATATAATATATACACAATATTTATAAAATCTATAAACTCCATTAAACCTATATAATCTATTAAATAGATTTATAGGTCTATAAGATCTATAAGATCTATAAGGTCTATAGGATCTATAAGATCTATAAAGTCTATAAGATCTATAGAATATATAGGATCTATAGGATCGATAAGATGTATAAGATCTACAAGATCTATAAGATCTATAAGACCTATAAGACCTATATGATCTATAGGATCTATAGGATCTCTAGGATCTTTAGGATTTATAAGATTTATAAGACCTATAAGATCTATAAGATCTCTATGATCTATAGGATATATAGAACCTATAGGATCGATAAAATGTATAAGATCTACAAGATCTATAAGATTTATAATATCTATAAGATCTATAAGACCTATAAGATCTATAGGATCTATAGGATCTCTAGGATCTATAGGATCTATAAGATGTATAAGACCTATAGATCTATAGGAACTATAGGATATCTAGGATCTATAGGATCTATAAGATGTATAAGACCTATAAGATCTATAGAATCTAGAGGATTCTTAGGATCTATAAAATTTATAAGATATAAGATCTATAAGATCTGTATGTTCTATAGGATATCTAGAACCTATAGGATCGATAAGATGTATAACATCTACAAGATCTATAGGATCTATAAGATCTATAATATCTATAATATCTATAAGATCTATAAAACCTATAGGATCTATAGGATCACTAGGATCTATAGAATCTATAAGATGTATAAGACCTATAAGATCTATAAGATCTGTATGATCTATAGGATATCTAGAACCTATAGGATCTATAATATCTATAAGATCTATAAGACCTATAAGATCTGTAGGATCTATAGGATCTCTAGGATCTATAGAATCTATAAGATGTATAAGACCTATAGAATCTATAGGATTTCTAGGATCTATAGGATCTATAAGATGTATAAGATATAAGACCTATAAGATCTATAAGATCTACAAGATCTATAGGATCTATAGGATCTACAAGATCTATAGGATTTATAGGATCTATAACATGATACACTGAATATAACACTATATATATATATATATATATATATATATATATATATATATACAATATACACTGGATCTATAAGATCTATAAAACCTATAAAATTTATAAAATCTACAAAATCAGTAAATTTGTAAAATCTGTAAAATCTACAAAATCTATACACCTTATAAAATAAATAAATTATAAAAATTTATTTACAGATAAATTAAAGAAAAAGTAAAATCTATAAACTATTTTCTGATGAATCCTAAATATGACAATTCATAAGTTTTTGATTTAAAACTCTAAAACTTTAATCTGAATTAATACGCCATTAAACATTTTTAAAATGCCAGAAAATATAAAAATAGAAATTAAGAAATTGTCTCTAAATATTCTAAATATTTCATATTCCATTCAAGTTTACACAAACAATAAAATGTGCACATAACTAACATTCAGCGGGAATTCGTACAACAAAAATACCATAATTTCATATCCGTAAAAACAACGTCGCGACATCTAATGTTGGCGAGACAAACAGTCGAAACTGATGCAGCAGGAAATCTCGAGTCTAGACAGGATCGATTCCTGCAACCGGCACACAGTCTAGTTATCGGCTCGACCGAAAGGTAGCAGCAAACAGGAGTTGGCGGATATAATTAGGACGGTTTATTCACTGGGAAAGTATGCACCGATTTAATCGCACCGTTGACAAATGTTTTATCTCCGAACAAAAAGATGTTGTGTAGTTGATTGTCAACGAAATTTCGGACGTTTACTCGCTAAATTTAGTTTTCGTGGAAGCCATAAATTTCCTCGAAGTAATTTTAAATCAGCTCCATAAAATAATAACGCTACCTATTTAAAATTATGGCGAATGCGCACGATTTTGTAGGTGATTTTGTTTATTTTTGTTTGTGACATAATTTTTCTAACGAATTAGTTCTATGTCGTTATTTACTTTAAATATATTTCCTGTTAATTCTCCCACAATTTCTCTAAAGGTTCCCATTGTAGAACGTTGGAAGATGCGCAATAATATTCGTTTCAGTACAGGTGGGATATTTAATGTGTTGTAAAACGATCCGGGACATAAATAACGTGCAGAGCTATAAAAATTCCTATGCAAAACATGTGATTCAAAATTAATGAGTTGTGTTGTTCACGTGGTGCACTGAAATAAAATACGTCATATGAATGACGCAGTAAATATTGCTATTTAAGTTTGTTTATTAGTGCGATGAATTGCCATCATAGTTAAGGCTTCTAAATCCAAAACTAATTAATAACGTATTGTTATTATTAGTATTGTTTTATGAGAGAGCTGATTAATTTTAAAATTTTATAAAATACGAGATTTTATGGATTTTATAGATATTATATATTTTATAAATTTTATATATTTTATATATTTTATATATTTTATAGATTTTATAGATTTTATAGATTTTATAGATTTTATAGATTTTATAGATTTTATAGATTTTATAGATTTTATAGATTTTATAGATTTTATAGATTTTATAGATTTTATAGATTTTATAGATTTTATAGATTTTATAGATTTTATAGATTTTATAGATTTTATAGATTTTATAGATTTTATAGATTTTATAGATTTTATAGATTTTATAGATTTTATAGATTTTATAGATTTTATAGATTTTATAGATTTTATAGATTTTATAGATTTTATAGATTTTATAGATTTTATAGATTTTATAGATTTTATAGATTTTATAGATTTTATAGATTTTATAGATTTTATAGATTTTATAGATTTTATAGATTTTATAGATTTTATAGATTTTATAGATTTTATAGATTTTATAGATTTTATAGATTTTATAGATTTTATAGATTTTATAGATTTTATAGATTTTATAGATTTATAGATTTTATAGATTTTATAGATTTTATAGATTTTATAGATTTTATAGATTTTATAGATTTTATACATCTCAAAAGTTTAAGTTTTTGAAAAATTATTTCCTAGATTACTTATTTAAAGTTTGCTATTAGAGTAAAATAAGTTTTATAGTTTATTTAGATTGTATAAATTTTTGTACTGATTATATTATTTTTGGAATAATTTATTTCTTTAAGGGGCAGAAAATTTGTGTTTACTTTCAAAATTTTTACTTTAGAAATTTTGTAGAATTTACATAATTAATAGTATTTAATTTTATTTTTAAACTCATTTATTTTTAATTGTTTTTACAGCTCTTATAAATTAAGTTAGCTTACAGATCTTAGAGATCTTATATATCTTACCGATCTTACAGATCTTAATAGATTTTATTTGTTTTACCTTTTATCGCATTGTTTATTTTCCGGATATCAAACAATCTCATAAGAATACATAACATAAGGTTGTCTTTCAAATATTGTTATTAAAAAAATATACAACACCCACTTAAATTTACTACTCAGAAATTCCCACTCAACATGAAAACTCTAACCTTGAAACCAAAGCTGAAATAATTTTGTAAAAAATTACTAAAATTTGTCATTGAAAACAATAATATACATTTAAAAATTGGTTGAAAAATACTCAAGGCTAATTGTAAATATGCCTAATTGTTATTGTCAATCAGAAATATAATTACTGGATTTTTCCCGTTTTAAAATCTTTTATACAGTAGAACTTATTGAAATAAGCCGTTTGTCAACACTCGTTAAATTAGTGCTCATACTTTTCAGATGATTAATTTGCACTAAAGCTTTGAATTTGTTTATCTCCCTCTGTATTAAGTCCAGGATATGATGATATTAACGTGAAGCAGGTTAATAATCTTGGTGCTGGTGCTTTTTGGTCTCTCAACGCCGACATCGTAACCCAATACAAATTTATTAGCCCGACTAACAGCGAAAAATTTAAACAACAAAATAAATTTGTCAACAAAGTGATTTCAAAACGCAAATCTGACGTCAGTCTTGTCACTTGAACGGCTATTTTTTTCGTGTCGGGTCCACGAAGAGTCACGCAGTCTAACCTAGTTTGAATTAATGACGTTGTTCGAATTAAAACATCCTTCGTTCTAAATTAGGATCGTGTGGTCTCGCATACGTGTTGTCGGGGTGTGACAATAATTCGTACGGATCATTGATCGTCTATTGGCCAAACAATAATAATACGTACACGGGAACGATGACGATGGTTTTGTAAGATTTGGCTGAAAGCGTCGGTATAAAATTTTTCAGCGAAAACATCATGTTTGTGTATAATCTCAAAGGATTTTTATCTGACACAAATATTAATCATATTTTTCTCTATTTGAACTTTAAATTATGCGTAAACATATAAATAAATTTTTGAAATTAATTGAGGTAAAATATTTTCATTTTATAAAAATCTTTCAATATATTTTATATTTTAAATAATAAATATGTTAAGTATGCATAAAAGTATTATTAAAGCTTTTTATTATTATTGATTTTTTTTTAAATTAAACTTTTCAATTTTTTAAATTTAAACATTCATATTACCATTTTAAATTCTTTTTTATATAAAATATTTTTAAATTATTATTTATTTTTTCATTTTTAAATATTTAAAGAAATATTATTGTAATTAAATTTATTGAAATATTTATTTTAATATTTGTACTATTAGTTATTTTAAATAATCAATTTTTCATATTTTTACCGTTTAGTTAAACAAGAGTTTTAGTTACTGGATTATTATTAATTTATATATAAAGATAATAATTTTGAAGAATTTATCAAAACAAATATTTTTTTAAATTTAGGTATTTCTTTATTTTATTTAATTTCTTTTTTTATTATATGAAATAATTTATTAAAACTTCAATTTTTAATTAAAATATTTATTATTTTTTAAAATTATATTAATTATCATTAAAATTTGTAAACTTATTAAGCTTAATTTTTTCATATTTTAAATTTCCATTTTTTTTTTCATAATACTAATACTAATAATAATTTTTAATAATTTATTTAAATATTTATTTTTTATGATTATATTTAAATATAGAATTTCTTTTAATTTATATTTTTAAAATTTTAAATATTTAAAATAAAATTGTTAATTTTATAGAAATATGAATATTTCTTTTTTTAATTTGTAACAGAATAATTCAACATAATAAACATTTCATATAATTTTTATTCCTTATCTATTCTCTTTGGTTTTATTAATAATATTTAATATAAAATACTATACGTATTTGTCTAAAATATAATTTTGTACAAATACGTATATTAAAAAAAAAATTTCAATTTTTTTTAAATTATAAAAAATATTAATTTTATTGAAATATTTATTTTATATTTTAACATTTAATTAAATTTGAAGAACTTTGTGTTTTAATTTTTTTGAATTATAACAATTTTTATGTTTTGCTTCTCTTTTGAGAGTGTTTAACTATTTTTTAAATTTTTTTAGTAATTTTTTTAATTTTGTACTGAGTAAATATTATTTTTATGAATTTCAGAACTCAACTAACATTTAAATATTATGTAAGTTGATATTAACATCGTTTAGTAGCACATACAAATGTTTACCCAACGCCAACAAATCCTGAACAACCTGATGAATTAAATATTCGACAAGTTCCATTTATAAATGACAATATTTACGATCGTTTCAACTCTAAAAGTGTTGATAATGTGTCCGAGTATTAAAACATAACGTGGTTTTATGCTTTGGCGCATTTCCCAACTTCAAAAAAAGGATTATGCCAATAAAACTTAACGCCATTTTACCCATACGACCAAATAGAATTATCAACGGGTAACATTTGAAAATTTCATGTAAATGAAACATTCCGGTCTAAATAAAATCGACACGTATTAAATGATTGTGCTCACGTGAGTCGAAACACGTACGCTGAAAGTGTGATATTTTTAAATGGCAAGCTGTTTTAAATTGGTATTTTTATTATTTACACTAAACACGTTAAATTTTATTCGCATTGAGGTATAAATTCACAATAATTGTGTGTTAATAATAAACAGATATTCGAATAAACTGTTATAAATATAAAGTTTACTTTAGAACAAGGTAATAAATTAACTGCTACGTAAATATATTCCTGGCTTTATATCCTTATTAATCTGATTCCCAGAAAAAAATATAATTCTTTCGGATTCACTAATTTAACTTGTAAATTTTAAATCTGTTTTCGTTAGGTTAATATATTTAAATAATAAAGTAGTAGTTTTATGTGTTAAGGAAATGTGATTAAATAATATTAAAAAATCAGACTAAACAACACAAAACGAATGAGACATTTAGTCACGTGATAGCAATTTTACTACAGACACAATTCAAGAGATGTCGAGGTTATTTTTAATGGAAGACCGCGTGATTATTTGTAGGAGTATGGCGCCTTGAAACTATACAATTTTTTTGACAATTATTAATAAGTTTTACTATCTTATTGTTACAGTCGTAAAACGTAACACGAGTAAACTGTTTATATGAGTTACTGTGGAAAACAGTTAATCATTTATTTGGCCTCAAGACATTAATTTATTTTAAAGTTTACTTGACCTTTGAATCAATCACAAATTCAATACTATTGTATTTTTGGAGAGTACAGTAAAAAAAAGTTGAAATTTCTGAGAAATTATAGTAGTTTCATAGTTTATTAGTTGGCAGATAAATCAATACCTACGTGTTCATGGTTTAAAATACATTTCAAAATTAATCAAAGTGATAAATTAATGTGGAATAAGGAATATTCAATATTTTTTAATATCAAATCAGCACATTTATAAATTATTTTGTAGACAATATATGATTAATTAATAATAACTTTCCATGTTTTATTCATATGTAATTTATACCTCCTTTGATGTTAAAATTGGAACGAATATAATATTTTATTTTTTAACAAAGTTACTAGTTTAAATTTTATGTTTCTTTAAATAAAACTGAATAAATCTTTCAAGGCTGTTTGATTTTCTTCATTTCAAGTATTAACTTCACAAATTTATTTAATTTAATTTAGTACTTCTTTACTGAAAATTTAATTATGTTTATCCAGAATTAAATATATAAGAAGTAATTTATTGAAAGTTGTCTGGTAATTTATATATATTTTTATGACTTAATTTTTTAAATTTTTTGTAATATTCTTCTTAAATTTAATTAAAAATTTTGGAAAAAAATATTAATTACTGGATATTGAATTAGAATGTATAAATAATTTTATGTTTTTTATGATAATAAATAATATTTGTATTCCATATTTTTATTCATTCTTAAATTTTTCAAAATTAAATATTAAAAATATAAATAATTAATATTATTTTAATGAAAGTTATCTGGTTACTTATACATTTTTTATAATTTTTAATTTTAATTTAATAATTCTTTTTTAAATATATTAAATATTTCTAAAATTTTTTATATTTATTTATTATATAATTTATATATTTTTTAATTATTTATAAAATAACAAAAAATATTATTACTTCAAAATTTAATTTTTAAATTTATTTTTATCATTATGTATTTATTTGTTAATTTAATTTGCGTAATAATACAATTTTTCTCTCACAATTTCTAAATCAAAATGATAATATATATAATAAAATGATGCTTATAAAAATTATGAGGATAAATTAAAATGTACTGCTATAAATAATATTTTTAAATAAATTTTATTAGCATAGTAATAAATATAGTTTCATTTTATTATTAATTATTAATTTCAAATTTATTTATTCTTGTCCAAATTTAAATTATATATAAATAATATTAATAATTAGTATAATCTTTATGTTTACATTTTCTTTAATAAAATAATTTTTATAATATATACTTTTAAATTATTGTTTCAATATATATTTTGTAATTTATTATCTTTTTACTTTTAATTATCATTATATATAGATTTCTTGATTTATTTTGCCTAATAATAAAAATTCATGATAATCATGTTAATATGATTAAATAAAATGATTTTTAAATAAATTTGGAGAAATAATAATAATATTTAACAAACTTTATTAATATGTAATGTTTTTAATTTTACATAATATATAATAATTTTATATTTTCCATGTTTTATTAGTAAGTTAATATTTATTTATATTTGCATTTTTTATTAACCCTCTATTTTTTTAATATTTGATTTAAATAGAATGGTATAAATATATTAAAACCATTTTTATCGTTTCAAATATTACATTTTTGATTGTAATAACATTTACACATTTTTTCTAAATTAAAAATAAACAATATTTTAAATTCTTTTTCTAAAAGTATTACTCAGTTTTTTATTATATATATATTATATTTATTTAAACAAATTTAAATATTTTTAAATAAATATGTTTAATTCAAAAGTTTATTATTATTACTGGTGTTAAAACTTGATGTTGATATTGAAATCGATATTCAAGAAGTTCGCCTTTCCGAAATGTGTTTCGGATCAAAACTGTGGCTTATTAAAATCCGTGGATGTTTTCGGTCCGAGTGCGATCTGTTATTTATCAAACCAATAAATAGATCAGGATATAAACGACCGATTACTAATATTACGTATCAACAAAAGTTGCCAAACAGTCTTGAATTATGATTGTACCGGGAAAACTGTGACCGACGCTCCAGATGGCCGTCTGTTCGTATATAGATGCCCGATGACGAAGCCGCAATAATATAAATACCTATTAAATGAATATAAATCAAATCTATTTATACGGTTGATAGACAGACAGACGAATATTCCTTTACATTTTCTTGGAAAACGATTTTTATCCCCATTTTACTTTCGTTGACTAACTGATTTTTCGGAAAAATCTATTTTTGCGTCGGAACATGTGTCGACGAGATTCCGAGCAACCATTTATAATGTTTCGATGCGCTTATGTAATTTTTTTTGAGCTAGACTTGGTCCATGAGGAAATTGAGTTCGTTGGTCAACTCAAACACTTGATGTAAATTTATGTAAATATTTTTCTATAGACAACAAAGGGTTTCTAAAACGGGTAGTCAATATTTGTAAAAAGTCTAAATAAAATTATTTTCCAATGTAAATTTAAATTTCCAAAATTTCCTTATCGTTTTTAAATGTATTACCCCAAAATACTTTTTCTATATTGTTACAGAGGCGTAGATTCGGTAAATTTGTCCTCTTTTTCTCGTTCTATTTTCTATGCCAGTGAATATTTTTAAAAACTATTAAGCTTTTGATACTCTCTTCATTATCTGGAAAATTAAAATCAAATATTTTTACTTGCAAATAAATTAAAAATAACAAAATATAATAAATACTAAATATTTTGTGAAAATTCTAAATATTTACAATCAAACAAACACATCTTCAAAAACATTTCATGTTTAAATTTTGACATCAATATTTAAAACAAAAACCAGAAACGAAACCGTTTAATGTTCAATCACTCTTATTACCGAAATAAATATTCAACCAAGGCTGAAACGCATTTGGATTAATCACATAAAAATATTTACGACTCTAAATTCCACATAATTGTAAATCATGATTCAAAAGAACAAAACAAAAAGAACTTTCAAAAGTCACAAATAACTTAGAATAGAACAAAAGACAAATCCACAAAGGAATATCTGCGGTCTGACACTAAAATTAAGTTTGAATTTCAATGACAAATGCACATTTAAAATTTATTCGGAAACGTGTGTCGAATGAATTTATCTTGAATTATAATTTAAAAGTATAAAAAACTAAATTTACGTATTTACCAAAATATACGTACGAATTGTGTGAAAAGTGATTAAACTGTTTATTTATATTTCTTTAACACATACAGTTTAATTGAATTATTTATTTGAAAATGCTTAGGATTTTATAACTGGAACGATTGGCCAAAGGCAACATATATCTTAAAAATTTATTTAGATTTTTTATTGTTTATGTCTATTTTAACGTAGTTTTAGACTGTCTAGTGCAATGCATTTAACTTTTGAGTTAATGAACTTTCTAATAATTAAAGTACGTGTACTTTTACGAAAATAGTGTACAAAATTGTAAATAAACCTATTAAATAATACATACATACAGAGGCTTAACATGTGTAATTAACCAAAATAAATGAAATACTTACTTACTTTTTCTTTAGAATTTCTCATTTGTTTTTGCCTAATCCAAAGTATAGGCAATATTTACAATTCTATTGACGTATTTTCTGGGAATTAAAATACGTACATGAAGTATGAAAATATTTTGAGCAGTGGAAAATAAATACTTTTCACTATTGTGATAAACCGGAACTAATAAAATGAAAGTTTAAAAACATATGTGGTATTTTAGAGACTTAGAAAAATTATTTATCATCAATTTTATTTAGTAAAATTTTATAAGAAAAATATATTATTTTTTTATATTACCTACATCCGTAAATTTAACTAAAGTTAAAATAAGTTATCCAAATAAATTATATGAAATATTTTTGGTATTTAACACATGCATCAGATTTATTTAATTTTCCGGATAGTTAAATTCCGTTTAGTTATGTAATACAGGAAGAGTCTAAAAATATATCATGTCATGAAAATGCATTGCCCTAAATTATTTTCCAAAATTATGATAAGATGATGATAAACTTTTAATTGAAAGGTTATTAAAAATAAACAAAATTAATTAACCTTTTATATTTCAAATATTTAAAAATTTACAGATGATTAAACTAAATAAATAAAACTTTCTTTTAATCTAAAATATATTTTTGTTATAACACTATATTATTATAAACATATTTTGTCAATTAAAACCATTGTTTTAAAAATTTTTAGACAAATAAGTTAAATAAGTTAGTATAAATTTTCACATTTTTTATATATATATATATAAAATATAATATATAATATTATAAATATTATATAATTTTAGTTTCAAAATTTTATTATTAGAAATTATATAAAACTACTTTAAAAAGTTGTAAAAACATTTAATCTTCTATTTATAAATTTATAGTTTTTTTATTATTTAGAATAGTGGGAATTTTAAAAAATGTTATTGCTTTTTTATTATTTAGAACAGTTCTAATTTCAGAAGTGTAATATAAATAAAAAATAATAGATCTTATAAATTTTAATTACTGAAAAAATATATAAAAATTAAATATTTTAATTTTAGAAATTTATATAAATATAAATTTTTAACATTAATTTTTATACATTTATTGTTTATTGTTGAAAGAAGACAATAAAAATTGTTTTCTATTCTATATTTGGCAGAAGCTTTTTTTAACATTTTCATAGACAATTAATAGAAAATTGATCGAAAACTGAACCTGATTCTGTTTCTGAATTAATAACTTTATTTAAAATCGAAGAACAACAAATTCAGAATCAGGTTCAATATCTGAAAAATATGTCCTTCACTAAAACTTCATCTTCCTAAAAATTTTTTGTTGCACATATTGCACTAAAACTTGAACTTTCAAATGTGAAACACTTTCAGTTCTTTGTTATTAATCTGTTTTCACTTTTATTATGAAAAAATAAAAATCAGTGAAGTGGATCAGTTAAACTTCTTTCTTACAGCAGTTTCCAGTTGTAGCCTATTGTTCTCCATCAAGAAACTTAAAAATTATAGTTTTTAGAGTATAATTTAGTGTTAAATTTGCTTTGACATTTTCTTATCATCTTTCATATTCACTGTAAATATTTGCCCAATATACCCCAATACATCATGTCCTTCACCGTGTCAAGATATGCCAGGTATACATCCAAATTTCGTTTTAATATCCATTGGGTGTTTACCCAATGACCTTCACTGCTTCTGCTTGCATAAATCTTATTAATGATAAGTGGAAAACATCAGATAATTTCAGATTTAACCTATTAGATCTTAGAATCAAGAAGATCCAATCAATTTGATGACACCTCTCATTTATATTCTTTTAAGGATATTTTGACAAGCTACAAACGAATGAGTTAAGTCAGTATTTGATAATCCCAAATATTTTTATTATATTTTTCAATTATTTATATGTATAGATGATTAGTTAGATTAGTTGAACAGAAGACAGTTTCAGTAAGAGATTTAATAACATATTCTGCTAAAATAACCTGTCACTGAAATTTGAAAAGTATCTAGAAAGTATCATATACTGGCTTACCTCATTAGTTCTTACAATTATTTTAGTTCGTTGAGTCAACAAGACACAAATTCAATTTACTGACACATTTATTCCACGATGGTTTAGTTGGTCAGAAGACACAGTCACAGACTTATTTATATCCTACAAATGAAACGGGAAAAATATTTTGAAAGTATCTGTTAATAATTAATTTATTTGTTTGATGACTCCTATCATTTATACTTTTTAAGGATATTTTGATAATCTCCAAACGAATGAGTTAAGTCAGTATTTGATATTCTCAAATATTTAGTATATTTTTCCATGATTTAGTTAGATTAGCTGATCAGAAGAGAGTTTCAGTAAGAGATTTATTAATATATTCTGCTAAAATAACCTGTCACTGAAATTTGAAAAGTATTTAGAAAGTATCATATACTGACTTAACTTATTAGTTCTTACAATTATTTTAGTCCGTTGAGTCAACAAGACACAAATTCAATTTACTGACACTTCTCAATTATACAATTTTAAAGATATTTTAATAAATATC
Organism: Aethina tumida; assembly: GCF_024364675.1. Classification (NCBI taxonomy): domain Eukaryota; kingdom Metazoa; phylum Arthropoda; class Insecta; order Coleoptera; family Nitidulidae; genus Aethina; species Aethina tumida. Next base: position 5,219,062 of record NC_065441.1, read on the forward strand.
AAAATTGTGACATACGTTAGTTATTATATTGTCATATATTTTTCATATTTATTCCACGATGGTTTAGTTGGTCAGAAGACACAGTCACAGACTTATTTATATCCTATAAATGAAACGTGAAAAATATTTTGAAAGTATCTGTTAATAACTTAATTCATTAGTATTCACAATTATTTTAGTCCTTTAAGTCCACCATGTCCATGATTTAATTAGTTTAATTGATAAGAAGACATAATTCCAGTTACAGACTTATTCATATGCAATATTTTTTAGGCAATTTAGTATAAATCACCTATGAAGGTACTAAATTAAATGGAATATTTTCCTGGACTGCAAAAAGCCATTCAATTTGTATTTTAATGTTATTATTGAATAAAATCAAGTTGTAAATAAAAAAGTTACACTAAAAGTATTAAAAAAAAATATTTATTTAAAAGTGGTTATTACATTTTAGTTGTAAAACTAAAGACAAATTATATATATATATATATATATATATATATATATATATTATAGGATAATTTAAACAAAAATTTAACTTATAGGTACTAAAAATTTCACTATTAATATTTCTGAAATGAATACATATATATTATACAAATTATTAAAAAATTTTGAATTGTAAACAATATACTTTGTACCTGTTAAAACAGAACGTTCTATTTTCGTCCGTGTTTTATTATCAGAATGAACTTAACCGTGCAATAAATCGTATGCAATATCCCACCGCAAACGATTACCCTGAATTTTGCACATTAAAACGCGTCCAATTAGACGCCATTGCGTTTACCAAAAATACAACAAAACGTTAATCTGGCGACCCGAAAAGTCCGCATTTACGTAATTTAACGAGCGCAAAAACAAAAGCTAGAGCAAGATCAACAGCAACAGTCCCACGATCCCAACGATATTGTTGACAAAAATCACTTACCACCGACGCTCTTCGATTTCAAGATGTGCGTGAACGACTCAGTACCCATTAGGGCCGTCTTGAACGAGAACTTCCTTATTTCAGCATCACTGCGCGATATGGTAATCATTTAAGATAAACAATTTGTCACATCACTGCACCGCTCAAACGACTGTCTCTCACCTCAACACCAATATCATCAAAATATTAAAATCAACAAAAAAAAAATTCACACAATCACAACTCGTGTCTCGTGCCGAAATTCGCCATAACACAATTCACCGAGCGTTATATCAAATCGTGCACATGTATTAAATAGAAATTTTCTAAACTGGTAGGCGATCCTGAAACGCTGCTGAGTTATTTTCGGACAGCGTATAGTGGATAGTACGATTGAAAATACAGCACTGCCAGCTTCAGGATTGTTGTACGATTCGGTTGGTTCCTACTTCATTTCGATTTTTTTTTTCCTTCGCATTTTAAAATAGACCTTTTTGTGTGCGGACGCGACGTCTTCACTCCTCCTCGAAGCTTCACTCGCTCCAGTTTCCTTCACCTTCATCGAAATGTTACTAGAGACATTATTGGATTAAAAAAGGCTTCCTTTGTAAATATTTAATTTTTTATTTGTCTTGGGCTGCTACAAAATTAAACAAGAAACAAAACGTGGAAGAAAGATGTTTTCTTTTTAAAATAATACGTATTAATGTCATTAATTTGGCAACTAAAAGCTATAAAAAAAAAATTCGAACCTCATTCACAGTTAATTAACGAAATACTTTGATGGGTTTGTTGTCAATTAAAGCACTTGCTAAAATTAAACACAGCCATATTTTATCACAGTTCATTAAAAAAAATAATGTCCATGCAATTTTAAATTATATATAACTAACAATAAATGCAGATTGGACTTTCACCTATGCATATTAACATTTTCATTTGATTATTTTAAGCCGTTGTTATTGATCGACATTAAAATAAATTAACTTTACGTACATTGCCTACATAATCAAACAGCATATGATAATAATCAATCGTGATCGATTTTAAAATATACTTATATTTTGAGATTGGAACGTCAAACAATTTTTCCAATGATTATTACGGTAATCGGTGGTTAATGTTAAATAAAACAAATGATTTCCTGCAAGTGAAATATAGTACAAAATTAATTATTGGTGCGACTAATGCATCAAGATTTATCATCGAGGCAACGTACATTTGCAATCAATTCTTTAAATAAATCGATACTTATTTCACTGTCGGTTGGCCAAAACTATAAGGTCTGTTGCCAATGTAAACATGTCAGGAAAAATCAAAAACTATTCCGTCATTAGAGGATACTGTCACAGTTTGTAACCACACACAACTAAAAAGGTGGACGGTAATTAAACCATGTTATTAAAATAAAAATTGTGTATATTAAACGTGTTTGACTAACATATTTGTCAATATTGATAAGTCAGTTACATTTAACCTGTTAAAATATGATATTTCAATAAAAAAATATTTATATTTACAGTATTGTTTATAAACAACGTGAAAAGTGATGTTGACTAATTAAAACTTAACATTTTAAAAAAAGATTATGCGCATTTATATATTTTTTAAATTTCATAATTACTAATAAATTAATTCAAATATTTACAAAAAAGATAACAAAATTAGCAATTGTATATTTTAAAAAATGTTCTGAAACTGTTTTAACTGATTTATATTATTAAAATAGAAGAAAATACTTTTAATTTTAATATATTATTTTATTATGTTTCATTTTTTATTATTTATATTATATTATACTTAAGATTATATTATCCGAATTATTTAAAATATTTACAAATAAAAATAATAAAATAAAAAATTGTATATTTTAAAACGGTTTTCTATTTATAAAATGATTTAAACATTTTTTTATTTTATTAACCGTCATCTTTAAATTACTTATAATATATGATTAATACTAATTTCGTTTTAATTGTTGTAAATAAATTTTATTTTATTTACTTTATTTATAATGTATTAAAATATTTACCCAAAAAATAAGAGACATATGATTGGAGAATTTGTAATAGATTTAAACATATTTTATATATTAAATATAAATAGCATAAAATTACCAAATTTACAAATATGCCTGTATTCAATATATTGTTATATAAAGTATTTTAATTGGTTCTATTTTTTAACTGACTTATTTTTTATATAAAAAATTAAATTAAAATTTAGCATCCAACTTTTTTGCTAATTATAATTGTAATATAATTGAGAACGTCTGAACATTTTATATTATTAATTTTAGTGGTGCTTTACTAAACTACATATAATTTTAATAAAATATCAATTTCATAATATAAAATAAATTTATAACAATAAACATAAAAATAGTTTCATATAGCTCTACACATTTTTACCTTATCTATCTAAAATGGCGTCTAATTTACAAATATATTAAAAATATCATTTATTCAACTTATTTACTTCTTTGATAATTATTAATATAATGGAAAAAAAAATTGCAACAATTATAAAAATTTTAATTTACAACATAATATATTCATATCTTTAAAAATTAATAGAAAATATTTAACAATGTTAATTCTAAAATTAATTTCTAATTAATTAATGAATTAAAATAATATATAATTACTAAAAATTAAGAAAAATTATTATAAAATTTATAATGAATAAAAAAACATATTTAAACATCTTATTAACTATAATTATTAAAAAAGAATAATTTAATATTAAGAAAATTTTAAATGTTTCTAATTAATTATTCAAAAAAGATTAATTTATACAATTTATAAGAAATAAAAACTAATAAATAAAATCATAATTAAAAGTCTTACATTTTTCCAATTTTATCTATTTTATGTAAGTGTAAAATGGATAACAAAATTAATAATTATGTTTTTAATCTCTATTTTAAAAAGTATGTTCAATTTTATCAAATGATTTAAGTAATTTATTATATAATATAACTGATTTTACTTATTAGATAGAACTTATTTCTTAGTTCTAGTTATTAAAACAGAAAAAAATAATAAATATATTCCATTACTTTATTTATCACCATCACTATAAATTGACAAATTAAAAATATATATTTAACAACATTAATTCTAATAATAATTTAGAATCAATTAATGTATTAAATAGTTTTATTTTCCTTTATATATCATCTTTAAAAATGGCAGGTTCCCATGGTATTAAAAAAATAAGAGAAATATGTGTACAAAATTTATAATAAATGTTAAAATATATAAAAAAATTAAATGAATATAAAAACATATTTAAAAATATTTTTAACTACAATCATTAATTTAGAAAAACTAAAATTTTAAAGTACAAGTTTATGCGCATGTACAATTTTTTAATTAATTTTTCTAACAAATAACATAACAAATAAGATACTCTGCAATTGTCTGTTTAAAAAACGGTAGCTTAAAAGTATCAATAAATAAATAAAGGAGAAAATATGCAGTCTATCTAAAATAAATATAAAAATATTGAGGAGAATTCCACCAATTATTAAGATGGCGTCCAGTATCCAAATTTTAAAAATCTTTTAATTTAGTTTTTTCATTTAATTAACTTTCTATTTAGAATTAAAAAATGAATATTATAATTTACATTAAATGTATAATATATAATAATTATTAATATAATTATTAAAATTAAAAAAACATGATTTAAAACATCTGAAAATTGTTAAATATATATTTAAGATGGCGCCCAGTCTCCAAAGCTTAAGATATCCCTCTTAATTCAGTCTGCTATTATATAAAATATTTACAATAATGTCTACATAAGCAGGTACAATAAAATGTTGGAATTGCTAAATTTAGAATGGATGTAAATGTCAAAGAACATTAAAATTTTATCACACTACGAAAAGTAAGAACAACGCAGCCATCTTTTAAAATGGCGCCCAAGTACCAAACAAAACTAAAAAAGCCCCATTTTCAATTTAATATTATTTAATGCATTTAATATTCACATACATTAGAAATAATACAGTTAACACCTAACATTAGAAAAGTTTATAGAAATTATGTTTTAAATTCTAAATATTTAAAAGGTTTTGATATTTTATTGTAAACATTTTCATTTAAACATGCTTATCAATGATAAGCATCCATCTTCTCTCCATTTTCAACATCATCACAAATTACATTTTCCCTCCCCCAAAAAGATAAGATAAACAATTCACCATCTTTAAAATGGCGTCCATTTATCTTGGAACATATTCAAAGCCACTTATCTAATCTAACTTCCATTTTACCGAAATATTTGAAAGATAATTCAAAATGAAACATCGATAAAACCAATAAATCCGCAACGTGTTCCTGTTGGTGGCATTTTCGGTCGGTTTATCGATCGAACTCTGTAAACCATCAAGTAAACCAGATCCTAATTAGTTCCAATAAACCATTTATAACGCATCGAGGTAAATAATCGCAGCGGTGTTCTAATTTAAAGTGTCAGCATCGACGTGCTAAACCGGCGAATAGAACGAACCGATTGTCGGTTCAGTTTAACCTGTGACGTGCACATATAATTTTACAAAATCTTTCACGATATTCCATTTCGGTTATTACACCCGGTCTGTATTTATTTTAGGAAGTCGAATATGCACGGGATGACTGGACGGAAATTTCTTCAGAATGTGAATTTGGTTTTATCGAATGAATCACGGCGATTTGTGTTATTTAGAATTTTTGACGGTATTTTTGTGGTGGGCGACAAATTCGGATGCAACACTCTAATGTGGGTTTAAGTGGACTATTATTAAAATGTTTAATAATATAAATATCTTTATTTCATAAACATAATTAATAAGTTAATATGTTACAGAAATTTTACATATTTGATTAATAGAGTTTAAATAATATCCAAAAATATAGAATACGCCATGTCCAGACATTGTTACAATACTATTATATTTTATATAAAATCGTAACATTGTTTAATTAATTTTAATTTGACACTAATTATTATTTTGGTAATAATTGTGACATTTATAGCAAAAAATTTCGTCTAAAAACCTTCGTAAATTATTTTATACAATATTTAGTCCTCAAACATTCCTTTAAATCTATCAAAATATACCAAATATAAAAATAATAAATTTGAAATTTGAAATTTATCAGAAATAGTAGATAGATATTTTTGTAGCATTTGGATAATAAAATTGACCATATTATCTCAAAAATTTAATAAAATACTTATTTGCTTAAAAAAATTATATTCATTTTATCCATCGATTTGTTTCAATTTCAATATATTATCTCAAAATTTTAAGGAAATATTTATTTTATATAAATATCTAGAAAGTTATCAGAAATATCGTTATATCTTATAAAAAGATAATTTTATTAAAAATTTTTTAAAGCTTCGTTATGGTTCCCATTTGAAATAAAAAAAAAAACATCTCTAAATTTTGAGAAAATATTTATTTGGATAAATAACTTAAAATCATTCAATTTATTGATTTATATTATATATAATCTTGAAATTCATCAGACATATGACATCCTAGCTATAATAATTTAATTTATATAAATTATAAAGCTTGATTTTTTCTGAATTTTAAAATAATGGATTCTATTTAAAATAAAATATTTTAACATATTATCTCTACGAATTTTAGGAAAATATTTATATTTATAAATAACTCATATTCACCTCATTTATTTCATAGATGAAAATATTGAATGTTTCGAAATTTATAAGAAACGTAATTATGTCTCAAATAAATATAATTTTTTAAAAATTAATATTAAGTTATATATTTTTGGAAGCTTAAAAGCTATTATGGTTAGTAAATAAGAAAAATAAATATATCTATAAAATTGGAAAATATTTATTTGTGTAAAAAAATATATACCTTTAATAAATTCATTTACCATATATCATAGACGATAATTTTAATTATCTCAAAATTCGTTATAAATATTATTACTTCTAAACTAAATATAATTCAATATATTAAAAATTATATATTTTTGGGAAGATAAATTGTTTTGCTTCATTTTAAAGCTATTATGGTTACCATTTGGAATACAAAAATTTGAATATATTATCTCTAAAATTTAAGATAATATTTGTTTTTATAAATAACTCATATTCACTTAATTCATTCATTTATTTCATAGAAAAAAAATATTGAATATTTCGAAATTTATTAGAAATGTCAGTATATTTCAAATAAATATAATTTTTTAAATCATAAATTATTTATTTTTGTAAGCTATTATGGTTAGTAAACAAAAAACAGTAAATATATCTATATATCTATATCTAATTTTTGGAAAATATTTATCTGTGTAAAAAATATTTATACCTTTAATTAATTCATTTATATCAACCCGAAATTCGTTAGAAATATTAATAATTCTTAGCTAAAAATAATTCAATATATTATAAATTTTGAGAAGGTAAATTGTTTTACTTTATTTTAAAGCTATTAAGGCAAAAATTTGAATATATTATCTCGAAATTTTAAGAAAATATTTATTTGAATAAATATCTAACTTATATTTCATTAATTCATTCATTTATTTCATAGTTGAAAGCACTGATATCTCAAAATTTTTCAAAAATATATTTTTAATATTATCATATTAACATATTATCTCGAAATTTAAAAATAAATAATTATTTTTATAAATAACACATATTTATTTCATTAATTTATTTCTTTTATATGTAAAAATATTGAATATCTTGAATTTTATCAGAATTTATAAATTTGTATATAAAAACAAATATATAATATAATTTTGGTTGTTAATATCAAACGTAAAAACATTTTTGTGTTTTGTAGTTTTAAATGTTTAAAAAAGAAAATTTTGCTTAATCTGAATAAATTAATCAAAATTGTTGTTTATATAAATATGTAAACAATGTCAATTATTCTTGGTATTGTTAATTAAAATTTTTGATATAATAGTTAGTTTTTTTATTACTTATATAAAAGCATAGTAATATTTAAAAAAAAAATAAAAATACATAATTATATATTTATTAATCAACTTGTTTTAAGTCGGTTATAAAATCTGAAAATTGTATTTAGAATGTATCCAAATTAAATCTGCCAGCTATTGGTAATGAAATTTTCGTAGATTTCATCAGCGATTTTCCCAAGTTTCAAAAATAACAGAACACATGGCGCTGATTAGAGCGTATTTACGAAAGCAACTGAAAATATGAACTGAAACATGAAATGTATACAAATTGTTTGAAATATTTCTATACTTAATTATAATTATAAACTTAATTTGGGCTATCTATTTTAGTTACCAGTCAATTTTTCAATAAACGTGTACGTTCTCTAAACTAATTTGACCACATGCGTCAAGCTAATCGACGGCATTCCTCACTATCAAATCTTTCAAATTTGTATTTTTAGCAATCAAAATAAATAAAACCACTTCCCCTTTTAACATCCAAAATGGTAAATGAAACACTTTAGTTTTGAAATCGTTAAAGAGTGATTTCTGTTTCGAGATGGAAACTTCCAAAACTGCAGGTAGATGAAACGCTAAAAAACGTTTCGAAAATTTGGATTCCATCCAAAAACCTTTGCACAAAAGCGACAATCTAAAATTGATCGTATTTTTCCGCCAGTCAAAATCGATCGTAAAACCACCACCGTCAAAACAAAATTAATATTAAGAAGTTAAAAATCAAAAACCTTCCCAATTATCCTCTAGGAAGCGACCGGCTAAATCGGTACGAGTCGGTTTAAAAATACCGACCGCACACTTCAATTCAACACACATATCAGCACTATAAATACGATCTCCGTTGCATATCATATGTTGGTGACGTCAAAGGGGAATCTAATTAATCACATGTGTACGGTCCTGTGTTTTATCGGACGAAATTCGACTTTTCCATGTATTTTTAGACGAGTCGTACACTGCTCCTAACTGGTTCAAAATCTTGCTAAACAACACACACGTTTCCATCTATCCAATGTGTTAAAAACGAATTGGGTCGTTTATATTGAGCAAAAGATGGAGCTACTCCATTAAAATAGACCATACATTGTTGCTTTGAAACTCAATAATGGCAACACTTTTAAATTGTTATGACAATAATGTCATTAAGTGACACAGTAATTTGAAACCTTCCCAAAAATTTATGGTGTAACATAACTTCTAAATTTTTCGTAAGCCATCCGAAGTTTACCAAAAGAACAGCCTCAAAATGGTTATGGACCAGTTCGTAACGACTTACCGTAAGGACTTCCTTTGGCCTTACGTCAGGACTTTCGGCATAAGGTACAGTAGCCGAAAAACTTGTTGCACATCCTTCAAACTGCCTCTAATTTCTAGACCTGAACCAACGAATCTCTTCCAAGTCCAGTACAGAGATCCGAATCAGGTTTGCGCCTGCCATTGTCTGGAGAAGCCAAAATCACCTTCGGAACAACACCAACTGGTCGGTCCTTTGGCGGTTCACGAAGAATCATGGAGCAGACAGGGTCCCATGGGGCCGCTTCTCAATCCCAAAATGTATCCGGCCAAGGTGGCGGAAAAACCGGAAACTTCACCGGCCGCCAACTACAACCAACCCAACGTGTTCTTGCACAAGGTGAAGTTTGCAGCAATTGGAGTTTGGTGACGTAATTTGAGCTTGTGTTTTAGCTTCAAGAAAAGTATCCTTTCGTCTATGAGTGCTTGAGGCAGGCACCTCCAAGTGACATGCTTGCACGTATAAACAGAGACAGATTAAGAACAACCTACCAGGTGGACTTCTGCAAGATGAGTAAGTGTCTAGCTGTTCCATTTATTAAAATTGTCATGTTCGTAAGAACTCCGCGAAGTTTTATTAAACTTTCGGCACTCATTAGTGCCAAATTTTGCTCCTCTGGCAACACATAGAAACATAGACACACTTACAAACCAAACTTCGGTTTAGAAGTGTCATTCCTTAAATTTACGATTAAAAAACCAACATGGAGGTAAGACATCAACAGCCCAACATCAAACTGACGTTAACCTTTCTTCCTTTTAGTGGAGTACCCGAACGCCCCGTACGACGAATTGCTAAGAGCCGCGAACATGGAGGGTGGACAGCCGTGTAGCGAACCCATAATCCTGCCAGGCGATTGGTACAGACCCACCAAAAAGGAAGTGGGTCCGGGTAAAGGTGCAATGAACCGCATGAGGTCCTCGGGTCTAACGTCCACGTCCGCCGACGACAAGGGCATGTGCAAACTGCCTTTCGGCACGGCCGCCGCTTTGCCCACCGAATATCAAGATGGTGTTTCGAAATTGGGAGCGTACATTATAAAAGAAGGTCTTCACACTCATCCTAGATTGCCGGGAAGACTCAAGGACGCCTTCACTTTAGTCAAGAATCCCGTTCGCAAGAATTAATACTGTGTGTCTTTGTTATTTCTAAAATAAAATTGTTGTTGTCTACTGTTGATTTTTTATCCATTTTTATCTGTGAAAGGTAACTGCTAGTTTAACAGTTTTTTTATGCTTTTAGGAGAGCATGTTTCTGGTGGTAACAAAAAGGCCATGTACGAAGCCAGGGGGCCGAAGGAGATTGTGTGTCCACCAAGAAAAATACCAAAAAGGTCAGTTGAAAAGAAATACATTAAAATTAATTTTGGTTTGGATTCAGACTATGACAAGCGTGCTACCACTGGAATTAATTTTGAAAGAAAAGAATATAAATATGGTTAGTAATAAATTTATCATCAAAGTTTGTCATGATTTAAGTCCAACTAAATTTATTAGATCTATAAATATATGACTATTTCTCCTTATTTACAGAAAGCAACATTTTAAACTATAATCCATTCAAAAAAGCAAGTCCTTATAAGGAAGACCATCCTTTCAACGATGACATAAAGATGGATCCTCTGGTTGAAGATATGGGTCGCATGATTTATAGAGATGTGACACATAACCATGGTTCCTGGGCAGTAGGAACTAAAAAATAGATTAATGGTAAACGTCACACAAATACATATTATTTGTGACCATTTAATTAAATAAAATTTGGTATTTACAAATTATGCATTTTTATTTGGGTACTTCATGAATTTGGATAAAACACACTTTTCACAACTTACAACTTTAAAATTAAAGAAACAACTTAAATTTAATATTATAAGATTTCTCTCAACTTTGGAGAACTCTCACTTATAACCATAATATAATTTGTTTGTAGATAAATAAAAATTGAATGTTTGACAGTTATTTATTATTAAAGTATTGAAAATGATTTCACTGTATGACATATTTGTTCGTCTGTCAGAACATGTTGTTTTGTATTTGTTTATGAAATTTCTGTACATGACCATCAAGCACATCCTAAGTAGGATGTCCTAAAATTTGTTATTCCAACTCCTCTTTCAAATTATCGTGTAAGAATAATATTTTAAGATGACGGTTGACAAGGACACATTCGTGAGTTCTCAAAAAAAGGACTTCCAATGGCCCATGAACAAACCAATGGTGGCTAGGTGAGGAACACAAAATCACATTATTTTGCTTCTACTCAATTAAAATTTTCAGGCCAACACAGCCTCCAATTAGAACCAAACCCAATAACTACTATGTGGCAAAATTGGTTGTGCCATATTGTTACTGCGATGCCCATCTTTATGCCCCTTCCATGGATAGGTACAAACAACTGGCTGATAAAGAAAAGTTTCTTTACGACGAAATTGCAAAACTAAATAATGAAGTAAGTTCTTTGAGCTATTCAGATTCAGCACGTCGTGATAACCTGGTTGTCTAACTCTTGATTTATCAATTCGTAGATGGCTGATTTGAGTGGAGCAATTCTGGATCATCCCTGCGACACTGACGACGAAAAAATGGAAACCCTCTATCAAACAGACTACAAAAAAAGAGGTGAGGATTCAAAATAAGATCATACATCTCATTTCCTTGCAAATTCCTACCAATGTCTACAGATTTTGATTCTTTAAGATTCTTAAATGTTTCTGATTTTCATGACTATTTACATCTTAGGTCTTAGGTCTAAATTGTGTGTATAAAAAAGGGGATTAAGATTTCAAACCAACATAACTTCTCATGTCCTTGTTATTTCGTACCATCATACACAACAATTCGTCTTAATATTAAGTCTAAAAAAATAAATAAGCTTTATTAAACATCACAATTATATACACAACATCGAACTCCTAATACTTATTTTGACAACACAAATACACATATTAAAGAGCAGTTTGGTTGCCGTTAGTTTTGGCATCCCTCTCCGGCGTCTGTTCCATCTGCACCCTGATCAGCCGTTCGTTCGGCTTCCTGAACTTCTCCTCCATAATCCTGGGCGAGTCTGCGATTTTCTGCTCGTCCACCACCGTCTGGTGGTTCGAGTTGACGTCCACCTTCGGCGCCGGCGATTCAGGTTGGAACGTCGTTTTCTTCGGCTGGAAGGTTTGCTTGATAGGAACGGTGAAGTCGCGTTTCTCCTTCACGAACTTGCCGACGAGGATGGTGAGGATGCCGTCCGACGAGAGGCGGGATTCGATTTTGGTGGTGTCGTAGCCTTGCGGTATGTCGTATTTGCGCACGAAGTGTCTGGATATTGTGCCGTGCTGGTCTCTTTTCTCGCCGTGTTTGCCTGGAAGGAAGGCGGGTTAGTTTTGCTGCCGGTGTGGTGGTGAGTTGGGGTACCTTCTACTGTGACGACGTTCTCGTCTGTGACTTTGACGGACAGCTCGTGCGGGGCGAATTGTTGTACGTCCACGCTGACTTCAAAGGCTTCCTTGACGTTGACCTGGGGCTTGGAGGTCACGAAGGGGGACATGAAGTTGTGCATGTTTTGGGACATGTTGCTTTGGAAGAATTCCGAGCGCTTTTGGAAGCCGTTGTAGGGTTCGTAGAAGTAGGACATTGTGATCTGGATCAAAAAACAAAAAAGTAAGAAGACAATAATACAACAAATCAACAGTGCGATAAAATTAATTTAAATTTCTCTTAAAACCTCTTCCGACTGGCATTTGGAACGGCCACAATTAAACGCATTCATTGATATCCTACGCAAATTATTCGAGTTTGGTCACGTAGCATTCCGTTATAGGACCGTAATCGAGATTTTGTTAACACTATAAACTGCGAATAGCGCTATTTTCATTTTTGGCAAGTGTATCACTTCTAATTTCAGCACTTGAAAATACGTTAATTTCATACCTGGCGGTGAATAGTTGCAAAAGTGTACCATTATGAAATGCATCGGCTATTTAAAAAAAAAGCTGTGCATCAGCAGGATTTTTTTAAAAATGATGTAATGGTAAACTTCGTCCTTGGTCTTCCTATTTTGTGTGCTTAATTTATGTGAAAATAGACCGTGAATCATTTCACATTATAGAGTACTTTTCACTCAAACGTCCATAACAATTTGATTAGTTGGGAGCTCATTTTCCTGTTGGAATGTAGAACGAAAATGACATCACCTAATTGCGAAATGTTTTTGGGTTTTCAACTCTGACCTTCAAACTGGAAACTGTGAAGTATCAATAGACGCCATTTATTATTTTTTTACAACATAAACAATAATCCTTTTGTGTTAGGAATTCGAAGAAAATTATTTAGAGTCCACACTACAGAGAAGTAAATAAACACACTCACTGAGTTTAAAAACATTTCAAACTCGTGTAACATGATCATTAGAAATTTAAATTATACATTAAAGAACAATAAATAATGTTGAGTAATACTGTCAATATTTAATTTTAATATTCACAGATTATTATAATAGAATAATTATTTTTAGTTGACATATTTAATATAATATATGCACCAATTATTTTTATTTCTGTCTATAATTAGTACAGAATTCATTGAATTAACATTATTATCATTGTGTCTGATGCAAATAGAACTAGTAAAAAGATTTGACGTACTCCATACATAATTTTTTTATGTTAATATTTCGAAAACACGATTTTAATCCAAATGGCACATTACCAGATTTTAAAGATGGAAAAACAGCTTCCAAATCTAATTATAAATATTATCTTAACAAAATTGCATTTAAAAAATAATTACATAATTATCCAATTTACTAAATATATAAAATATAAGTGGTTGTGGCTATTTATTTTATTTATATGAGATATTACATCACTGAAGTGATTACATTAATCATATTAACTAATAATTTTAAAATTATCTCTAGAATTTGACTGTTTATATTCAGAAACATAAAATACAGTTGTAGGATCAAAGGAAACTAATCCCTGTAATAAAAACTCATTCTGATTTGCCGGAAATAATAAATAAATTCGTTTGAATCTGTTTCAAAACTTTGAAAAACTTAATAAAATGTGGTATTTTTACCATGTTTGCGGTGTAATAAACTTAACCTTGGAATTAATTAATGTATATTTAGTTTGGATAATGATAATTACTTATTTATATTACATGCAGTAAATTATAAATGTATAGAAATTTATTATTTGTATTAGAATTATATTGTAAATTAAAATATGAATGTAATCATTATGATAAAGATAATGTAGGTTTACTCACAGGAATGTAATTTAAAAGACAAAAACAAATAAAATTTATGTTATATATGTTAATTACTAAAAGATCAAAATAATATTATTGAGTTTAATAGAATTAATTTAAAAAAAATATTAATTTATGTATAAAAAACATTTTTAAAGTAGACTTCTTTAAAAATTCTTAAAGTGTTAAAATAATTAATTATTTAATTCATATTTCACAAATTTTTAAAAAATTAGTAAAATCTGCTGCTATATTATATGATTTAATAATTAATCGAAATAAAATTAGTATATTAAACTGAAAAAACTGAAAAACACGAACCGTTCGATCGATGCAGTTTTCCGATGATCTCCTAGTCAAAAACTGGACCAGTTGTTGCTCTCACTCACATCCACGATGCAGCTCTGCCACAACAAACCTTTGCCGCACTAATAATAGAAAAGTTGCGTTTTGCCTTTAGACGTCTTTAGACGAAAGCCCCCCAAGTAAAGTTCGTTACGATCGAAATCGATTGCCGCACTGGCATCGGAAAGTGACGCGCGTCCGTCGCACTCACCTGTTTTATTTTCGCGCGATTCGCCACACGGAATTTTCTAGACGATCTTTGGCGGTCGCCGGACGGATCCCTGCGGCACGACGGGGTCTGCCATTGGACGCGTACGCACGACGGACGTCACCGGTGGTACACCCGCACAATGCAAAACGGATGTGTGGACCGTTTTGGGTTTGGGGAATATGTGAGCCACGAAAAGTTGTAGTTTTTGACAAAATTAGAATTGTTTAGGTTGATTTGGAAACGTTATCTTTTATTGAATTCCTTAGATTTTCCACACATTTTTTAATTTTTTTAAATAAATCTTTGGGCCTTTGGTGTCTTTGGATTCTTTCCATTCTTCAAATTTTTCAAGTTTTTCAGATTTTCCAGGTTTTTCAGTCTTCTCTGTATTCTTCAAATTCTTTTGATTCTTTAGATGTTTTGCATTCTTTGGATTTCTTGGATAGCTTGAATTCTTTCGATTCTTTGAATTTTTTTTTTTTTGATTCTTCGAATTTCTATGATATATTGGATTCCTTGGATTCTATGAATTCTTCAGATTCTTCAAATTCTCTAAATTCTTCAAATTTTTTAGATTAACTAGATTCTTTACATTTTTTATATTCCTTAATTTCATCGGGTTTTTTCAATTCTTTGTATTCTTTAGGTTGATTAGACTTCGGATTCTTTGGATTTCTCGAATTTTGGATTCACTGGATTATTGAATTTTTTAACTTTTTTACCATTTTGAGATCCTTTAAACTGACTGGTTCTTTAGATTTTTAAGATGTTCTTGATTCTTTTTAGATTTAGATAGATAGATTCTTTGGTTTCATTTTTCATATTCTTTGGTTTATTTAAATTCTTTGGACTGTGTAGATTTAGATGTAGATATTCTTCGAATTATTAGGATTATTATTTGGATTTTCCAGGATTCTTCAGATTACTCAGATATCTCAGATTCTTTAGATTCTTCATATTCTTCATATCCTTCATATCCTTCATATCCTTCATATCCTTCATATCCTTCATATCCTTCATATCCTTCATATCCTTCATATCCTTCATATCCTTCATATCCTTCATATCCTTCATATCCTTCATATCCTTCATATCCTTCATATCCTTCATATCCTCCATATCCTTCATATCCTTCATATCCTTCATATCCCACATATCCTTCATATCCTTCATCTCCTTCATCTTCTTCATCTCCTTCATTTCCTTCATCTCCTTCATCTGCTTCATGTCCTTCATGTCATGAAGGATATGAACTTCATATCCTTCATGTTCTTCATATTCATCATATTCATATTATTCAGATTCTACAGTTTCTTCAGGTTATTAATTCATTAGATTAATTTAATTACAAAATCTCTAGATCCATTGATTCTTTAGACATCATATATTCCTAAATTAATTATATTCTGTAACTACTTTATATTTTTTGACACGATTAGACTTCAGAAATTATTTAATTTGATTTTATATTTTTAACTTTATTACCATCTAAATTTACTTCAAGAGAATTATTTTAGGAATTCTAGAACAAAAAATTAAACTGACCTAATATAATTAAAATTATGATGATGTTGGAACGCGAAAAATAAACCAACGTTCGTTTTACACACTGAGATAACTCGTGCAAACATCTTGAAACACGTCTATATTAATTTTGGAAATTTGTTCCGATTGCCGATTTAAAAATAAATTGTGATTCATTAAATATATAATTTGAATCATATTATCAAAACGATACATTACGTAAGTACATAAAAATATTAAAAATTAGGAAGTAAACAAAGGTCACAGCGTTTGACATTTCATTGTTAATGTTTTATGTAAACCGTAAAGTGCTCCTAATATGGTAACACTCCATATTGTTTATTTCGAACGTATTTTACACACAAAGTGATAAGAAAGTTTAGTTAAAATTACGTATCAAACATACTAATTAATATAATAAAAAGTTTTTAAGAGTTACCAATTTGTAAGTGCTAATTTATTTAGCGGAACTTCTTTTTAGGTTTGAATTTGGTGCAATATAGGAAATTGATGCCGGCAATTGATTCGCCGACCGGAATTCCCGTGAAAGCTCAAGCCATTGGACTAGGTCAAGGGTACAGGGATCCCACAAGGTTCCGTTACAGCGCCATCATAAAACCGTTCGTCGACGTCTGTCCATCCCCTCATTTCGCACGCAGTAAGTGTCATTAATTTTCTTTTTGTTTAATGTAAAGTGTTCTGTTACGATAGACAGACTATTTATTCCAGTTGTTTGTTTGGATTACACAAATATTTCGCAAACACTAACGCACACTTGCCAAAGTAAATTGATGCGGGTCTGAACAAACTTGCTGGTCTAGTTTTTGGAAAATTAAAAAATAGGTGAATGACTAGTAACGTTTATAATTTACAGCTGATAACGCCTTGTACACACAACCGACCGGCAAATCCGAATACCAGGATACGATCAGCAAAATGGGCTTGAGCGTGATGAAGAACCGTCAGCAGTTCAAGGAACCACTGCCTTCGTCCAGAAGAAGATTCGGCGACACGCACGTATATTAATATTTAAAAACGATTATCGTATTTTTTTCAAACTGCAATTCGACATAATATTTTGCTGAATATGGATAGTGTCACATTATTCAGTCAAACATATCCATTGTAATAGTTTAAGTGTCCATAAATATACCTCTACATAAAATGAAGTTGTTGGTGTGTTTTATTTTGTTTTATCAAGTTTATGCTCTATTTGATAATGGTAAGAAATATTATTTAGATAAAGTTGTAAGTTATTATAATTATAATTTCATCATTTCTTTGGTAAACATTTAATTTTTTTATGATTGTTTTATTACCTATTTATTTTCATTGTGCAAATTTGTGTTTTTTTGGTCATATATCTTTAGATTCTTGAGACTCTTTATATTCTCTACATTTTCTAAATCTCTAGAATCTCAAGAGACTCTCTAAACTTTCTAGATTTTTTAGATTCTCTAGATTTTCTAGATTTTCTAGATTCTCTAGATTTTCTAAACTCTCTAGATTCTCCAGATTCTATTGATTCTTCATATTCCCTACATTCCATAGTTTCTATAAATTCACTACATTCTATAGACTCTTTAGATTCGGTAAAATCTCTAGATTCCCAATATTTTCAATGATTTCTAGATTCTGTAGACTATTTAGACTCTCTTGATTCTCTAGATTCCCTAGCTTCTCTAGATTGATATTCTCTCTCTCAGTATTCTTTAGATTGTCTAAATTCTCTAGATTGTGCATATTCTTTAGATTCTCTAAATTTTCTAGGTTCTCTAAATTCTCTAGACTCTCTAGATTCTTTACATTCTTGAGATTTTCTAGATTCTTTAGATTGCCTACATTCTTTAGATTCTCTAGACTCTCTAGATTGTCTAGATTCTCTATAATCTCTATATTCCTTAATTACTCTAAATTGTCCAGGTTCTCTTCAGATTCTATAGATAGATCTCTTTAAATTCTTCAGATTTTTAGATTCTTTAGATTCTCTAAATACTTTAGATTCTTTGGATTCTTTAGATTCTATAGATTTTTTAGATCCTCTAGATTCTTTAGGTTCTTTAGGTTCTTTAGGTTCTTTAAGTTCTTTAGGTTCTTTAGATTCTTTAAATTCTTTAGATTCTTTAGATTCTCTAGATCTTTAGATTCTTTAGATTCTTTAAATTCTTTAGATTCTTTAGATTCTTTAGTTTCTTTTAACTATTCAGTGTTTATTACTAAATAAATCGATACTACTATACTATACTATACTACTACTACAAGAGAAGATAATTTTATTATCTGGTTCACTTCTAAATTTTTGGTTGTGTTTATTAAAAAATTAATTCTTATTATTCTCTCACATTAAGTGAGATCTATACATAACATACATATTATTATAAAGTACACTTGTATCCTACATGTATCATACTGCATTAGACTATAAGTCTTTCAGTACTGATATTTGGGTTGCCTAATACAACTCTTTACTTTACAGATTTGGAATTAGAATGTAAAGGAAAAACATTCGAAAATGTCACTATGACTGCTTATTATCCGGATCTTACTGAAAGTGGTGAGTCCGGTTACTTGGATATGACCGGAAGAAAATTAAGAACCTTACAGGTAGATTACTTGGATTTAAAAAATGATTAAATTGATGTACGATACTAATTAAATAAATAAAAACATTTGGACAGTTAATACAAACTCTCCTTTCAATTTTCAGGAATATCTCGACGATAGAACCGGCTTTGTAACACTGGCAATGGACGATGAACTCGGCGTACCCTACGGTACTGAAATCTGCATCCCGGAACTCAACAGACATTACGGCCACAGAATCCGATTCGAAGTAAGAGACACGTCCTCAGATCTCAAGGGTTCAGGCTACTCGAGAGTCGATGTTTGTGTCAGATCCGAAATGGACAGTTACGACATCAGTGTCAACAGGAAAGTCACCGTTGTATTTGTCACTGAAGCATCCAAGAGGAAAACGGAGATATGAATTATTAATTATTTGAAATAAACTTATTAAGAATGTTTGATTGTTATTTTCCTGTTAAACATTTTAAGTATAAAGGAAAGGAAGTTAATTGTAGCACTCAGATGCGCAAGCTAAAGTTAACGCATCTTCCTCATTATAATAACAAGATGCGAAATAATTCATTTGATGAATATCATTTAAATACTCGCATTATTTAATGCCATTACGGCACAATCTAACCATTTAAGATGAAAGTCGTTTATTATTCAATGTTATAAATTCGCTCACTCCGAGCACCATCCTCATTTGAATTACTTCCATCTTACCGACGACCACCATGAAGAAACTTAACGTAAGTACCGTTTTATCCTAGTTTTTAGATGTTACCTCCTTTTTTGAACTGCAGATCCTCATTCTTTTATTGATTTTGGACTTGAACGACGGCAGAAGAATGCGCATTTACAGAAGATCACATCCCGCAAGACAATTCTCCACTAATCCGGGCGAAACCTACGACACGGAACTGTACGAGGAGTTCATCCGTTCTAAAATCATCAAGGACATCATGGAACTGAACGGCAACAACTCACAACCGACTGTTGGAAACTCCCCAACTGAGAATCTTTCATTCGAAGTCAAAAACAGCCCCTTGTACGTTACAGTGGATCCAATAACCGGAAAAAAGATCATGCAGGTGGGAAATGCTACGGTGGATGAAAAATCGAAAACTTATCCAGATGTTCAAGTTGTAAATTCGAATTTGGCCCCTATTAAAACTGCGGAGCCTCCAGAAATGACCTTTTCCAACGAAGGAGCTGTTAATAATTCGAATATAAGAATCACAATCAAGCTTCCCACTCATCCAGTCGTCGAAAAGCTTAACGAGTATTTGAAGTATAAACAAGAACACAAAAACGCCAAACCCAAAGTGAAGAAGGTAAAACCAATTCGTATCATCCCATCTGAGGATCATTACAAAATGCCACAGTTCAGATCTCAATACAGCAACAGTCCCAACGTTGAATATTATTATTACCCAACTCAAAGGCCGAAGAGGAATAAGCATTTCAACGATCAACTTTGGTCGGAATCCAGACAGACGAACAGTGATGATTTAAGCCTTTTGGCCAGCACTCCAAATGGTGAGCAAAAAACTGTTTTGCTTAAGAGAATCACGGACACCGACTACATAAATTATCTTAAAAGCAAACAAGACCAACGTTTCAAGGATGAGCTGATGGAAAAGTATAAAATATTGTCTGTGCCAAGGACTGCTGTGAATAACAAGAAATACAGAGTTGTAAACGAAGATAATTATTCAGAATTCAGCAGCAGACAACCCAACTCGTTACCGTCGTACACCGTTGCTAACTTCGGTAAAGGAAATCGTTTCAAACAAAAAGGTCGGCCCACAGCTCACGGAAACGACATTCAAATGATGAAACAGATGGAAATGATGAAAAACATGAAGGACATGAAAATGCAGTCAAGCACCACTGAGGCTAGTACTCAAGGAGAAATACCAGAAAAATTAAATGAAAGTTCCAAAATGAACACCACAATGAGTTCCGCAAAGTCGTACGAAAATAGCACAGAACAAGCGATCCTTTCATCAACAATCGTCGAGTCCACCACCAAACCAGGTACTAACATTTATTAGCTTGTAACTTTTATAAATATTTGTGTTTAGGTGTAGTCCAGCCGACACAAGCAACATCTGAAACCAAAGAGCTGAAGCAGATACTCAAAGGTAACAGTTTCCAAATAGTCACACCTTGAATTAACTCGTTCTTGATGTAGATTTGCAAAGCGCCGTGACTGTAGAAAAAGCAAAGGTCCACCAACTCGACATCAACGATGAAACGCCAGGATTGACGCCCGCCTCGTTCACCACGACGCCCAAAACCAACGAGCAGCTGAAAGCTTCTCCAGAAATGTCCCCCGACACTTCAATGTCCTTTGACAGTTGGAAGCCGATATTTTACAATCGAACCGAGTACGTCCGGGAGTTCTACTATCCTTCACAGGACCCCAAGAGGAGGAGCCAAGATCAAAATAACGGCAAGAACAACGGTCATCCGATGGGGATGATGAACGGCAACCAAAACGACGAAGGGTACGTTTACAAAAAAGGCAACGGGAATTTTGAGGAGGGTGCTAACTTCAATTATGATCAGCACAGGGCTAGTTCCAATTTTAATAGAGAAATGACGGACGGTATGAGGATGAACGACTCGAACCAGGATGAGTATTATAAAAGGGTTTATAATAATCAGCATCCTTCGGCTCCAAGGTCTTATGAGAGACCAGGCGGTACTAATAATGGCCATGAACAGAAGTACAGGTTTAATGGAGAACATATTCACTGTGAATAAATTTTAATAAGTTGTATGAGATAATTGTAAATTTTATGTTGTATTTAATATAAGTAAGACTACTGTAAGTCTATGTATATAAGGAACGAATGGGTTTAGAAAAGAGAGTATGATAACAACTTTATTTTTCATAATAAAGAGTTCTAAAAGGTATTATTTTAGTTTATTGATTAATAGTTTTACAAACTTATTGTTACCATATTTCAGCAGTAGCGGTAGTAAATTTTAATCAAATAATTAATTAATAATTAATTTTTTTCTCTTTGAGGAGTATTTTTAATACTATTTATTTCAAAAATAATCTAGATTTGTTGTAATATTATAAACAATTATTGTGTTCAAATCAAATTAAAGATATATTGCTTAAATATTTGATATAATTAAACTCAGTAAAACATGATGAAAGAGATGGAAACATGTCGATGATGAATGGTAATCAAAACGACGAAAAGAGAAATACAAATTTTTAGGAGAGTGCTTCAACTTCAACCAGTACAAAGCTAGTTCCAATATTAATAGAGAAATGACGGATGGTATGAGAATGAACCACTTGATGAGTATTATAAAAGGGACCAAGGTCTTAGACGGTACCAATAAAGGCCATTAATAGAAGTTCAGGTTTAATGGAGAACATATTCACTGTGAGTAAATTTTAATAACTTATGAGATAAGTGTAAATTTTATTTTTTCCTATGTATATAAGGAACGAATGGGTTTATAAAAAAGAGTATGATAACAACTTTATTTTTCATAAAAAAGGTTTTATTTTAATTTTAACTTATTGACTAATAATTCTTATTTAAGCATGTGGCAGTAATACATTTTAATGTTACTCTCCCTGAGGAGGTTCAACAAATAGTTTTGATACCATTAATTTCAAAAATAATCTAGATGTGTTGTAAGATTATAAATGATAATTATGCCACAAAAAATATATTAGATTGGAAATACAATATTAAATATTTGGCATAATTAAACTGATTAATTGTGCTGGAAAAATATGATATAAATAACCCACAAACTTAATTTCTTAGAAGATATTTAGCAAACAAGTTTATAATTTTGTAGCACTATAAAATTTACTAGTCGGACAAAAGAGAAAGCCTTAATATCTTAATGCAACATCCTGTCTACAGTTACAACATTATCAATAATTATCAGATATAATAATTCACTTTTAAGAGTTACATATTTCATTTTAAGCAGGTCACACATATAATAGTCGAAATCTTATTATTTTATGTAATTTTGATGGAATTAATTATTAATATTTTGATTACTGTCAGTAATTTTGTGCCTTATTTTAGTTGTTTGTGAGCAACAAAATTCCCCTGCAGCTTCAGCACTAAATTTAATGTCAACCAATAATTTCTAATATGTTTATTCCATTAAATCTCACATAAACAACCAATTATTCCATAAAATGTATTAAAGTAGCCATAAATAGAACAAACATTACAATTAAATAACGTTGGCAAAAGAAAAATATGATTTAGTCATAAAAATTTGACCAATTTTGTTTTGAAAATCTTGCACAGGATGTTGTTTATTAATAAGTAGCTGGAGGGACATTTTAAGTAAGAAATTTGCATTTAAAACTTCTATATATGGTAATGGATTTACGAGTATCAATTAATTTTTTAAATTATTGATGAATTATGCAGTCGTTTTCTTGCATAATATTATATGTTTATGGAATGTCTTCTTTAGACAAATTTTAAGCCATTCATTTTACAAATATTACTCCTGACCTGCTATTTTAACCGTCAATATTTCATGAAATTTTTTAAAGAATATTATTTGTATTTGTTATCATGTTACATATGAAACTGGTCGGTTGTTGAATATTTATCTATAGATTACACTTAGTTATTTACTTTACTAAAGTAATTTTTTATTACAATTTTATCGTATCGTGTGTCTGTTGATACACCCATGTTAATGCATTTCCATTAGAACTCTTTGATTTACCTGTCAAATTCGATCTGCAAAATTATAAATTATATAAATATGTCACCCACTAACTAACAATGAGCCCTCGGTCATTTTGAAATATTATTTTCAAACAATCTAGTAACAATTCTTCTTCAAAAAAAATATATTGTGCAATAAATGTCCAAACCAGGCGAATAATCACGACTCTTTAATAAACCAGACAAACATTTGACCTGTTTTATGAGTAAACAATAGAAAAACGAACAATAAAGCGTAGACAATCAATTGAAAAATGCCTGAATTGATACGTAATTAACATTGAACAAACGGATGGTGATGATCGTATATTGTCAACCCACGTACCATGCCCATATGCAAACTGATCAAAAAAGGAAGTATAGAATGACCGTTGTGGTGTTTCATTTTAGACGGTCCAATTCGTATTAATAAAGTGATG
Source organism: Aethina tumida (assembly GCF_024364675.1). Lineage (NCBI taxonomy): Eukaryota > Metazoa > Arthropoda > Insecta > Coleoptera > Nitidulidae > Aethina > Aethina tumida. The sequence goes on from NC_065441.1 coordinate 5,243,295, forward strand.
TCAGACCAGTTTGTTTTTTTTACGTGGAAATGTTAATTAATATGTGTTGGTGTCTGTTAATTGAGTTGGACGTCAAAAATATCATATTTAAGGACAAATAAATGCAAATTTAATGGTAACACTACCTGAAGACTGATGAATGGAAGTCATGTCTTCCAAAAATATTTTTGAGCTTTTTAATTTCAGCAGGATCTAAATCAATCACCAAATCACCATCCAAAAACGAGGTAATAAAATACAACCACAGAAGGGACAGGTTTTTATTTGGTCCCATTGTGATGATTCCAAATTGCACTGATTGCAATTTGGTCCCAGCACCCCACCGCCACGACACGAAATAATGAAACGCATTCTTAACTCGCTGCTTCCTACACAACGTGCGCTTAGCACTTGTTCGAATCGTTGAATGGCCGTCGGTTGTTGTGAACAAATGAGCTGAGCAGTCTTGGGTTTCGCTTCGTTCTGGTGGTGTTGTTTTCAATATTAAATAACGTCGATAACATGTGGGTTGATTTTGTGATTAATTGTGACCACATTTTATAATCGAGTGCCTTTTTTCCTTGGATTACCATCTGTTTGGAGTGACGCTAGAACTCAATTGGAGTAAGTCTCGAAAGTGACACATCAAAACCCTCAAGGTTTTATTCGTGCTTATCGATTTTTGGCAATAGTTTTGTAAAATTTGATCGTCATGGTTCAACCAGACGTAATGGTGAATTTTTGAGCAACAATGTTGAAGAGCTTAACGCGCATTAACTCAATGCCCTTCATAATTTCGTGGCAAATTAATGTTCATTTGCAAGAATTTTAAATGTATATATGTTTTTTAAACACGCATTCATATTTTTAATTTGTCTTCATTATTGCACAACAAAATGTCGGACTGTTGATAAGATGTAAATAAATGCTTTTTTAAACAAATTTTCCTGCTTAACAAAGGGAAATTGGTCCATTATGAATAAGGTCAAAGATATGAGTCATGGTGACAGTTTTATGAGGTTTGCAACAAAATTTAATGCAATACTTTTATTTTCTATGGTTTATTAATTATTAATTAATATGCTTGTATGATAAAATATAACAAAGAAAATGTTGAATTCGAATCATTTAAATATAAAAAAATTGTAATAGAAAAATTAAAAGAACTATTTATTCATTTTAGTATTGAAATAAATTTAAAAATATTTTTTTCTTAGCTTACATTCTATCCAAATTCTACAGAAATGTTTATTCCAAAAATGCAATAATCTTATTTATAAAAATATATACATTTTTTGTTCTTATTTGTATTAAAAATATTATTTTTAAATAGTTTAAATCTACTAAAAAACATTATTCGAAAAGTTTCAACAGTAATATCACACTTTATCACAATAATAACTTTATAAACTCCACAAAAATATTTTTTAAATACAATAAAAATACATTAGAATAACTTTTCAAAATTTTGTGTCTGTTAAATTCAGAAAATGTATTTTAGTTTTAGGCATAAAATATTTTTTTTAATTATCCACAATTGTCACACATTTACTTAATTTTTTTTAAGAAGCTGTTCATTTTATAAAAAGTATCTTGTATTTGTTATACCAAGAAAAAATATATCATCAGAAAACTTTTTACCATAAAAACCCATATCATCATTTGTGTTTGTTATATTATTAAAAAAGTTTTAAAGATAAAATATTTTAATTTTTCTTATTCTATTTTTACGTGTAACGTTCCTGCAAAAAGTATTTTGTATTCATAACTCTTATTAAGGACAAAAAAATAATATTTTTTTTTATTTTTAAAAATTACTCTTTTTATGATAAATTTTCAAATCCAAAATAATTCAATACAATATATTATTACAAAGGTTTTAGGCATAAATTATTTTAATTTTCCTTTGTCATATTTTCTACATTTATGATGGAATTCCACATTTGTACACTTTGTTAAGGACAAAATAAAGTATTTTATTAAAATATGAATCATATTTATTTCAGTTCATTTTAAAATTATTTTGTTTTATTATATCAATAATTAAATATATTGTCAAATAAGTTTTAGCCATAAAATATTTCTATTTTCATTTGTGTCAATTAATCCCACATTTATTTATAGTATTATTCGAGACAAAAAGTTTATCTTTAAAAAATATGCCATTTTTACATATATTTTTCCTGAAAAAGTATTTTAAATTCGTTATACCAAGAAAAAATTACATTATCAGAAAAATATGTACTATAAAATATTTTAATTTATCATATACCAATATTATAAAATTATAAACTTTTTTGTATTTATAATTCTTAATAAGGACAAAAAATAATATTTTTTAAAAATTACTATATTTATGATAATCTTTCCAATTAAAAATATTTGTTAGTTCAATAAAAATATATTATTGGGAAAGTTCTAGGCATAATTTATTTTAATTTTTCCTTTGTCAAAATGATAAATTCCACTTTTATGTATTTGTATACATTAATATTGATTATAATCATAAAATTATATACTCCACATTTGTGTCTTCCTAATTCTTATTATGAACACAAAAGATAAAATAATCTTGCTAAAAAATTTAATATATTAGACAAAAAATATTTTAATTTTTCACTTATTATAAACTCCACATAGTCTTTATTAAGGACAAAACTGATTATTCTTTTTAAAAAATATACTATATTTCATGTTAAAAATATTTTTTATTTCAGTAAATCAATTTCAAACAACTAAAACTTAAATTAAAATAGTAAAATATATTTTTCCAATTTATTACAAAATAGAGATTAACAACGAAACAATTTTAGTATTTATTTATGGGCATGCATATCCATATTTGGCAAAAATTCCAAATAAAAAAACAAACATAGTTCATTGTCGGTGATTTATTATAATTTTGTATTGTACCTTGCATTAAATGTGAACATATGGCTTAAACATACACTTGTTCAAGCCACATGTTTAACATTAGCAGTTGTCGACCTGTTTATGTTGCTACTTGATTTAAACAGCAAGTTGTACTTTTTTGACGTAGGAATTTTCATAAATTTTAAACCAAACAATTAATTAAAGGTCTAATCAGGTGAAAATTGTGAATACACAGGTGATAATCGAGCTTCATGCGCTAATTACGAAGCATAAAATCCATGCTAACTAGTTAAAAATATACATTATTCATAATAATTTGTCATAATCCCCATCATAAAGTGTTAAAGTAAATAACATTAACACCGCAACGACGAATGAGGCTGAATTTATCTTATATTTGTGACACACATATCTGTAATTAAACAATTAACTGTGTCGTACAGAATTTAATTGGCCAGGCTTCAAACCATGTTTAACAAATTTCTCATTTGAATAACAGGATATAATCAATTAATATTTTCCGATTTAAAATTAAATTAAACAATTGATTTAAAGTGCTCTACTCCTGTGGAAATAAACTTAAGTCATCAAAGTAACAATTAATCGTTATAATTGTTTAGATCAAATCTATTTTGGAACTTTGTTTACAACGGTCGCACAAAGGATGAACCGCAGACTGTTTATTTAATTTTTCAGTCGTCATAACTCAGATTTAATATGCGCATATGTCAATTCTCCCTGTGAAATTGTGCCTGAAATTAAAACTCACAAATAGAAATTCCGGAGCCAGTCCTGGACTTTTTGTTACTGTAATTGTTATGGTAATTTTCTTTATTGGTTGGATTGGTGTTACGACAAGAAACACCGATGGAAATCGTTACTATTTCAGAGATATCAATTATTCAGCCAGAAATCTATATTTAATACGTGAAACTGCACAGCTGTATTTATGTTGATCGAAGAATGAAACAACCACAGACCTGTAATCATGACATTTTAATGCCTTTCTTATAATTACGTTAAATTCTATTTCATACATTCTTGGTTAAGTTGATAATTTTAAGCACGTTAAGGACGTATAAATGTAAATAGCACAATATAATCGGAAGACGTATTTTAAACAGGAAATAGCCAAACATAGCAACGCGATAACACGTCAATGACTTGAAATTTTAATTATCTTCAGTGCGTAAAACTGATTAAAAGACACAATGTGTAAAAAAAGTCACCCAAAATAGTAATAATGAGGATTGAACGTCGGAGGATCGATATTTAATTTATGTTAATGGCATACTGAATAATGAAGCCACTCTTCATAATTATATATAAGCAATTTAACAAGATGGAATACAAACAAAAGTCACAACAATTGTATTTCCATTACACGCGAACGTAAACGGAAATTAAATAATTTATAAGGTTCACTTGTTAAACGTATGATTTGTTGTATTGATTAAAACAATGAAATATCAGTTTTCAACGAGTACGCAATATTTTTATGTTAGATATAAATTAATTGTCAGACTTTACAGTGTTCAGCTTAATTTTTAATTCAAAGACCAAACAAAATAATTCAGCCACCATAAATTATAATTTAATTTCGGACCAACAAGTACCACTACTTCCTGTCCAGTCTTGACCGCGTGGGAACCGAATTTCGTCGACCCGCATTTTCCAAATTGCCCAAGATAAACGCAAGTTGCTCGACTGGATATACTGATACAATTTTTTAAATGTGTATCAGCACGTTTCAGCGTATCAGGTTACGTCATACTGTAAAGTATGCCAAAGAAAAACGCTTTCAGTAGTCGACATTGAACTGGGACTGTTATTTTTGTTACTGGAGGAACGATAGTTGATGCATAATGGTGATGAAGGTTGTTTGGATGGTGCAATCATCATTATTGCCATTGATGGAATGCCGTAAAAAATCTCCATGTTCTTTAATACAATAACATGATTACAGAATATTATGTTGAATATTGTTAAACCTGAGGAAATAGTTTAATTTATTTGTGAAATATTTTTCCTTATAAAGCTTATCGCAGTTAAATTGAGTCAATATTTGACATGTTATCAGCACCATGCGTGAGAAATAGCCATAAAATGTAGAGCATGCGAAAATTTAAAATTAACACATTTTTCTTGATTTCTTACTTTTGCAGCAAAATGGCCAACAAAAGACCTACTTTTGAACGAGCCAACAGCATCTGTCCTACACCCCAAAGCATCCTCCTCGCCTTCGTGAGGACGAACGACAGACGGAATATCAAAAGACTGGTGTCCACGAATCCGTCCCTTTTGACCTACGTCTACCAATCGGATTTTTATAAACCAATCCTGTTAATCGCATGCACGGAAGTCGGAATCAAACCGGAAACCGTAGAAACACTTATTGATCTGGGCGCAGATTTAAGTTATTCAAGGTAATTATCATAATGCAATTTAGCACTTTATATAAATATATAATTTTAGTGATGTCGATGAGGAATGGGAGGCGATCCACTTTGCTGCCTGCAACACCAACAGCGGCATATTGAAAGTAATCGTGGACAAACTCTCGAAGCTAGAACCGGGAAAAGTAAATTCGTTGGCGAAAGGAAATAATGCCTTGCACATTTTAATTAAACACGGCAACAGTGACTCCGACGAGTTCATAAAATGTGCAGATATTTTGATAAACGCTGGAATTGATGTGAATCAAGGAGACGAGAAGGGCATCTCCCCAATTTTATGGGCAGCTAAAAAGGAATATAAAGGGTTAATAAAACTATTGTTGGACAACACATTGCTGAACGTGGACTTAGATACTCACCAATCTAGGGGCAAAACCGCTAGATCAATAATCCAAGAAAAAGGTCTGTACAGTGGAACGTTACCAGCAAGTTTCAACAACAGTTACGATTATGGAAGAGTCTTGTTTGCCTATCTTAAATCTGACAACGAAACAGCCTTCGTCAACTTTAAAAATGGAGATATTATCAGTATGTCCAACATAGATGACTCCAGCTCCACATTACTTCAAATAAGCTGTGATAAAGGCCTTAGAGAAGCCACCTCACATTTGTTAAATAAAGGTAATCTTCCTCCTTGTGTTTTTTAATATTTTACCATTTTATTGTGTCTTAGGTGCTGATCCCAATAGACGAACCGAGAAGAACTCAAAATACCCCATTGAAATCGCAGCAGAACACGGATACTACGAAATCATGGAATTATTGCTTAACCACCCGCAAATAACCATTCCCAAAAAGACTCTAATTACTTTACTGAAACACATCGACAACGACAAGTTTCCTAAAAAGGACCACGAAAAATGCTACGACCTATTGCTTGGGAAGCTTAAAGTCAATAACAGTCTAGCTGATGTTAACTATGAAGACGAATCTGGAAACTCTGCACTTCATTACTCCGTCAGATACGCAGAACCAGAGAAGACAGAAGAATTGTTAAATTTAAATGCGTCTCTTGCTTCTAAAAATGTTTATGGCGTTATGCCCATTCAAGACATACAACCGGAATTATTGGAGAAGCATTTGGATAATTGTATTCAATTTAACACTAAAACTAAGTCTATCGAAAAGGAAGACTTTCCTGTTACGTTTAATTACAGAACACTTATTCCTCCAGTTCCCCAGAAAAACATCTGCACCTCCGAATATGATTTAGAATCAAAATGTCATAGTCCTGCCCAGGAACTGGTGAAGGAAATGGAGGTCATTTATTACATGAGCAGAGCTGCTGAATATAAACACTTGCTTAAACACCCCGTCATTGTAAGTTTTCTCTTTATGAAATGGCACAGAATCAGATGGCTGTTTTATATCAATCTAGCCACTTACATAACATTTTTTACGTCTATGGTTGTATACATATTCACTTCCTTTGCTAATTTTAGCGGTGAAGAGAAGAGTAACTTCACCAAATGTATTATTTGCATTGCTTACGCTTTATTCGCAATAACTTTCATCATTTTAGTCTTCAGGGAACTGTTTCAAATAGTCGTTTCAACAAGAAAGTACCTGAAGAACTTCGAGAATTACATGGAAATAATTCTCATATTCATCGCCGCATCTATTTTGTTTTCCCCATCGGCGTCTGATGATTTGAGAAAGCAACTTTCGTCCACTGCCATTTTGCTCTCGGCCTTTGAACTGGTGCTGATGGTAGGGCAGCATCCTAAATTGTCAACGAATGTTGTGATGTTAAAAACGGTGTCGTTTAACTTTTTTAAGTTCTTACTGTGGTATTCACTTCTTATCATAGCTTTCGCTTTGAGTTTCTTCATCTTATTCGCCGATTCAACATCCGAAACCAGCGCGACTAACACGACTGCAACACCAGGCGGTGACGAAGAGGAGAATTTGTTTACGGATCCCGGAAAATCGGTGTTCAAGACGATCATCATGTTGACCGGCGAGTTTGATGCAAGCTCCATTAATTTCCAAACGTTCCCTATATTGAGCAAACTGATTTTTGCCCTCTTCATTTTTATGATCGCCATTATCCTCCTCAACCTGTTGAACGGTTTGGCTGTTAGTGACACACAGATGATCAAAAACGACGCGGAGCTCGTTGGTCACATCGCCCGCGCTCAGCATGTTTATTATGTTGAAAGCATGTTACTCGGTAATCTATTTCCCGAAACTTTGATCAGTTTCTTACAAACCTTGTGTTGTTGCGTACCGAATTTGGAGTTCATAGCAGCCAGACCTTTGGCTAAAAGGTCGTGTCTATTTCCACATTTTTTGAACTACGAAATGACGATCTACCCGAACAAAGGCGGTTTGGTGGCTCTGGCAAAAATACGCCAAAACAGGAGATTTTGGAGTAGCTATTGCGTTCGTTGCAGCTCAATTTACTTGGACAAGGAAACAGTTCGGAGGACGAATGCTATTATACAAGAAAAAAGGGAGGAACTCAAAATGAAAAATAAGAAAAATAGCAAAGGAAATGAAATTAATGAAAATATTATAAAAATGCAGAATAAAATAGATAAATTGGAGTTTATTATAGAAAACTTGTTAAATGCAAGAAACGAGTGACTTATATTGTTTTATCATTTTATGTTGTAAATTACTATTGTGTATTTTATTATTAATATATAATATATTTTTTACTTATGGTCTTTGACTTTCACACACTTATTTTTTATATGTTTTATTGTACTAATTTAAATAAAAAAAATGTATGTTTATAAAGATTATTAAGCAATGTCACTTTAATGTTTCAGGTTGTGTCTAGTTTTCGATTTCAAATTATTATTTGTCAAAAATAATTTTTTGAGAAAATTTGTTTAGATATCTCATTGATTTAAGATTTGATAAAATATCTTCGATACATAATGTTACGATAAGATTACATTATAGTTTTTTATTTTATTTAATTTTTGTAATTCATATTTATTTTGAAAAAAGAAATTTATTATTAGAATACTTATTTTTGTTTTTGATATAGTCTCAAAAAATATTTCCTTTTACAAATTGAAATTTATATGCCTTCGCAAAGTTTAATTGCATAATCTCTTAAAAAATCCAACAGAGTGGAACATTTTCCATTCTGTATAGTGTATTACTCCAAAGTGAGATAAGGCAACACCGCATAGTAATGACCTAAACGATTACAGAAATCTTTAATGATAAAAGATAACGGTTAAATTGTGTCGTCAACAGATGTCACTACGTCCCGGGTTACGGGGATTTCATAAATCCAAAATCTTGCATCGTTCTTCATAAAAGTGATATAAAGTACAAAAAGGGTTTTATCCATCTGAATCCTGAAAGAGACATAATGTACAATAGAGACAGTAAGTCTCCAACTATGGGGCAGACTTCTAGTGTCTCTGTCATACATGATGTCTCTCTCTAAATTCAGTCGGGTCAAACGCTTTTCCTACTGTATACAAAAGTATTTCAGTATCAAGGTATTAAAAAAAAACTTAAATAAAAAAAATAAAAAATGTATATATTTTATTGTTTAATTAGCCGACGCTATTAAATACTTATATACATACAGTTATATTTTCTAAAAAACTAATATTTATTTATGTCATCTGGATGTGAGGACCCACAAAATTAAGTTTTTTTAAAGCAGGAAAAGAAAAAACCTTTTTTGTTTTTAATTTTTTTTATTTATAAAAAATAATAAAATGTTAAATACAAAATATGTGACACAAAAAGGAACCAGCGCATAGGGTTAAGAAGCTGCAATCAATAAAGCTAATACAAGATTTATTTTAAAACTATGAAGTAAATTAACAAATTTAAAATTTTAAGGCTTACAACATTGTCTATATATTATAAATAACATATTATAAAAAGCAAACGTATTTATTAACAATAAACTGCACGTAGAGCCTGACTAATCGAATATGCAATAATAAATATAACAACCCGGACGTTTTCGAATGAAAAAACAATGAAAACATCCTTAATTCATGGATGGACAATGTGGTGAAAACGGACGGAACGCTGATTATTGTATTTCGTATACATGATGGACGTTTCTGTGCTTCATTATTTTGTGAAATGGCAAGATTAAATTGAAACACAGTCGACTTCGTTTTCGTTGGATGTCGTTCACCTTTTCCTCTAATAGTGGTCTGAGTAGGGGGAGTGCTTGATGCCGAACGAGTGGGCTGGTGGAAAATCTAAGCAAACCTAAAATAAAACAAGACAATTAATATCCTGTCAAAAAATAATTTACCATTTCGGATAAATATCTACGACTGGTGCAACGCAAAACTCTAAGGTGCTTGTCTAAATAACAATGCACGTTTGAAGTACCTGTATTTGGACAATCCATAAATCATTAGCTTAGTCACCGATTAAAAAAGCATGTATGTCCTATCTCTCCTCAGGAACATGTTCTGGGAGCCCAAATACGGCGAATGCTTTATCCCAAACGAATGACTTGGCGCTTGTGTTAGGTGGGACTGCACCTACACATGTTAATTTGTTTTTTTATGCGCACCGCTGTTAGTAAGTAATTTGAAATGTTGCGGATCAATTTTTACCTTTTCCGGAGAGTAAACTCCCGGCCCGGGTATTTTGTCGTCCTTGGGGATGTTCGTTCTGCCACTAATGGTGTAAGCCGGGGAGTTTTCGGCCTTGTAACTGTCAGGGTCTACGTTGTTGTATTGACCGGGTCCTGGGTTCTTCACACGTTCGTCGATTGGTTCCTTGGTTCTACCGGAAATCGTGTACGCCGGGGAGGACTTCTTGTCGCCAACCACCGATGGAATGTTGTAGACGTTTGGAGCTACGACATTGATCAATTGTTAACGTTTGGCCCACCACTTGGTGATTCTTATCTTAAATATATATACAGAAGACAGAAAGACGAGATAAACTTTTAGGAAATGAAGGATGAAGTAGATGGATGATGAAAAAGAAGGTAAACCAACCGGGGGTATCCAAAGGCTTTTCCAATTGAACCTTGTTTCCAAATGAGTATTTTGGTGCACTATCGTGTAAGACCTTATCAGCAGTGGGTACGTTGTAAACATTTGGTGCTACAAGTGTGAGACATGCATAAGTATTACACACAGAAATCTAGAATGTTATGTACAATAACCAACTAACCAGGAGTATCCAAAGGTTTCTCGGGCAATCCTTTGCCACCAAAAGTGTATTTAGGAGAATTTTCATGTAAAACCCTATCAGCAACATTGTATACGTTAGGTGCTAAAATATAAATGGAATGTAAGTGCACAATAAAAAAAATTCCGATTTTTCCGGTAATCATCCAAATGAATGTTTTTGTGCATTTTTATGCAAAACTCTATCAGCTACATTATACACATTAATTCATGATTGAAATATTAAAAATCGATACCTAGCTGTAGCTGTTTTTTTACATATTTATTCTAAATACGAAACTATACAGAAAAATTACTTATTACTGTTATAAAAACTCAAGTCTTATTCATGTTCTTCAAATTAATGGTGACTTAATGTCATTTATTTATCAAAAATAACAAACCAGGAGTATCCAACGGTTTTTCAGCCAGTCCTTTTCCTCCAAAAGAGTATTTTGGAGAGTTATCATGTAATACTTTATCAGATGTTGGAACATTGTAAACATTGGGTGCTACAAGTATGAAAGGAAAAGTATAAACAAAAATAATCTTGATGCCAAAATGACCAAACAAGCAAAAAGTATTAACATAAATTAAATCAATAGGTCTCCAATCTACCTAAATTGATTAAACTTATAATAAAAGAAAAGTTTCACCATTCTAAAACCAAATTTGGGTACTAAATCATTTTGTAAATAAAACATTTGGTTTTACAATTGTGAAACAAATGATAAAAAGTAAGAAAGAAAGGAAAACTAACCAGGAGTGGTGGATGGTTTTTCAAGGTTAACTTTGACTCCGAACGAGTATTTTGGTGAGTTTTCGTGCAACAGCTTTTCCGTGCTTGGAATGTTATATACATTGGGAGCTACAAAGAAATTAAAAGCCATGAGAACTTAGCGAACGAAACAAAATGTGAAGCAGATGATTGAGGCTCCCTTCTACCTTCAACTAACTGTACAAATAACTATAGAAGGGACCCCATTATTTTAAAACAACAAACCGGGAGTGTCCAGCGGTTTTTCGGGCAGTCCTTTTCCTCCAAAAGAGTACTTTGGAGAGTTATCATGTAATACTTTATCAGATGTTGGAACATTGTAAACATTGGGTGCTACAAGTGTGAAAGGAAAAGTATAAACAAAAATAATCTTGATGCCAAGAAGACCAAGCAAACAAAAAGTATTAACATAAATTAAATCAATAGGTCTTCGATCTACCTAAATTGATTAAACTTATAATTAAAGAAAAGGTTCACTAATCTAAAGCCAAATTTGGGTATTAAGCTATTAAGTAAATAAAACATTTGGTTTTAGAATAATGAGAATAAATGACAAAAAGTAAGAAGCAAAGAAAAAACTAACCAGGAGTGGTGGATGGTTTTTCAAGATTAACTTTGACTCCGAACGAGTATTTTGGGGAGTTTTCGTGCAACAGCTTTTCCGTGCTTGGAATGTTATATACATTGGGAGCTAGAAAGAAATTAAAAGAAATAAGAACTTAGCGAACGAAACAAAATGTGAAAGAGGTGGTTGAGGATCCCTTCTACCTTCAACAAACTATACAAATAAGCATAAAAGAGATCCCATTATTATAAAACAACAAACCAGGAGTATCCAACGGTTTTTCAGCGAGTCCTTTTCCTCCAAAAGAGTATTTTGGAGAGTTATCATGTAATACTTTATCAGATGTTGGCACATTGTAAACATTGGGTGCTACAAGTATGAAAGGAAAAGTATAAACAAAAATAATCTTGATGCCAAGATGACCAAGCAAGCAAAATGTAGCAAACATAAATTAAACCAATTGGTCTCCAATCTACCTAATTTGATTAAACTTATAATAAAAGAAAAGTCTCACCATTCTAAAGCCAAATTTTGGGTATAAAACCATTAAGTAAATAAAACATTTGGTTTTACAATAGTGAGAATAAATGACAAAAAGTAAGAAGCAAAGAAAAAACTAACCAGGAGTGGTGGATGGTTTTTCAAGATTAACTTTGACTCCGAACGAGTATTTTGGTGAGTTTTCGTGCAACAGCTTTTCCGTGCTTGGAATGTTATATACATTGGGAGCTAGAAAGAAATTAAAAGCCATGAGGACTTAGCGAACGTAGTAAAACGTGAAAAAGATGATTCAGGATCTCTTCTACCTTCTTCTACAATACAAACAGTACCAACACCATAGAAGAGACCCCACGATTTTGAAAGCAGACAAGAGAGAGTTATAATAACTAAATAAACAAACCGGGCGTTTCTGACGGTTTTTCGACTTGCGTCTTAACCCCAAAACTGTACTGCGGGGATTTTTCGTGAAGCATCTTATCCGATTTCGGCACATTGTACACGTTTGGTGCTAAAAAATTTGTCGGTGTTTTATAACAAAGCTTTCAAAATGTTCTTTCCAAAAGTGCAACTTGCAAAATAAACAGCTTAAGACCTGTTGACTTTACAAATGCCAATAATAATATATTAAGTTCCTTACTATTACAAAAATTAATAAAAGGCATAAAATAAAAAAAGCAAAACATAACTAACCAGGTGTGTCCGATGTTTTACGGATCGGCGTTCTCATGCCAAAGGAATACCTTTTGCTACTGGATCTTTGGAATGGTTTATAAGCATTAGGAGCTGTGTTAACAGGATTAAAATACGTTTTATAAACTACAACCATAATCATTTTTACACCATATTAATTGTACCAGAACTAAAAATTCCATTGCAATGTGAGTTTTAATGACCACTGATATTGGGGTCAGTGAAATTGGTACAGAATGGAATTTTTAATCAATCATTAATTATTAATTTTTATTAAGATTTTAAATTAATACCACCAACAATGTAAATAAAATCGTGTAATTATGTCGGCACTCTTACCAGGCGTATCTAATGGTTTTTCTACGTTCGTTTTCAGTCCAAAAGTGTATTTGGGACTGTTGTCATGGATAACCTTTTCGGCTTTGTCAGGATTGTAGTCGCCGGGAGCCGGGAAGTTTTCGGGCTTCGGCTCTTTGGGCCTGCCGTGAAGACTTACAGCCAACGGTGTGTCTTTTCCTGGAAACAATAGCTGTTTAAAACAGCTGAAACAGTGTTCAACGGTTGTACCTTTCGCACTGAGACCAGTCACGTTGTATTGTCCAGGTCCGGGTCCAATGCTCTCCAATTTTCCATTGTGTCTTGCTCCGAAGCTGAAAGCTGGCGCCCTACCACTCTTAGCTTCAACTGTGTGTTTACCTATAATGTAAATTAAACACAGCGATTTAATTAGCTCACGTTCTATTTATAGATTTTAATTAATTGATTGATTGAGTTTCTTGTAATCGAATACATGTGCAGTATCGTGTATCATAAATGGAATATAACAGTAAATTAAGAAAGGTAAAAACAATATGTTTACAACAACAACAACACAAATCGAGAGAATATTCCAGTGTGTTTGTGGGTTGCAGACTGGTTGACAGGTGAAAACCGGCACAAAAGCAAAACTACCAAATTGGTACTGGCGAACCTTGTAGGCTGGATTTACAATCGTTTCAGCTGTATTTAATTTGAACCATTTCTTGCGACAAGAACCCACGTAACGTAATTGCTTTAGTTGAATTGTTGCCGCAATTAATGTGATACTTGGATGAAATGGAGAAAATAGTTGAGACCTTGGGTATTAGACTGGCTGATTGAGTTATTGGGTCGTACCGATGTATGAAGGGAGATTGACACACGCTGGTCCTGGACTGTTGTATTCGGCGGCGATTGGTCCTCGTCTTTTGGTTGGAGTCCAGGGTCTTTGTGTAATGCCACCCATTGTCTGTAATTTAAATATAAATTAGAAATATTAATAATAATAATAAGTAGTTTAAAACCTGAATTTTACTTGTTCAAACAGAAGAAATTAAAACATGAACTTTGAACGTGTTTAAACAAAACGGTATAAACCTGTAAAACGAGTTTGCTGTCAAGATATTTTAAAATTCCAATATTTCTTTACATACTAATCCTCCCTCATCACATTTCAGTTTAATTTATCAAGCCAATAAACATCAAACCCATAAATTAATTCAGATAAAAATCTACTGTTACACATCACAACACCTATTCATACAATAAAAACCTGTTACAAACAGGTTTACAGTGTAAAACAAAGCGTGCCATAAAAAATGATGTCACCTCTATTCATTTTCTTCGAATGAATAAAGAAAACCTGGCAATAATGTGTTAAAGGAAGTGAAAGCTTCTGGCCAAATTTACAAAGTTTAGTTGTGAAAAAATTGGGTTTATTTCGGGTTTTTCTGTCCATATGGTTCTGACCCGAACCACTTGTTGTTTGATCGATGCGTGGGATATTAAACGATCTAATTAGATTTTATAGATTGAGATTTATATAGTTCAAGAACAATTTTCATTAAAGTCGTAATGATATAATAACATAAATTTATCGGGTACTGGTTCAATTATTGTATAATGTCACACACCTTTATTCATTTATTGTGTGGGCACTACTAAACTTGTTTTCCAGTTTTATTGTTTTTTTATTATTGGCGATTACACAATTATCAATGGGCAAAAAATTGAAGTTTTCTAATTAATGGAATAACAAGAAAGACGTGGCCATAAATATTAAACAAGTGAATTAAACATCAGTTTGGTGTTTTGTGTTACGGGACTCTTATATAAATATTTAAGTAGTATTTATTTTAAAACGGTCCAGTAATTTCGTAATATCATATCCATAAATAACCAACTCGAAGGATTTCTTAAAATTAATGAAGGTGTTACATAGGCGTACTCTCGATTCACATTTGATCTTCACAATGAAATAATCGCTTTATTTAGCGTTGTTTTCGTATAAACAGTATGGTATCAGTTGAAGAATTTTATGGTTAATTTGAAGTAAAATATTTGAATTGTCGCGATTTTGATTACGTCAATTTGATAAGTTCTAATGCAATAATAATTGCGGTCAAAAATCAAACTAATGAAAGGTTAAAGTAATTTTTGTTTCGAATTGAGGTCACAAAATTTAATTTGCCGGGTTTTAATAATAATCATTTAACATTAATATTTTATCTATAGTTCTTATTATTATGATATAATGTTACAAAATGTATTTTTAAATATTTAAATTCTTTTAAATGATTTTATTTTGATTTATAGAAAATATTTAATTTGGGATAATTTAAATTAGGTTAAATTAAGTTAGGTTTGGTAAGGTTAAGTTAGGTTAGGTTAGGTTATGTCAGATTAAGTTATGTTAAGGACAATATTATACATATTATATATAAAAAAACAAAAATATACATTTTTTAAGTAATAGTACACATATACAAAAATTACATATAAATATCAACATCAATAATTTTGTTTTCGAATTATTAGTTATTAAATTGTTAAAATTGACATAAAATAGTTTTATTTATTCACTTTTAAAAAATTTGTTCTATATATATATATATTTAACTTTTTAATCTAATATTACATCATAAATATACATTTAAAAAATTAGATACTCTAAACAATTTAAATTTTAAATATTAAAGTAAATATTTATTTCCAATTACTTAATCTTAATAAAATAAGATATAAAGCATTAAATAAACCCATATAATTTGAGTATATTTAATAATGTATTATGTATAATAATATAATATATAATAAAAAATGTTTCTATTTTACCTAACCTAACCTAATCTAACAAGATAGTCTAACTAACTCAAACTAAAGTAAATATATTATACAAATTTAGGTTGAGTTAAAATAAATATATTTCTATTTCGTAACTATCACTTAATAATTTATATAAAAATAAATAAATAGACCTTTAAAATTTTGACTAGGTTTGATAATAAATTATGTACAACTGTATAATATATTTTTGAAAGTGTATTAAATTTTTAAATATGATATTACATAGTATAATAATTTAAGTTTGGTTATATTAAGTTAGATTTAGTTAGGCTATTTAATATTAGATTGAGTTAGATTAGATATTATTTTTAAGAAACAGATTTTGTTTTTATTTGTGTATTAGAATTATTTATTCTTTTAGTTTAAAAATTCTAATTACTTAGTAATTTAAGATATAAAAAATAACTAAACCTATTCAATTTGTTTATATTTATTAATATATTAAACATAATATAATAGTTTAGGTTAGGTTAGATTAAATTAGACTTGGTTAGGTTAGGTTATGTTAAGTTGGGTTACGTAGGACATTATACATTTTAAAGAAACATATCTTTTATTATATACATATATACAAATATATATCTTTTAATTTTAATTTTTTTTATTTGTGTATAAAAATTTATACCAATATAAAACTAAGCTAACTGTTGGTAAGGTTCTGGTTAATAATTTTTACAATTTAATCATTTTTCAAAAAGACTGAATCATTTATTGAGACAAAGACAAAATGAATTCACCGTGAAATGAAGACATAAATTTATTAAGTAACAACTTTAACAGCCGCCATAAATCCTGCCAACAACGTTTATCCTTAATTGTCACGCTAAAACCGAGTTAGATAAAACATATTTAACCATTTTAACAATTGCAAAACTATTAGAAACTTCTGAACTACTTAGAAACAATACCTTAAATCTGTGATCGAATTTGTGAGGTTATTTTTAGACCTTGCAATCAAAGAATGAAATACTTACGTACCAGGTACGTGGTTATCGAATATTTACGTTCATATAGTTATGAACGCTCACTTTTATAACAGGAATTTACTGGAAAACGATCGAAAACCTTAACAAATTCGCACATTGTGTGCAATTAGTTAATTTTAATTCGAACAATAATGACCGAACAAGTGGGACAGGAAGCATATTTAACGTCCATCAAAAGTGAAATCTATCATAAATAAATCTAATTTATTTATATATTAAAGCCGTGATGAGTCAAAGTGTTAACCTACACAAGCAATTAACATAAATCAATACTGTTTCAAGATCTTAAAGTCTTGGATTCGTTAGTTACGGTTATAATTCTTTGGTTGTACCAAAACTGGTCATTGAATATATTTAACGATGACATAATGTTCCGTTCACCTCGGTTTATCCGTTTTAAACCTATGCAATTATAACCATTCATTTGTGATAAGGAAACAATGAAATATGAAATAGTACGCATGTTTCTGATGCGTCCAATGAATCCCGTTTTGCGTTGGGAGTTGTACTGAATTTGCATGTTATAACGGTTGGTTGACAACAAAATGCATTAAATATTGATGATTTGTAGTGTATAAAAGTTGTGTGTGGAATGAATTTTGTCACTGTTATTAACAGTATTTTTAGGTTGCAGGTTTACAAATTTACACAATGTTTTATTTATCACATTGAAAGACTTCAGACATATCCTTCTATACTCTTATATAATTATATAATTTCATTTAATAAATTAATTAAATTAAAAAATAATATAAATATTATAATACAATATTTTTAAATTTTATAGATTAAATTAAGATTTATTTAGATCTATAAGAGAAAAATATTTAAAAAGTATTAATTATAAAAATCTTTTTAATTTAAATTTATTATTATTATTATTATATAGTAAATAAGAAATTAATTTTTGTTTTGATACTCCATATTAAAAGATTTCTCTATACAGTAATTTAACATAATTTTTTGATTTAATATATATGTGTATTTGTAAATAATTAACAACAATATTGTAAATAATTTTACTTCTAATCTTTTACATCGAAACGAGAAATATTTTAATATATGATTGTGAAAAAATTGAAAAAAAAAAGAAATTAATTTTAATTTTAGTTAAATATATACCATATGCACAAAATTTTATGTGTACTATATATGTATGTTAAAGTATTTTTCAACATCGAAACAGAAATGTAATTGTAAAAAGTAAAATTAATTTAATATATAAAAAATAAAATATTCGTGAATATTAATAAAAAATGAAGAAATATAAAAAAATTACGAAAGACGAAAAACAACTAAAAATTATGATTAAAAATTTAATTTAACAAAATTTAATATATGAATTAATAGCTCAAAATTCTTAAATATTAATATTTAATTGAGGGTGTAAAATTCTTCATTATTTGAACGACAAATGTTTTATATTATTACTTAAACATTAAAAAAATATGAATAAAAAAATTAAAATATGCATTACAAAATTAAAAAAAAAATCTGCGGTTATATAATAAAAATTAAATATTTATTAATACTGATCAAAAACGAAAATAAAAGGAATTTAAAAATTAGGATTACAAAAAATGTAGTCCAGTTTTAAAAATTTAACTCGACTAAATTCACTGTGATTAAATATTATTATTTTAGTAAAATTATCAATTTTGTTTTTGTACGTCATTTTGAAAGACTTTTATCATTATCTTCTCTAGTTACATGAACATTTTATTTAATAAATTAATCGGCACAAAAATAATTTTTATACACTTATATATAACTACTTTTAAATATTAGAATACAATTTTAAATTAATTAAATACTATAATATTATTTTTTTCTAATACTTTCAAAATGAAGTGTAAAATGTACTAAATATAATAATAAATATATAATATAATTATAATTTTATATAGAAAAATTAATTTAAAACTTAAATATTAATACAATTAAGTTGTTTTATGGAGAATATTAAGTATCTATTAAAATTTATCAAAAATGAAAGAAATTAAATAAAATAAATATATCTAAATTTTAGGATTATAAAAGATGGTTTATAATATTTATATTTAAATTTTTTTAATTTTCCAACAACATTTTATAAATATTAATATTTAATCAATTTTTTCATATTTAGACGAAAAATATTATAATATACAATTTACAGTAATATACAATATTAAAATAAACAATTAAATAAATTTTTATACGCCACATTGAAATACTTTCTATATGTATAATATTATTTTATATAATAAATAAATTTAACATAATTCAATTAGAATTGAATTAAATATATAGTTAAAAATATATAAATTTTGCTTAAAATTTATCATAGTTTAACCTAAAATAATCAAAAATATTAGAAAAATATATCTAATTTAAAAACATTGTTAAATTCATTAAAAATTACAATATTATATATTAGAATTTAATTTAGTTTAAAATCAATGACAATTTAAATTATAGTAATTTTATTATGATTTTAAATATTTAATAAATAATTTTTCTTACTAAAATTTAGTGACATTATAAACCTTAAATTTATACTAAAATTGAACAAAACTCTTACTTTTAAAAGACAATAACCATCAAACATTAATTTTAAAACACTTTGAAGTTAAAAATAAAAATATCTTGGTTAATCACGATGAAATTACTTACACCATAAATACTCAGAATTTATACACTTTAATTTCTTATGTATTTCAAATTTTTAAGATTTCTATATATTCAAAACTGCTGTCTATTTTAAAAAATAAAATGTGGTAATTAACAATAGACTTTTGCCATATAGTAAACTAAATTTATGTAAAACACTTTAGTTTAACCAACTATTAAACATTATGTTACTTTACTAACAACAAATTCACAAATAATAGTTTGTTCTAAAAATATTTACATTTTAAAACATGTTATTATTTAAATAATAATGTATTATTTGTAGATAGTCCCATGAGACCATAAGTTGCTTGTTATTGTTTACAAAACGCGTCTGCAAATTTAAAAATCTTGTTTACAAGTCTCGAATTATTTATGCCAGATTAAAACCCACTAATTAATAATTCTAAATAAAGCAATGACAATAACAATTTGTTAAAAATATAGTATCTCACTTAGCCAATATTCATTAAACATTAGATAACAATAGCCATAAAATTAATAAACATTTCAGTACCAGTACTAGCGTTAGTCACATTAATTTTAATTAATATTTATATATTTTTAAGTTGAAGAAGAAAAAATAAAATTGTCTCTCCTTTCAGAGTATTTTTTAGAAAGTTAATGCTACTTACTTAATTTACAAAATGAAGAAACTAAAAAAAATCCAAAAATTTGCGACGACGAGACCACTATAACACGCGCAAGGTGCTTCGTAAACTGACGTGCGGTGCGGCTGGAACAGCGGACCGAGAGCGGCATGTGCGCCGCCCCACCAAAGGACAAGTGACGTCGTCCGCAGGAGTTCTTAAGGATAACCGGTCGCCGTTCCTGACCATTTACGATACAATTATATCGGATTGATTTTGTTTTCGCCCACCGCGACGCGGCTTCCACTCGTACCACGTGGGTTATTTTGCTGTTTGCCGTACGACAGCCAGGGAATTTAAGTTTGACTTCCTTGAATTCTCGCCGACGATGCCGGATTGTGTTAATTAAATTTTAGAGTTGACTTTGTTTCGCGGTTTAAACATTATTTTGTTTCGATGATTGATTGTTTTAAGAGGGGTTTAGCGTATTGATACTAATTAATACAAGGCTTTGGTAATATGAAAAAAATATATTTTTAAAAATTAGATGTTTTTATTAATATAAGTCTTCAAATTTTGAAAATATTTTAATATTTCTTCCAAATTCTGTACATTTTTAAACATTTTTTCAAAGGGTGTGTAGACCCTTTGAAAAACAAATAGATTACTTTTATTTGATTGAATCTTTATATTCTTACAATCTTCAAAGAATTTAAGCCCTTTTATTTTTTAGATATTTTAAAATCTTCAGATATATCAAATTATTCAGATTCTTCTTATATTTTAAACATTCATTTTTTTCTAGATACTCTAAAATGAAGATTGAATTTACTTTTTAAATTCTTTAGATTCTTCAGATTATTTCACATTTTTAATTTGTAGGCACTCTGACCAGTAGATTATTATTAGTAGTAGAATTTTATGAGTCACTTATATTCTTTATAGTTGTTTAGATCCCTTCTAAATTTTGTCTTTGTAATTTGTATTTATCTATTTACATTCTTCTTTGAAGATCCTTCTGATTCTTTAAAATCATCAAATTATTTATATTCTCGAAATTCTTTAAAATCACTAGATCCTTTAAATCTGTAAAATCCTCCGAACACTACTAAATTTTTATAATCTTCTGATTCTATGAACATTCTATATTCTCTATATTCCCCATACTCTCCAGATTTTCTAGATTCCTTAGATTCATTAGATTGATTTAAATAATCTCATCATTTTAGATTCATGAGATTTTTTGGATTGTCTAGATTCTCTGTATTCTCTATATTCTCTAGATTCTACAGATTCACTAGACTCCCTAGATTATTTAAATTCGTATGACTGATTTAAATAATCTAAACTTTTTAAATTCTTTACATTATTTTCATTCTTTACATTCTTTAGATTCTTTCTATAAATTCTTTAGATTCTTACTTTAAATTCTTTCTATAGATTCTTTCTTTAGGTTCTTTCTTTAGATTCTTTCTTTAGATTCTCTCTTTAGATTATCTCTTTAGATTCTTTCTTTAGATTCTTTCTAAATTCTTTAGATTCTTTAGATTCTTTAGATTCTTTAGACTCTTTAGACTCTTTAGACTCTTTAGATTCTTTAGATTCTTTAGATTCTCTAGATTCTTTAGATTCTTTAGATTCTTTAGATTCTTTAGATTCTTTAGATTCTTTAGATTCTTTAGATTCTTTAGATTCTTTAGATTCTTTAGATTCTTTAGATTCTTTAGATTCTTTAGATTCATTAGATTCTTTAGATTCTTTAGATTCTTTAGATTCTTTAGATTCTTTAGATTCTTTAGATTCTTTAGATTCTTTAGATTCTTTAGATTCTTTAGATTCTTTAGATTCTTTAGATTCTTCAGATTCTTTAGATCTTTAGATTCTTTAGATTCTTTAGATTCTTTAGATTCTTTAGATTCTTTAGATTCTTTAGATTCTTTAGATTCTTTAGATTCTTTAGATTCTTTAGATTCTTTAGATTCTTTAGATTCTTTAGATTCTTTAGATTCTTTAGATTCTTTAGATTCTTTAGATTCTTTAGATTCTTTAGATTCTTTAGATTCTTTAGATTCTTTAGATTCTTTAGATTCTTTAGATTCTTTAGATTCTTTAGATTCTTTAGATTCTTTAGATTCTTTAGATTCTTTAGATTCTTTAGATTCTTTAGATTCTTTAGATTCTTTAGATTCTTTAGATTCTTTAGATTCTTTAGATTCTTTAGATTCTTTAGATTCTTTAGATTCTTTAGATTCTTTAGATTCTTTAGATTCTTTAGGTTCTTTCTTTAGTTTCTTTAGATTCGTTAAACAGCAAATAACAATAAACTAACAATATTAATTCGTATAAATTAATTTTTTCTTCAGATTTTTTATAATCTCTAAATACAATTAGATATTTTAAATCTTTTAGACTGTTTAAATTCATCAAATTCTTTAAACTTTTTAAATTCTTTGTAATTGCTAGATTTTTAAAATCTTCAGATTTTTATTTTGTTTAGATTCTTCTTGAGCATCCATTTTTTTATTTCTTATATGCGATTTCTCCTTATACTATATAAATTTTCTTGAAATCTTAACATATCACCTTCGTTACATTTTATTTAATATGTAGCCTCTTGATACACTTTCACCAATATATCTATTAATAATTAAAAACCTGCAAGAATAGGTTTTTATTATTGAAAAATCTATAAAGTTTTAAACCGAAATAAATATTGATTCAAACCCATATTTATTCAATTTCCACATTTCATTTAAAATTGCGGAGCATAAAATAGCTAATAAATGTGGTCAGAAATTACATTGGACGATTCGTTTGTCCTCAAACATGTATAATTTTACCTTGTAAAACTGAATTGTTCCATCGGTTTGAATGCTGAATAAGCAAAATAGTATGGTTATATAATTTGGCCAAATATGGTTTCGGCTTATTAATATTGAATCACGTTTGCTGAATATGTACTTGATTTCATCCATGCAAATATTGACGATTTACCGTACTATTACATACCTCGCATTTAATATTTATATGTGTGTGTACAGTTACCGCATTTTGTTTTAATTTATTTTGTAAACAGGAATATTAATTTCAAGACATTTTCAATTAATTTGTGGTGGACTTTCTCTTAAATTATCTCAATTATTAATAAAATTATGAATATTTCTTATGACATGATTAATAACTGAGGTGGAAATTCTTGTATGGTCGTTTATTAGCATAGTATGCACATAACCGCCATTTATAGATATAAAACTGTTAAAAACAAACCTGCTACGCGTCCAAGTAAATAATAACAAGCACTGCCTGCGATATTTTACTCAAAATGGTGCCAAGGGCAGTTAATACAAACATGTGCATTTCCCAAAATAAATCGTTTGAAACACCGGCAAAAACTTAAAAGTTCACCACATATTTTTTGTGCTAAGAGTAACGAACACATAAAAATTCAATTTACTAAATAAGTATCATTTTAATTATATCAGGTAACAGTAAAACGCATTGTGGACAAGTCGATAATTAGCCATACTCTAAATTTGGTAGCCATACGAAAAAGTCGTTGACATTCATGTCGAATTAACAACACACCAGAGTCGACACCAGATAAAAATCGTTGTTTGGACTACTAATATTACTCATAGAAAGCTATAGTGTTTGGGCTTTAATCAAATTTTTAATGAGCCTTAATTATGGTGGTGAGTGCGGGAATATTTAATGAGTTGGTTAAATCAGTTTGGTTTGTTGTAATAAAGGAACAGAAACGTTTCCAATTTATAAAGATCATCTGATCAAAAATTTCATTAACTAAATGGAACTTCAATAAAACCGTTACACAATTATGAATTTACATATCCAGACAGTATGTGACATCTTATCGTCGAAATCTCTTCATACTTTCAACAATGACCATCTGGACCCGTGCAAGTTTATTTGGGTCAGGCTCTCCGAACAATTATCGAAGTGGGTGCCTCGCAACGAAGGTGGGAATACGTGTGTGCAAAGGAGAGGAATGACTCACACGACCTAGTCGCCATACAAAGCCATATACGGCCCAGTCACGGTCAATTTTCACCACCTGCCCCATACAAAAGATTGTCTGCGATAATCAAACAACAATTTAACAATTATTACATTTATTGCATTTTTTACACAACGATAACATAACGATCAAAATAAAATAATAAAAATAATGTATCTATACATCGCTCTTCTTTACACTTAGATCTACAAGATATTCACATTGATGAGTTTGGTTTTAAACAAGGCATTGCAAACAGTTGAGTCCTTCTATCTAAAAATCACTACTCTATCTTTAAACAACTTGTTGTGGTTATGTGAGCATTACGCAACATTCTCTTGGTTTGACTATTAAATGCCCTGTTAAAAAGTCAAAGACAAAATATATTCTTGTGGTTTCGTTTTCATCAACTCAAACAAACGTAATTCTGGTAAATTAATTTTTGTAATTATCATTTGTGGATTTACTGTCAACAAGAATATAAAAAGTATTAAAGTCTTTAAACACTATCCAATTGTGCCAATTCGTCACTATACAATAAGTTGCTATAATTTTAAATTTTATTACATTATTAGCCATTCCACATTTCTAATGCTCGTAAGTATTTTTTTTTTTTGGAAGGATAAATACAAAATACTAATTTAATTAATAAAAATATCGTATTCTTGGGAAACTTGTGGTCCCATAAGATTCTAATACAAAATAATATTTAGCCAGAATGCTCAGTTTATACAAATTACAGAAGGAATGGAAAATTACGAAACAAAAAAAAGTAATAGGCCGACTTTCCATCCCTCCTGTGCACAAAGTTCATTCAAAACTATACAATCAATAATTACAAAAATCTAGTTGGTACATTCTTAACGCTACAACAGTTGAATATATCTATATAAAATACCATCTTTGATTTTATTGTTTTTTTACGATTTTTATAAACAATGTTTTTGTTTTATACAGCCCTATTTAAATTGTTGATTTTAATTTTACGGGATAAATGAAATACTATTTATTGTTTATGTACAATTTAATTCAATTAATTTAATAAATAGCACTCCAAGTTCCAATAATTGTTTTTTTTATTAAAATCTCTTAATAGTAACAAGAAATAGAAACGAACTGATATGTACTCTATACATGTAGCATTAAAAGATAGAGTCTATCACATCTTTTTGGCAAATATTTTAATATAGTTAAAATAATAACCTACGAGAATCTTTACAAAACCAAAAAGTAACTATTGTATAATGTACTTTTTATTTACCCTGTAAAGATTGGGTACATTGCTAACTAGATAGAAAGGTAGTCATTTTTTAATTCGTTCTTTAATTTTGATAACTGAGTTTTAAATTCTTTTGACTGTTTTAAAATATTTTACGTAACAGTTAAACAAAGCTAAGTCTTTTCTAACGTAGGACATAATTATTTTTTACATAAACTAAAGTAGAAGTCATAGAATAAGTCGTGTCCTACTTGAGAAAAGTGTCTAAAACATTGAGTTTAAACTAGCACTTTTGATTTTCATTAATCTTATAAAACTGTTAATACACATTTATGTACAGGTCATAACAATTAATTAACATTATTAATTCGTACAAAATGATTATTTCATTTAAAGGAAATTAAGACAATTTAGGTTCTTGATATCTGAAACAAAAAAATGCATTAATAACATTAATTATTATAATGATGTCGAATAATTTAAATATAAATTTTTAGTTAATCTTTATTTTGACTAATAGGTTTTTTATTTTTTACTGTTTTTAAATTTTACGGTGTAATTATGTTTTCCAAATTAAATTCTTTTTATAAATTAATTAACCGAATTTTTGTTTTAATTACACACATCTCTAAAATGTTTTTCATAAACTAAATTGAGACATTTATCAGTATTATGTTTTAAACATCAAAATTTGATGCAGACTCCTCTGATATTGGGTCTTCCATAATTGTCTTGTACTTAAATTTCTTCACGGGAAGTAGTAGCAGTCACTACATACTTTGTGGTGTTTGACAACTCAAAACAATGTCTCTTGAGCCCACGACGTCCTGTCGTCGTCGTCACGTACGGACCTAAGTCGCACACTGTCACTCCCCTGACTGTCCACCATCGTCGGCGAACTCCTCGACGACGACCTGACATTTCTAAAACTAACCGTAGGAAGATCGGCCAGCTGCGCAACCTCGTAGGTGGAGACGTCCGTCTTTTTCTGGTAGCAGGCGCCCTCCTCGCTGTCCGTCGAGAACTCCTCGATCTCGTTATCGGTGTTCTCGTCGTCGTCGTTGTCGCGGAACACCGAGTCGCTGGCGTACGACTGCACGTCGTAATCTGGGAAGTCCATGCCTATGGAGGTGTTGCAGCTACTTATCGAGGCCAAGGGCGCTAGTTTCGGTTTCAGGTTCGGGGGATCACCCACCTAAAATTAAAATATAAAGAAATATTTTATATTATTAGTAATAGAAAGGAAAGAAGCTTTTTCCTTCATTAGGGTCACAGATTAGTACCAAATACTTTTTGAGCTACAAATCATTTTCTAACAACAGAGTTTACTAAAGCAAACATTGATTTTGCATTAGACTCTGGGAACTTTAGCCGTGCCACAAAAGTCGAATTGAAAGTAAAGTAGGAGCGATTTTTCCTCGCAATGAAATGTTACGACTTTGTTTATCTGCAGATTTTATGACAGCTGAATTTGCTTATTTCAGTTTGAATAATAACAAAGTTTTATGACCTTTTTACTTGTTTTCATTTCTAGAGGTCATTGATATTTATCCTCTTAATAAATTGGAGAACTATTTAATGTCGGCTCAAGACTTTCCTTCGTTTATAAAAATAAAATAATTGGGAGTGAAGGATATATTTACCCTGTCGTACAGTGCCCTATCGCTTCCGCAAGGTGATCCCCCAGGTGTCGGTTGCGTGACTCTAATATCGATGGGATAATAAAAATCGTAGATTTCGGGAAGCGGGGACGATTGGCGTCTCAAGTACTTTGATTTGTGCGCTGGTAATGCGGGAAGACCTTCACAAAACAATATTCAATAATGTATCAGAATTATTGATCAATTAATTTACCTAAGGCTACAGCTGAGTCTCTTCGTTCCAAATATGAGCTCCCAGAAGACGAACATGTAATATTGCTCGACCTCCTTGGTACATTTAAATGCCTGCATTTAATGAAGTTAATTAAAGGCTGTGGCAAATGATTTTGGAGGTTACTGACCTACTATAATTGTATGATACGTCGTCGTATTCAGGAGGTGAGTCCTCGTCGATGAAACAAGGAAGACGTGGAAGAGCTCTCGTCGGCGGTTCCATTAAACTGCTGTAACCTCCAACCGACGAAAATCTGTTAAAGAACACAACAGGTTTATAAATTGTGGCTTAAAAACGTTCAATAAAAGTATTTGCGCCACATGAAACGTATGGTAGGTTTGGCATGTCTCCAAAAAATCTCTGAATTATTACGAATTCCTGAAACACTACATTAAACATCCGTCATCATATTTATCTGACTCCCAGATATTAACTTGTTAAAATTTGTATGAATTTAACCTTTTCGTGTTCCTGATCCATCCGGGCGGCATACTGTTCGTGTCCAACGACCTCCTGGACCTCCTGGGGTTCAGTTCCTCATACGCGGTTTGATTCAGCACCGCCTGCAGTTGACGGTCCTCCTCCTCCACTTCGGCAACCGCCGCCGCCGTGAATTCCGGGTCTTCTAGGGCTTTTTCAGTCTTTGATTTTGATTTGTATAATACAAGGATTACCTGAAATAAATATTGCATATAATACTTGAAGTGTTAAGGAAAATTGAGTGTATCACCATTAGGCCAAAGAAACTGCTTAGCGTGGCCGCTATCCTAATACCAGTCATAACATCGTACGTCTTATAGAATTCCTTCGGATCCACTCGAAAATTTTTATCTGTACTATTCCCTTCTGATTCGCATTTTGTGTCCATTACGCTCGAATTTTCCCTGGAAATAACAACAGTAATAAATGATGAACCAAACGAGAACAAGCATCATTATTTGTATTTCTTTGGAACGTTTGTCTCAATTTAATTAAATTGAACAATGGATTGTCAGAATTGTTTTCGCGACATCAAAGACGTCTTTATTGGGATTCCTATTGACAAATTTGTTAAATTTTATTGAACCATGCACTTAATCCCTGATCTTCAATTTCGCCCCGATATTTGAAGTGCTTCGTCTCAAAGGACCCGATCCCAATCAAAATTAATTAGCCACCGGCATATAACACACTCGATTCAGAGCAGACGTATCGATTCAACGACGACGAACAGAGCAATAGATTCGTAAATATCAAATTTCCTCGAACCTGTTGACGCGGCATATCAATTAAACACGATCAATCGACCGGTATTTCCATAATATTTCCGAGTTTTTCCCCCGAAATATGGGTGGAGGTCCCGGTACGCGGCGACCTTGCCACTGAGACAGGATGCGGGTTGTCATGACGACTGGCTCCGTGTGGATACGTTCGAGTGGCTGACGGAGTGTGTTTGTCATATTCGGATTGATTGAATTTATTTTTTTGTTATTTTAGTTCATTCGTTGCCGGCGAGGCGACTTTTATTAGGTCGGGAAGAAATTTTGTTCTATCATCTAATCAAAAGATCAAAGATATTGAAGTTTGATGAGAAACCAGATGTTGGTTAGGTTGTTTAAAAATTAATAATATAATAAGTAAGTATAATGATATATATTATCTTTATGATATTAACTAATTAAAGAATCAGATATATTGAAGATTGATTAGAATTTTTTCTCTTAAGATTCTGATGAGCCAAAAGTGTTAGATTTGCTAAATATTAATAAGGCACTAATTAAATATTTATATTTTAAACCTTATTATATTTTACACTGAAATTTTGTATGTCTATATCACAATCTTTTACTATTAATATTTTAAAACTTTTTCGACAACAAAAATTTAAATATAATTGAATTGTATCATTATTATTATCTAATGAAAGAATCAAAGATATTGGAGATTGATTAGAAATTAAATTAGATTCTGATGAGTCAAGAATGTTAGATTAGCTTAATAAAGCTCTAAATAAATGTTTATGTTTTAAGATTTATTAGATTTTACATTAAAATTTTGTGTATCAAAATCTTGATATTTTATATCTTTTTCGACAACAAGAAAGTCAACTTCCATAAAAATTCAAATATAATTGAATTGTGTCATTATTATTAGATTAGACATTTTTTTCTCAAGATTTTGATGAGCCAAGAGTGTTATATCAGCTAAATATTAATAAGGCACTAATTAAATATTTATTTTTTAAACCTTATTATATTATACACAGAAATTTTGTATGTCTATATCACAATCTTTTACTATTAATATTTTAACACTTTTTCGACAACAAAAATTTAAATATAATTGGATTGTATCATTATTATTATCTAATGAAAGAATGAAAGATATTGGAGATTGATTAAAAATTAAATTAGATTCTGATGAGTCAAGAATATTAGATTAGCTAAATATTAATAAAGCACTAAATAAATGTTTATGTTTTAAGACTTATTAGATTTTACATTAAAATTTTGTCTATCAAAATCTTGATATTTTATATCTTTTTCGACAACAAGAAAGTCAACTTCCATAAAAATTTAAATATAATTGAATTGTTTCATTATCATATTATCTAATTATAGAATAAAAGATATTGAAGATTGATTAGACATTTTGTTCTCGAGATTTTGATGAGCCAAGAGTGTTATATCAGCTTAATATTAATAAGGCACTAACTAAATATTTATATTTTAAACCTTATTATATTTTACATTGAAATTTTGTATGTCTATATCACAATCTTTTACTATTAATATTTTAAAACTTTTTGAACAACAAAAATTTAAATATAATTGGATCACTATTATTATCTAATGAAAGAATGAAAGATATTGGAGATTAATTAGAAATTAAATTAGAGATTCTGATGAGCCAAGAATGTTAGATTAGCTAAATATTAATAAAGCACTAAATAAATGTTTGTTTTAAGCCTTATTAGATTTTACATTAAAATTTTGTGTCTTTATAATCTTTATTATTGATATTTTATACCTTTTCTGACAACAAGAAAGTCAACTTTCATAAAAATTCAAATATAGTTGAATTGTATCATTGTCATATATCTAATTATAGAATCAAAGATATTGAAGATTGATTAGACATTTTGTACTCGATATTTTGATGA
The DNA here is from genome assembly GCF_024364675.1 of Aethina tumida. Taxonomy (NCBI): domain Eukaryota; kingdom Metazoa; phylum Arthropoda; class Insecta; order Coleoptera; family Nitidulidae; genus Aethina; species Aethina tumida. Next base: position 5,273,884 of record NC_065441.1, read on the forward strand.
ACCAAGAGTGTTAAATCAGCTGAATATTAATAAAGGACTAATTAAATATTTATATTTTAGACCTTAATATGTTTAAAATGTTTAAAAGTTTTGTATGGCAAGGTCAAAATCTTTTATTTTTAATATTTTAAAACTTTTGTGACAACATAAAGTCAATGTCCAAAAAAATTCAGATGGAAGTTCAATTCTTGTGATTTTGTTGAATTAAAGTCTTTTATTTTTGCAGAGATAATCATTTTAGAACTTTTATTAAAGCAACGGAACTCCTACAAAAATGGAAACATAATTGAATTGTAGTATAAAATCAATCGTGAAATAAAAACCAAATTAAATCTTTTGAGTAGCTTATAAAAGGAAGCCCGAGAGAAGCTTAAAGTTTTCTGTCCGATTAGCTAGATTTTTTCGTTTTGGAGTTTGAACAACGAGGTCAGCGTTTACTTGTTGCTGTTTGGGAACTTTGACGATAAAAATAGAGTAACTGACAAGGAGTCTTTGTTTGCACGAAGGATCTAACAGAGGAAGTAACAAACAATTCGAGAGTGTTAAGTTTTTTTGAAAATTTTAAAATATACCACTTAATGATTCTATGTATAATTTCCTAAAGACGTTTTAATAATTTTCTAATAATTTTCTATTAATTTACTTTTAGGTTTAATAAAAAACTTTGTTTTAAAATTTCCATCATTTTTTATTGCTACTACGATTATGATCTCAGCCATGTTATTGATACAAATGAATATATAAAAGACATGCCGCATCAGGATATCATTTTTCATCGACAAGGGCCATAAATCCACGCCAAATGAAATAAATCCAGCGAAAGTCGCGTTCTACCAGCATGATATATTTTATGTCGTCCTCAACAAGTTGTCCGTCCCACCATAATTTATCATCGCTCCAATTAGAATTATAAAATTTTCGATTTACGACGAATGATTGATCAAAAAATTCATGACGTCCCCTTTTTATGCCGGACCTTTTATTCCGTTGTATGTAGAATTGGAAATTTAAATTAAGGCGCAAATGAATTTTTTATTGAGCCATGAACATAAATGTGTCAATCAAATAAGTCATTAGGAAATAACAATAACAATAGTCTGACAACAATAAATTTTTTAAAAATAAACCTATTAACCATTGTATTAATTTATAATTTAATTCTGGGATTATTCCAGATAATACTCAGGATTCCTATTCAATTAGTATGAGATTTGGCTTAATCCTTAACATGTAATCTGAGATTAGTACGAGTGTTAAGAGGCTGTGAACTATTTGAATTAATTAAATGAATAATTATAATCAACTGTTTTATAATTTTCGGTAATATTTTGAATAATTAATGGTATATTTTATATGTAAATGATCCTATCATGATTCATAACTGTCATTAACAAATTCTGTTTTAAATGATTAATGTATATATAATAATAATAGGACATACTACATATCTAATTAATTATAAGGTCCTCATGTTATACTCTATTAGCCAAATATTTCAGTTAATTATCCCAATGGTATCTAAATTATTTAAATTTGAATTCACCACTAAGTTCAAAATATGGCGCATTCGCCAGTTTTTAGAAAATGTGAAATAATTTTATTTCTGTTGTCAATTTTACTAATGTAAAATTTTATTTACTTAATTTATTATATTATTATTGGTATTTTATAATTTATTTATTTTTTAATGTATTTTTATTTATATCGCATTCACCAATATTTTAAAAATGAGTATTAATTTGTAATATTACTGAAGTAATCCTGAAATATTATTTACTTGCTGAAAAAAAAAAAAAAATAAAAATCAATCGGATTAATAACCAAAATTATAAATTTTCAGAGATGCTGTTAATTACATCTAAATATACCTATGTCACCAATTAACACAAACAAATTAAAATCTCTCATGACTATATAAATCAATTATTTATTTTAGTTAATTATCAGGTTAGAAGTTTAACGAATTCTGTAATATATTAATTGTTTAAAATGTTATTAGTTTTTATTTATTTATTTATTTATCCCATATATTTTAATTTTTAAACATAAATACACTTCAGTTATGTACCTATTTTAGTTATTTTAAAAATAATATTATTAACGGTTTATTTAACTCAACTGCATTATACTATAAAGCTTAAGTACACATATTTAATTTATTTAATCCATTTTTATATATTTTCTAATTTATCAGTGTTAGTTAATTTAAATTAAATTTTTTATAACAATTTTATTAGTTATTATAAATGTAATGATATTAATCAATATTTAATGAAAGAATATTTAACTGTTTTACTTATTTTGAAGACAATTTTATTAGCTATTTGTATTGTTCTCTTTTATATTTTTTGTTAATGTGTGCTAATTTGATGGTAAAGCTGCTTAAAGTACTTTAAGACTATTTTTAAATATTTTATTAGTTGTATAAATGTTAATGTAAGTATATTTAACTGTTTTAGATATTTTTAAAATTAAATAATTTTATAATAATTTGTTTTAAATATTTCAAAGATAAAACTGTTAGTTACTTAAATTACTAAGTATTTAAAAAAAATGTTGGTTGAACATTTAATATAACTATAATATATTTACAAACAATGTTTACTAAAGTAAATAAAGAAGAAATAATATAAAATAAATATGTTTAAGCAAAGAAAAATGGGATAAATTTCTCCTAACACACCTGGCGTGTTATCCAAACAGCCAAGACATAATCTACACAACAACCCTCCCGAAAATTGTTTTTAAATTAATTAACCGATTCAAACCTAGTGAATATTAACGAGTCGCGAACCCGAAAATCCGACCCGAATGTTGCGGCAAACATCGGTTCATAATTCAAGGATTTCGATTCCCCATTCTTATGGCCGATGCACCGCGGTACAAGGACGAACCATCCCCCAATACCCCCGGGCGCTATTTCACACATCACCTCTTGAATTATGCCCTTTATGCCGTTACGGAGGCGGCGGCCTTTTGGCCCACCCCTTCATTTTTAATCCGCATTATTTCTTGTTCTTGCCGCTGAATTTTGAATCGTATGCGCGAGATCGTACATTTGTTTTTTTATTTACGGGCTAATAAAACATGGAAACCGCTTTTGAAACAACACGGTGTGTGATGGATGGGCATGAAGTTGGGCAAGTTTAATTTTAAACGGGACAATTTGGGATACTTAGTGGTGGTTTTTCTTAAGAAATTTACAAGGATAATTTATTGACGACCATATTTTATGGCGGTAATACTGCTGTTGGAAAAGGAGAATTTGGAAGTTTAAATCGACTGCTCATTTGAATTGCACCGCCTCGGAAAGTTGTGATAAATAATGGGTTCTATAATTCCTCGTTAATAGAATTGAGGAAGACTCCGGGTCGTTGTGAAAACGATCGTCTTAACGAGTGCCTGATAATAAATCAAATTTGCAAGTGTTTAACAGGATAAATACAAATCAAATATACTTTTAATGAGATTCTTATTTTTAACACATCTTCAATTATTGCCTTAATATATTAAACACTAAACTACTACACTAAAATAAAATGTATTGTCAAACTGAATAAATCCATTAATGGTTCAAATCATAATATAACAATATTATTGTTCTGTAATTTATAATCTATCATTATGGCAATCAAGTTGTATCAAAAAGTAAGATCTATTAGAATAATCATATTGAAAAAATGCTCAAAATCAAGCTGAACCCATAATCTTCTTAGAAGAGTAGGAAGATTGAGCTGAAAAGGTAAGAAGTACTCTCAGTTAAAGCCTTTATAGGCTCAAAAGTATGAAGAAGAATGAATACAAAAAGCTGATCCTATATTAGGAACTAGTGGAGATGAACCAACTGTGGATCTTGATTAACATATTTAATTTTGTTCTTTCTCTCTTGTTAATAAAATATTGTTAAATCAAAGATTTAAATTGTATCCCCCTTTGAATGAATGTTAGACTCACAAGGAGTTTCTTGAAACGCATCTCTGCACATTAAGTCATATTAAGGAACCAGAAGGTAATCAATAGAGAGAAAGTAAATTATAAAAAAAAAAAACGAAAAGCAATTGAGTCTACTAAGCAAAGTTGTCTGTTTTAAACCTCTCATAGAAAATGTACCATCACACTTAAAAGGCAGAAACTTTGAAAACTTTCTTTGAATTGATTCCAGGGAGACTCTTTGAACATTATATGCCGAGTAGTAAATTGCAGAGAAATGCTTCAAGGGAATAAAAGAGTTTTTAACGCGTCGATGTTGAAAAATACACTGGATTTTTGTTGGGATGAAGTCCAGAGAACAATTCGCTGAATTACAAATTCAGGTTATATGCTCAACACATTTTAACTGAATATTAGGAAGTATTCCAAGAACCCTTACACTCGCACATCTCTACGAAACTTCTTCTTTATTGATATAATAAAATGTTTATATTTTGTCATATTCAATCCTATTTTATTTTTAACATACTAGACAGATACAACAATTGGGCCTGCCTTAATTTCAGTAAAAAACTTGAGATTATCTGCAAATAATAAATAATTATAATAAATAAAATCTACAAATAAGACAGTATATTAGGTAAATCATTAATAAATACATTAAACAATAAAGGACCTCAATTTGACCCTTGTGGCACTCCAAAACACGCAACAAAATACTCAGAAGAAAATGACTGATGACTATTAAATATTATGGATAATTTTAAACGATATAAAATGTAAAAAAATTATATAAATTTGCACAAGTAAAGTGATTATGTATAAAAGAACATATTTTAAGTTTTGAACTGAAGACCTGAATGAACTGAAACTTTGAAGGACAAATATTTAATTTAGTCAATAATAGTAATATTACTCAATATTTATTATATTTATCCAATTTTTGAACTAGATAACAAAATATATAAAACACCTAAAAAGATTTGATTAATTAGCAGAAATAATCTGGATAGAATTATAAATTAGATAATTGTTAATTATTAATATTTCCAATAAAGATCCCTAATTCGTGCTTTGCGGCACTCCAGAACCGGCAACAATATTCTCCGTAGAAAATAGCTCATGACTATAAAATTGGAAGTAAAATAATTTATCCAGAAGATCACTAAAACCTTTTTTCATCAAGTATTTTGTTCGAATGAAAATATGGTCATAGAAGGGGTGATTTTAAATAATTTACTAAAATTGAAAATGAGAAAAATGGGTCGATAATTCTGAATAATGTCTTTATCATCTGATTTGTGAACAGCAAATATTGGTAATCTTCAAATATCCAGGAAATGACCCAGAAGATAATATTTGATTAAATATTTTGAGAAATGATTCCAACAAAACTGGTCAGCAACCTTTAATTTAAAAAACTGTGTTGCTTTTAATTAATCAGCAATTGAAAGTCCTTATATATCACCCTTATAATCAAAAATTTTTTGATAAACAAGTATATACATGTCAACATTCAGTTCTTGGAACTGAAGAAAAAATCAATCTGAGTTTTGAATTCCTGTTCAAAATAAATTCTTTATACCTGGACTAGGTGCTAGATTAGGCAGGCCCACATTTCACACTAAACTAGTTTTTTAAGTACTCTTGATGAAGGGTTACTATCTTCATCCCAGAGTCCAGACTATCCCAGATCTAAAAAAAAAATATTTTTCCTCGATTGTAGAACGATTCATAAGAGAAAGAATAATTTGTGTGGCATACCTAATATTGTTAAACTAGCTTATTTTATGTGAAATCCATTTGTTCAATTTTTTATGAAATATACTGAATTGAACCTTTTTCTAATGACTGATTCATTGCAGTTTAATAACTTCCCTATATCCAAACATGTTGCACGAGATAATGTTTAAATCTACTTCCATATTTGGCCAGATGAAACTATTTAATAGCATCCCACCAGATATACGGGAAGAGCTATGATTGACTTAATGACAACAAAACTAATTTAATTAACTGAAAACTGCTTTAGAGTAAACCATTTTAATTTGTATTAGAATAATTACCACAAAAATTATGATTTTCCGTCATATGCTTTTAAAATCTAATCAAACAGAAAAACCACTTAAACGTACACAATGTATACAATGTGAAATGGCAATTTAGTACGCCGAAAATAAAATACAAACGTTCGGGCAATTTTACACGGTGCAATGTTTAATTGAAACCATAAAAGAAAAGTGTTCGTGGAACATAATCGTTATTGCCCGGTAATTTCCATATAAAGTACTTATATTACTAAAATATTTTCCATTTAAGTCGAAATTACTTTGGCCGTTCCGTCGAAATTAATTCCTACCGCTGAAAACTCGCCGTTTTTGAAACGTTTACCCGTATTATTTCGGCTGCTGTAACATTTTCAATTAAAAATTAATTACAAATACTGATTAACATGAAAGTGACATAGAAAGGAACATTTTACCGACCGTCTGAAAGTGGGATTAATAAAATTATTCTTAAATAAGTTGCCACTCATAAAACTGGAAAGTGGCTCAAAGCGGAATTGGAAACATGTCAATTTGAGGAACGGTTTAAATTAAACATGAGTAACGACGCACATTTTTCCTCCACCCAAAGAACGTCGAATTCTGTTTTATTTTACCCTAGCTGATCGTAAAAGTTCGATTTAATGAACATAATTAAAACAATAGCCATCAATCACTTACTTAAACACGTCGTGTCGCATAAGAGGACTCTAATTTGTGGCTTTTTTGTTCGGCAACGATTGAAGTGTAAATAGGTGGGAAGTAAATAGAGTAACAATGCCATTCATAACTGACACGCCGTCGAAACACTATGGACTCGGTTCCAAGATTAGGGCCATTAATATCTTGATTCAGTCGCCAGAAACACCGGGGTTTATTATTACGAAAATACGTGCGGAATGAAACCGTGTTCTTTGTCACGAACTATTCACGATTCTTAGGTAAAACGGACGAAAAATTTATTTTCATACCCGATTGTATGTGAAATTTCAAAGAAACACAACAAACTGAAGAGGAATAAAAATCAAAGAGGCCTGGATTAAAATGGTTTATTTAAAAACACATTTTTCTCTTCAACTTTGGTATTATTTTTGATATAATTTCTCAAATAAACAGCTACAACGTAAAACCAGAAGTGTTTTAAGTGATTAACAGAAGAATTCTAATAATTTTGCACAATGTTTTTTGATTAAGTTTGAAAAAGAGTTTTAAGAAACCTTAAAATGTTAAAAGTTTTGAATGATTGACAGAAGTAAAGTGAAGTGAGAAATAAAATTGAAACTTTATAGTACATAAATGAATGAACTAAATAAATATTTAATCTAGTCAATAAAACCAAGAAATTTCAAGTAATGTTTCTCTCTACAACCACAATTTATTAAATGTATCTTATGTATGAAACAAAAAAAAAACATAAAACATTAAAAGATTTGATGAATTAATTAGAAAACAAAGTTGGAATTACAAGTTGCAAAAGTAAAGAAATTCAAGTTTAATCTAAGAGATAAGAATGTTGCTAAACATTTACTACAACTTATTAAATATATATTATAATATTGTTGAGCCTAATAAGTACTTATAAAGAAGAAAATTCTATTTAATCAAGTTAATAAATAAAGATATCACCAATAAATTAATAATAATTTCTATTTTGAAGCTTGAAAAAGTACCAAAAGAAAAAAATGTCAAAAGTTTTGTATGAATAACAAAATTAAAATAAAAGGAGGAAAAAAATAAGAAATCAAAATTAGACAATTACATAATAAAGAAAGAAAATCATATTTCTAATAATCAATAAAATGAACAAATTTTAAAAAATATTACCCATTATTTGCTATATCTTACCGAGTGTAAATTTTTAAGGTTGAAAAATACTAAAAAAAGAGAAAATCATATTTAACTGAGAAAATAAAATGGTGAAACTACTACTAATAATAATAATCAATATTAACTATAATTTAATAACTTCCATTTTGATGTTTGAAAGTATCAAAAAAGGAAATATGTAAAAAGTTTTGTGTGAATAATAAAAATAAAATAAAGTGAGAAATAAAATGATTATTAAATGTAATCCTATCTTTTGAATTTAGAGCTTTGTCTGATTAACTGAATGGAAACAAAAGAAGAAATAAAATTGGAACTATTTCAAAAAAACACTCTTAAAACCCGCATTCCATTTGTAATGAACCAATTTTTATTCTATTTTCGTTCCAACATGAAGCAGTTCCAATTTAAATAATCCTCCATGTAAATCGGTTACAAAGATTAATAGTTACGCTCACAACTAGAAACGCTGAACTAAATGGAGACAAAGTTTTGGAATTCATAAGTTAATTGAAACAGTAATGTAAACATTCATGAGTAGTCGAGCATTAATTATACTTAACTTTGTTTTAATTACAGTTGCGTTACTTATGTATTGGTACCTGATCAAATATCTCATGAATTTGTCACGAATTTCGTTTAGACTATTACTTAATGAGATTCATATCACATTAAAATGATATGAGAATAATTTGATAATTCTTAAATAGTGAAGAAAATTGTTTAAATGAATTGTTAAGTTTTGGTTAGATGAAATAAATTTTCTTTATTTTATTAAACACTTCTCATTTAGATAATTCTTAGGATAATTAATTTTAGGAATCTATTGATAAAAACTTGATTTTTGTGATAGAAAATATCAGGACTCAGCAATTTCTACAAAAAGTACATGAAACTTATAATAATTCATAAATAAAATTATAATGTTTGTTCCATGAATATAAATTTGTTTTAATATTGACATTTCAACGTTTAAATTCACATTTCCCTTGAATCGAAAAAATTCAATAAAACATTTTATAAATAGTTCCCGTCCTATTATTAAAACCAACAATACACACATCATCCGGTCAAATCAAACAACTTGTTAAAAACGAATGGGAAACACGAATTAATTATCGTAATTCCGAAATGCCCGTCATGGAGTTTACCTCAAAGGTATTAAAAACCGTGCGCCCCGCTCTTTACCTATTCCGCATGAATTTTCATGAAAGTATAATGAAGTTTCAGCCAACTCGACGCCCCCAAAATTAATTTCGTTTCATGTTTGTGCCCGTTCAGTCTTTTTTTTTTAATTTATTTTTACTTAACGTTTTGTCTTGATGGAGACGAAGACACGGGAAAAAAATTAATAACAAGAATTGCGTTCTGTCGGACGGACGTCCGTGCCTCGATAAATTTCCAGCAGTCCAAAACGAGGCGTCGCATTAATTTGCGAGTTTAACATACATGAATAACAAACAAAGGATAATCATGCGAGAATACGGAGCGCCGAAGTGCGGAGCTGAAGTTTATCCCGAGTCTACGAACTTTTGTCAGCCAGGACTTGGTTGAAATAAAGTCCGCCTTTGTACGGCACACAGGATCAATATGTATTTGTAAACGAGAAAGATCATGGATGTAAATGCTGAAAGTTGGCCGGATTTATGCACATTGCACGTCTTATCTTTAACTCCCAGCTCTGATTCGTCTTTAAAATCACTCTGTTGACTTCTAAAAGCGGAACTCCCATTATAATAAACATCTTCCTCTTTTACTGCCGCACACAGGAAGAAAAATAAGGCTTAGGTTAGGTTAAGTTAGGTTAGGTGAAGGTACACATTTAAAAACTTGTCCATAAAAGTTCTATAACAATAAATACAATGTAAAATTTCCTGTTTCCTGTTTCCATTATAAAACACTTAAATTAAAATGAGTGTAATAACAAAAATAACAATTTATTAATTATCTTTCTGTTTTCCTTAACAAACAATATTTATAATAAAAAAAAACGAAATATGTTAGGTAGGATTAAGTTAGATTAAATTAAAATTTTTAAAAGTTATCCGTATAATTTTTATAAGACACTTAAATGAAAATGAATGTAACAATAAAAATAACAATTTATTAATAAACTTTCTGTTCTCCTTACTATCTCAACAATCAATATTTATGATATTAGATTGGGTTAGGTTAAATTATATTTTTGGCCATAAAATTTGTACAAGACCCTTGAAAAATGGACACAACAACGAAAACAAACGACTTTCACCTCAGAAACACACAATATTTAAAAACACTCATAAATTGGACCACTTATAGAAAATTCTTTCGCAACTTGAATTTATATTTTTCGCCGTTTTCTTCCCACCAAAAGCGCACTTGCATTTTAATGATCCGACACGACCGTAAAACGCTCTCAAAGCCGGTTCTCCTCACAAGTGGAAACGCCGTTTCAGTTGCATATATTGCGGTTCTTTAATGCATAATTCAATTGCAATATTAATACAAGCTGAACATCAACGAGTGCTTTAATTATTCGAATAACTTAGTTGTTGTTTAACTTAATCGTAATTGGGGCTCGTGCTTATGAATAACTAAAGTTTAAAGGCGACTGCACAATTGCCAAGTAACGAGGGTGGTAACTGAAAGGATAATCCTATGAACAAATTGGCCAATTTTGTGTTAAAGCTCCGTTTTTTGAATATTTTGTTGAACAATGGATTGAAAACTCGTCGATGATTTTGAAATATTTGTAATTTATGATATATATCCGCATAATGTTTTATGTATTTGATATTCTCTTGTTTTTGTTACTATATCCCATTTTCATAATTTCCAATAATGAGTAAATTTTGATTGAATTTAAACGAATTAACATGTTTGTATAACATGTTCTATCGATTTGTTATTTAACTTTTTGAAACATGTACAATGTAATGAAATAGTTAAATAGCTATAAAAACAAAATTGGGAGAAAAGTTTTCAGATGGACAAAGTAATTAAGGATTCCAATCAGAGAAGAAAGCGATTTCTGAAAGTAGTAAAATGCTTACTTTATATACAATCGTTATATCTATACAATGACGATGACAAAAGATGAGGTAGATCCCATTTAACATATTCAAATCTTTCTTATAAAGCAGCAGAAACTTTGACAAACGAAAACCAAGAAATTTATGTCACGAGAAAAAAGTTCAAGGTTTTTTTTTTTAAATTGGAGAATGCCAAAAATAAATAATAATCTCATGGACAAATATTTATTTAACATTTTGAATCTTCTTATGAAGAAGCAGTCAAAGCTTTAGTCATTAAAATACATTTTTTAATTTAAGATTTATTTCTACTCTTGCACCAGAAATACCAGCTTCAACTCATGGTTCAGATCAACGAGTTCAGATCTCATATGATCCATGAAGTGCTCATTTGCATTCCATGCTAGAGGAGGATCTTCATTTCATTTACTGCTACTTTTAAATCGCCGAAAGTTAAACAGTTAAACTTCACTTTCAGCATATTCTCAAAGACGATGTTTGAAATCATAAAACAAATCAAGAATTTAAGTATTTGAATATGTCATTTTTATTAAAAAATAAATATTTTTTTTAAGCCGGTAGTATGGAATAATTATTTTGTTCAACTCTAAAATTTTAATATGTATGAATTACATTGAAAAGTCTCAAAATAATTGGGTTCTGCTTTAACTTTTAATGAAAGTCATAATTAAATTTTGTTTCCTCTGCTAAAATGTATTTTAAAACAACCAGACAAAAGTTTATACAACCATCTCTATAACAATAAAATGTTTTAATTACCACAAATCATAAAATCTGACCTTGTGAACTTTAATATTTAATAAATTAACCTTGATTTTTTTCCTTACTATTAATTTACTATTCATACATCACATCAAAACTAGTAATGTTATTTTATAATTAGAATCTGTTGATTGATTCGACGTCCAAATATTTATACTAAACTTCGAAAGTAAGACGAACGGTTAAACAACAGTTCAAGTTCCCCATGAAATTGGTCCACCAAAGTGCATTATCGTTCAAGTAATTTAATCTGCAACCATAATTTGCTCGCGACCGAAAATCCACACCGATTTTCGCGTTGCATTAGTTGCACAATCCCGACCCAATTTTCATCCTCACGCTTTCAGCTTTAAGCTCACTCAAATATTCCGAGTACAAATTTATTATGTAGATCAATTTTTTTTAAAAAAACGTGGAAGGTAAATATTTTTGAAATGTGGCCTTAACCCGATTATTTAGCTTCGAAACTGTTTGTGAACTTCGACTTTGATTGCTTTAAACCATTAATTACTTTGGGCTGATGCTCACGGTGTATTTTTAGGTTTTATGTGTATTTGTGGAATTTTAGGAAACGGATCGCAAATGTGCACTTTACGTAAAATTTCGTTGAATTCATCATTGCTGACTGTAAAGCGTTCAATTGTTGTTTTTGTACTGGTTTATGTTACAATTATACAAGGTGGTGAAAATTTAGGAACAGATAATGAAGAAAATCTATTTATTTTCTAAAGTTTCTCCTTATTTGGTCTAATCGTGTTTAAATTTTGTATTATCCTAAAATACAGTGGTGTACATTATTATAGCAACTTTTTTAAATGCTAAATATTTTAGGTATAACTCTTTTATTTAATGTGAATTGTCAAAATAATGTGTTACATATATTTTTCTCTTTCTTCTCTTTCTTTTCTTTAGTTTTTAAAGAAATTTTGAATGTTTAAATCTATGTTAGAAGAATAAAATTAGACTGACCAGTTTTATAGTAGACTCAACAATAACAGAAAAACATAAACATTATAACACTGTATGTACTACAACCCCTCATTGAAGTTTTATTTCATTCACATTTATGATACATATTTTTTACGTGAAACAGGAATAAAATGGAAGTTTATAAAATATTACTTGTCTGAAAGATAATACAACCCAGTTTGTATGAAATAAAGCCATAAAAATTCATATATTCAAATTTTTAATATGCTCAAAGTATTAATTATTAAATTCCTGAATTATCCGAAGGAATTGTAGTAAAGAATATTAAACTTGAGCGTGGATTCGAGTACATTTATCATTCGAGAACGCTCGTGAATCTAATAAATTATTATATAGAGTTGAATTAATTTCCATTTCACTGTGCCCGATATTTTGGTACCATCTGCTACTTATTTACACTTGTCATATATCTATAATATTAATCTAATAATTAACCAGGATTTAATTACAGTTTAAAATTTTGTTTAACTTGAGTTTCAGTTAGTTGGTTTTAGTGTTTAAATTAATTTGTACTTTGTAGTATTTTAATAATGTGTATTCAGTGACCTTTAAACACACACATAAATTTTTAATTAAGATTTTTATTTCTATTTTCAGTAAAACGTTACTTACTGTTAAATAAAATACGTTCTGGTTTTGACAGCGCAAACTTTGTTGTATATTTTAGCCCGAGGTAAAACTCAGCAAAGAATCGATCTTCCACAACGAATTAAACCTTCATCCTCACTAAAATTTAATTAACACACCATACCTTTCATAATATAATGTCATCAATGCACGAATAATGCTCGGGTCAAACTCAAATTAAAAGAACATTTCGATCCACGGGACGACCTCGAAGGCAACAAGCACTGCACTCGTGAAAAGTGGCCGTCCAACTTGGCACCAGAACCATCGCAACTCTCGCCGTTTCAAGTGTCAATCTGAAACAATACGTAGACCCCATTAATCGATGCAAAGTGAGAAAGTTCGACTGGAACGGTTTGATTTTCATATTTATCGTGCTCCTCCTTTTCACGCAGAAGGAGTCCTTCACGAAGATTAACCCTCGACCCCCAAGATTTTTTGTTTCACTCGTCGACCGTGTCCACGATAAGACTTCGCATCAACGCGGCGTGGAATGGAACAATGGATTTTAATTCGGTGTGCATTTACATGGAAAAAAAATGCTCGGTTTTTCGTTTCGGGAGTATCAGTTCGTTCGTCGGACTAATGAAAACTGACGTTGTCGCTCTCCATCACCGCACTGTTTTTAATCGCATTTTGTAAAAGTGTTTACAAATTTATGGAGGTACTGCACAAATTTTATTTGCAACTCCATTAAATGGAACATTCAACTTTGAAAGCTTAATTTAGGTGTATTAATGTCCCATTAACCAGAAGCGTTTTCACTATGAAGTTTAATAATGTTTTGTGACATTTATTATTTCAGTAATAAGTTGAAGTTCTCTCTCAGCTATTTCAGTTGCACTTTATTACCTTTTAAATAAAACTTTTCAAACACGATTGCTGAGCCTAGACAAGTAATTGAAAGCTTCCTTATAAAAGGATAAATTCCACTGTTCATAAATATTTTATTCTGATAAGGTATAATAAATAATAAGCTTTAATGTCAAATAAGTTTTTATTATATAATATTTTGTAATATTTCATTTACCAAACACATTTGAAGACATTAAAAACATTTTGTTTCTTTACATCAATCAAAAATAATTAATTCAACAATTTCAATTAAATTATATACCTTTTCAGAAAAATATTTAAACCATAATTACTTTCATGTTACTATGGTTTCATTATTAAAGAACAACTCCCACTGTCTATGAATATTTTATATCGGCAAATGTCTTAATATCTACCAATTATTTGCCCATTAATTGGCAAACATATTTACACATACAAATAATTATATAAAATATAATAATTATCTTCGATAACAAAAACTTTATTAAAATTTAATTTTCTTACATTATTTCAAAAATAAATAATTTTAAGAAGTTAAACGTCTCTTTTAGCTTTTTCAATTACATTTTATACCTTTTAAAGAAGATTTTTACGCCAGAATTCCTTTCATGTCAGAGTTTAAAACAAGTAAATGAAATTTCTTTATAAAAAGGTTAACTTCCATTTTTAAATATAAATATTTAATACCTCTACGTTATTTTCCTTCTTAATTTGAAAAATACATATAAATAATTCCATAAAATGAAATAACTGACTAAATAATTCTTAATTGTATTTAATAATATTTGAATTATACATAAACTTTTATAATATTTTATTATTATATTTATTATTTCAGTAATAATGAATTAATTTAAGAAGATTTTACACTTTTTAAAGAACATTTTTAAGTCAGAATGTCTTTCATGTCAAAGCTTAAAACAAGTAAATGAAGTTTTTTTATACAAAAAGTCAACTTCCATTTTTAAATATAAATATTTAACGATAGATCTTTTTTGTTTGTTATTAAATTATTTTGTACTTTAATTTGCAAAAATGTTTATATATACTTTGACACCAAAGTCTTAACTGTATTTATTGATTCAATTAATTTTCAGAACTTCTCTTTTAGCTGTTTCAATTATAATTTACACCTTTTGAAAAAGATTTTTATACTCGAACTTCTTTCATGTCTGAGCTTAAAATAAGCAAATGAAATTTCTTTATAAAAAGTCAACTTTCAGTTTTAATTATAATTATTTAACATCGATAAGTTTCTTTTTGTCTGCTAGTAAGTCATTTTCTACCTCAATTTACTCTAGTGCTTACAAATATAAATATTTCCTTAATAAAATAATAAACTTTGACAGCAAATTAGCCCTAGTTATATTTAACAATGTTTAATGTAGCAAAAACCTTTGAAAACTTGAACATTTTTAGAAAACATATAATAACTCCTATGTTATCCAGTTCAATTGATTTTATACCTTTTAAAGATGATTTTATGGCACAATTGCTTTCATGTCAGAACTTAAAACAAGTAAAAGAAGTTTCTTTATAAAACGACGAGTTTCCATTGTCTATAAATATTTTATATCGATAAGTTTCTTGTTGTCTGCTATTAAGTTGTTTTCCTCTCGTTCTCCAATATTTTTTTCTCCCAATTTATTAAGTTTTCTACGAGCTCCTTTATTAGTTCTTATTTTTAAATTAAGCGAATGTTTGAAGTTTTTTTTTTTTTTCTTACATCAGTCCACTTAATATTTTTCTTTATAAAACACTTTTCAGAAGCAGTCGTTTATTTTTGATATTGGATTGTTGCGCTTGCTTTCTTTGATATTTCCATTTGGTTACGTTTCTGCTCCGTATCAAAAAGTGTATTTTCAACAGCAAATAAATTGTATTTCAAGTTTAATATGAATGTACTGGAAATATTCCCTTCGCATATTCATGGCAATAAAAAGGATTTATTTATTTTTTCTAAAACAATTTTAAATTTACATATTATTATTATTATATATTGATATAAAGTCTGAATGGAATGAAAGGGTCTAGGAAGCTATTGATGTGGGCTCGACTATATTTATTAAAAGACGCTCTATCATTTTCCCTTTTATAAAGTCTTCTTAGTCTTCTTTCTAATGTACTTTCAAACTTCGTTCCTAATGTATATTTATTATTAAATTATTTTGTTCCTTCCTTCAGTGTTATTTGTCGATTAAAGTAGACGGGGAAATAACAGTTATAAATAGAAGTTCTATTACCTAAGTTATTAACCTAATGGTAGTTTCATTAATTTATTAAAAATGTTTGTATATTTAAGTATAACTAATTTGTTTAATAACTAACTAGCTCATCTTGCGTAAAAGATTAAGTAATTTAGTATGATTTTAAAATTCTGTCTGTAATGTTCTCAAAACGTACAAAGGTCATTTACAAAGGAAAATGTCTTTATTTATTTTTTGTTAACTTTTGTATCCGTTTTATGAGAGCTTTTGGTTTATTATTATATGTATTTATAGAAGTGTACATATAAATCAACTTCTATATATAATTTGTTCAATGAACATAGTTAATTTCATTGAGTTCCGGAAAGGAGATAAAGTACAGATATAATAAATAAAATAAATTAACATACGTTTATGTTATCAAAATCAGAATTATAATTTTGTTAATAAAAGTTTAGGGTTTACCAAGATGTTCCAGATCCACAATATACACAGAGATGTCAGTACAAAATGGGTCAAAAGAGATAAACCTTATCAATTCTGGACACGATTCAGAAAATATATATTTCTTCGGATTAAATGAAAAATTTGCCGTCTACTACATAAAGTTCTTGTCCGGCGAACAAATCAAATCTTCGCATGTGTCCTTTGAAACTTACCTAAACCGCACATTTCCGATTGGACCGACGAAACCATCACGAAACCCATAAACACAAACCCGTACGAAATCGGCCGTGCATACATCCAAAATCTCCTCTATTTTTAATCGGCCGCACTGAAAAAAAAACGGAACCTTTCAGCCGGACCGCGTTACGCGTAAAATCACCCCGTACCGCAAAGCTGGACGCATCGTTCGTCTGTCTCTGTGTGTGTGTTGCGAACAAATCAGAAACGGTACGTCGTTTTCAGTTTCAGCTTTATTGTCCCAATTGTTGATTGCGGCCGTCGCGGCTCGAACATGCTGCACGCTGAAACGTAGTGGGACGACTGAAAGCAAGAGCGTCGCGACGCGCGTGCGTTCCCAATCGATGTTGAATTTAAACAGGCCGAAGGATCCGTCATGAATCTGAAAAGATCCTCGGGCTCATGTTGCCGGAATATACCGGGTCGTTGGGAATCGGTCGTTGGAGGACGAAGGGAATTGGGTTTTGCGGTTTAGAACAATGAGCAGCCTTGCTAGATTAGGCTAATTATTAGTTCCATCGGGAGGGTCAAACAAGAATCTATGAAGGAATTAATTCTCAAGATATCATAAAATTTTTACCATTAATCTAAAATGGTATAATTAACAGTTTAAAACACTGTTGAGTAACAAGACTCAGTGTAAGTTTTGTTTTAAAATTAAATTAATGTAAATTCTCAGTTACTTCAGGTATTTTTTTCAAGTTTTTAATTTTAATTTTTATACAATTTTTAAGTAATAATGAACAAATGAAATAATATAAAAATTAATTAATTTAAATTAATAAAATATTAATTCTTGATTATATCAGTAAAAAGATACATTCATTAAAACACAATTTAACAAAATCCCTTTATTGGAAAATATATTATTAAACAAATGGCATAACATAAAAATATAATTAAATTAATTCTTAGTTACGTCCAGGATAATATTCAGTATTATCAAGTCTAAGTTAACTTTTGTTTTAACCTTAAGGTTTTTAATTGAAATTTAAAATTTTTATTTTTTTTATTATTAAAACAAAATTATTTTATTGAAAAATATAAATATTATCATAAATAAAAATTATTTTATTTAAAATTATGTTCTTTTATTAAAACACAGTTTAACAAAATCGCTTTATTGGAAAATACATTATTAAACAAAACAAATCGAAAATAATCTTCAAGAATTATCAAACTTAATCATAGAGATTTATTTTAAATTAAGACAAAGAAAAATAGAAAAGTTTCAACAAAACCGTTTTATTAGAAATGTATATTATAATTAAATAAATGACGTAAATATTAAAATGTAACCTCAGTTACACCAAGGATAATCATTAGATCTATAGCCAACCAAAGGTAAATCATACATTAGAGGAAAAATGTTCTTGCTTTTCCTCTGTACAGTATTTTCAATTTCAAAATATTCGTCGCCAAAAAACTTGGGCAGGAACATAACACCAACTTCATAAGATCTTACATGTACACCTAAAAACAAAACATTTTTAGAATTAAAACTGACCACAGATTTATTTATCAACAACCTTTGTCTTTTTGTATATTCCCTCCCCAAGCGGATTTCGACAGATTGGCACTGGTCAACAGGAAATATGCCAATTTAGTCAAACAAGGCGAGATTCTAGTGTAACATTTAATGTGTGGCATCGCTCTAGTCCTGGACAATCTGTCCGCCTTCCATTGACTACAACAAACCGAATTCACCGAAAGTCCATTAGGTGAAAAACTCACTTACTGCATGTACTCCTGAAGCCACCTTTGTTTCTCGTTAGTCGCCTTGGAATAAGGCAAACATCCCCCACTTTCCGGTCCGTAATATCCGTTCATCACGTTATCGACACTCGGATAGATAATGTTGAGAGTGGCGTTAGGACTGGCGGGCAAAGGACTTTTGGAATGGCTCGCCAGGCTTCTCAGCACACACCCTCGCAGCCACTCAGCCGGAGACTTACCCATCGAACCGATGCTGGAAGCCTGGGCAAAAACGCCCCACGACAACGGTCCTTCGCTCTCCGGACTGGTTTTGGCTGGCAGGACGCAGTGACGCGACAACAGGTCGCCTACTCTGTGCAAGTGGCAACCTGTATTCGAAGTCGGATAGTGTTTACCAGGCATTGACGCCACCAAGAACACTCTGTAACATTATTTGGTTGAGATGGAGTTGGATGTTTTCGAAAGTTACGAACTTGACGTCGCTGAAATCCGCCCTTTCTACATATTTAATCCATTTATTAAGTATGTCGAATTTGTAGTCCTTGAGGTAGTTTATGAGGCACATTTTAAAGCCGGTCGGTGATTCACCGGAGGTGTTAGGGCTGTCTTCTGGTAGTTGGGAGCATTTGGGGCTCATCCAAAAACTATTTTGAACATTACACAACAATAAAACAGTGTATTGTTTGAAAGCATTAATGAATTTCGTTTTTCGATTTTTATTATACTCGTAAATCTTACCCTTGATTGTAATGATTCCAATCTTCATAATACAAGTTGGCAGTTGAAACAACGACTCTAATTGACTTATCATTGTACACGTAAATTCCAATTTTACTAAAAACCAATAATTATTATTAAGACAAAGAAACTGATGAAGACTTACGAATGGTGACATCCAAATGGGTCTTTCATTTTTACAAATTTGTATGTAATATTGGGGCAATATCTATCCATAAATGTTTCCATGTCAGGAAATTCATCACCATAAAGTATTGTAAGAGGTTTTCCACTAAAATATCAATAATTAAATTATTTATAAATATTAACATTATTAAATGTTACCTTAAACTTCTGGCTTTGTACTGCTCTAGCAACCAACTAATATCAATCATAAAATTTATCTGTAATGAATCCTCCAACTTACCCAAACTAGGACACAATATGTCTGTAACATTAAAATTAATTAATTAATTGAACAAAAATTAAATAATGTTTGTACCTGTGAATGTTGCTGAATTGAACTGATTTAATGTGTCTGGTGATTTTGATATTGTTGTAAAAAACAAATTGTAAGGAGCTGTTCTCTCAAGCTTCTCCAACATTGTGCCCTTCTTTGAGTTTTTATCATAAGGCAAAACTTTAATTGAAGATAATGTTACAATGCCAGTCTTCCGTTCAATTTCTTCCGCACTCGCGCCCTTTTTCTGTGAAGTTCCTGCTTCAGCCATTTGTTTTTTCTGTTGTTTTTCAAACAATCTACTGTTCGAGCTCTTGCTTGTCTCCAGTTTTGCTTCTGGTTTTGTGTCTGGTTGTTTAGCCTGTACCGTGTTTGTGTCTTTTAGTATCTTTAAAATGGGTTTTAAAATTTCTATTTGTTCTAAATACACTGATTTTGGCTGGGCTAAATCTGATGGTACATCACCAGTTTCTATAAATTTAACCACTAAAATTATGTAAAAAAAATAAATGTTTATAAGTAATTTAAATTAATTGGAGATTTACAATGAGGATGTTCGAATTCTTTGAAGTGATGAGGATTTTTTCTATAACATCTTTCTTTATGTGGACAAGATTCCTTTTTTTGTCTTTTTGGTGGACTGTCTAAAAATAATATAACAAAAATGACTTGAGTTTTGAACAAATGGACTGACTAACCATCACCCTCGTGTTTTCTTTTTAAAAACTTATCCATATTTAGATATAAAGAAATAATAAATAACGGCTGGTAACGCCGTATTTGACAGGCACAACAATAACATAACCGCAGAAATTCAACAGTTGAATTGTGTAATGTTAGTTGCCTCTTAGGTTATTTGAATGCTTCATTTGTTGCCTACTTTATGTGATGAATAATTTTCAAAAAACAAAATACGCTGGTGGTCAAAGAAATTAGAACACACCCTTCTAATTAAATGTATATTTTATTTAAAATAATTCTTACCCCCATTCTTTATTTTGTACCTAAGTCACAACCACGTACCACGACACCTCTTAGATATATTTTAAAATGTTTGATTTTAAATTTTGTACCATTTTTCTGGCCACCACTGTATTTTGTATTCTCAAAAATAAATTAAGGATAAAAGAGATAAAATAAAATTTGATTTTTATGAAGTTTATGTTTATTAAGCAAAAAAACAAAAATAATAGATAATTTAATATTAATTTAAACTATAAGTTTGTTAACATTAGTAAAAGCTGGAAACGTTTGAATAATTTTTATATATTTCTTAGTTACAATAAGGATAATCACAAGAATCGTAAGCAACCAGAGGTAAATCATACATTAAAGGGAAAATATTCTGACTTTTCCTCTGCATTGTATCATCAATTTCGAAATACTCTTCACCAAAAAACTTTGGTAGGAACAACACACCAACTTCGTAACTATTCACGTGTGTCCCTAAAAACAAAAATATTGTTAAAATAAAAATGACAAGAGATTTTATGATCAATAACCGTTATCTTTTTGTACTGGTCCACCCCAGGCGGATTTCGAAAGATTGGCACTGGTCAAAAGGAAGTAAGCTAATTTGCCCAAACAAGGCGAAATTCTAGTATAGCCCTTACTGTGCGGCATCGCCCTAGTCCTCGTTAATTTGTCTGCCTTCCATTGGCTGCAACAGACCCAATTTATCGACGACAGATTAAGTAACTGTTCACTTACTACATATAATCCTGAAGCCACCATTGCTCTCGATGAATCGCCTTGGAATAAGGCAAACATCCCCCACTTCTGCTTCCATAATATCCTTTCATCACATTATTGATGGTTGGAAAAATAATAAATAGATTGACGTTAGGACTGTTAGACGAAGGACTTTCGGAATGACTCGCCAAACATCTCAAAATTTGTCCATGCAGCCATTTGGCCGGCGATTCACCCATACAACCTAGGGCGGAAGCCTGAGCAACAACACTCCAAGAATCCAAGGGTCCTTCGTCATCGGCACCGGTTTTGGTTGGTAGGACGCAATGACGCGACAACAAATCGCCTACTCTGTGCAGGTGACAACCTGTATCTGAAGTTGGGTAGTGCTTACCAGGAAGGGAGGTCACCAAAAATACTCTAAAAATTATTAATATAGATGTGGTTGGATGTTTTAGAAAGTTACGAACTTGACTGCGCTGAAATCCGTTCGTTTCACGTATTTAATCCACTTATTAAGTATGTCGAATTTGCAGTCCTTGAGGTAGTTTATGAGGCTCATTTTAAAGCCAGTTGGTGATTCACCAGAGGTGTCTGGAGTGTCTTCTGGTAGTTGAGGACATTTTGGGCTCATCCAGAAACTGTTTTCAATATTACACACCAATAAAAGAAAAATTATGCGATATTTTTACTTTATTTATTATTCTCACCTTTGATTATAGTGATTCCAGTCTTCGTAATACAGATTGGCGGTTGAAACAACAACTCTAATTGACTTATCACTATACACATAAATTCCAACCTTACTATAAACCAATAATTATAATTTTATATAAATAAAATTGGTAAAAATCTTACGAATGGTGACATCCAAATTTCAATTCTACAAATTTATAAGTAACATTTGGGCAATATTTATCCATATGTGGTTGCATGTCTTCAAAACAGTCATACCCATAAATAATTGTTAGTGGTTGTTTACTAAGTTATAATGATAAAAATAAAAATAACATATATTAATATTATTAAATGTTACCTTAAACCTCTGACTTTGTACTGCTCTAGCAACCAATTAATATCAAGCATAAAATTAATCTGTAAAGACTCCTCCAACTTACCCAAACTAGGACACAATATATCTTTAACAACCAAAATAATTATTTAGCTAAATAAAAATTATTTAATGTTCATACCTGTGAATGTTGCAGAATTGTTTTGTTTTGATGTTTCTGGTGATTTTGAAATGGTTGTAAAAAACAAATTATAAGGAGCTGTTCTCACAAGTTTTTCCAACATTGTATATTTCATAAAATTCCGATCAGAATCCAAAATTTTTATTGAAGATAATGTTAGAAAATCAGTTTTTTGTTTAATTCTCTCAATATTTTGCAGTGAGCTTGCCATTTTATTATTTTTCTTTTATTTTGGAACAATATGATGTATAAACCTTTACTCGTTTCTATATGGATTATCTAGATTAGATAATAACGATCAATTAGATAACTGCGCAGAATATACGGTTAACCCCATAGAACACCCATATCAAAGTACATTCCATAGAAAACCTATAACCTGTACATTCAGTATTACCAACGTTAACATAAGTATAAAATGGATTGCCTACTCTATTTATTTTCTTTTTTATATATTTACTCGTATAATTAAAATACAAATACTTTATATTTGTACAAATAGTTTGAGTATATGAGGACAATAAATTATTCTTTAAGTAATTTATTAAACCAAATACAGTTTATTACACAACAATATTTAATTTAAGCCTAATATTTTAAATAATTTAAGTGTAGTAACATAAATAAAAGCTAGAGATATTTAAATAATTTGTATGTTAATATATATTATATATTTGGCACACAGTGATATTGGGATATCTTTGTTTTAGTCCATAAGAAAATAATTAATCCTAAAATGCATTTAAAATTATCATTTATGTAACATTAATTATATTGAGATATTTTTCTCAAATATACTTCTGAAATACAAAATATTTTGCTATACATACATATATTTTTTGGTCATTATTTACGTAAAACATTAAATATTGATTGACTTATAAAATAATTAGAGAGTGATTGCATAGTTTTTAAATTTGCATTTTGATTAACACACTAATAGAAGTTGCCAAAGTTGTTTTTAAAAACAAAATCATCCCCTAGCGAAAGAGATATCTCTCTAACTAGCATAAGATGCAGATTATTCAGGATAGCACCACATCAAAGTGTTTCTAATTTAAAAATATATACATTATCTAATAATAAAAATACCACAGACAAGTATGATTTTACGACATCTCACTTCTGAGAATCACACTAGAAATATCATTACTTTCGATCCATTTCTCCAAACACAGCGGCATCGTCGGCTTCTCCTTTTTGGGGCTCTCAACGTTGCCGGAAGATTTGCTCAGCAGTTCGTTCATCACAGCATTTGAATCGCAATTGATCAATCGAATTTTGCACATCGCGATCGCGTTTATGAAGTTGTCATGTTTCGAAATGAATCTGTGTTCCATGTAAACATGTTTGTCATCCCAGTAGATTACCTGAAAAAGGAAAAGTATATAGGTGATGTCGATTTTGTTGTTTTGTAATGTCTGAGTGCGGATTGACAGGAATCCTTTTTGCTGCGCCAATAGACAACCTAGTAGTGCTTGGATTAATTACTATAATTGATCGATTTATTTTTCACTTAGTACAATATTACGTAATAATTTAAACGGAAACAAATGTAGTCCAACGGAAAAATTTACGCACATAAATTAGATGGTTTTGAACTACTGGATTAAATCAGCAAATAAATCTAAATTTAGATTTAAAGATACACTGCATAAAATTTACAAACCTTCGAGGTGATTTTGTATCGGGTGAACAGTTTGATGAACCTCCTGTATCTGATGGTGGTGGCGCCGACAGCCACGGAACCACCCTGACTTCTGATCGTGTTGTAGAGTCCGGTACGCTCGTAAAAGTCGATCTTGGCGAAATCGAGCTCCCGCAGGAAACGGGCGTTGTTCATGTGTGTCAGGAGCGTGTCAATATCAGTTGTAAGGCAAATTCCTGCGGATTAAAACAAATATTTTGAGTCAATATTAATATAACAATTAATATTTGCATTCGTTTCTGGATAGGATACATAAAGAAGGGAAAACATCTCTGTTTAATAACGACACACAATGTGGAGGCATAAATGCAGCGAGTCCAAGGCAAAAACAACAACGAAAATTGTAGTATCTGGTTTGCCCTGAATGTTACCATAAATAAAAAACTAATAAAATGCAAAAGCGTTCCTTCGGACACAATCTTGATGACCCCGGACCAAAATTCACCCATCTGCTTCCGCAGTTTTACCGATTATTCAGACTTATGTTTTATGTTAATTGAAACATTTTTTTCGTGCGGGTCAAACATATGATTAATATGCTACTACGTGTAGCACTTTAACGAGGTTCCTACATAGTTTTTGCTGAGAGTTAAAGTTATATGTTATAAATAGTAATTAATGATTCTGAAATTATAAAATTTTAAACCTGTTTTTACAGGAAATTTCAATCGACCGAAAGGTAATAAATAAGAAGGAAGTACAAAAAACTTATAATATATTCGTGGCAATACCAAATAATTTTGGTTGGTCTTCAACCATTTATTTAAAAATATTTGATAAAAAGAAGGAAGGAAGAATATTATTTATATCAATTGAAACTACACCTTTCCTGATAAGAAAGACTTTCAAAACAATAATTGAGATTTGGGGATTCGTCTTAATAACTCCAAATATGAAAATCATATAAATACAACTAAAAATTAAAAATTTTATGAATGCTAAAATAATTTAAACAATCCGTAAATCAGAATTTTGTTGGGAAAATAGTATTAAATAATAACAAAATATTTGTGGTGATCCTTATTATTGTAACAACAAATGTAAAATATTTCAGCTACATATTAAAAATAAAAATAATTTGTTTTCAAACCTTAATAAATTAATATATAAAGGTAAAATCTATTATAAAAATTACTTTTAATAGTTAATTGATTATTAGAACTCCACGTTTAATAACAATAATTATAAAAGGTAAAAGGTTTCAGTGATAATAACATATAATTTATTATTAAAAAATGAGAACATATTATTGAATTTATAATTTAATTCAATTGGAACAATTATATATAACACAAGATTCCTTCAAAGAATCCATATAGTAAGGAACAAAATGTTTACAAAATCAAATAGAAATTAATTAAACAATAAGCAAATTACGAATCACCAAATAAATAACTCATATATTATTACCATTGACTGTGGTCTCGTCAAGGATGTGTATCTTCTTCCTGCATATCCTGGCCCAAATGAAGCACAAAAATATCCTGGTGAAATAGTGCAGCTCCAACAGCAAAAACAGCAACAAATAAAAGGCGAATATCGCCAGAATAACGTAGCAAATGACGTTTGACATTCTGTCAGCACTATCCTTACAAACCCCTCAGAAAACAAACCACATCCTTTTTTTTTCAGCAGGACGAAAGTGAAGCTCGACGTACGAAGGTTGTTCTGTCAGTGTTCGTGGACATTTTACAATTTTTCCGGATGCTGTCACTGAGAATTTGGAACGTTTACGCGGTGCGTGTTCGCGTACAATTTATTTTAAAAAACGGTTTTCGCGTTTATTGATCTGAGGCGCGCATGACGTTTGGATTTCCACGCGCGACATTGAAACGTTTGGTTTTGAACGACGGCTACGTTACGGAGAAAGTCCGATATTGGATCGGATCCCATGATAAATTAGCGTCTTTGTATTCTGCACCGTGTCAGATTATTTCGGGGGTTATATAATGTTTGGATTTAGTCACTTGGGGGAAATTTTCACTATTTGTTAATGTTTTCTAATGGTGCTAGGAGTGGTACCAGTACTACACGTGCGAAATTAAAGGCAATTAATAGCATTTTATTAGATTGTTCTAGAATAACAAGAGTATTGTAACGCTTATAGGTCAATACTAAGTAGTTTACTTCAACAATTAAAAACAAAATTTATTCAAAAAATATTTTCTGATAAATGTTAAACACGTATTTTTCTTGGAAACAAGAATTTAGTTTATAAAATTACATCTACAAACAAATTTCCAATACTTTATGTTAAATATTTATCTTGGAGACTACAAAATGTTTAAAATTATTGTATAATTTCAGTGGCAAACTAATTTTTATATACAGATATAATAAAAGATTTGTATATTTGTATATTTCTACCATACAACAACAGTATGAGTTAACTAAAAATTGTTTACTCAAAATAAATAAAATAAAATATTTCATCTTTAAAAGTACTAAAAATAATGAATTGTTTTTAATTTTAATTCTAATTTTACTGTTCCTTTTTTAAAACACATTTTTTTTAATTTTACTATTATTGCAACAATTTTATTTTTAGTAGTTTTAAGACGCATTTTTTACTACTGTTTTGTATCACAATTTTATTTATTAATACTACGTTTAATAATCATTTAATTTTACAATTTTCTTAATAATCTATAATTAATTTATAATTAATGTAATATTAAGTAAAATTTGATATAATTTCTTTTTTTGCTCTTCATATCAACTTTAAATTTAATTCAAAAGACATTTTCTTTTCGTATTTAACTCTGATGTAACTGCTAATATAAATAATAAAATTAAAAACAAAATTCATTCAAATATTGTATGTGATAATGTTAAACACATATTTTTTTGAAGCTTACGAGAACTTTGTTTATATTGTAAAATTATATATATATATATATATATATATATATAAACAAAGATTTCAAAATCCTGAAAACAACTTACATATTTTCGCTGGTAAATCTATTTTTTACACTACAATTAAAAATAAAATATAGAGAAATAATATATAAAAAATTATAGTTTTGATAAATGTTAAATAATCCTCTTGGAAACTTTTTGATGTTTATTTATACAATTACTTCTGTTAAACAGTCGTCTCAAAATTGTTGTATATTTTAGCTGCCAGACTATTTTTTATACAGTTAATATAATAGGCAAATAAAAGACTTCAATCTGAACTGAACATAAAAAGTATGTGTTAACTTAGAATTATCTAAAGGCATTTAAAACAAATTGTATCAACTTGATGAGCACATCAAATAATAATAAAAAATTAAATTTAACAATAAATCCTGCTATTCATTTTTACTATTATTGTTTTACTGCTGTGAAGAGTATACTCGTCTATATATGGGCTATATTTAGGGACTATTTTATCATAACTTTATTTATTAAACTATACCACCATTAATAACCATTTAAGTTAAAATTTGATATAATTCCTTTTTTTCTCTACTTATCAACTCTAAACTAAAAAATATTTATTTAAGTACAAAAATAATATATAAAAAATATATAAATTACTGTAAATTTTCATTAAAACTATTATCTAAAATAATTTTCTGTTTTCAAATAATCATAAAAATTTAAATTAAAAACAGATGCATTAATAAATTCACTAAAAACGATAAATTAAACAAAAACAAAAGAGGCACGAAATATTGAGATACAATATTATAATTTTGTTTACAAATTGAATTTGATGATAATTATTAGAAAAAGAAATACGCAAAAGGTTTATTTCTTTTTAGATTTATGGTCAATAAATCAATTTGAATTAATATGTAGTTAACTAAAACTGCATTAATATTATCACTTCAACTGGAACAAATCACCAATTAAAATAGTACAACAAATACGTTACGTTAAGTTTCGCAACTTGTGAAACGATTGCACAAATATTTTTCCACAACTCGAAAATTCCCTTACAAATTTACAATATTGATACAAAATTCCCCGCAATGACTTCCGTGTAGTTGCTGAAATAGGCAATACATGTTACATATGGTCACCATACAGAATACCGTTATCAAATCCGTGCGGTGAAAGTTGAACTTTATCTTTTTGTTGATAAACCTCGCTGTATTCCTGCTCTCCTGCTACAAATAGTTACTAATATTGTTTATTTTGTTTTGTTGTCAATGCGCGAATCGTTTTTTCAGTTGAATTGTTGCAAATTTTTGCCTTTACTTCCATTATATTTATAAATTTTCATAGAAGCATGTTAATTACCAGGTATTTTCTCAAGATGTAAGTATAAGGGTGTTCTAACGCCTTAATTTTTATTTATTTATTACTATTGTTAAAAGGGTGGATAAAATTGAAATATTGGGAAATTTGTTTATTACAAATTCAAATGGTCGTTTTCCCGCCATCTTAATGAAAAAAAAAAGGTAAAGAAATTCAACTTGACGTTTAACCTAACCTAAAAGTTGTACGGGTTAACCTCACTTTTTGTTTAATTGGACCAGTTTTTAATTGCCTCATTGTAATTTATAAATAATGCAACATTGCAGCACATTAGACGAGTATGTCAAGGATAAACGGATGGCCTGTAGATACGGTGCGAAATGTTACCAGAAAAATCCCCAACACCACGAAAAATACAAACATCCACCAAAAAAGGCGGTAAAATATTTTTTTCGTATATCTTACGGAATTGTTTAATGACGGTTGTATTTTAGAACTCCCAAAGGATAAACACGCAGCCAGCCAAAAAGTTAAAGGTTGAAAATGAGGATAAAACAATAACAACAGTGAAAATCAACAAAGACATTTCTGACTCCGAAAGTGACCATGAATCAGTGACAGATGGAGAAAAACAAGAAATAGCGGAAAATTCAGACTCCAACAGTTCAGCAGTTGAAACCAAAGAAAGTGATAAAGAAACACAGGATCACACTCCTGAGAAAACAAAAGATAATGAAACACAAAATCCCAAAGTGTCCGAGAACATTGATGATGCAAAACAGTTCATTAAAAACAAATTCCTTGTGGACATGCCTGAGGATTTTTATCAGTTTTGGAAATTTTGCACTAAACTCAACCCCAAGAATCCTTTACATGCCTTTAAGGAAGTTGGTTTAGTGCTCATTGGTCCTTTCGATGTCTTAGCTGGTATGTAACTTATATAACAAACAAGTGTATTTATTATGTGTGATTTTCTAGGCAAGTTTGATGGTGTATCTAAGCCAGATGCAGATTACTTAATCCATTGGAGGTACTTTCATGACACTCCAGAGTTTCAGTCAGTATTAAAAGGCGACATCAAAAGAGGATTTCACATTGGTTACTGGAGGGATGACCCTAAAGAATTGCCAGTGTTTATGGTGCAAAACTGTGCCAAAATCAATGGTGAAATCCTGACAATGGGAGAAAACATTTTTTCTGCTGTAAAGTAATTCTTTGTAGTTTGTTTTTAGTCTTGGGTTGACTTGTATGTTTTAGTATGTTTCTAATGCAACAGAAGAAGGATGGCAATCCATTTCAAAAAGTACATATAGGAAAGTTAGAGAAAGCTTTGTTGGAAGAAGTAAAAGCTTTGAATTTGGATTTGGGAGGTAAAACTAAAAATATGGTGGCCAGAGAAAAAAATATTGTTGCAAGAACTTTCAACAAAATTGGGCTTGTTGTGCCTTACAACAAAAAGTAAATTAATTAAAAATAAATCTTAGCACTATATTTAAATATTTTCAATGTTGCAGGACTCAGTTAGGATATAGAGAATTAGCCCTAAGCAATAAAGATCTGAAAAAAGCTCTGGACCAACTGGCATTGGCAGGCAAAGAGGATGAAGCTGCATGTCTTTCAAAACTTCAACCCTGTTTCACTTATGCCAGTATAGCCTTAGATGAGTGCGATTTTGGAACCGGCATCGAACTGGGGTGGAATATAATAGCGCACGGCGTTGATAGCTTAAACTCGACTGCTTCGAGGTTTCTGCAAACGTCGTATGAACTGCTGGGCAGACACGCTTTTGCCAAAATTGCTGTGGCTCACATGAAAAACAGAAGAGAAGGAACTGAACTTAGTATTTTATAATTATTTGTGATGTGATTTTTATTTATTTCTTAAATTATTAAACTTTCATGTTCAATATTACTTTGATACTCGCACCATTAAGTTTGTACTCAGAATAATAAAAGTTATATTTAGTTATTATTTTGTTTTATTGCCACTTAAACACATTCCTTCGTGGAAAATACTCATGATTTCCTTAATAATCTTTCTAGACAGATGAAGTTCAGATAAACTATTTTTTCATCTAAATTGTATTACATTGAATATTAACTATTAAGCTTCTTATATTCTTTGGACAATTTAGAAAAGGAGGTGTTCTTGATTATTTTAATAATCATAACCATTTTTCAAATATTTCTGTTTTAATGAACAAAAATAAAAAATAGGAAAAGAAAATGTAAAGTAATTAACAATTTTTCATTACTGGACGTTTTCCTGCTTCCAAATTTTGACCACCTATTTTGGAAACACCTTGTATATATAAATGATTATAATCCAATAAGAAATTTTACAAATTTCTTCAGTTTTTGTATTTACGCGCCTCAAATTTATAGAATTACGAGATTCCAGTTGCATTAAGTTTTGTAAAAAGTAAATTTTTAAATAAATATTTTAATTGAGATGAAAAGAATCGAGGGGTACAAAACTGTTTGTTATTAAATATATGTTTTAATGAATTAAAAACAAATAAGAATTGCTGATTAGTTTTAATCCACTTTTATATTCAGTTCTAAAGTATCAGCAAAAAATTAAAAATATTTAATTTAATTTAATGTTTATATGTTCAAAATTATAATTCAAAGTAATTTTATATAAACAAATATACTAATGGTGGTTTATCAAGATTTATTAAAAAATTTGTTATTTTTAATTGAATTGAATTGGACAAGAATGTTACAAAACTTGACTTGAACATTGTAATCATTACTGTATAAACATATAAATAACTGTATGTCACTAATATTTGCTTGAAATAATAAAAAGTATAATTGGAAACGAAGTAGTGTTACCAAATGAATGCACTAAATTAATATAATTATAATTAACTTAAAATAGTTATTTTTAATTTTCCTTAACAAAGACTATTAAAACCGTATTAGCAAGACCGTCTTCCGCCGAAGTAGTGGTACCGTACGTCGCACAGCAATGGTACCTGCAGTCTGGCTAATGTTAAGTTCAAGGTACTCGGATGGCACCGTACTGGTGGGGCCAAAGTGGAATATTCACCCGTAATTATTGCACAGTCAGTCTGTGCTTATTTATCAGTGCACAGTAGACAAACTGGTACTATTTTATAATGTTGGGTACTTGCTTTTTGTGTTACGCCAGCATTGTTACCGTGCTACTGTTTTTGT
Source organism: Aethina tumida (assembly GCF_024364675.1). NCBI lineage: Eukaryota > Metazoa > Arthropoda > Insecta > Coleoptera > Nitidulidae > Aethina > Aethina tumida. The sequence continues at coordinate 5,305,690 of NC_065441.1, forward strand.
ATGTATTATTCGATGTTAACTACTTCATAAGATTGCTGGTTACGATTGGAGTTGGGAGGCTGTTTGAGAAAAAGAAGAAGATTGAAGATACCACAACTGTATATGGTAACTGTACCTTTACTAACATAAATTTTTAAGTATTATTTAAGTTGTTGTTATGTTATATATTAAAAAACAAATTATTACGTTGTATTTTATGGAAAAGTTCATTTTGGATTGTTTACCATTCACATTCTTCCTAATTAGAATATGCATAAGTTAGATCAAGGCGAGGTGACTTTTGAATTTGATGGTTATTTAATGGCTTACCATAAATACAATTTAATTAAAGCCAATGATGACGTATGTTTTCTAAATCAATTGGAAAAATCTTAGAGAGATGGTGAAATTTCTAACTGGAACTCAATTTGTGCAGTTTCTGTTTTATTTGCAGCATTAATTTGTTTGACTTACATATGAATATTAAGTGGTTTCTAAATGCGAAAATACGATGTACTTTTCTAATTAAATGCTTGTGTAATTCAATCCAAGATATTGACACATATTTTGATTAATGGTTATTTGAGACGGAAAATCTATCCGTTTCCTTTGTCTACTACTATTAGTTTTAATTACGCTGCGCTGTGATTTATTATCCAAGCAGTCATTATTCCACTTCCTTAAAATTAGGAACTTGCTTGCTTATTTTTGTTTATTTATTTTGTTCAACGTTATCATCTACTTATACGTTCCAGCCATTAAAAATAATTAGCCAATTAACAAAAATTAAATGCACCATTAATTTTATTTTTTATTCAACAACACCCACAAGGTATAATTATAAATTGCATTATTGTTTATGTAGGCTTTTGCACCACACAAGATGTGGACATTTTCTTCAAGCATATGAACAACGCCAGATACGCCAGAGACTTAGATTTCGCCAGGTTCCACTTTTACGACAGAACCGGAATCTACGAGGAAATAGTGAAGGCTAAAGGACACGTCCTACAAACAGCTTCGAACATCAGATACAGAAGAACCATTCCCATTTTCCAGGCCTACAAAATCACCACGAAGGTAAATCCACCTCAACTTTATCCAGATTTTGATTAATATCGTCGTTCTTGCAGATTGTTCACTGGGACGAGAAGACGTTGTACATTGAGCAGCAATTCATCACGCTCAGCGACGGTTTTGTAAGGGCTGTGGTGTTGAGCAAACAAGGCACGATTAATTTGAACGTTCCTAAAATTATGGCCAAGCTGACTGGTAAAGATGAGTCGTATAGACCGCCAGTCTTACCGGAACTCGAGGATTGGTTGTCTTCCATGGAAAAATCCAGTAATAGGCTCAGAAAGAAAGACTGATCAACTAAATGTTTTGAATGTATTTTATTGGTGTTTGTTTTTGTTGTACTTTGTATTAATTTTTTATATTTACTGAACTGAATAAATGTATGCTTTTGGAATTCTTTGTATGTACGTATGATGTTGGAGTGTGTAAAGGGTTTTATGTTTGTCATGAAACTGTTGGGTACGTGTTGAACAATGTGCAATTTAAATGCGTATAAATGAAACAATCCTATTTGGTCTACAATAATATTTTACAATGCTATAAATAAGATAAGAAGAACAAATATTAGCAACCTGTATTATGTAACATTAAAGTTAATATTAATATGTATTGCAAACAAAATTATTCCAAGTAAACTCTCTCTCTCCAGATTGTGGTTACATTACTGATTTAATTTCAAAGAAACTTGATGAGAACTTCATTAAAAAGTTGGGCAAATGTATGTAAATGTAAGTAAGGATAATAAAAATTGGCATTTATTAGTGCCATAATACCATGTAAATAAATCTTGTTTATCAAATTGTTACAAACGTCGTAGGTAAATCTCGCTGGTCTGAATCATACGTTGAAACTGAACCTGGTGGAACAATTTTTTTCATGATTTATTTGAACAAATTTGTTCCATATATTTTAACAAGTTTGTGTTTGAAACCTTTTTATGCTTTTTATTTGTTTCCTATATTATATTACAAATATATTTCTAATTAATTGAATTTATTGAAGAATTGATCGTCTTCTCTCGTACAAAATTCTTGCTCAATATGTTTGGAAGTAGTTTAATTGCGATAGAAGTTATTTAATTGCGACTAATCAACTTAGAAAGGAGTTCCATTCAACGAATTTAATTAAAAAGTTGGACAAATGGACTCCACATAAACTAAAAGAGGATAACAAAATTAGGTGTTTCACAGTTACTAGTTGTCTCTTTGACTGCAACACTAATGAGCCTTTTACTGATTTTTCTTGTTGTGTTGTTAGCCTAACTTCTTCCATCATACAGTCTAGATATTTCTCCATATGATTATTACTTATTTTTTTATTGTCAAGTTTTAACATAATAAATAGTTGAATTCTGAAGAAGACGTCAAAAGTCTCTTCAGCACCAGGAACCCAGAATTTTTCTCATGATATAAAATTCATTCCAAAATATTGGCAAAATATTGTTTATTTATGATGACCATTTCATTAAATAATAACTCTTTTAAAGTAACTTGTCACAATTGGTACCTAATAATTTAAATGTTAACAATAATAGTAAACCATAATGAATGGATGTGCTTGACCTTGATTCATGTCTACAAATTACACATATTACAGATTAATTTCGAAAGTAATGAGATAACCTATTGTCACCATGGGTCAAACTAATACCAGAAATCAATAACTGGTCATAAATATCAATTTAACTGATTCAAGTACTGAACAACCAAGTAAAACTACATAAGTAAAATATATTATAACAGATTTTTGATTTCCCATAAAGAGATTTACAACGCATTAAACTTGTTGCAAAATAATGAGCACATGCAACATTAAACATGTAGGTGCAACGAGTGGTATGAAAAGCGGGACCTTTGATAGTTTAATGGTTGCACTAAGAAAACGGGGAGATAATGAGCAAACATACACTTACAGAAAAGCCGACAAGTCCAAAAGCAAGCACAAAGGAACACATTCGGTTTATTCAACAAAAACAAACAATACTACAGGTCAATATTTACTTCAAAAATAGTAAATTGAGCACCGTAAAGTAAAACAATGGTATTCGAGTAATTGTTAATAAAATTTCTATCACTTTCCAAAGGCGATTGATATATGTTGTTACGTTTATTGATTTCTATTGCTCATTGTTCAACTGTGTGGATCGGAAATCTTATTGAAGACCATGGGAAATTTTTATTTATATAGACAATATATTATGCGGTTTTGTTCACATTTTGCAAGAAGAGAATGGCTGATGTGAAAATAGATTTCATATTTATACTCAAAGTTGTGATATAAAATGTTGCGTTTGCTTATGCGGTTTAATATTACGATTTTATTATTATTTGTGTTAAGGAAAAATAAAAAGAAACACTTTAAGTAGTATTTTAAAACAAAATATGAAATAAAAATATGATTGTTCTACAGTTTAATAGTCTCAACATTATTGTCTGTTTTGTACGAATAAACGACAAATTTTATGGTAAATGTTTCAAAGAAAATTCGTAATAAACTCTTTAATGTTCCTACATATTTCAAGTATTAAAATTTATAGACATAATGTAGGTTACCACACAAATAACTAGAATTTTAAAGCAACAGCTGCAGGTTTCGAAGAAGATTCACGTGACAAAAATGCGTGCGGACGTTTTTTGAATGAAACGCGACCAGAATGCGTTTTACAATGGGTGCACGTCGATCGAGATGAAAGTGCAGCTTCCACACATTTCTCGGAACGGATTGAATGCGTGAGCTGACACCCACTTGTCTAGTAAAACCAGATTGGACGCCGTCAACCGTACATGCATTCGATTACATTCCAAAATGAACCATTATTACGGGAACTGATTTTTTTTATGTTGATGATGGACGCCCACCAAAATTGCTTTGTTGGATTTATCGCATTTTTGGCGGCGAGTGTTGGTGTTTTGGATTATTAGTTTGATCGTATCTGATAGGTTCTGTGACGAAACTTTGAATTAATTATGGTGCTACTTTCTTACGAGTAAACACATTAAGACGCACATCTGTAAGAAGTAGTAGGTACCAGAAATAGTAATGTACGTTTTTAGCGACATAACTTTATTTAAACTAACTTTGTTCGACAAAATAATTACTATTATAATCAACAATCCCTCTACAAACAAATTTATGCTACTAGAAAAAAATTCTGGGTTCTTGGAGCTGAAGAAAAGATTAACCTCACTTTTGACCTTTTCTTTAGCTGTTTCTTCTTCAAATCTTTTGAACAGTGACGAAAATCCCATGGGTTAGGTTAGAAGTAGAACTTTCCATTTAACATTTTGAAGCTTTTGAAGTAGAAATTTGACTAATGAATCTCAAAAGGTTCATGTGCGATGCCCTCAAAGAGAAAACTGGCAACTGGTGGTAACTATTATCATCCCTTAATTTACATGGAATTCATTACTTGAAGCCCCTTTCTAACGATTGATTAATCGCATTTTAATGACTGTTTACTTAGGTACCTTCAAAAGGCATTTTCAATTTTTCATTTATCATTAAAATCAGATAACTTTCTTTAAAACAGCATAATTCAATATAATAATCATTATAAAGAATAATTTTTTGTCAATATTTTGGAAGAAAACAACAATTCTGGGCTTTTGGTCAACCTCACATTTGGCCTGTTCTTCAGAATCATTTATTATGTGAAAACTTGGGCAACGACAAATATAGATAACAATCATATGAAGAAATATTTGGACTATAAGTTGGGTTCACATTTCCTTCATTTGAATTTTTAAAGCAGCATGTGGTTTTGCGATGTCGTGAAGAAACAGAACGCATTTTAGAATTTGAGTAATTTTTTCATGGAAAATCAATAAAAGCCTTATTTGCGATGCATCCAAAGAGAAAATTAGCAACTGTTTTACCAAGTTTTATTACCCTCTCTTAATTTATGTCCATTTGTCCAGCCTATTGATAAAATTCATTGTATGAAGCCCTTTACTGATGGTTGATTAATCGTAATATAATGACTGTCTACTTCCAAACATCTTGCATGAGGATTTTGCATGAGATATTGTTTAATTTCTTCGTTGATACAAGTTTCAGGACGACTTTGGTATTGTTCATCTTCAATGCATTTAGTTAATCAAACAAATATTCTAAATAAGTGGAGGAAACAAATAATATGAGGAGCATAAAAACCTTCTAAAAACAAAAATGTAATAGACAATTGTGTTCAAATAAATCAAGAAATTCCTTTTCTAATACGAAATTTAATGTTTTTGGTTCATTCTTAAGTTGACCCTACCAAAATAGCTTAAGAAAATGCAGATACATTCATGTATACATGTAAATCTAATTCAGTCACAAAGTTTCCTTAGTCATTTGACTAAAACGTGAAAAATCAAACAAAAAGCACTTGAAAACACTTGTTCAATATCAGTAATCTAACTCTGTAAAAGCCTATAAAAAGCAGATGCATCTACTATCTGGTTTCAAATGATATTTTAGCCAGGGCTTCTGGCACGTCTGTTCAATGTATTGTTTGATGTGTTATTGACAGCAAACACTTTAACAATTTTTTAACATTTAAATAATTACGATTTACATGTTTTATATTTTGCAAAAATGGTGCATTCGCCAATTTTTTATTTAATGCAACTTTACAACATGTTTTCTTATAATACTAAACAAAACAACCATTAACTTAAATTTGCAAGGATCGTTTTCTGTTATAATCATTTAGATTCATTTCATGAGAGAATATAACTCTTATGTTTAACTTTCTAATTCGTTAATCATCTTATTATAAATGTAGTATAATTTTGGCTCATTAAACAAAAGTAGATGGTTAACCCAATTTTTATATTCTATAATTGTGGTTATAATAAAATAACAACATATTTTTAGATTGTATAATAATTTATGATTTCTAGGGAAAATAATTTTAAATTATTAGATACGTGAACGTAATGCTTGTTAATTATTATCTATTGTTTAAGATGTTGGAAGGAAGTTATTTATTAAATAATGTTCAATTCAATCTATTTAAAAAAAATATAAAGTATGTACAATAATTTATGTGTTAAAAATAAAAATAAAATATTTTTCTTTTTTATAATTTTTAACAACTTTAAACTATAAAATTATTTTATTGTAATTAATTTTTTTCGTTTAAATATATATTATAATTTTTTACAAAGTTTTATAAAATAACTTAAAAACATTGTTAAATATTAATATAAACTGTTCATAAAATTAAAATAAAAAGTATATTATGGAATATCTATTTTAACACAGAAAGTTAATTTCTGGTCTTTTTATAAGGAGTAAAATTTAAGTTTCCAAGTTCTGGTAGTTAATTTCCTGGGCTAGATTGTCGAAACAGCCACAAAACACCACCAGGAAAAGGACGACCGAATAGAATCTTTCGTCCTCCTGCCGGTGCGGATCCAAATCCGACACACCGACCCGAAGACACGCGAGTCTCGCGCTCGAAACGCCCGGATCGCGGATCCGCTTGTTCGAAAACCGACCAGTATAATACTGACCTCCTGTACGTCACCAACGAAAAAACTATTCGTGTTGCCGCTGTTCCGATATGGATTGATTTACGAGCGCCAAACTGATTCCGGTTTGTTTTGGCAGTTCGATGCGACCGTTGCGGGGGTGAACATGTGCGTTGGGGTTTGATTTTGGACGATTTGAAAGGTAATGAATTGTTGGTTTTTGGTGTTTATCGTAATAATTGGTGAAACGTGTGCATTTTGCACCGGCTAATAAATGATGCGAAGGTCGTTTCCTTGTTACTTGTATGTGTTTCTTAAAGTGGTTTTTGTGTTTCACGTTTGTTTAATTTTATTTTTGGTAAATATGGTAAAAAGTGAATTTTTTTTTGACATTTTTAATTAATAAAATTTTAAAATTGCTATACAATATTTCATTTTAATATCTTGTTTTTATAGTTAAAAAAATTATAAATTTAAATTTATTTCGTTTATTAATATACGTATACAATATTTTTGTGACCATTAACTGTGTATAGTTAAAATTAAAATTTACAGCATTAAAGGAGCAATAAAATAATGTAAATGCATATAAAATTAATCAAAATCGGTTATAAAAACACATAAAATTTATTATAATTTATTTTATGTATTTCCTAAATTGGTTAATATTTTATGTGTTTATTATTTATTAATATAATATTCTTAATTTTTCACTTTCCATTAAGAGACTCTCATTGAATCACATCACAAAATGTAAATTAACTTTCCAATTGTCTTAGAATAAAGAAATACAAGAAAATTAATATAATGTCCAATTTTCTATTCCATTTCCACATTTAAAAATGGACACTCATAGACTGATCAATTTTATACCTAAAGTATGTAAGTTAATAATATTTATTCATGTATATATTTAATCATTGATATTGCTTTAAATGAATGAATTGTAACATTCTCGGAAGGAATATGTAATAATCAATAAAATGTATCGTAATCTCTAACACATATCTTATCTATAAAACAAAAAAAAAATAATGTAAGTAAACTGGGTTGCATACAATTAAAAATTATTACTTATGTGGTTCCCCTATGTATAAACTTTATGTTAACACACTATAAGCAGGTCGGGTAAAAATACCCGTCACGAGAACTGTTGATTATTATCGGGCCGGGTAATTTTTACCTTTTTGAATGTACTTACTTTAAAAACGGGGTGAGATAATGTTACTCTATTGGTTTACATACGGAACTGAAAGAATTATCTCTTATTTTTTGTTATTATTCAACAACTTAGTGTGTTAAGTTACTATTGAATCGTGATACACTGAATGTTCCACATACATTTTATGTTTTAAGTGATAAAATAATGTAACAATTAACCATGAATTGTTTTAGAGGTAATTAGATAAGTTAATTTCAATTTAAACACAACTTAAAACAGTAATTAACCTGAATACTTACACAAATAATACGTTCGTGAAAATAATATTATATTAATCACAAAAAATTATCAAACCAAAACCACAAATCCGGATTTACATATCTATTATAATTACACTCTTATCCAAGACGTAAACACGGTTTTGAATTTACTGTAAATTATTTTCAAATTAAGTAGAACGCGACATTAATTTATATTTATCGGTGTAAAGTTTAAACTTTAGACTAATCCTGGTACGTTAGTTATTTATTTAACTGGTCAACGTGAAATTAATATTTTATATAACCGGCTTCTCACCTTGTTTAGTGATAAAGTTGTTATGTTAGTATTTAGTTATGCTGATGTTATCAATTCAGTCGCTAATTTGAAGAACTTTTTAGAATTGGGTTGTTTTTGTTAATTTTAAATATTTGCAGTCATAATACACTAAATTTTGTTGATAAGAGTAACTCATATAACACATGGCTTAAATTAAGATGAATATCTTATCATTCAGTCAAAAATATTTAAGTGTATATGAAAAATGTAACGAACGTTCAAAAAATATTTTAAAATGTAAGTGTATTTCAAATATTTTTATACTGTTCTTAGTCTGGTTCAAGAAGATTTATTGTAATTTATTTTCAATAATAATAATAATAAAATTTATAATTTAGAAACAGTTTATTTATCCGCATGATTTGATGGTGAAATTGCTTGTTTTCACTGCAATTCCTTATGATCTATTTTTAACAATCACACACAAAAATTGAAAAAACAAATGTCGAACAACCAATAAATGTTATCTCATTAGTTTTCGCGTTGCCAATGGCGTGTATAAATAGAAAATGTCGAGCGCCTTAACAATTTACGATGCGGCCATTCCGTTTTGAACTTTTAACATTAAAATGTCAGACTTGATAACGATTATCCAGAACAGCAATTATTATCTAAGAGCATCGGTTGAATGTCAAAAAAACTGTTGAATTGAAATCATTATCTCGTGAATGATTTAACGTATTTTTTATCTTGATTATAATACAAGATAAAAATATTGAATATCGTATATCAGTAATAAATTTATCGTTCAATTACATGACTGAATTATTAATATTTTCCAGGAAATAGTAATAGCAAGTTTATCCTGAAAACAGCACCACAAATTTAATTTTGAAAATTGTTTTTCTTCTCATATTTCAATTCAATGTATTAAATTTGTTATAGTGCCGTAGATTTCAGGGGATTCCCCTCGTTTTCTCGCCCTAATTTTTACGCCACTGAATATTTTTGAAAACTAATAACCATTTCATATTCTATGAACAATTTTGTAAAAAAGGTACTTTTGGTTATTTTTGATTGACACAGTCGTTTTTGAGATATTTGATATTTAATGTTTACTCTAATTTTCTTCAAACATAAAACTGAAATATTTTAAAGACGACTGTATTAATTAGAAAAACCCTTTTTATTCTAAATTGTATAAAGAATATGAAAAGTATTACAGTTTTAAAAATGGCGAAGAAAATAGAGCAAGGAAAATAGAGGCACCAAAGGTTTCGGAAATATAAGTATAAAATAATTGCTGAAAATTAATGAGGGCTGTATTTTCTTTCGAAGAAACTTCAGATTATTTAAATATTGATCATTATTAAACGTATTTCAACTGCTCCCAAATTTTGACCACTTATTTTAAAAACACCTTGTGTATCAGTGATAAATTCATCATTAAACTACCTGACTGAATTGCTAATTATTTTCCAGAGAAATGTTGTATCAGGAAATGGCATTACCTTATTTCCTTTTATGACTTACAGAATAAACTTCCTTGCAAATATTAATTTATCAACATTTTTTGATAATTTAGTACGTAACAAATAAATATCATAAATGTTCTTGACAAGATGAATCTACAAAGAACCAGTTCCTCGATGTCATTCAAAGAAGACAATTGTAGTGTCAAGACCCACTTCTAGTTACTGGGTTTGTTTGCCCATGAATATTTATTCGACGGCCGTTTTTAAGGTGTGGGTGAGATGCTCTTAGCACACCAAATATTTTAAACAGATCGAATTTCCCATGCGGTTCAACGGATCAACACACGTTGTCCAAAAACAAACGGGACGTCACCAATCGTAAATACAATGCTCTACAACTACTTTTGATATTGCTCTTGTGTTTATTTATGTAAGTATGTTTTATTGAGCTGTAAAAAACTGTAGTTAATTATAAAGTTTCGTCTGACATAAAAATAAAAAAACAACTATTAGAAATGATCGTTTTAATACTAATAATCTTGACCTCTATTCTAAGTCATTTTTACCACGTATCAATACACAAAAACCAGTTTTAAAATTAAATTAACATTAGTAAATTATCGACGGCCACATTTTATTTACACATTAATTATCATTTCGAAATTAAAAACGCTTTGGAATTTCTTCGTATCTAATTTAACAATTTTACTTGTTTCGACAAATAAGGTGTATTATACCGTAATGGTAATTTTCTTGAGAAAATGGCAGTTCTCACATCTCAGTAAAAAAAATTAATTATAATTTTTAATTTACGTCTTTGTTTAAATTTTTAAGTCAATTACCTTTCAGTTCCAAGTAACGAGTTAGGAGTTTCACTTAGAAAGTAATCGAATGAAGTAATCTAATTCATCTTTTTCAATGCTAATTTAGGAACAAGAATGTTACACACGATTTTTATAATCGACAGTCGTTATTAAACAATACATATTGTAACATTTTGTAAAGTAATCAGAAAGAAAAACGCTGATCCTAATTGCAAACTAAACAAACCGAATGTAGTAAATTGAGAACCGGATTGGTTGTTGCACCTCTAAGTTTGTACAGTAAACAGTTTTTATGTGAGTCCAAATTAAAAAGCAAACAAACAGAGTCTCAATGTGGGTGCTATTTTGGATCGGGTAAAATAAACAAAACAGCGTAATTACCGATTGCACTTGAAGGCCCTGCACATAATTTTGCCTCCGGCAAACCATTCAACGATTTACTCATGATATTTGTGTAATGGAACAATGTTTGCTGAACATTAATTTATTAATACTGAAGGTTTTGAGGAAACTGTTATAACTTCACAGAACAATAAACTTGTTGCTGATTGATTTTTATTGTTGCATTGTAATAGTTAGAAGTATTAATTTGTGGTAACGTAAACCTTTTTGTTGAAGAAGAATACAGTTTAATTAGCAATTAACATTAGTGATTTACTGATCTTTTGTTTGACCACAACAAACTCAATTGATTTTGGAATTAATACCTCCTATTTTAATGATCTCTAGAATATTGTTGTTACTTTAAGTACATTTTTTGCATGCGGAGTTTAAAGTCTAACTGACTGGCTACAAATAACTGTTATACAATACATTATTGGCTAATTATAAACAAACAAAACGCACGTAACTACAAATTGTGTTCAATTGAACTTGAACTCCAATGAATCAGTTCAAAGTTTATAATTCAACTCAGGTTTCTGTTGACAGTTGACGTTTTAGTTTTAAATAGATTTAACATAATTTTCAATTTTATATACGCATGAAAATTATTGTTATTGTTGCTCCCAAAATATCCAATAATAAATTTACTTATAGATTTATTACATCCTCTATGATCTAAGAGTTCTAATTTTAAAATATTTTCAATATTATCTAATAAAATTTGCACCTTTTTACTTTTTGCTACGTTTTATGCATCATTCATTGATTGGATCGTAATTCAATCAATTATCGAAATCATTCGATTTATTTGTTGTAAATCGATGATCCGTAATGGACAAATTGGTTTAATTGTGCAAAAATAGAAATTTTACACACAAAACCAGCGTAAAATTCATTAAAAATAAAAAGTTACAATTGATTTGGACAACCATAAAATTATTGATATGGATAAAGTAATACTTTTATTAGAGAAAGTATTTTTTATGATTATTTAATAACAAATATTTAATAATGTAGGTACCTAACTTACTTACTTTTATGTCAAAATATTTAAAGTTTCATGTTTGTTCATTTATTCATTTATTTTTTATTAATATTTGTTTAGGTTGATAGGGAAGACGTTTATTTTCTAGATATCTAACTTACCTACTGTTATTTTAAACTACATAATTAAACTTGTACAAACTATAGGAAAATTTTAAAAATTATAATTTAGATTTTATATGCTATAACATTGAATTATTTTTGAGATTTTGACTTTTTTAATTAATAATTGATTTGTTTAATAGAAAAGAAGTTTATTTTCTAGATATCTAACTTACCTACTATTATTTTAATCTACAATTTAAACTTGTATAGGAAGAATTATAAGTTAGATTTTATAGACCACAACATTGAATTGTTTGTGAGATTTGACTTATTTTTTATTAATGATTGTTTTGTTTAAGAGTAGAAATTTATTTTCTAAATATTTAATTTACATACTATTATTTTAAACTACATATTCTCTATAATATAGGGAAATTTTAAAAATATATCTTTTTTAATAATACTTGTTTAATAAGAAAGAAACTTATTTTCTAGATATTTAACTTCCTTACTATTACTTAGAACTAAGTAAAGATTTGGCTTACATTTAAATAATGTTTTTGTTAATAGTAGTAAAGATGCTTATTTTATAGGTATCTAATTTACCTACCTACTCAAACTATCTGAGTTACAGTATAGGGATATTAGTTATTTTATTTTTTACACTTTAAAACTCTATATTATTTTACATTTATATATAATATTGCATCAATAACTATTGTGGAGATGTTTATTTAATTTGATTAACACTAAAATGCATTAAAATTCCTCGCATCGCCACCACCTAATCAAAATAAAGAAAAACAAACGACGAACTCTCGAACAACAAAGTGGGTGGCATCGAAACACAATCAATCGATTCATCCGTCGAACGAAACAATCGTACATTCGTACAAATTGAAACAATAAAACTATTGAGACGCCGTTTCGAGTTCCTGGTGTGACTGATCCGGCCACGATTGACCGACTAAAAGAAAGGCGATAAATTCGCGGAAAGCACGATGAATAATTCCATATAAGTAGGTTTTCTGAAGCCGTCCACATCGAGTAACGTTACAATGTCCGCGATACTTTTAATTAGGAGCGCGATCGCTTTTATTCAAGACGATTGTCCGTGTTAAATTACATTGCTTACAATTATAATTACACGGTGTTATTATATTAATTTTTTCAGTTCAGTTTGTGGCACGTGGGAATTAATTGTGGGACACAAACTTATGGGTTGGTGTTATAAAAAACTGATAAAATAAATATGCAATTGACATTAATTATTCATCTGATCTAAGAAAAGGAATAAAACAATTGGCACAGTCTTTCACAGATGAATTGTGAAACGCAAGTTAAAAAGTAATTTATTGCATTTAAATACCAAGTTAATGTTCAATTACAGTACGTCTATTTACAACGTGCTCACGTTGATATTCTTTTAGGTACGACAACAAAAGCTTACCATAAAAAGATTTTGCATTTCAAGCAGACATTGAATATTAATAAGATGCAAATCCGAAGATAAAATGAAACACCAAATCACAATCCCATGTATGTTTTATTTGTCCTTTTCACCTTTAAATTTTTAAGTTTTCAAGCCATTATTCCTGAAGAGGAAAATGTAATCAAATGTGTAATATATGTACTCTTGATCTTCGTCTTCGATCATCATAAATTATTAGGAAGATGTATTTTGAGATTGGTTGACGTAAATGTCAAAGTGATTGATGGACATTTATTAAATTAAAAGAATGTTTTGTTTGATTTATTCGGATAAAAAATATTAAATCATTAGTGAATTTGGTTAAAAAAATGTACATGTATAGACAGTAAGACTTTTAGTACATATCATCCACTTAAAATTTATTAAAATGGATTTTTGTTGCAGGAAACGCTACAACGAAATGTCCAGTGGGTACACCTGCTTAAGAACGACATTTTGTGTTATAAATGTCATTTTTTGGGTAAGTACAACTTCCATAAATTATAATAATGTCATAAAATAAAGGAACATTATAAAATTCATATAAATTCTTGATTACTGAGTCACAAGTTTTTTCAACATGTTGATTGAACAACAAAATGCTGCATCAAATATCAAATATTTACTAACCACTCTCCCGAACCTTAAATGCCAGTGCTGTAAAAAAGCAGTAAATCAAAACCGTTTAATTTGACGCCCACTTATGCACTTGCTTCTATTACCATATCAATAGCGTCACATTTATTTATTATGATGGCAAACTTATTGAATATTCATTACTCTTGTTTTGTGTAGATCGCTGGCTGTGGTATCCTGGGCGTCGGAATTTGGCTGAGGGTGGCCTACGAGGGGTACGCCACCCTTTTACCTCAATATGCCTTGATCAGTGCCGACTCGCTGGCCATACTGGCCGGCATCATTACTTTGATTTTATCGTTCTTCGCGTGCTGCGGCTCGTGGTTCCAAAACAGGTGCATGCTCATAACGGTAAGACAAAAAAAATTAATTGTGATCAATTAACCAACACCGACGTTTCGCAGTACTTCGTGTTGGTGGTGCTACTGTTCATTGGGGAGTTCCTGACGGGCTCCATGGCGTTCCTGTATAGGTCCACCCTGAGTCACACGCTCAGGGAAGAACTGAAAACCGGGCTGATTCATCACTACAACGTGACGGCAACGGGCCCCAACAGCCTGGTTAACATCTGGGATAACATGCAGACACAAGTAAGTTAAGTGTTGTCCTAAGATGCTCATAAATTAAGTGATTCTCTCAGTTTAGATGCTGCGGCGTGGACAACTACGAAGATTGGTTCGACATTGATTCATGGCCTGGCCACAGATGGGTACCGGATACTTGTTGCTTTCCTGCATACGCCGACAAGGATTGTGGGAAGAGCCAATCGTCTGCTAATTACTATCCTGACGGATGCTACAGACAGATCAACGTTTGGTTCATGCAGAGGCTGTACATCATCGGGTTTGTCTGCATAGGGGTCGCTTTCCTGCAGGTTTGATATTAAAGGGTTGTCATATTTTGCAGACGATAATTTTTATTGTTTTAGCTCTTCGGACTGGTGGCGTCGATGCTTCTGTTTTGTACGATAAGTCACAAATTGTACAGATCTTGTAGCTACAAAGCATATTCCTAGTACAAAGTGAGAGAGTGTTGAATTAAAGATCTGTTACTTCAAGTTATTGTAAGATAACTGGCAAATTGTTGTATATATTAGATTTATTTATTACAAATAAATAAACATTGTAGAGCTGTGTAGGATGTGCAATTATTCTGTTAAATGTAAATAATATTTTTATAAACAACCTCACAGAACCAAATATAGATGTGTATATCAAATTCAACTTAGTTTTTTGTATAATTTAATTTTTAATGTCATGTTAAATGTGAATGTAATAAATTATATATTTTTATTACCTGACTTTCGTTTCCTTTTTTGATACACGTGAAATAGTTTAAAAATTAGTAACTAAGATATGACTAAGGTGGTTCCAAGTAAAACCTGTGACTAAAGGAAATGCTTCATACGTTGTACTTTCATCTTATTATCTGTATTTTCTATAAGGTGTCTAATTATTCACTAGTAAAGCGTGGTTTTTATGTAACCACAAATTTTTTTACCCAATTATTCAAGATCAAGGTGATGTCATTATATAATATATATATAAATTTAAGTTGACTTAAGTGTTTTCAATGGCACGTAAATAAAAGAGTATTTAAAAAATTACAAAAATATATTTACAAAAAGAACTATGTACATAAGCAACAAAAAAACAAACAATAACAACCCATCACACCTTACAAACCAATGAGTTTTCCTCCAACAGCGTTTAGCTGCGTAGTGATGGTTTTGCCCACTTGTTTGGCCTTCTGGAACGGAAGCTACAACAAACAATATGTGATCCATTCTATCACAAACTCAATAATAATAAACACTTACATCAACTGCAGCGTTAAGCGCGTTGGACAATCCTTCATATTTTCCAATGATGAACGTTCCAATGGACCTAAGTTTGTCGCCGTCGTTTCCGTATTTCTCGTGCTCTTGGATGGTGTCGACCAACGGTTTGGGGCCGTAGAGGCCGGCAGCGAACTGCTGCAACTGCGTGTACTTGGCGTCCAATTGGCTGGTCAAAGATTCAGTCTCCAAGATGGCGTGTTTCCTTCCGGAGTCCGGGAATGAGGACAACGATGGAAGCAAGGCGGTCTGAAAAGTTTAAGGGAGATTTTAATGGGTTTTACAGATAAATTGATTAATAGACCTTAGCACTGAGACCTGCGGAGATTTTCTGATTGGCGATGTCGCCGATGTTGCTCAAAGGTGTGAGGATGCTAGTGGATATTGAACCTGTGGGCATCGCGAAGCACGACGGCACCAACATCACGAAGATTTTGAAGGCAAACATCTTCTACAATACAACTACAATTTAAAGTCATACATTTAATAATAATCTATTTGTCCGGTCTCAATATGAAAGATTCTAGTTTGTATTTATGCTCTGGTAATTGATTCAATAATTAATCTTAAGTAAAAAAAATAAATATAGTTGCAACAAACCATATATGCAACCAATTTGCACAACAAAACAAGTGTGATGCAAATAACTACACCTTTGGCATAGAAATTGCTTGTGCAAAACTGTACCAGCATTTCATTTAGTGGAAGTCCTAATTTAAAATTGACAGGTGGGTAATTTAAATTCCGAACACGCTAATTGATTGCAATATTTATAAATTCACATGCAGCAGTCAAGGTTCACAAAAACTTTTGTGCCACTAAACTTTGTCAATAGTTAATTTGCATATGCGGTTTCATCACTGTTTTAAAATTTATATTATTGGTTTTGAAATTATTAAATTATATTAAAATTAGTCACAAGATCAAGTTTAAAAATTTGTCAATTCTTGTGGGTAATAAAAGTGTCAATATTAAGGCTGTAATTCAACAGTTTTTTGAGTTGAGAGGACACATGATATTTCATAATATTCAATGTCGCTTTAAGTTAATCAAATATTTAAATATGCTAAATTGTAGATGGTAATTTGTGGTTTAATTGATCAAATTAATAATTGTCAACGATGTCGCAAGGCGTGTAAAAGTAATTTGGTTTTAATGGCTCTTAACAGGAAATTGCAAATATAAAATCACAAGTACCAGTATATTACAACTAGAACAAATAAAAATTCAATTAAATAGTTAAAAATGCTAAAACATCGATGCTAATTTTTGATTTAATTGATAAAATGTCGCAATTAAATAAATGTTAATAATTTCACAAGACTTTAAAATTAATGTAAATTAAAATAATTGTAAATATAAAACTAAAATTAAAGACATATTAGACTATTTAAAAATGTTAAGATGCAAATGGAATTTTCTAGTTTAATTAATTAATAATATTTTATAATTTTCATCAGTTTAAAACTTTGCTAATAATACTGAATTTTTTTTTATAATTTTCAACAATTCGACGCTTTTAAAATTAATTTAACTTTACGTAATAAATCAATTAAATATTTTAAAATATTAAAATGTAATTTGTGGTTTACATACTGAAATTAATTATTGTTTTTTAACAATAATTAATTTCAGTATTTTTATATCACAAAACTTATAAGATTAATTTAATTTTAAATAATTTTTTAAAAATAATACTAAAAATACAAATATTTTATAATTTTCAGCAATTAACGTCTGTAAGATTAATTTAACATTCAGTCATTTTAGAATAGGAGAAAACTAAATCAAGAAATAAATCAATTAAATACTTAAAAATATTAAAATATGGATGGCAATTTGTAATTTAATTAATTCAATATTGAAATTAATAATTGTTAAAAAACCCACAATGTATGTAAGATTAATTTAATTTTAAATAATTGTTTATAATATTAAAAATAAAAATATTTTATAATTTTGAAAAGTCCAACGTTTTTAAGATTAATTTAACTTCAAGTAATTAATGAATAAACAAAATTACAATTAAAGTAAGTAAACAGTTCCTTTAAATATTTAGAAATATTAGAATAAATATAAAAATTACTGGTTTAATTGATCAAATATGAAAATTAATAATTGTTAAATTAAACTTAAGATTAATATAACCTATTTATGACATATATTATTTATTGTTTATTTATTTTATATTTATGTATTTTATATTTTTTTATTGAAATTATAATATGTAATATATTCAACTATTCCACAGACAAATTAGCTTTAAATTATTTTCAACAAGAAATTGCAAATAAAAAATTAGTTACAAAAGTATTACAACTAAAACAAGTAAAATTTAATAAAAAATTGAACAGACTTTATGATTTATATTTAATATTGATGTTTATATGCGATTAATGTGTAATTGGAAAGAACCTGAACTTTAAGACTACGAATGAAGATTCAATTATTAATTCAAAGATTTTGTTAAAACAGTGAAGAAGCAATGCTAATTTTCAAATTTAAATTCAAACGTGTGATTTAACAAGCATATATTATCATCGAAAACTCACAATTAGATTATATAAATCGAATGCTTAACATAAACAACGATAAAAAATTCTATCGACTTACCTCTGTTAAAGAGTGTAATTTGATCGGCAAACACGCACAAACGGACTGACGATAAAACCGCACGATTATTCTTCGGTGGTGGCTACAAGGGCATTACTTAACATTTACGACACACGTTACTTGCCAATGCAATTAATTTATTTATTTGATACTTTCACTAGTTGCAATAATCCAAGTACCTTACCGGTGGACGTCGATAATTACTTCAGTATTTAATACGAGTACGAGTAGTTCACTTTCTCTGAACAAATTGAGCGGATGCCATAACTTGCGATTTGTTTTAAAGATTTCGTCCAACTGGATCTTGCTTCATCAGGATCGGAGACAAGGTTGTAAAAATTAGGTGCAGATCTACGTGACTTCCACTTTTTAATTCCGAACATTTTGAAATTTCTGATATTTTGACTCCAAGGTTAATAACGGTGAGTTACGGATTCTTGACTTTATTGGGCAACGCGAGCTTAGGTAAATTTAGTACAAACACGAATATAATTTTTTATTCATTTATTTGTTTTAACAGTTAAAAATATAAATAGTTTACAATTACACGTGAATTCAGTCAACGTCATGAATAGTTTTTGCGGGCGTTCTCCAACTTCTTCATCAAGTCCTTCAGTGTTTCGGATAGAGGGTCCGGATTCCTGAATGTCGACTGCTGTGGTGAAGTTTCCGGTGACGGTTCCTCTTCTGGTGAACGTATTTCTTCGGTGTTCAGAACTTCCGCCCGTTGAACATCGTTATTTTTACTGGAAAACAAAATGTGACTTATTATTAATTAAATGAGGAACATTGTATTTAAACTTGCCTCTACCACTACAAAATGATCTTTCATAATAACATCTAATGTAGAAAATCATTCATAAATAATATTTATGAAAAAAATCGAAAATTTAATGGCCGGGAAAAATAATACTAATGTTTATATAAATATTTATTAGAAAACATTTATAAAAATACAAATTTAAATGAACACTAGGAATTCGAACTATAACAGACTTACAGTCTATGCTGAAATGTAAAAATACTACATTCCGAAACAATTCTAGAATAAATTTATAACATATTAAATAAACTTAAGTAAGTCAAAATTAAACATCAACAATATCTCTTAACAGGAACATTAAATATAGTGATACAATAAAGTTTTTTTATCACAGATTAATTCTTATTAATACATTAAAGATATAACTGTAATAAAACATAACTCAAACAATTATTCATGTTATAATTCCAAAAATCAAAAGAAATAACAGAAAATATTCCCTACTTCATCTATCTTTGTTGATAGACATTTGAACCGGTTCAGTTTCTGAAATTATATACTCCTCGGTGCATTTCAGGATCTTGGCGTCAGACGGATTGTCCAAGGGTGCACCGTGGGGTCGTTTTACAGCAATTTTTCCTGAACTTCTATTGATGTCTGAGTCAGAGACATTCTCACTAACAAATTTCGATTTGCTTTGATCTGTCAATGTCAATCCTTCCGGTTGTTTATTTCCTACTTCCACAAAAGTCTCGGCAGATTCGTCAGGTGAATTTAGATATGTGCTGTATGTACTGTATGACGGCGGGGCTGGTACAACAAGTACATTTGCAGAAGTAAAAGGGGGTTCAATGCACTCTGCTGCCATTACATTTTGTTGATACAAATCATTTGTTGAAGTCGATGGATTATCTTTAGATTTATCATTGTTCACATCAGTGGCACAAATCCTATCAGTAGTTGGCAAGCTAGTGTTTGGTGCTTCTTGTACTAAAGTGGATGTGGATGTAGATGTAGATGTGGATGTAGATGTTGATGTAAATGTGGATGAAGTATCGCTATCGCTGTCAGAATCACTGCTGTTTATGGATATGTCTGGATTTGCTTTGGGTTTCAAAAAGGATAAATTTAGCATTTGTGTATATGAATCTTCCACTACGATACCATAGCTTCGAATAAGTTTATCTCCAGTTACGTTACTTGAATTCTCATCAACCTCATTTGTTTCATCAATATCGTCAAGAATGATTACATCCGTATTTGAAGGTTCTGAAGGTTTCACATCTATAAATGGTTCTTCATCACTGGAAAGCATAATGGTCTCAATTTCTTCATCAACAATTATAACATCATCTTTATCATCATCACCATTAACATTAGGACACTCGTTACGATTTATAGACCAAGGAGACTTGTAAAAATCTTCTTGATTTACCTCAATTTTGTACCTCTGCGCCTCCTCCACCTTATACTCTTGCACCTCCTCCATCTCATCTTCTTGCACCTCTTCCATCTCATCTTCTTGCACCTCCTCCATATCATCATCTTGAACCTCCTCCATCTCATCATCTAGTTCCTCCCCCATCTCATCTTCTATCTCTTCCATCTCATCTTCTACCTCTTCCATCTCATCTTCTACCTCTTCCATCTCATCTTCTACCTCTTCCATCTCATCTTCTACCTCTTCCGTCTCATCTTCTACCTCTTCCGTCTCATCTTCCACTTCCTCCACTTCATCTTCTACTTCATGTTCTGACTCATCAGAAATAACTATTACCTCTGAACTCAACGCAACTCGTTTTTCTGACTGAGCACACATTAACTTTTGGGGTGATTTAGAATCATTATTTTGAATTGTTGCAGCTGTTAATTGAACAAGTAATGTACCTTTCCAAAAATTTAAACATATTAAATTCTCACCTTTCTCTCGATTCCGTAGTGACTTTCTATAAGGTCCTGTGAAATGATTCAAAAATGAAATATTTATCTTTAATTCAACAGTTTTATTTAAATTGTTTTTTGTTAAAAAGAATTATTGGGAATAAATTGCAGAATATAACTAACTCCTCATCATATATTATTAGAGAAATGAATGTGAATTCATTCATTTTTTTAATATTCATCTAAAAACTTTTATCATTTTAGAGGAAGAAACAATGAAAAATTATAATTGATGATTTTTGATAGAATGTAAAAGTGAATATTTTGTGATTCGAAAAGTTTAAGGTTAGTATTTTATTAAATTATTTCCTCACCACTTGGTAATGAATTATCTATCTCAAACGGTAGACTTATAGTTTTCCATTTTGCAATTATAGTATTTGCTAACTCTTCTTCATTGTACGCCAAATTTGAATTTTCATCCATTTTAAAAATTGCATCTCGTTCATTTCCAAAATTTGCGTCTTCATTGTTGTCGAAATTCACAGTGACACAAGATGCTACATTTGAATTTTTATCCATTGCAAAGATTGCACCTTCGTCAGTTGTGACATTTTCATTTGTGTTAATAACATTACTACTTGTATCTTCGACAACTGAACCTTTTGTTAACAATTCAGTGTTACCACTTGTTAACTCTGCAGCGTCACCACTTGTTAACTCTGCAGTATCACCAGTTAACTTTACAGTTTCGTCAATTATACAAGTTGCCCTTTCGTCTGTTATCAAATTTGTAGTTTCATTAATTGCATTTGTAGTTTCATTAATTGTATTTGTTATTTTGTTTATACAATTACTGACAATCTCCCTTAAAACTACATCAATAGTTTCATCAGTAGCATATTCATTATTTTCTAAATTTGCAGCTTTATCAGTTGTTAAATTTGTAGTGTCATCAGTGACCAAACCTGTTGTTTCTTTAACGGTTTCGGTCACATTTATATTTACGTCAGTTGGCATACTGACTAGAACTGTAGTTACGTCAGTAGTTAACTTTGTAGCGTCACCAATTATTAAACTTGCATTTTTATCAATGGTCAAATCTTTATTGTCGCTGATTATCACATTCGTAATTTCATTTAAAGTTTCATTAGTGTCACCAGTTAAAAAATGTGCACTTTCATCATTTCTAGTTTGGCTAACTGTTACATTTGTTATTTCCTTTATAGCTTCATTGGCCATACCGACAGTTATATCTTTACATTCGTCTGCTGTTAAAATTGCATTGTCATCAATTATTAAATTTGCAGCCTTGCTAATTGATTTATTTGAATTTTCGTTTGAAGTTCCCTTATCAGTTTTGCTACTAATTATATTTGTGTGATCATTAGTTACCATATTTTCATTGTGGCTAGTTAAATTTGCATTTTCTTCTGATACAGTTAAATTTACACTATTTAATAGTACAGTGGTTCCATTGATTGTTAAGAATATTTGTAAATTTGCTTTCGATGCCTTGTCAGAAGTCGACTCAGTACTCGGCATATCAGATCTGAAATAAGAATTCATGGTACTAATAGTTACTTCAACACCACATCGAACTCAAAACGGGAATAGGATTTTGGTGGGAAATTTATAATTTAATCTCATTTATGTAACAAATGTTATACCAGTTTTTAAAGCTCAGTATATATTTACTGAGGAGATATTTACTTAATACCAAAGCCCAGAACTAATAACTAACCTGTAATTCATGGAACAAACAAAGTGTAAATTAATTAGAATTAGTATTAAAATGAAATATACTATAAACAAAATAATTTATTAAATAAAAAATAATAGTAACAAAGTATTTAACACTAGTTAATAACAAATCCTTCAAAATAAAAATAAATAAATTAACAACAACTGATTAGGTGAAGAAAAACCTATAGACCTCCTAAAAAACAAAAAACTTCCTGGTAACTTCAAATACAAAACAAAAAAAGTAACTTCAATTTATCACAAGTAACAAATTAGGTCCAGAAGAATCTAGATCTCCCCAAAAGAAATAATCATTATTCAAATAATAAAAAAAACTTCATCGTAACTTCAAGTACCAAAATCATAACAAATTACAATATACCGGTGGACAAACTCTTAGGAATGTGAGCGATAATTTTTAAGCCCTCTTTGGTGCGAAACAACTTATGCAGATGCAGGTCGAATCTTGGCGGTCTGTATTTGTATAATTGAGAATTAATCGCGTGCGACCACGGTCTAGGACTGTTCAAAAGTAACTTGGCCATTTGGTCCTCCTCGTCCGATACAGGGTCTGGTTCAATTAACGGCGTAGTATCGTTGCCGCTCCGGTTTTTCATCTTCCCGTTCAGCCTCACACAGAACATCAAGCCGTCTTTTGTACGCAAGAGTTTGTATGATCTTTTTAGAAAATGTAAATATCCTTGTGATGGTAAGAGGCATGTTAAAAAACGGAGGTTGCCCCGTAGAATTGATGGATTTCGAATAATTCTTTGTGCGATCATGTCTTCTAATTCGGTTAAAGATGTTAATATGTTAGAAGAGGGTTTTGGTAAATTTCCCCGTAATGTGCTCATCGGTCTACCACAAACCATAAAACCAGCGTTTGAACGGAAGCGTTGTCTTGGAGGTTTCTGAGTAAAACTAATCTTGTTATGGATAACCGCCATTGCTATTTGTTCCTCTCTATCGGGCACAACTGTATCAGATTCAAATATGAACAGTCTATCCTCCTGGCTGAAACTTTCGGTGAAGAAGCACACATCATCAATCATAGTTTGTAGCAATGGAATACTTCTCATTGGTTTATAGTTAAATGTATTTGGTATTTGAGCAATAATTTTTCGACCGTCTTGTGTACAAAACATTTTATGTAAATGCAGTACACAACCAGACGGTCTGTACTTATATAAAAGATTGTAAACGCCATCTGTCCATGGTTTGGGTGCGGATAACAAAATGTTTGCAGTTTCATCTTCTTTATCCAAACAAGGCAGAAATTCATTTCCATTAATGTCCGGAATTTTTATGTTGGAACTCACTTTTTCAGCTGGAGGTAATTTTATTGTAAACATGTAACCCCTTTTGGTTCTAAGTAATTTGTACATGTCCTTATTGACACCATTAGGTCTAAATGCTTGCAAAGCATGCATGTTGGTTTTCAGAAAATTTGGATTACATAAAATATTCAACGCAACAGTGTCTTCATAATTCAAATCTGTATATTGCTCTACTAACGGAATTTCCCAAGGCAGACAGTCGTAAGATTTATACGCAGGATCATTTGATGGACGTCTGTGGAAAAGCATCAATCCATTTTTGGTTCGGAATTTAATATTGAAGGTACCTCTGTATCTTCGATACAAAAATGACACAAAGTTGTTTGAGAAACATCCTTTCATAACTATGCGAGCTATTTTGTCTTCTTCCTCTGACACTTTTAAAAGTTCATTTTCCCCCAACACCAGACAATCATGTTCCAAACCGTCGTTTAAAAAACATTCGCAGTCTATTTGAGGTAACTGGTAGAATGTTTCTGCGAATTCGACTTCTCTGCCAGAACTGGCTAGCACAGAGAATTGTTCTTTAATCGAATTCGGGCTAGTGTTAGCAAGCATTTGTTCGCTTGACGTAGAAACATCTTGATTCATTTCTAATTGGGGCACCATGACTTCATTATTTTGTTCCAATATCATTTCTGATTCAACTGTTTTATTCTGTTCTAATGCCATTCCTGATTTGGCGTCATCATCATCTGATACCCAAATAATATCACTTTTATCGACAGTTTCTTTACGAGGCGTAGGAAAGCTAACGAATATCTTACTTTCTGCCACTTCCATTTCATTAGCAAAAATGATTGGTACTGAGAATTCACTATTCGAATTCGAAATAGTAGAATTGTTTTTGTCAGCGTTAGTAAGCATTTCTTCATTTGATGTCGAAACTACTTTATCAATTTCTAAGTGGGACACCTCCGATTCAAATGGTGTATTCTGTTCTAATGTCGTTCCTGATTCGTTTAGATTATTCTCTCTTAAATCTACATCCATTTCACTATTAATTTCATTATCAGTCTTATCATGCAAAGCTTCATTTTGACTAACAGGAATGCCATCATCATCTGATAACCAAATAATATCATTTTTATCGATAGTTTCTTTACGAGGTGTAGGAAAGCTAACGAATGTCTTAGTTTCTGTCATTTCCATTTCATTTACATGATTGACTGGTACTGAGAATAATTCACTATTCAAATTCGGGGTAATAGAATTACCTTTGTCAGCGTTAGTAAGCATTTCTTCATTTGTTGTCGAAACTACTTTATCAATTTCTAAGAGGGACACCTCTGATTCAACTGGTGTATTCAGTTCCAATGCCGTTCCTGCTTCGCTTATATTATTCTCTCTTAAATCTACATCCATTTCACTATTAATTTCATTATCAGTCTTATCATGCAAAGCTTCATTTTGACTAACAGGAATGCCATCATCATCTGATAACCAAATAATATCATATTTATCGATAGTTTCTTTACGAGGCTTAGGAGAGCTAACGAATGTCTTACTTTCTGCTGATCCCATTTCTTTGTCAGAATTTACTGGTACTGAGAATAATTTAGTCTTAGTAACCATTTTTTCATTTGCTGATGAAACTATTGGGACCATTTCTAAGTGGGACACCTCTGATTCAGCTGGTGTATTCTGTTCTAATGCCATTCCTGATTCGGTTAGATTATTCTCCCTTAAATCTACATCAATTTCATTACTAACTTCATTGTCAGTCATATTATTGGCAACAAAAGTGTCATTTTGGTCAAGAACGTCGTCATCATCTGATATCCAAATATTGTGATTATTATCGACCGTTTCTTTATGAGACGAAAGAAGGTTAACGAATGTCATACCTTCTGCCATTTCCATTTCATTGTCATAATTGACTGGTGTTGAGAATAATTCGTTGTTCGAATTCGCTAGAATATTATGTTCTAATGCCATTCCTAGTTCGGTTAATTTATTCGAGTTTAAAACCACATCCATTTCACTATTAACTTCATTATCAGTCTTATGATTAGCAACAAGAGGTTCATTTTGGTTAACAGAAACGTCATCATCATCTGATACCCAAATAATATCATTATTGACGATCATTTCTTTACGTGGCAGAGGAATGCTAACGAATATCTCGCGACCGTCCAAAGTTTTAAAACCTTTCCGGATTTCCTCTTCGTTTCCTTCAGGTCTAAACCGCATTAAAACCGAAAGAATGTCATCGGTGTAAGGAGGCTCCATCTTCATCAGTTTTTTAGCAAATTGGTCTTCTTCATACGCTGTTAACTCATTAACTGTTGGGAAATGCGGAATAGTCAATCTAATCTTCTGTCCATCTCTAGTGCAAAACAACTTGGTCAGATCCTTGTCGCAACCATGTGGTCTAAACTTCAACAATTGCTCCTTAAGTTCTACCGCTGCAGTGAAAGGATTGGCAAAGGCCTTCGAGGCAATTTCGTCCTCTTCCCAAGAAACAATAAGAGAGTCGCATTCTTCAAACGCCAACGAAACTTTGATTCCATTTCCACTTTTAGCACGAAACGAAAGTGAGTTACCACTCTCTCTGAGAACATCGAATAGAAGAGTTGAGACATTTTCCGGCAAATTATCCCGCAATAATAAAATTTTTCTGACCACATTATCTTCTTCGCGACTAACACGAGGACAGGCGCCCGAGGGCAGCTCCTCAATTTTGATACAGTCTCCGAGGGACTGTGGAATATTCACCCAATACTTCGCGCCGTCTGTTGTGGAAAACAGTTTCTGAATTTGATCTTTGTTACCAGGTGGACGATATCTGAACAAAACAGTCCTGACGGCAAGACTCCACGGTTTGCGTTCCTTTAAAAGTCCCAACAAAATGTTCGACTCCTCATCGTCGACAGGAGGAGGCAAATGACACTGACTAGAATCGGAAGAGGGCGAAAAATCACGTCTCACGCGATCGACAAGGTCACTGTCTCGGGTGGCATCCGTAGGGAGAGAATTGACGTCATCCGAGTCGTCTACGGAAACGCACCGACTAGAAATGGAAGACGCAGAACAATCGCAATTCAACAGCCGAATTGGGTCATTGCTCTCGGGAAAATCTGCGGAGGCAGAAGTGAGGTCATCTCGGGAACTGTAAATTGTTCGTGTTAAGAATGTTACTGAGTCGCTTTGCAAGGTCCAAAAATATCGGCTTAATCGGGATGAAGCAACAAATAAATTTTGAACACCTTTATTTGTATGGGTTTCGCGTACCGTGTATAAAATGTTAAAAAAATATTAGTAACTTAGCTGGGAAACAACAATATAGAATAAGTTACTATAATAATGACCACAACTATGCTTCAGTATAAGACAAACACAAATGAAGGTTAATAAAATATGGTGATACGAATGGTGATCTAAAATTGTATTAAATATATGATTGAGGCAAAAATATAAACAGCAGATGTTTATGATTATATTTGCTTTTATAATATTACACATGAAAAAACAAAATCAGTAAAATAAAGTCGTGCATTGATGAAAATTGATAATTATTAATTGAAACAACTAAAAAAGGAATATATTTTTTTACGTATTTAAATATAGATAGGGTGAATCACCTAACTTATTCATTAGAAATTTATGGAAAACGAAGAAAGGTATTGATTTGAATTTTTTATGGCAATTGAATTATTTTTTATATAAAATTTTATTAGTATTAAGTAATAGTAAGTATTATTTTTAATGGAACACCCCGTATATATTCGGATTTTTAAATTCGACATGTAATTGCAAATAAAATAGCTATACAATGTCCTATACCTAATACTAATAGTTCTTAAGTTTTTCAGAATTGTTGACAGATTGATGGTCTAAATAAAATATCTGTAAAGCCACTAATATTGATGCTGGAAAGATCATTTTTACATACACGTTACAGATTATAACGAGCTATTATTAGCACTACTAAATTTTATACAGGGTGTTCATTATTACCGTTGATTTATGCCTTAAAATATCAATAACTTTCAATCTTTTGATTGGTGTAAGCATTCCCCTTTACATAAAATTAATATTAATAGACATTTTACCAAAAATGTAAAAATAATGACATACATTATATTTTTAGGTGAATCACCCTGTACACATAAAATAATTATTATTTATATTTTTACTTACCTACTATACATATGTATATGTATATATATATTGGGTTCACAAACAAACAACTTCACTTTCTGTAATTATTTAACCGACATTTTAAAATAATAAAATTTGAAGTATAGAAAATTAAACAACACAACTCAGAGAATACTCGGTATTATATAAAATATATTTCTACTTCCGTAAAAAAATGTAAATAAATAAATGAATGTTAAATAATTGGAATAAAAAATTGTGCGTACGTACCTACGTATAAATAAATAAAGGAGTATAAATCCAATTATCGCATTCCCTTTGACCACAAATTTTTGAACCTTACAAAATTATAACAAACAAAAAACGAGATATTATAAAAAAGCACCAAAATCCTACTAATCATGCGCCAAAAATAAATAACCCAATCAAATTAGAGGACGTATAATAGAATTCGGAACCCGAATATGTTTATGTATATATTAAAGAAATCAATTATAAATGATTTTATCTACTTACTTGGCAAAGGCGTCGTCAGGAATCTGATTAGATTTGTACAGGCCGATGAACACTTGCAAAGCCTTTTTCACGTCGAACGCACAGTCCTCAAGACACCTGAAACAGCTTAAAACGTTAGTATCACATTAAGATATTAGATAAGAGAAACTTACTTCTTTGCCCAAGCCTCCGTGAGAGTAGTGATGAGGGCAAACGTCCTGATCGCCTCATTCTTTTGGTCCAGGGTCACAGCCACATATTTGATTGGAGTCTTGTCCTCTATAGAGAACGCAGCTAACGCCTGTTTCGTCATGGCGTTCTGCACGTGCAATAGATCGTTCATAATGTAAACTTTGTCGTTGGTCTCGCGCAGTACGAACGTCCTGCTAAAATGGAAGTAAGGCTTCTGCATGGCGCCCGCCTCCATTGGATGTTTGAATATACCTGTCACCACCAGTACAATAACCGGAAGCTGAAAATCGTTAGTAAAACATTAAATATGGGTGACTGTGAATATTGTTGGAAATTACCTGATAATAGATTACATCCACCTTCAAATCGTAGCGGTCGTGTTCTGTGGGTGGAATCTGAGCCAAACCGTTCCCGAAAATTTGCGTGGGTCCGGTAAACACGCCGAAGGTGCTCTTCGTCATGTTGGCCAGCTGCTTCATGTTCCGTGATATCTGGTTGTAGTGTTTATACCTGAAATCCAAATAAATGACACACCACACGATATTTTTCAGCAATCAACTCACGCAGCCTTCGATGTGATCTGGTGTGCATTGCATTTGAAGCTCATGGTGAATATGGCCTCCTGGTCGTACATTTCCATCACGTCGCGACGTTGGCTCGAATCGAACAATGTGAAGTAACGCTCGACGAAGCTGTTCACCACGTTCAGACTGTCGAGGTTGCACAGAAAGTTCTTCTGTGGCTTTTTGATGCCCTTCAGGTGTTGCAGCACTGGTATTCCGTCCTGAAATCTCTCGTTCAAACGGACGAATATGAATGAAAGTTTTGGATACTCACCAGGGTTTTAAGAAGGGGACAGTATGACTTCACTTGGGTGCAATAGTTGAATGATTCGTTGAACTCGCTGCACAACATGTTGTTATCCAAATAGAGTTCTCTTAATGTTGGAAGCAATTTTAGGGGTTCCAAAGCTTGTACGTTTTCAATCTGAAAAAGAATGTAATTTTGGAGATTCTAATGTTAAAAATTATTATGAATATTTCAGAATATATGAAGTAAAATATGAAATACCTCTACTATGATCAATATTAATCTAAGCTAAACATTTTTAATAAATAATTACAAACCTCATTGCTACTCAGATCAAGGAATTCAATTTGTACATCCACAAGTGTTTCTAAAGGTATCAATGACTTTATACCATTATTTGACAATATAATCCTCTTTGGTTTTAGTGGTCTTGCAAGATGCAAAACAAAATACATAATTTTTGGCTGACTCAATGGGCAAAATTCAGTCAAATCTAAAATTTAAGATTTTATATTTCTGCTTTCATTAATCAAAACATATTCTCACCTGGATCCTTGTAGAACATGTTCAAATCTAAAGTTTTGATCACTGATTTAAATCTTTTACTCAAGACCGATTCAAGATTAGCTGCCACATTTATTTTAATTTCACTGGTGGTGGAAAATTTGATCATCACCTCCAATTTGAACTGAAATTATATATTCAAAAATTGTATAGGTATGATTAGCATTGATGACTTACTGATGGGGCATTCGGGTTGATACAATTTGGCACCTCCAAATTGTCAAAGCAGAACTTCTCAACAGCCACTCCACAGCCTCTAGCCAAAATATATGCGTTGTCTCCATCTTTGGTAAAATTGGTTGGCAAAAAGTCCATAGGATAGACATGCTTCATAAGAGATAACAAGATATCATCCCGATGAGTGTCCCCAACATTCTTCACCTGTAGATTAAACATAATTTACACAATGGTCCAGAGCAACAATGTGTTACATACCTTAAACCTGTGCCAAAAGTTTGCGTCATGAATCTTGTCCTTGTTCCGGTATACCACACCAGTGGGAAGCTCTCGTTCTGTGACCAACACAGAATCGACATGCGGCCGCATTGTCGATATATTAAACGCCATTCTGTATCAGTTCCACTCGCGAGGAAGGTTCAAGATCAAATGATTAGCAACATTGGGAATTGTTGCTAGCAACAGTTTTCCACAGTAACTTGATTACAGCTGCTCCTTTTCCTGGCACAGGTGTGTTGATGCACCCACAATGCATGTATTATAGGGGACAGTTGCACGTGTCGGGTTTTAGTAAAACTTGACTTATTGTTTAAACAGAAACAACATTATCTCAATTTGTATCTAGCAATACCAGTTTGCAACTCTAACTTGATTATTTCAGTCCTTTTTCTAGTACAGGTGTAGTGAAGATGAATTCAGGTGGTAACGCAATTTGTTTAGTTGTGAGGATGTTTACCCCATGTGTGGACTTTTAACAATTTTGTTTGTTGAAGAGACAACGTTGTCTCTGTTTTAAATATTTTTTTCTGGGTACGCGCCGTAACTAGCGTCAGTAGTTCCAATAGTGGGTTCTTTTCAGAGTAGTTCTAATTTTTTAATATAAATAATGTACATTTATAAATTTTTTAGTAATATCTAATAAAATTATCTAATAAAATTATCTAATAAAAGATAAAGATATCTAATAAAATTAATTAACGAAAACCAATTCAAAACAAATCCAAATCAATCTTTAATTGGAAAATAGTTCAAACAAACCAGAGGAAGGCAAACTCATTTTGTATTTTTGATACATATCTGTCATAACAAATTTATATCGAAATCAAATTAAAACAACATAAAAAACATGATAGGAACGTATTATTTCGTGATAGTGAGCCACAAAGATAAACCTCTGTTCGAAATGGAGTTCACTAACAGTAAAGATCCTAAGGTAAAATAATCGTGCCCCATTTACCACTGTTTATGTTTGTTATACTTTTAGAAAGATGACCACAGACATTTGAACCAATTTATAGCACACTCCGCGTTGGATTTAATAGACGAACACAAATGGAAAACGCCCAACATGTTCCTGAAATCAGTTGATAAGTTTAACCAATGGTTTGTTTCAGCTTTTGTCACAGCTTCTCTTATTAGATTTGTTATTGGTATGTATTTTGTTATTTTAATTTTGTGTTTTGTAATAGACTTTGTTCCAGTACATGATAACAGGAATGATGATGGAATAAAGAATTTCTTTAATGATATTTATGAGGCTTACATTAAACATTCTATGAATCCGTTTTATGAAGAGGGTTCAGTAATTAAATCATTGGCATTTGAAAAGAAAGCTCAAATGTATGGGAAAAAGTATTTGTCTAGCTGAGATTTTCTACTTTTTTAATTGTGATAAAAATATTATGTTAATTATGTTTAAAAGAATTATATTTATTTATATGACCATCTTCAACTATTCTTTAAATCATTTGGATCATCTCACTCATTGAATTTACTCTTACTTACTTTTGGGAATTAGGGTCTAATTTGACCTAAAAAATCTTTATTTTATGGGAAATATTGAATTTTATTACAAATAAATTATAATAAAACTATTTTTGGCTTACAACATTTTTTAATATAAATTGGAATATATTACAAATTTAAAACTATGTACAATAAAATATAAATAATCTTAATATACCAGCCAACCAACAGTAAAATTACTAATCTAATTTACTGAATTTCTTGACCTAATAGAGATAACTGTTTTAAGAATTGTTTAGCATTGTTCAGTGTTGTAGAACCATACAATATCCTTTTTGAACCATTTGTAGATGTTGCTTTTTGCTATAAAAATACAAAATAAATTAGTGTCAAAACATGATTAAATTAAACTTTACCTTAGAATAATCGACTAAATTTTGATATTCAATATAATTTCCTCCACCAACCACAAACACAATAGCATCTTGGAATGGCGATCGATTTCTTGGAATTTCCGCCAGTTTTAATTGTTTTGGGTCCAAGTACAGATAGTCTTCCATTTCTTGGCTATTCTTAAAGTCCATTAGATGATCCACAATTCTAGTGACTGGCAAGTTCTAAAAATCCCAATATAAATATATTTTTTTATGTATAAATAATAATCTCACATGTCTCTTAATGACCAAATTTTTTACTCCTTCCATAACGAAATTAGAACCTTGTGAAACAAGTTTTGAAAACATACTGACTGTCTTAGTACCCGCGCCTTCATATTGATTTTGGCTTGAAGACATTTTTGTGTAGCTCCTAAAATTACATACAAACATGTATCATCTATATTTTCTGTTTGTTAACCACTTACTTCCACCTTTTTATATAAACAAATGGATCAAGAGAACATCCAGCTTCAGTAAGCGCATTTTCGTATTTCTTCAAGTCACTGTCAGTCATATGAGGTGTACAGATGTAATAAATTATGAACAACCTTATCTTGTCATCAGGAGTTCCAGCCTCAGGATCAGTAATTATATCTAAAAGGCTTTTTTCCAAAGCTTGCGCCTTTGACATTATTTTTTCCTCCAATTCAAAAAACGTATCCAGTTTTCTTGATTTAATGCAATTCAAAATAGCTTCAAAAATATATTTAATAGAACATGTGTTGTTGATTTCAAATTTGCATCAATACCTGTTGCCACAGAAGTGTGCATATCAATTAGCCTCTTCTTTTCCAAAAGCTGCGGCAACGAATTAACAGCCGACGTAATTTTTGCAGTGTTATCACTGACTAGCGAAAGTGCCACGTCACTTTCCCCGTCGATTCCCATCGAACTCTTCAGCTTCTTTACCTCCTCTTCTGAAGACCTGTATTGTTCTAGCTCTTCTTGAATACTTTCTGCGACAGTCGGGAACGGCGACCCTTTGTGCGAGGACCAGAATTTGTCTTTAGGGTCCAGTTCGCAGGATTTGTTCTTCGATCTTGCTCCTGCGTTATCAAAATAATAATGAAACTTGTCGTGTTATAATGTTAAAATTTTTACCGCCACTTGGCTCGGATTCTTCCACAACCACCCGATTCAATGCCAAACTTAACAGATCATGTGCCAAAGCCTGGTAGGTCCAGGTGTGATGTAGTGGCGTGGCCATATCCACGTTCCTGTCCAAAACAATCAACAGCGGCCGTTGAAAGTTGAAGTTCCTGTTTTGTGCATCGGTCTGGAACAGATTGTTCCTCGCGTCGAACAAATTTTCCCTTAACTTCTTATCCAGGCCTTTCGCCACCATTTCAGCCGCATTTCCCTTCGGACTTCTGATTATTGGAACCGTCCCCATTGTCACGAAAACGGAGAATAAACTGTCCACTATGTTGTTTATAATACTGTTCATTTCAGTGTCTTTTGTGTCGCCCTTATTGATAGCTGAAATGTGATTTTTTTTAATATACAGGAATTAATTTTTTTGCATTTTGATAAATATATTTACCATAATATGACAAATCATCACTTTTTGAATGTTTTAAAATAAACATATCATCTTCCAAAGATATAAAATTAACATACTGGTCATAAACCTACAATAATTAAATATTAATTAATGCCAATGCAAATATGTATATTTTACAAATGCAAAATAGTATATTTGTTTAAATTTGTTAAATGTAAAATTATAAAGCACTCAAAAGTTATTAGTATATATAATTTAATATCATTATTACCTTGTGAATATTTGCAACACAATTTGCTTGAATAGCTGCAGAGGCAAGATCTTCTAGTTTCTGTCTAGAAATGGGCGAGATAAAATTTAAGTGGTACACATCATAAATCCCCTGTTGAAAATCTTGATTGATCCTTGCTAGATTTTCAGATGTTGGGGCACAAAAATAAATGGCTGGCACTTCAGGTATTGAGTCCCTGTCAGAATGCAATTGCCTAAAATTTACTTTTTATTTACTCACATTTAAAAATAAGTTCTGATCCTTACACAAATAGTGTAACTCCTTGTTCTCTTAATTCTTTAATTGATATTAATGGGGATATTATGTCTTGTCCAACAGTATCATATACCAAAACTTTCCAAACTGGTTCAGAACTGCCCAGTTTTGTTTGTTGCTGATTTAAATTTAACATTTGCTTTATAGCACCTGAAAAATTGGGTAAATATGTTGCAATTTTTGTTCAGGTTATGTATTGTTATTAACAATTCTTTTTTAATTCCACAACTCACTTATTTGTCTCTGTCGAAGGCTGGTCATCTTGCTCGCTTAATATCAGTCACTCTAATTAATAAAAGTCCACAAATACACTTTTAATTAAAAATAATATAATTTGAAACGTATACGTGTACTTTGACAACTGAATTACATCGAATATTTAGTAGTTCAAATACACTGATACATAAGATTCGATATTTGAACTACCAATACAAACCAACTCTAATCGGACTATAACCTAAAAAAATGTGACCTAACCTATAAAAATTAATTCTAAAAAAAATAAATAATGCGCTTTTATAAACTTTTATACAATTTGTCGAACAAAAATCGCCATTTTACTTCAATAACAAGATTTACAACTCAGGGAAATTTTCTAAAAAAATTCGTGTTGTGCAGATCTGTGGCTCATGTTTCATCGGTGCGAAACTCAAAAAATCATTTCCAGTGCGTTAACAACACGAAACAAGCATTGGAAACTGAAGATGTCGGTTTACTAGAGACTGAGACTGACGATGAAATTAAATTGGCTAAATACTTTTTGTTTAATAATTCATCTGATAATATTATCAATGAGCTTATGAAAGCTGTGAGCATACAAGAAGTTTTCAAGATATTCACACAAAATCGAGATAGTTACAATGATGCTCACATTACGCAAACTGTTTTGGTGTTGTTTGATTTTTTGAAATTGTATTTAGAAGTTAATAATTTACAGCCATCGAACAAAAATAAAAATGGTTTTACTGTAACTGTGCTAGAAAGTGATGAATTTAAACAACTGTTAGGTTTAATCGAAAGTAAAATAGACACATTCAATACCAAATATCTCAGTTATGTAATGCTATATTTAAACAAATTAGGTTTAAATCCAAATCATACTGTCATGATTAAATTAGACAATTTTATGAGATACAAATTGGAACATGAATTTAATTTGGAGGAAGCTTCTACTTATTTTAAGTCCATATTTTGTGATGATTATATTAAACCACTATATCAGGTTATCAACATAATTCCTAGTGTATTTAAATCCATAGGTAAAATTTAATTTTGTTGTTAAATATTTATGTGACAAGTTCTATTTTAGATAAATGTGATAATGTGAATGACTTACCTAATCTTATTGATTGTTTGGCCAAAGTTCATATGATTTTAAATGAGGAAGTACTTGATAAACTCCAGAAAAAAATCAAGGATTTATTAGATAAAAAAATAATTACAGCAGAAAATAGAAACATTTTGTTAAAAACAATACTACTTTATAACAATATATCTTGGAGGACAGAATATTCTCAATTTACATCCAAATTAATTTTATTAATGGAAAACCAAATCCAGCATCTTACCATAGATGAATTGTTACTTCTTTATGGGGTAAGTAGAAAATTCATAATTATGTATCATAAAATAAAATATTTATTTTAATCAGAAGTGAAAAGCTAAATTTTTGTATGTGGTATCTATTTAAAAATAAATATGTTGATATTTGTACGTTTTTATTTAAACGTTTAGGTCTTCTTTAAAAACCAAGAACCGGGCGAAGTTCTGAGCACAATCCAACGATCCGCCGCCAAATATATTCGCCAATTGGAAGAAAGCGACAACGCAAACTGGGAGAAACGGGTAAAACTTTTTTCATCTCTAATTTATTTTTCCTCCCCTCTGCACAAAAAACAATACAGAAAATTGATAAAAGACTACGTGAACAATTGTGTGAATTATTCGGAATTGTTCCACCTCCGAAAACTTTTGTGTTACGTCAAAATAAAGGACGAAGAATTGTGTAACACGTATTGGGATAACGTTCTTAAATGTCTTCAAACTGAAGAAAGAAACTTGTACGTAATCTGTCAACAGTATTTAAATTTCAACACCGACATCGAGGACTTCAGGCATTACGACATAGAAAATTACTTGTACCGAAATTTACTGCAGCAAATCAAGGAGGGAAATGTTACAATATTTCCTGCAAATCTGGTTGTTGCACTGTCGTTTTTACTGACCTATGGTAAAAATAAGGATCTCACTGAAAGCCTAATTTATTGTCTAGGCGAAAGCTACACTCAAATCAGCGACGTTGATTGTTTAAAATTGTCGCAGTGTGTTTCCGGAGCGAGACTGAGCGACGCACTAAAAAATAAACTAAAACTCATCTTAGACAATGTTTCTAGTAATTTGTTAATGTACAGCACTAAAAGAGACGCGTCAATCCTACTTAAGGCATCAATTCTCAGGAGCAGTGCTGAAAGCGACCACGTGCATGACTTGATTAGTTGTTTGAAGCATGAAGCTTATATTTCCTCTAAAACAATGGAGAATTTCGTTTATTGTTTTCTCACTACCGGAATTTTAATACCTGAGATCATTAACAAGTTCACATACTATATTGTGGAAAACAGGAAGAGCATGCTTGCTTTCAACGTTGATAAGTTCTTGTTCATGTGCTACTTTTTGGGGTACTGTCCTGTTAATGGAGACGACTTTTTTTCAGTCGCTTCAGACATAATTTTAAGGTATGTTGTCGTATTTACTAGGGCACAGTTTTACTTATTTTATTTTTTCAGGGACCAGGAAAGACTCAGTGGGTTGTCATTTTTACAATCAGCTTTGGCATTATGCTACTTCCATAAACTACCCAATTCGTTCATAAAACAAATATTCAATGTCGAATTTTTGGATAAATTAGATGTTGAATTAGCCAACTGCTACTATAAGGTATTTATAGTTGTCTAAGCGTTAAAACAATCCTAATTGGTTGCGTTTCAGGATAAATATCCACAAAGGGTTAGGAAGAGCCTGATGGAATTGAACAGGGCCGTATGTTTGGAATATCCCGAAAATAATGTGCCATGGTTCCATCAGAAATATAACGAGGAAATGCACCGAAAAAGTACGTGTGATTCAAAAGCGACTGTTCTTTAATTTAAATAGTATATTTTATTTCAGTTGCCCTAGAACACGTTTATCCCACATATTTTTCTAAAAGCGTCAAAGAATATTTGCTGCAAATAGTTGGAATGGGAAAGTCAGATTGTCTAAGGCAAAATATCAGGACGCCGTACGGGTATCACATAGATTTCGAATTGAATTTTAATAGCAACAAAGAAATTGTTTCATCGGAATCTGATGAAATATGCAAAAAGTACTTAATATTCATATTTAAAATGATATAAATCTATATGTGATTTATTGATTTTAGAGTCGCACTTTTACTAGTCAAACCGCAAGTCTTCACTAAGTTTTTCATTAATTTAAAAGGGAAGTATCAGATGAAGAAGAGACACTTGGAAATGTTTGGGTACACGGTTTCATTTATTAACATAGACGAATGGATGAATTTGCTTTATGCAGGTGAACGTTTAGATTTTATTCGTAGTAAAATTTGGCTTGAAGACACCGAAGATAGGTAGAGAATATTGTATATTTTTTATTTTTAAATGAAAAAAAGGAAAAACATTTTATTTTATTGTTTTGTTTTCAAATTTTCAACACAATTGAGGTAAGTATACAATTTTTTTTTTGAATTATGTAAAAAATATAGTTATTTGTAAGGGAATTTTTATTTAAAATTTGGGGGCATATTCTTTGTACAAGAAGAAAAAGGTTGATTAATTTAGAATTTCATAGCTGTTATTGAAATATTAATATTTAAAGAAATTTTAAAACTGAAATTATTTCGAATGCACTTGTAATAGTCAGAATTAATCAAGGATACGTTTTTATAAATTTTCCAAATAATATGAAAAGGTTAGTAGTTTAAAAAATATTCAGTGAAAATTCTTTACTGTATTATTTAGAAAAAAGTTTATTACATTGCATTGGACTAAAGGTTACGAAAATACGAAAATTACAATTAAATTTGTTTTGCTGTATTTTCTTCAGGACAAATTCTATTTTGATATTTTTGTTACTGGATGTGTTTTAACTACTCCTAAATTATGGCTATTTATACCATGTACGTGTAAAATTTATCTAATAGAAGTTAAAATTACAGAAATCTTCTTTAGTTATACTGATATTTATATCAATGGTATACAGATGGCACTTAATATGCAAATTTAATACAATATAATCAAATTGAAACAATACTATATTATTATTATTTATTGTTAATAATAATAATATAATCTTAATGTTAATAATATTGAATGGTTATTTCAAAAGTAATTAGTTTGAAAACTAATTTAAATACAAATTGATTACCATATTCTATAAATATCTTTAAAAAATAATTAATGCAAATATATTACGTTTTATAGTGTCATGCCCTGATCTGTACAATAAAACCTGTACTTTTAATTATTTTTTATGTGAGTTAATACTAAATGGTTGGTCATTCATTATATGTTTTGCATGTTACATTTAACACTGGATTAGGGTAAATATTAAATTATGTATTTGCATTTACTAGTACACCTTAATGTATGCTTAAAACTCGTTTACAAGTGCAAGATGATCGCATCACATCTCTAGAACTAATTAATGCAAATATATTACAGAAGTGGTCATTTTATGACATACATAATAAAACCTGTACTATGGATAATTTTAATTTAAAAGGATATTTTTATTTGACGTGGTGCCCGAGACGCGTGGTCATTGTATATTAATATTATTTGAATTTAACACACTTATCGGGGGGTAATGGTGTTTTAACATTTGCATTTTTCTAGTGGGGTCCATAAAATTTGTCATTTAAATAGAGAAGCGCATAATAGTTTAACTAGTTTGAATCTTTTGATTGAATGGTCTTCTCTGATGTAATTAATGCAAATTTATTATAAAAATGTCGTGTGCGCCACATCTTCACAATGAAACCTGTACTTATGAATAACTACATTTTGTATGTGGCACAATACAGACGCGTGGTTGTGTACGTGTAATTTGCATCAAATATTTAATACTTTATTAGGGGTAAATAAAGAATTACAAATTTGCATTTGTCTAGTTAGGATTTGAATACGAATAGATGGACAAAACTAGTTTTTGAATTGGTCAAAATTTAGGTCAGACTCATGTTGTGTACTTACCTTTTTTAACATTAAAAGCTGGAGAAAATTGAGAGCAAATAAAAGGATGTGTTAATGGAATATAAATTTTATTTTCCTTAAAAGTTATGCATTACAT
This sequence comes from Aethina tumida, assembly GCF_024364675.1. Taxonomy (NCBI): domain Eukaryota; kingdom Metazoa; phylum Arthropoda; class Insecta; order Coleoptera; family Nitidulidae; genus Aethina; species Aethina tumida. The sequence continues at coordinate 5,345,882 of NC_065441.1, forward strand.
ACGTGCAGAGTGATATATAATTATATCTAACAATAAACATATTACAATAAAGGAAATTATAGAAATATTCATGTCAACAGTACATAATTATGTAATTTACATACTAAATAAAATAAAATATGAGCACACATCTTGATATGGTAATAGAATATATATGCGGTATAGATAAAACATCTGTTATATACACGGGGTAAATAAAAATGTAGTTCTGATTGAGGTAGTTTGTGAAGGTATATAGAGATCTGCGATTATACTAAATTATAACAATCATACCAATACTTGATTAACAATTAACAAATAATATTCAGTCTTAAATAAAATGGCAAAAAATTAACACAACAATTGGTTCCTGTAGGTAAATCAGACAAATGAAGTTTCAGTTAGGTAGGTAAAAATAAGAGCTAATGGAATGTAGAAATTTTCAGTTTTGAAAGCTAAAAAGGCACGTCCTACGAAAAATTGGTCCGAAATTGTTTGTGTTAAACATAAACTATTCAGTCTTTACATATAAGTTGTTAGTAATAAATAAAATGGTACATCCGTTCAAAAAAATAAATACACCGACTCACCGTGAAAAAATAATGTTTACTCCAAATAATAGCTTGTAGGTGTATTGCATTTTGAATGTTTGTACGTTGCAATTTGTAAATTGCACTTAGGTTAATAATTATTTAAATATATGAGCTGCAATTCATTGAATACGGACTAGACTTTGTCAGTCGTAGCATCGCTTCATTAACAAAACAAACTTTTTGCGAAAAAGTGATGATTCAGTCTAGATGATCACAGCTATTCAAAATCGTCTATTTCGCAAAACAAACTGGCACGAATGTATGTACAGGGTCCCTTAGAGTTGTGTGTCAATTTGATTCATCGAATATATGGCATAGTGCAACTACCATTTATTGAAAGCCATACAAAATATCTAGGAAACGTCCATGATCAACACTAGTATTTTGCAGCTATCACAACATATTTCGTTATCTTTTTGTGTACTCTGTGTACCTTTGAGGTGCTAAAATATTCCAGTGCATACAAATACACTCTGAGAAAATACAATTTTTCAACAATACCGTTAAGTTCAAATTTAAACAATATCTTACAATTTACCTAATCTATTCATGTTAATCCCAAAACCACATTAATAATAATCACATAGATACAACTTTATAAAGAAAATTATAGAGGTCCCGGACGAATGTCGTTCTTAAAAAATCAACAATCTGACAAGCATTCGTCATTAATTTTACAAATAGAAGGCCTCTAACTTTCAGGATTTTCGCCCCTCAGCAGAATTACTTAAAAAAAAAAATTTATTTACATCTTTTTCTCCATCAAAGATAAACTTAACACCGGATTCAACATGTACCTGACCAAAAATAATTTGCTCATCAGTCTCATTTAAAAGTGAAATAATTAATAATCAGTCTTATGAGTTTCTGTTCCTCGAAGTCGGGGAACTTGTAGCAAACTATCGTGAGCTTGGTCAATACACAAAGATCTCGAAGCGATTTGTCCCGGCCCAACGACCGTGGGTCGTTTGAACCGAGCCCTTCCGCAAAGGTTCAATCACATTTGTTCTAATGATCCACAAGCAAAATACGTTGGATTGAACCTTTGGAGGTGGTTACAGATAACTATGTACACATTCTAGGTAGGCACTCGGAGTTTTACGACAACTTAACCTAAAGCAACTTAAAACTATGTTTGAGTACGGGTGGATGAAGGACCACAGTTTAGATATTGCACTGATCAGTCAAAAATGCATTTGAAATTCTTGAAAAATATAAAATATATAGGATAAAACTTAACACTGGTATTAAAACTATGTCAGCAGTTCGTTTTCGTTATCGTAGGTTACCTCGCATTAATTAGTCGGCTTCTTCCAGGCTTACCTCCCGTCGCACTTCCTCCTTGATGGAGTCAATCAACATCTCCTCTTTCTTTATAATCATTTGATTAACAGGCGGCATAATAACTCTGGTCTCTTGTTTCCTTTTAGTCGACAAGTCCTCAACCTGATCCTCATCGTCGTCCCTGTCCCTCTCCGAGCTCCCGTTAGTCTCGCTGTGATGGTGGTCGCTGCCGGGAGCCGGAGACGGAGTCAGACTGCTCTGGCGGTACTTGATCAACGTGGGGCTCGGACTGGGCGATCTGGCCCTGCCGTACGTGTTGGGGCTGGTCGAATTACCGGAAGCTGCGGCGTGAGCGGCCGCTGCAGCCGCCATCGCCGCCAACGCTTCCCTTTCGTCGCCGCCGCGGGAGTCTAGGGCGTGTTGCAGGAAGGTGCTGGCTTCCAAAAGCGCTGAGTTGTTGTTCATCATGCCCTCGTCGCTCTCCGACATGTGACCGCCGTACGGCGATCCGGTACTGTAGGGGAAACACGCGGAACTGCCGTTGCTGCCTCGTTTAAACGGCCTGCTGGTCGTGATGCCCAGCTTCTTCACCTTGTCGTAGAGGGTTCTGGATGGCACCTTGTATTTTCTGGCCGCCTGGAGGGCGGACATGCCGTTCCTTACTGCTTCTATTGCGGACATTATGTCATTTCTGGTGTACTGTTTGTAGCGTTTCCATTCAGGCCTTTGTTGCGGTACGTAGTTGGCAATTCCTGAGGACACGCCTCTCATCTCGTGGCTCAGGGACTGAGGCGAGGATGATGGTACTGCCAGTTTCGATTTGTCTTCTTCGTCGTTGATGTGGGTGAAGTCGGTGTAGGGGGATTGGGCGTCTTCTGACGGTTCGTTTCTCATGTGCTGCAATTAAAATATGATACGTTTAGTAACGGAGCCACTTAGGTTAAGATTTGAAGCTTACCTTAATTCTGTCACGGTCATCGCTTCCATTAGTGTGTTCATTGCTGTCGGGGTGGCATACCAAACTGACTGGTTGGGAGGAATCGGCGTTACCTTGCCCCAAAACGGTCCTCAAAATGGGGGTGTCTCTGTTCATCAACAAACTGGAAAGCTTCTTCCTCTTTAGTGGGGACATATCAGATGAGGCGGCTTCGTAACAACTGCTAAGCATGGCTGCGGCTGCGGTGGCGGCGGCGTGGGGGTGATTAGGCGATGGCACTGATGAAGAATGGGGTGGCAAAGGCAATCCGGGTACTGCCCACAGGGGTAGGTTGGGCATCCTTGAATTATCTACGTTCTTGTTGTTGTTATACATGTAGGGGTTCTTGTACAGGGAATTGGTGGAGTGGGGCGGAGAATTGTTGTTGCTGCTGCTGTGCACCGCATTTTGCATCACCGAGTTGGAGGTGGTGATCGAAGGTGAGTGTTCCAAGTTGTCCTCATCCTTGTCCCTGTTGCGGTTCTCTTCGACAAGTCCTTTAACTTTCAACGCCTCTGCCACTTTCAGCAAGGCGGCGAGTTGGTCTTGGGCTACGTTTACTTCACCTCTGTACATGTACTCGAGGATCGCCTTGATCTCGCAGTACTTGACGTCTTTTAGGACGACGACGGGATGTTTGCAGGGCAAGTCGGTGAACAGGTTCTGAAAATAGGGGGAGCAGGCCGCCAGCACCATTCTGTGGCACTTGATGGGGCTGCCACCCTCGCAGGCCAGAGTCACATCCGTGAAGGCTTCGTTTTGTAACAGCTCGTCGAAAACTGTGAGCAGATTTGATCGGTGGTTGTTCCAGCGCAGACAGTACTGTTGCGCGGCACTCATTTTGTACTTTTTAAGGCCACAGATTTACTGAAACAATAATAAGTTCGATTAGATTCGATGAAACAATCAGCAATGTTTAGCAAACTTTACGAATTGTTAATTTGCGGTAGTCGACCAGAATGGTACGAGTATTTTAGGAAAAATAGGAATATCTTGTGTGTTTAAAATGAATAAACATTTGCACACATATCAATGGTTGCTTACTGCTGATAAAAATTGAAGTACTGCGGTCATGAAACCAGATTTGGCAAAGTTCCCTAATGTCCATCTAATTAATTTGTAAATACCGATAAGAAGATGAGTAACTATCCAATGACGTCTTAATTTGAAGGATTTTTGGCCACCAAACTATTCACGAATCTTATTGCCAATCGCTCCAATTAAAAAACCACAACGTAGGAAATTTTACGAAGGCATTAGCCCGCTCTAATTGTTTTTTAAGGGAACGATTAAAAAACTATTTTCCCATTAATTGCCGTAAACACATTATTTTCGCATTTATCAAAAGTCATTGTTTGCTATTCGCAAGCACCAACAAGATAAAACTCCAGAACAACAAGACCTTCCCGTACCCCAAAAAACCCGATAACGGCCAGCACTCGATAACCATTATCAACCATCAATCCGTAATCCAAAACGTGTTTCCGCAAAACCTAAAACTACGCACCTCTAATGTTTCGTACCCTCCGGGCGCGCACAAACTGAATCAACTAAGACGCACCACTTTTGAACGGCCGGGCTATGTGACAGCGAATAGTGCTAAACTAATAGCAACCCTGTCCCGTTCGGGGATCCGGTCCGTGATTGGCCGACGGTTCACCCCTTCCCGAGTGCGTTCGGACTTTGTAAATTTTCTTGGCTGGCGTAAAAAAAAAAATAGAGGAACGGCGATGGGCTCATTGTTTCGATTTTTATTGTTCTGGGGTTGCGATTGTCTTTTGGTCGGTAACTGTTTATGCATAGTTATAGGGGTAATAAATATTATGGTTTTTTGAGAAGGTGACAGAGATGATTGTGCATGTAAAGTTGAATGGGTTTAAATGTATTAAGTGAGCCTTTTAAATTGGACACTTAAAATTAAAGGCCAAAATACAAAATATTAAGTTGTAAGTTAAAGAAAGAAATGGAGACTAATAACTATTCTTGTATATTAAAAATTATTATCCATAAAATTATATAAAATTAAAATATTAATGATTATTACTTTAATCTTATAAGATATTTTCTGGAATTAAATTTACAGTTTATATTATAAATATTGACAAAAACCAATAAGATATTTAGATAAATGAAGACAAATTCAAAAATATATCATTTATTTATATGAATATAGTGTATAATATAAATATATAGAAAAACCAATAAGTTATTCAGAGAAAAATACAAACAATATTTATTTATAATATTTGATTATTACCGTGTATAGTATAAATATTGTTAATATCTAACAAGATATTTAGATAAATAAAGAAAAAAAAACAAAAATTTTATTTATTTTTATGATTATTTTGATTGGTTGAATTTAAAAACTATTGGCCATTATTAAAATTTGTTAAAAAGAACCTTTATTTTATAAAAAATAGCAAAAATAGTAAAAAATCAATTATTTTTTTTATACACTTCAAATAATTAATTAATTAAACTTTCTAAAAATATAGTTAATTTATAAAATATATATAAAAAAATTATAAAAATTAAATGAATGTTGTGTTGTTTTAAATTCAAAAAAATCAATAATTGTATAAATCAGTTAAAAAAATATTTTCAGTTTGATAAACTGAAAAAATTTTTGCAACTATTGAACCAACCGTACATTTACCAAAAGTCGAATTAATTTTGAAAAAAAAAAAAAATGGGGAAAAAACTGAAAAATTAAAAAATAAAAAAAAATGCAATTTTGTAAACTTACGCAAAGTTTAAATCCAAAAAGGGCACTAGACAATGTTCGTCGATTTCATTTGCACTCACGCGCGTAGTTGCATTCGTAACGTCACGCACCGAAATGAGAAAATTTCGGCCAGGAATGCACGGAGCGGTTTGTTTTCGGTCCTCTCTATGCGTGTGTGTGCGTAACGCACTGCGTGTGTCTCGGCCGTCGCACCGCTTTTGGAGGAGTTTTCGTCAAAACGCGTCGTGGATTTCTGAAAAATGTTTCACGAAACCATGCACTTTTAGTGGGGGTGCACGCCCGTCGACTTCACGCAACTCACGGGGTGAGGGGGTGGCGCCCGGTGGTGGGGCGGGCACGGCGGTCCGCGGGGTGAGGTGCCCGGCACTCGGCTATTTATCTATCGTAGGGCCGAATTGGTCTTGGTCTAGGATCCAGTGACGTGCGATTGTGCGTGATGGTGTGCGTCTTCCTTCGCACGGGACGCAACGGCACAAGAAATTCATTTCACTTTTTATTTATTTCGGGCAGTTTGCTTCGATCGACTGTCACCTGCTGATTTAATGTTTTTTCTTATTTGCAAAAACGCAACGATGAATGAACGGAACAATGAAATTATTTTTTAAAAAAATAACAACAAAAAATTATTTAATATATTAATTATTAAAAGTATAAGGAAGGTATTTTATACCAATTTTTAAATGACCTCATAAACACCTTTCGAAAAGTTGTTTGGTTTTGGTGGTTTTACAAAAACATATTTATTAAATAACAATGTAATGTAAACAAATTGAAGTAAATATTTATAAAAACTACAATTTAGTTTCGGAAGTACCTATACATAAATATATGCATGCCAAATCAATATAATTTAATATAAAATTACCATAATAAACAATTTTTTGATAGATTGTTAATAACTGTACTAAGTAATAATAACATGACAGAACTTCATGTGCTTATGTTATTATTTATGCAAATTTTGAATAATGGTGGATGCGCATATTTCATAAAATGTCAAGTCAAGATAATATATTAAATATGATAATTATTTAACCAATTTACTACTTTCATCTAAATTTGGATCTATTTACTACATTTGTATAATATTATTTTTAATTTTGTTAATAAAATTTAATAAGTTAATTAGAATATATTTAAAAAAAAGAAAAATTTGAATATTCTATAATTACAATTTTATTTTTTTTATAGTTTATTAATGTTAATAAAAATGTTAATAATAAAAATTAAAACTACTTTTTTATAAATTTTATATACATGGATAAACAGAAAATTTGAGAGAATTTAAATGAGAGTTAATATTAAAAAATAATAATACTTTTTATTTTATGTTCGTTGATATTAAAAAAAAATTAGTTAATTAAATATCACACATCGGTTGCAAATATACTTCTCCATTGTGTAACTTTAATATTATTTATTTAAAAATATTAATAAAATAATTTACTAAAAAAATTGCTGGAAAATATTTTTAAAAATAAAAACTTAAATATTCCAAAATTAGAATATTATTTTTTAATAACAAAAAAATTAAATCAAAATAGGAAAATAATATAATTTAAGAAATCTGAATCTTGAAGAATCTGACCGTTTATATTTAAAATATTCATTTTATTTCATGTTTATCGTTATTAAGAAAATATATTCGAAAATTAAAAATTAGACATAGATTGAAAACATTTTAAATATTTTTTGATTGTGTAACTCTAATTTTAGTTATTTAAAAATGTTAATAAATTTAAGAATTTAGCAATAAGATTACTGGAAAATATTTTGAGAAATAAAAAATCTAAAACTTTTTTATTTAATTTTATTTATTTTATTTATTATTTTATTTATTTTATTTATTTTATTTATTTTATTTATTTTATTTATTTTATTTATTTTATTTATTTTATTTATTTTATTTATTTTATTTATTTTATTTATTTTATTTATTTTATTTATTTTATTTTATTTATTTTATTTATTTTATTTATTATTTTATTTATTTTATTTATTTTATTTATTTTATTTATTTTATTTATTTTATTTATTTTATTTATTTTATTTATTTTATTTATTTTATTTATTTTATTTATTTTATTTATTTTATTTATTTTATTTATTTTATTTATTTTATTTATTTCATTTATTTTATTTATCATATATATTTTATTTATTTTATATATTTTATTTATTCGCTATATTGTAAGAAAAATGTGTGGGAATTTTAAAAAATAATTGATATTTTATATTTAAAACAATTATACTTTTTTAACTTATTAACTTATTATTAATTATGAATAAAATTATAATTTTTTGTTTATTACTGTTTTGTTTTTCAATTTTACTTAGGTATTTTCATAAACGTTTAAAAAACAACTGATAACCAATACCATATATTAAAAAAATATATAAATAATAATAAATATTTTTAATGTGTTTCATGATTTTTAAATTATTAACGAAATCGAGAGAAAATATTTTTATGATTATTAAATTTAAAAATCGTTTAATTTGAATTAAACTTTTAATATATTAATATTTTCATTTTAACTATTTTTTTATTCATTAATTTTGCATTTTTATAAATTAAGTTTATATGTATTTCGTTAAATTTATTTTATTTAAGTTATGTACAGTTGATATATTACTATAATTTATTTATATAAAAAGAATAATTTATTTCTGTTCAGTAAATTTCAATAAAATTTGCATTAACAAAATTTTCAAATCATTTTATTAAATTAACAAGTACTTAATTATTAAAAAATAAACTTTGGACCAAGATATTTTTACAAAATTTTTAATAATAACATATAAAATAGGATAAGATTAGTTTTGTACGCCACTGGAAACGCATATTCGCCGGCTCTGTCGTTTGATCGCGTCTCTGTTTCGTTCGCCTATCCCAGACGCATCTATGCGTGTGTAGTAAATTTTGACTAGGACAACCGCGCTTCTAATTAGTGCGTTCGTCTATCGCGCCCGCGGAGAGAGTACAGTTACAGCAAAAACTACACTCCCAAATATAATACAATGTATACCCAGCATCCGGACCAACCAAACATTTCAATATTTACTATTTTGATTTAATTCTATAGTACTACTTTATTATTTTTACAATAATATATAAAACTTTAAGTAACTTGCAAATTATAATAAAAAAATTTGATGTTAATTTGTTAATTAATTAATAAATTTAAAGAATTAATTATGAAATCTTACTAGCATTTCTGTGCCAACTGCACCAATGTTTTAGTGCCAATTATCTTGGGCTGGAAAGTATTGTAAACCAACATTACGAAAAAACTTAATTATGATAATTATAGTATCTGTCCAACCCTCGATGGGCCCTTCGCCGTTTCTCCAAAGGGCAACACCCACCTGTACATCGCCGCACCACGTACCGGAAGCACCTATAATATAAGTTTGACATTATTTTTGTTAACGTTTGTACCGTCTCATTGTATTCAATTAGCCGTAAACAAACACAATTGCGACGTTCCCAAGGTTAATGTTAATTAATGTTAGTGAAACTGACGGGACAAAAGCGGCTCATTTGCAAAATGCATTAAATTATTTTTAATTTTTTTAGTATAATTATGGTGTGAGGGATCAATGGTTTTATATTTTTCTCCGATTATCAGTTTGTTTGTACATTTTTTAAAAAAATCATCTGGTTAAGTTTCTTACCTGATTGCAATAATATTTTATGGAGGTTGTTAAATTTGTGAATAAATTAAAAGAGCTTCTTATATTTTAATTGTTTAAAAAAATGATTTCAAATTCTCTTTATTAAAAGTTCACTCTCAATTTAACCAATTGATATTTTATAGAAGGCACATTACTTTTTAATATTGATTTGTTATAATATTCAGACAATTTTGATTTGAAAAAATATTTTAACATTTACTTATTAAAATAAAATAATCAGAATTGATATTTTATGATTTTACATTTCATACAAATTCTTTAATTTAATGCAAAAATTTAGTTAAAAAAAATATATTTAATTAACAATTAATATCAATATTTTCTATTTAAAATATTTTAACATTTAATTAATTAGTTTTCTTAAAATAAAAATTACATTTTTTTTAATATGAAAAAACAAAAAAATGTAAAAAAAGTAATATAAATTGTGAAACTAAATAAGTAATTTTGAGAGTACCTAATTCTTCAAAAAATGTAATAAAAATTTATAAAAAACATGGTTTTTATGTATTTGATAATAATAATAATAATAATAATATAAAAAGACGAATAATTATTATTATTTTAGTTTGGACAATGTAAAATTCCTTTAAATATTTAAACAGAATAAATTAATAATACCAAATACTTAAAAATTAAATTTTTCTATTTTTATGTAAATTTTAAAACAAATTAAAGAAATAATGTATTTAAATCTAACTGGGAAATTTTTTTTTTTATTTCATTACAAGTAATATTTTTTATGGATGTTGTTAAGTACAATAATAAAAAGCTTTTTTATTTTTTTTTATTTTTAGTCTACAATAAAAAGTTTTTCTATGACATCAACTGGTAGGTATCGAAAAACTTAATCTGGGTTTTTAACGTTTAATATAATTTTCTTTAGATTAACTTCTAAAATTAATTTTATAATAATCTAATTAATCTTTTATTATTGGATCGAAAGGAAAGATCAACTTCAATGAACTCTTCATAACAGTTATATGAAGAAATATCTGGATTATAAGGTGGATGAAGTAGAACTTGCATTTAACATTTTAATGCTTCTTTTGTCATGAAGAAGAACCTCTTTTCTGTTGACTAAAGAAGCTCATCTTTGAAAAGTTTTTATGAACTTGGTCCACCATAAAGTCATCAAAATCTTTCTTGGGTTAAGAGTTTTTTAATATTGTTGCACCAGATTTACCAGACCATTGTCCAGAATGACGAAAATTGTTGTAATCAACCCTTTCTAATTTCTAATACAACAATAATATTAATTATACACTTTATTAATAATTTAAAAAATTTTATAAATATCTAATATTTACTAGTAGTAAATTAATTTTTTTTCTTAATATATTAATTTTTGAAATTCAATTGAAGTTTTAAGCTTTTTTAATTTTAGTTTTGTTTGGGCTTTTTAAATTGTATTAAGTTTTGGGCAGAAATTTTTGAAAAAAAAAAATACGTGCATAAACTTGTATAATTCTCAGAAATAGTTTCTAAATTAAATTATACTACTTATCTTAATATTTTCTCATTAGAATTAAATACGCATTTAAACTTAAAAAATGCATTTTTTAAGTGTTTTTAATGTTAATGAACTTTATGAAATCTCCAGATAATTTATAATATATTAAGAATTAATTTGCAATCTACTTAAAAATAATTGAGTAACAGTTTTCGAACTTGTTTTATGAATTTTAACATGTCAGTTCAACCAACTTTTATCTCGACTAATTAACTTTTATCTAATTCATGGATAAAATATAATTTTGCATAATTGAATTAACCATAAAATGCCTAATTCAACAAACTTCCTACATTTTTTTTCTTAATTGGTCGTCCAAAGCGAAGAAGTGCAACGTTATCACCAAAAAACCGTTTCCTTTATGACCAATCGAACTTCGCATAGACATTAACGCGGCAAACAAACGGCAACGACAAAAAAAGGAACGGTTTTTCCATGTGCTTAATTGCATCAGATAGTGAAGTAGACATTTAGCCCCGCGTCCGCCCCAGTCACGTCAAAATTGAATTGAACAAATGACCGGCTTTTTTTTCATCTTTTCGTTTAATAATTGATTGAAAAACGGTGCGCGATCATCGGCAACAGCCCACCGACACGTTTATTGGCAAATTGCGACAAAGGGTGTACGTTAATGTGCGACGGACGTTGCGCAAAACGTTCTAATGGCAAATAAACCACCCCGTTTTCTTGGCGCGCAACGGTTGATGAATTATTTAGCGTGTTTTGGGCAACCGTTCATCGATTGGCCGATTCCGAACTGCAATTCGTTCGTAAAAAATAATGAAGATGTTCATCGGATGGAAATTAATTGGAAATTGGGGATGTGCGGATGTAAACGGGGCGTGGAGGAGGCACCGCCACAGAAAATGCATGTGCCAGCGCACAAAACCGGACGGCCTTGGCCAGAGGAGCCGCACTTAACTTTTTCGTGGGTTCTTTACACTTTGATAGAACTGTGTTGGCGTACCCTCTCCCTCTCTTCCGCCACCTTGCACACACTGTGGGGTCACAATGACTATTTTACTTTGGTTTATCGCCGTTTTCTGTATGTTTAATTGCACGTGTTGGCCGTAGGTGTTACGGGAACAAGAACGGCATTTACAAAACCAGATGGTAAAAAATTATTCAAATTTTTATTTTTGGGTCTAAGAGAGTGAAGATAATAATGTAAAATCTAACATACAAATAAATTGCCTGGTTTGTTTATGAATTTAGAAAAATCAAAAGTTGTTAAACATTTCTCTTTTTAAATTTAAAATTTTCAATATTTGACGATTTTATAATCATTATTATAGTATAAACACTATTAATTCTAAGATAAGTTAATTGTAATTCCTATTTTTGAATTTTGAAATGCTCATCATCCACTTTTTTAAATTTAAAATTTTCAATATTTGACAGTTTTATAATTATTAACAAACTGTAAACACTCTTAATTAAAAAAAAACTGCAGAATTCTAGTGAGTAGTGATTCCTATTTTTGAATTTTGAACAACGAAAAATTCTTTAACATCTGTCTTTTTAAATTTAAAATTTTCAATATTTGAGTTTTATAATTATTAATAAACTATAACCACTATTAATTAAAAGAAACTATGGAATTCTAAAATAAATTAATTGTAATTCCTAATTTTTGAATTTGAAAAGATCAAAAATTCTTTTACATTCCCCTTTTTAAATTTGAAATTTTTAATAATTGACGATTTTATAATTATTAATAAACTGTAAATACTATTAATTAAAAGAATCTATGGATTTGTAAGATAAATTAATTGTAACCCCTAGTTTTGAATTTAGAAAGATCAAAAGTTCTTTATCATCTACCTTTTTAAATTTGAAATATTTCACAGTTTTATAATTTTTATTAACTGTAAACAAACACTCTAAATTAAAATAAACTGTGGAATTCAAAACTAAATTAATTTTAATTCCTATTTTTGTATTTGGAGAGATCAAAATTTCTTTAACATCCACCTTTTTAAATTTGAAATTTTCAATATGTGACAATTTTATAATTATTAATAAACTGTAAACACTATTAATTAAAAGAAGCTATGGAATTCTAAAATAAATTAATTGTAATTCCAATTTTTGAATTTGGAAAGATCAAAATTTCTTTAACATCCACCTTTTTAAGTTTGAAATTTTCAATAATTGACCATTTTATAATTATTAATAAACTGTAAATACTATTAATTAAAAGAATCTATGAAATTCTAAGATAAATTAATTGTAACTCCTATTTTTGAATTTAGAAAAATCAAAATTTCTTTAACATCAACCTTTTTAGCATCCACATTTTTAAATTTCAATATTTGACAGTTTTTTAATTATTAATAAACTGTAAACACTCTTAATTAAAAGAAACTGTGGAATTCTAAGATAAATTAATTGTAATTCCTATTTTTGAATTTTGAGAAATGAAAAATTCTTTAACATGTTTTTTTTTTTTTTTAAATTGAAATTTTCAGTATTTAACAGTTTTATAATTATTAATAAACTATAAACACTATTAATTAAAAGAAACTATGGAATACTAAAATAAATTAATTGTAATTGCTATTTTTGAATTTGAAAAAATCAAAATTCCTTTAACATCAACCTTTTTAAACTTGAAATTTTCAATATTTAACGATTTTGTAATTATTAATAAACTATAAACACTATTAATTAAAAAAAATTATGGAATTCTAAGATAAATTAATTGTAATTCCAATTTTTGAATTTTGAAAAACGAAAATTTCTTTAAAATCTGTCTTTTTAATTTTGAAATTTTCAATATTTGACAGTTTTATAATTATTAATAAACTGTAAACTTTATTTATTAAGTTAAGATAAATTAATTATTAAACTACTATCTTTGAATTGAAAGATTAAAAATACTTTCTGACATTTAAAATTATAAATTTTCATTATTTGACGATTTTATAATTATTAATAAACTGTTAATACTCTTAATTAAAAAGAAATTATGTAATTCTAAGATGAATTAACTTTGAATTCAGAAATTGGAGTTGCCATTAATTTTTCTTAGATTTTCAATTTTTTAAAACTGAGAGTTTTAAGATAATTTGAAGAAACAAATCCTACAGTATATTTGCCCCAATTACATTCAAAAATAGGATAATTAAGATTTAAAGGGTAGATGATAAAGAATATTTTTGTTTTCAAAAACAAACAAAAGTTCAATTCAATATTTTTGCAATTTCCTAAGACACCACTAAACTAAAAATTCTGCATGTTTTCGTCCAATAAAACCACACGGACAATCCGTCAAAACGTGACATGTGCTTTTTGTCAATTATTTAGTGCGCCATTTACGAAATTTACCCTCAAAAACGGGCCCACGACACACAAAATATACGAGCCATAAGTTCCGAACTCACCCCCCTGAAACGTTATAATTGTGGGGGGTTTTCGTTTCTGCATTCTGCAACCGAATGTTATTATCAGGAACCAGGTATCGGGCACGCGAATCGGATGCGTGTTTTCGGGCCCCGAACATGCATGCAAACTAGCCCTATCTAACTTATATCCAACCCCCGCAATGATACCTCGCCACTTCGGTTATGAAATGTTAACGGGGAAAATGGGAGAGTCAATTTCTGGAGTAAACATCTTCCGTGCACACAATGAAAAATTGTTCAAATAAGTGGTACCATAATTATATGGTGCTTCCAAGGAATTACATGTGTTTCGTGTCCCGAGGCTCTAACTGTCGAAGATGTATCACGTCTTAATTCCACCCATCAGTAGCCGGTAATTAATTATAGTACCAGCAGTAGTAGGTACCGGTATCGTTTCGTAAACACGATGACTTACGCACGATGAAATCTAAAAGATATTGTCCATCAAACTCGACTCTCGTATAAATATTTACGATACAATTGTAAACAAGCAATGCCACAACAACAGGATTATAACCACTCTATTGTTGGTGTTACAGAATCGAACAAAACCGATATGTCGATGCGATGTTTATTTACAAGTTGTGAATAAAATAGGAAGAAATATTCTTTTATGATAACAGTAAATTTACGGATCTGGTGAAATTACAGCAGGTACCAACGCCACCGTGAAATGGCTACGTGTAAATGGTACCTCTTTTCTAGATTTTGTGTACAAATTTAGAATATAATTCTTCTAAAGTGTACATTTTAAAAAGTCGCTGTTAAAAAGAATTAAGGAATTCCCCTTTTTAAAATTAAAAATTTATTAATGAATATTCAGAAGTAGAAATCTTAAAACTGACCGAAATTCTAAGATAAATTATTAGTAACTCACATTTTTGAATTCATAAAGATAAAAAAGTCTTTAATATATGATGAATCTCGATCAAAATTTCATTGGACATTAAGGAATAATTGTTGAATAAAAAGAAGTTTGAGATTTTTTAAATTTGGTTTCAGGGATCTCAATATTGAGGTATTTTTAATTGTAATGAATACTTTACCCAATTTTTTCGTTCAGAGCAACAGTTGTGTCAGAATTTATAATTGTATTAAATTTAAAAAACGTTAATTCGAGTTAAATCGATCATTTTTCCACCTCGTTTTATAAATTTTTAAATGTCGCCTTTCAACGCCTGACGAAACCTCAAAATTCCGGAATGATGAAAAATTGATCAGTCGGTTTTATTTATGAAACGGTATTGCGTGGTTTGTATTTTTACAACGGTTATTAGAAACCCGTGGAGTAGCGTTTGATTAATTATTAACCGAACAAGGTATGGAGCAAATGATGACCCATTTCATTTTACTGATTTTCCACCGTTGTAGAATAATGAGTCGTCCATTAAATATGTACGTGAAAATTTTCGGTTTGCCGTAATTGTTACCGGGTGAATTTTAATTCGGTCGCCTCGTGGTGTCTTATATTAATAGTCACCAGATTGTGGAGGTCAAACGCGGTTCCACAAAAACTTATCGGTTAATAATTGGTTGCTATTATTCGGATGATTAATGGTATTATCGTTGCGTTAACCGGGTACAAGTGCACTTTTATCTGTTATTCGTGAAATAAACACGAGAAGCCCGAAAACCGTTACTCCCCGATTTTTCCGGTCTGCCAGAGAATGACCGATAACACGAAACAAAAAATCATTTAGAAGATTGAACACGTATCGGGGAATGTTTAGGTACCGTTCGCCTTATGGAATGTCACATGCGATAAACTATATCAAAATATATAGAATTCAACAGCCGATGACCCCTTCAACGTTCTGTCCGTAAATCATCATTTTAAACTGGCCATAGCTGTGGGTGAAATTGTCGATTCGCTCGTTTAGCCCTTTCAAATCGTAAATCGCACGAAAAATCACTTGTTATGGCCCATTTTTACATCGGTCCATGGTGTTTTGATAAAGATACATGATGTGTGATGTATTAGCTAGTCCATTTCAGTTTTATGGGTGGCTTGCCTTAACTGGGCCTTTAGGATTTGGGAACTGTTTACGAGTGTCGAAAGATTAGGGTGTTTTATCGTATACTATATATAAGGGATAATCGTCCAAATCGATTATCAAATGAATAGGCCGATTCTGATCTAGATTTTCCATTTTGATTTTCGATTTTTTAGTTATTTTATTTTAAATATATTATTTTTTATATTTTTTAATTAAATTTAAAGACAGTCAATAGCTTTTTATATAAATTCTAATTAAATTATTTCAGAAAAATTAAGAGAAAATAATTATTTAATAATAAATTAAGAAACATAATTTTAAATTATTTTTTTATGGCTAAAAAAGTATAAACAATTTTCTATCAGTTGTTTGAATCTGCATGTTATAACTATTTTTCAATCTTATTGCTTCAATAGACTCAAATATTTTCTGAAATTCGGTTTCTAAAGATAATCTTCTATCAAGAATTTTATAAATTCAAGAACTTTAAACAGATCTGAAAACAAAAATTTCTTTTAATTTTTCAACTAAATAATCTTTCTATCTAAGTAAATTTTTGTTCTGAAGGGACAACTCCTATTTTAAATTCGTTTTTTTATTTAATTTTGTGTAAACTAAATTGTAAACTAAGAAATTCAAAAAATGTAAAAGTGAAGATTAGATTAGATTAGAAGATTGAACTCCTATTTTTGAGTTTAAATAGAACAAATGTTCATGAAGATCTGTTTTTTAAAATTTAAAATTTGTTATCCACAAATTGTAAAAATCTAAGATAAATTTAAATAAAGCACATATTCAGTAACATATGTTTTATAAAATTCAAAATCTACAAAATTTTCAGATTATACAATTAGTGATAAAATGGTTTCAAAAAATTGTTAAAAATGAAGATAAATGAATTACAACTCTTGAATTTAAATAGAACAAATGTTCTTTAAGATTTTTAATTTCAAATATTTAACATTTGACATTTTTATGAGTGTCCATAAATTGTAATTTTTAATATTTATAAAAAACGTAATTTTTAAAATTTAACATCTTCAAAATTTATTTGCTTTTTTATGATTATCAACAAATTGTAAACTCTAATATATTTTAAAAACTGTGCTAATGTAAGATAAATGAATGACAACTATAATATTTTTGAATTTAAATTGAGCAAATGTTTCTAATATCTGTTTTTATTTTTAAGTATTTAACATTTCACATTTTTATAAGAATCCGTAAGTTGTAAATTCTAAAAATTTAAAAAATTGTAAAAATGGAAAATATTCTTTTATATCTGTGTTTTAAAATGTTAAATAATTGATAATTTTATAATTATTAACGGTTTAAAAAGGCTGTTTAAATGAATTGCTTGGAATCTTAAAGAGATAAAAATTAAATAACAAAAGAAAAACTTTTGATTACATATTTGATGAAATATAAATTTTCTGACATTTTGTTTGTTGTTAATTTTAGATTAGATTAGATTTATTTTTAATCATTCTAAGTCAGAACTTTTAACTTATATCCTATTATATCCATAGAAAATATTTTCTCAATTTCAACTACCAAAGAAATTTTATCGAAACTTTAGTTCCAACTGTCTGTTGCTTATTTTTATGACTGCAAAATATTCTTTAAATAGACCTGAAAATAAAAAGTGTAATGTCTTTCCAACCGACTCTCTCAGTAATCAGATTATTCCATTAAACTTTTAATTTGAAGGAAATTAGACCGCCAATCAATTATTGGAAATTGGCAGTAAAAGGGTGATTTAGCGGTAAAGCCAGGATCTGAGAAAATTCCAATCTTTGAGTTCTTTTCACACCTTCAACCTCTTTTGTCCCTCTTCATTATTCCATTCCAATTACCTTTGACCCACAAACCCATCAGCGCAATCATCCTTCAATGCGTTATCAAACATTCCAACAGTAAAATCGCCCTTATATCACCCCCACCCCCTACGTGACGGTCATTTCCAATACTCAAATGAATAATTCCGTCCGATCCAATAATAGCCGGACCGTACACCATTGCCGATACACGTGCGGTGTATTAATAATATTCGTAATTGTAATGTTTATGCCTATATTTTACCCCCGATGTCCGGAACAGGAGACACGCAACCCGTGCGTCATTTTCGCTCTTTTCGACCGCCATGCCAAATCGATACCGATGAATATTTCACCGCCACGCACCTGTGCAACTCCCTCATTTTATTTAATTTTTTAAGGGGGCCAATTTGCTATTTTTTATAACTATAATCGGTGTCGCAGCGCATACGAATGTGGCCTAATTGTGACAGGTTAATTAAAACACTTGATCGATTGCCATTTAGTTGATTGTTCCCACCCCCCAAATATATGTGTAAGAGCCAAACAGAATAGCAATAACAAATCGATTTCCATCGGCATTAAAAGTGTTTGTACCGACTGCCATTCTCTATTTCCATACAATTAATAATCGATATTGTGCGTGTTTCGAAGCGAATGCCTGCTCGTCCTTTCCGTTGCCATTAAAAACCAATAACGCGATCGTAATTGCGAAAGTTGATTCCGTTCCAAATGCGGGAATGTCAAGACGTAGATAAATAATTGTCGGCGGACGTACACGAAACTGGGGTTGTTGATGGATCAATTAAGTTTTTTTCCCCGTCGAACGTTATCGTAAATTGTAAATTTTAATGCGACTATGTGTGGGATTTCGATTTGGACGGACGACAAAGTTCACAAAGTCATAAGGCGATAACGGAACGGCGTAAAACAACGTTCTCAAGATGTCACCGGATGCGGATAAATGCTTGGGCAAATAATGGACACATTGTTCGAAATTTTAGCACCCTGTGTTAAAAAAGCAGGGACTTAAACATTTTGTTATTCGTAACTGTGACCTGGAGCTGAAGCAGATGAAATTTCTTCATCCGGAATGTGGCCCACAATACAACTCAATTGCTTGATGATTTAATTAAATTGTAATGTATGGATTTCGTTATCTTCCCCACAAATAAAATTAAGATCGTCCGATACCAATTTGAATTCAATCACTTTCCATTTAAAACGATGTTGAAGTCGAGGTGTGTCCCATTTCGACACCGTCTTCTCATTCCCAAGATAATTTAAGAATTGTTACAGTAAATATTTTGTTTAAATAACTGACCTTCTCAGCAAATCACCAACATCCACTGATAAATTGATAAAATGCACTGACACAGAAATTTGAAGCTGGCGTTTAGATTGAAATTAAGTCATCTTTTGCACTATTTGCAGACTAATAATAGGTATGTCCTCGAATCTGTAATATGGAATAACACATTTATCGTTTATCATTCCGTTATCGTGTTCGCATACATTTCCTGAAAACATCTAAATAGGTTACAGAGTGTTTCAGTCAAAACAAGCGAATTCTGGGAATGACACACCACAACGTTCATTTTCTTGGTTTTATTCTTGTTTTGTGTTTTTTGGTTTCCTATTTGTCAGGGTTGAAAGAGATTAACTTTATTAATAAATACTTCAATTTAATAAAAACAACATATTTAACTTACATGATGAAAAAAGTTCAATTAGTCTAAACAAAATTCTAATTCTGAAGATTAGACAAAAATTTAATGAAGATTTAATTTCTATAGTTGTTGGAATTGGATCAGTTGATTCTGATCATGATTTTATATTATGATTGAATGGAATGTTTTCTCCCATTATATTTTTCCATTAATTATATATAAAATTTTGATTAAGACAATTTTATCATGTCCTATAATCCCAAAAATCTTAATTTGTCACATTCTCAACAAATTATTTGAGAAAAATTAAGAAATGCTTTTAAATTAAATATTCTGTGAAAGATAAATAATATAATATAAAATGAAATATAAATAATAAATATTAAATAATAAAGTATAAACATGTTTCTTCTAATTTTGGTACTTACAACCATTAATTTTCTATCTAATTAACAAAAATATTTTCTAAAATTTGACTTCTAAAGATAAATTTTTGTCAAAATTTTAGTTTCATCTTTTTGCTTTCTACTTTTAATAACTTTAAAAATGTTATTTAAATAAATCTGAAAAGAAAAAAACAAATGCCACTCTTTAATCATTTTAATCATCTTATTTCTCTTCTAAACTTTTGAAGAAAGAAAGAAGATAAACACTTTCGAATTTAAAATGGGAAAAATCTCCATTAATATGTGCTTTTTTAAAATATAAAATCTTTAATATTTGACTATTTTATAATGATCCAGAAATTGTAAACTCTAATAAATTAATCTAATCTAATAATTAACAAAAATTCCACACCCTTCTTTTTTCCTTATTTAAGTAGACCTGAAAGCTGCGAATTCTTCAACCACAAAAGTCTTTCTTAATATCCTTATTATTGCCATAGCTTTTCATTCGAAAGAAAAGGTAACCTGAGATAGTGTGATTTTCGCCTATTTCCCAAAAAACACCCTGTAAATGATACCGTTTAGCAACAACAAGGCAGGATTATGCGTAACGCACCATATTTTTTCGCATTGGCCCGTTGATAAACTTGTTTGTCAGTAAATTCAAGGATATTTCCTAATCAAATTGTAAATAGATTGAAGGATGCACATCTCCATAACTGCATTCAATCTGTGTCGCCAATTAAGCAACTGTCTCGTCCCTTTTGTTTGAATTAATTTATAATTTGATAGTGTTTTTTTTAGTGCGTCTGAGGAGCTAGATTACCGGTTTGTTTGTATGCAAATTTACAGATTACTATAATATTTTCGTCATTCGTTTTCAATTAACAACAATTGTGGTATTTGTATTTATCCACGATAACATTAAGGATCATTAAATGATCGATACCTAAAATTGTTATTTCCTGCTGTTAATTTATTATATAGTGATAGGCAAATATTTTATTGGAATGTTTCTAGTGTTTGACAAGTGTTTTTAGTTTATAGCTTTATTTATTTTGCCAGTAAATTAGTAATTTTTTAGTCTCAGGTTGTTGATCTTTAAGGTATTTTTCTGGAAAAGACTTACATTGGTATGTTTCTATCAGGTTAATTAACGAACAGGCAAGTCAAAATTTATGGAAAGATGTGATGTGCAAAAAGCTGTGATTGGTTGATTTTTTTTATACAATAGAAGGTTACTAATCAAAATAAAGGATGTGATAAATTTCTAGAAAAGAATTCCTCATAACAAAATTTTTAAAACGAAGATTTCAATTTTAAAACTTTAACATTGTCAAATTTTGAAATTCAGTATCAAATATATTCTTCAAAAACGTATTTTAATCAAAATAAAGGATGTTAAGGACATATATTTTCATGATAAACTACCAGAAAATAATTCCTCAAAACAAAATCTTTAGAAATGTAGATTTCAATTTTAAAATTTCTGAGTTATGAAAGAAATATACAAACCAGAAATCAAAAGTGTAATATTATCAAATTTTGAAATTCAATACTAAAAAACATACACTTATCAAAATAAAGGACAAATAATTTAATGTTAAGCTACTAGAAAAGAATTCCTTACGACAAAAGCTTTGGAAATGAAGATTTCAATTTTAAAACTTCAGAATTATGAAAAAAATATATTAAAATCAGAAATCAAAACCTTAATATTATCAAATTTTTACATTCGTTACCAAATATACTCTCTAAAAACATGTTCTAATCATAATTAACTATTATTTTAAACAATTCTGGTCATGTTTTACATTTCTTCTTTAATACCCCAAAAAATTAAGAATTCTAATTGTATGCTCAATAAACTGTGAAATTAATTAACTCTAGTTAAATTGATATTTTATATATTTTTTGTTTAAATAACTAATAAAACTTTTTTCAGAATTCTTAATCTGATTAATGATCATTGAATGATCAATACTTAAAATTTCCTGTTGTAAAGTTTTATTGGTGTGTAATAATATTTTTTTAAACTAGGTTAATTAATGATCATGCAAATAAAACTGTGATGTACAAATTGATAAAATAAATATTAATTTTAGTATACCATTCCATTGAATAGAATTAAATTCTTGATTGATGAAAAATACACATTAATTGGTTATAAAACTGTTTATTTTTATCTTAAAGCTCTGATTCATTGAATTTTTATACAAGTAGACTAATCAAAATAAAGGATGTTAATGACAAATATTTTAATGATAAGTTACTAGAAAAGAATTCCTCACAACAAAAGCTTTCGAAATGAAGACTTCAATTTCAAATCTTAACCAAAACATTAATAATATCGAATTTTGAAATACGATACCAAATATACTCTTTAAGGGAAAAACATGTTTGTTTTGATGAATTCTGATGAATCGTTATTTTTAATCAAACAGTGATGTAATCAATACGTTTTAAATTTCTGCTGAATGCACCAATTTCAAACGGCTTGTTTATTGTTCAACTTGACGAGATTATCTTTGTTTACTAATGCAACTGGCGTTGCAAACTAACAATATTGCTTCTGGATTGTTCTCTATCATTGATCTAGCATCATTTTAACTGACGACTCAGTCATAAATCGTGTACAATGAGCTCTGACAATATCATAAACAGAGGGAGAGTTAGTTTAAAAGGTCCAAGAAGTGAGTCAATTGGTGAATCAAAGTATAATCGTATGAAGACTACTGAGAAGCCGCTAATATCGTAGGAAGACAACAATTTATTGCATCTCCCCATCGGAATCTTGCCATGAACTGATTCTTTTTGGTTGTTTTTAGAAGTTAACTTGATGAAAACTAATTATTTTCGTTTCCAAGTTGCTAATGAATAATATTGTTCTCAAATTGTTTACTGTGGCAGATTATTTTTGGATAATGATTGATGAGATAAAGAGTCTGGTGGAAGCAAGCTCGCATCCCCCCAAACAGTATCATTCCTTTAAATGCTAAAACTTACAAAACAGGAAAGCGATACGCAAAAAACGAGTGGTAATCCTCGGAACGTGCACAGCACTAAACCGTCGGTACTAGCGAAAAAAAAAAAAGAAGTTCGCGCACGGCCTTGACTGTGGAGAAGCGTGCGGGGCACCAGATCGCGAAAACGCGCGTTCGCATAATAATATAACGGTCCGTCGCGCCGACCTACCCTAAGGATATTGCACTTGGTCGTGTCGCTGCGTGTCATTATCCTGACCGGCGGCAAGTTCGCAAAAGTTGCGCGGGGCCAGAAGAACGGGCCCCCGCGGCCGGCCGGAGGAGCCCGTGTGCAAAAACGTGGCGAGGGGCGCCATCTCGTAGCCCGGCCATTCGGCGGATTATTCGCGATTCGGTCGCCATGGTCTCCGCATTCGCGAACCGAAACGGGTCCTCGCCAAATGTAGTGGAGCCGTCGCGCGAGGGAGGCTGCTCCTGCCGTCGCTCCCGCCTGCCGCTCACCTTCTCGTTCGGATGATATCCTGCGATGCGACGGTTCTCGTCGTTTTTGATCTTCCTTGTTCGTTTGTGTTTTTGGTTTTTTATTAATTGTGATTGTGGTGTTTTTGTGTGTTGTGTGATTTCGTTCGGTCTCAAGGACCTATCTGTTTGTGTACGCGAAATTTGGTCCTTCGTGATGGGGATAATCGTCTTTCAATTAGGCACGATTCATCCCATTTTTTCTTGATGTATTAAAAATTGCAAAAAGTTTAATTTTCTTTGACAAGATCAGACGATGTTCTTTTGAATAATTAAATTAATGGATGGCTGATTTTTTCTTTCATCCAAGGTTATATTGATTATTTTACGTTTTTGTGTACGCCAATTTAATGCTTTGATGGTTTAATAAATTCTCTTTCATATTATGTCCTTTACAATTGATAATTATAATTATGTCTGGACTCAGAACCTTCGTTTTAATTTATGTGGATGGAGTATCATTATAAATTAAAATTAGCTAAAATATTTTCTTACTTAGTTACAAATAAAAAACATATATAGGGGATTCCTTGAAATAAAATAAATTAAGGTTAAGCTCAGGATTTAATTAAACTAATATTATTATTACAATTTTTAGACAAATTATTATTATTATTTTAAACGGAGAAAATTACATTTTATTGCAACTCAAGTGTAATAAATTTTCAAATTCTGAATTTTTTTCTAGGAATATTTTCTATTTAAATAATTAATTCAGAAACGTCTAATTTTTTTGACTAATTTGTGAAATATTTTTCTCTATTTTATTGTAATCAGTTTGATAATTCATATCTAATAAATTAATAAATATCTATGATGACTACCCATCATTTTAATAATCCTTGTTAATTTAAATGCTCTATTATAATACTCTTTAATATTTTAATATTTGGTTAATTTGTTGTATCTTAAGGAGAAATTAATTTTTAACTATTACTTTACTGTTATTAAAATTAAATTAAAATATTTATATACATTTCTTAATGTAAAATCCAAAATTTTACAAAAATTACTAAAAATTACTCTTAGTATTTTTCCTGAGGTAATAACGACTTTTACTCACTCCCAAAAATTAAGAATATTAAGAAAAAAATAAAAAAAAAATACTTAATATAATATTTCATAAATTTTCTATTTATATAAATAATAAAACTTCACATCACTTTTCAACATTTTTTAAAGTAATAAATAACTAATAAAATAATATAAAATTAATTATTATTTAAAATAATTCCGGTTAAGTAATGTTAACATCTCTAAAAATTAAGAATTCTAATTGTACAAATTGTCAAATTATTTAATATAATAAATTGTCAAATTATTTAAACTCTGAAGTTAATACTTTGTATATTTTCTGTTTAAATAAATGATTTAACCCTTTTCCGGAATTTGCAATGTTATTAAATATTGTATATAATACTTTCCTCATATTTATTATAATAGTTCCAAATATTCAATTTTTTAATTTCTAATAAAATTATAAAAAATTCATGCTTTTCATTTCGTTTTTAACAACTCAAAAAATTAAGAATTCACTGATCAATAAATTAACAAATTAATGATTAACTTAATATTTTTTATATTTTTTGTTTAATTAAATAATATATGTTATTTTTTTGAACTCTCATTCTTATTAACTATTTTTTCATATTTATTATAATAATTTCAAATATTTAATCTTTTATAATGAAATAACACAAAAAAAAGTATTATTTTAAATAATTTTGGTTAATTTAAAATTTTTTCTCTTTTATTGTCTCAAAAAAATAAGAATCCAGTTGCCA
Source organism: Aethina tumida (assembly GCF_024364675.1). Classification (NCBI taxonomy): domain Eukaryota; kingdom Metazoa; phylum Arthropoda; class Insecta; order Coleoptera; family Nitidulidae; genus Aethina; species Aethina tumida. Next base: position 5,371,239 of record NC_065441.1, read on the forward strand.
AATTAATTATCTTTAGGTAATTTAAATTTTATACATTTTCTATTTAAATGAATAATAAAACTTTAACCATTTTTCAAAATTCTTAATTTTATTAACTTTTTTATAAAATACTTTTCACCTATTTGTTATATTAATTCGAAATATTCAAATTGATCATATCCAATAAAATAATAAAAAAATAACTATTATTTTAAACAATTTTGGTTAATTCATGTTTTTCATTTCTTTTATAATATCTCAAAAAATTAAAGAAATTCAATATTTTTGTTTAAACTTTAAACTTGGTTAATGGTTAATTCATGTTTTTTATTTATATTTTAATGTCTAAAAATATAAAGAATTATAATAGTGTGCTCAACAAGTTGCCAAATTCTTATTTTTTTAAACTATTTTATATTTTTATTTTCTCATATTTATTGTAATAAAACCAAATATTCAATTATTTCTAATAAAAAATTATTATTTTAAATAAGTTTAGTTAGTTCATGTTTTTTTTAATAAATTCAGTAAATACAATAATTAACTGAAAAATGAATAATATATTATATTTTTTTCTTCAATTTATTTAGTATAAAAATAATATAGAAGTTTGTCAATTTTTTAATTTCTTTGTCATTTTGATAATGATATATTTTACTATCTTAAAATTAAGATTTCAATTGGAAAAAATATGTATACTGTAATTAATTATATTCTTCTTTAATATTTTAAACAACACTTTAGTCAACACTTTAATTTATTATCTTCTATTTTGCTTACTTTATAGTATGTTTTTATTTAGTTATTTTGGCAAATTATACTTTTTATATATATTTTTAAATTAAAATTAAGTTAAACATTATTATTAATTTTTTATATACTTCGTTTTCCCATATTTTTTTCATATAAAAAAAATAATACTTATTGTAAGTTCTTATAAAAAACTATCAAATGTAACCTTTCCTAACCGAACCTGACCTGACATTAAAGAAATTAGTATTTCATAATATTCTATGTCCTTAATAATAAACTAGGAAAAAGGTGATGAATACTTATTTATAAACAGTTTTACAGGTAGTGATTATTACGTTCAGTGTACGAATAATTTAATTACTCCAGTCAATTAATTTACTCAATGGCAACACAAAACATTTATAAATATGCAATATTTCAAGTACCAAGTGAAGTGTATCCATTTAATACCAGCATTAATTTAGTAATTGCCATGAATAATCAATGAAGCATCGTAATTAAGGAAATGTTTGAAAAATAGAAAATATATATGATTATTTTTAGACCATGAAAATGTTCAACCATTTTATTGTTATTAAATTGCATTTAATATATCTAAATATCAGTCAGGTATTTGTTTTATTTATTTAAAAACCCATTTTTATCACTAATACAAGGGTAAGTACAGAAGTGCTCGAAATAATAGGTCAGTGTTTGTTCAAAGTTTTCCAAAAAATGTCTGTTTGTTTAAACAGATACGCGTACGAAATTCACGGAATAAACATACCTACTTGTATGAATAGAGCAGATAACTTTATATTATGCAATATTGAGAATTGTGCGTTATCAACAAAATTTCTAGACCAATATTGACAGTGAAAATAATCATTTGTGCTGTCTAACTTTGATAACAAGAAGAATATTACACGAAACTCAAACATGTCATCATTTTGTAACCAAATATTAAGGCTGAATATTTTTATGTGTCAGTTTACGACATTTTACTTGCAAATATATATGTTCTCTGTGCTGTGTTTAACTAACTTGTGCCTCGAATTATGTTACTCGAAACCAAAAAAAGGCAGGAAATCCTCTGCGGATCAAATTTCATCTAATTCTACTTTTTACACAGTATCGATTTATATTTATTGTCAACAGATCTTTCACAATCCGTGTTTGTGGCACCGAAATCAATTAATTTGTGTAAATCTACCTGTTTAATAATGGTCACACACTATCCATGTGTTACCCCAATTTTATTACAGATATTCACCCCGTAAAACCGTAAATCCAAACAATTTACGACCAAAACATTTTCGCCGAAATAAAAAACCCCTTCAAACTAACTCTTTATCGCATAAAAATGCACAAAGGAGTCCGAACGTTTTACGTCTTTCTTTTTATTTCTGTTGGCCTGCACTTTACTATCACATCCGTTCCGACCTGGCCTTGTCGTAAACGTCCAATTTGCCAAAAAAGGGCGCAATCCAAACACTGAATGCGACCCCCGCTGTGAATTGATGCCTCGCAAATAAGTTTATCTGAAACGGAGTCTGGTGCGGTTTTGGTATAATGGACCTCTTTGTTATTCTAATCTGCATTATGGGAATTAGCACTTGAAATGGGGGCAGTTTTCGACTACAATTCCTATGGTTGTTCTACCATTATGCCCGCTTTGAAAGTCAAGTGTTCTGATTGTATTAATTAACATAATTATGGTTGATACTGAAATATGAATGGTTTGGTAATTCAGTTGCACCCTTTTAGATAATCGGAATAAAGAAGTGTTTATATTTAAATTTATGTATAAGTTTCCTTATATAATAATAGTGTCCCTAAATAATATTAAACAGTTTACACATCTTTATAATTGAATAATATGTTATTTTGTTCAGATAAATATTAAATGTGATGATATCATAATTTTTAATTGTCTTTCCCTTAAATTACATGACGCCAAAAAGCATAAAAATACAACTGTCCCAATTCAACAATATACTATAATATTCAAAAAAGTATTTTAACTGACTAATTTCAACTTTTGTCAATTTTAAACAGACACTTTCTTTCCTTCTTTTTCTTAAATATTCTTATTTTGTGTTAGAATTTTAAGTAATACACGTGATAAGGTACCTTAATATAATAGTCCCAAATCAATAAATTAATATTCAAAAAGTTTCTTCAGCCAATAAAATTTCAAATTTTAAACATTTTGAATAGTTTACTTTCATTTCCTAAATATCTCTATTTTTTGTCAGAATTTAGAAATAATATATATGATGCCAAAGAGCATAAAAATGTAACTGTCCCAATCTAAAAATCTAATATTCAAAACAAATTTTTTACTTCTGCCAAATCTCAACAGACAGAAAGTTTCTTTCTTTTTCTTAAACATTCATATTCTTTAAATAATAATATTAGAGGGTACCTACATATAATTTTCCCAAATCAATAAATCGTTATTCAAAAACTTCCTTCAGTTGTTAAAACCCATTTACTTCCTTTTTTCCATAAATATAATTATTTTTTGTTAGAATTTAGAAATAATATACATAATTCCAAAAAGTACAAAAATATAACTGTCTCAATCCATCAACCTAATATTCAAATAAGTTTTTAACTAACAAAATTTCAGCCTTTGCCAATTCTAAACAGTTATGTAGTTTCTGTCCTCTTCCTTAAATATTCTTATTTTTTGTTAGAATTTTATATAATACATATGATATTAGAAGGTACTTAAATATAAATGTCCTAAAATCAATAAATTAATATTCAAAAAGTTCCTTCAGGTAATAAAATTTTAAATTTTACCCATTTTAAATAGTTTACTTCCTTTTTTTCTCTAAATATAATTATTTTTTGTTAGAATTTATAAATAATGTCAAAAAGTACAAAAATATAACTGTCCTAATCCAACAACCTAATATTTAAATTATTTAACTAACAAAATATCAACTTTTTCCAATTGTAAACCTTATTATTTGTTAGAATTTTAAATAATACACATGATATTAGAAGGCACCTAAATATAATTGTCTCAAATCAATCAATTAATATTCAAAAAGTTTCAAATTTTATCTACTTTAAATAATTTACTTCCTTCTTTTTTCTAAATATCCTTATTTTTTGAAATAATATACATGATGTCAAACACCATAAAAATATAAATATTCCAAATAAATAAATCAATATTCAAAACGTTCCTTCAGCTAATAAAAATTAAATTTTGCCCATTTTAAATAGTTTTTTCTTCTTTTCCCTAAATATTCAAGTAGTTTTGCCCTTTATAAACAGTCAGATAGTTTTCCTTTTACTTTTTATTTAAATGTTCTAATTTTATTACTTTTTGGTAATATTAACAAAGTAATATTCAAGTAACAAAACACCAAATTCTACCCATTCTAAACAGCCAAACAAAACGTTTCCTTCTCCCCAAGTAATTATTTCCACAGTGGAATCCAACAGCAACCCATTAAAAAAAAAGCCGTGCGTTTGAGCCACTTTTATTATCGCTCTTCCACACACACAAACAGCCTCCAATCTATTATAATTATTATTCAAATTTCTACAGCATGCAACATCGAAAGACTCTTCGAGACGAAGCCAAACCAGCAATAACCTCGTCAATATAACTAGTTTGGCCAGTTCGGCCCGTGGTTTTTTATTTTTACGTTTTTTTCTGGCCCCTCCGGATTAGATGGTTCGGTCGACGGATACAGGCAAAGGCGTTTTTATGGCTGCGCTGGCCTTGATACGGCCGAAGCGGTTTCACAATCAAGGGTTGGATTGAGGAGCCGGAGTGAAACGGCTCCGTGGCCGTACGTGGAATGCATTAATTCGGGCCTTTTTATCCATTCAAAATCGATTCGCCGTTGAGGATGTCTTGCGGGGCGAATTGGTCGGTGCTTTGTAATTGGAGTGTAATAAAATGTTTTCTCAATTCGGCCGCCATTGTGCGAATGTTTTGTGTTGAGGTGTTACTTTTTGCACCAACACCTTCAATACATGCAATATTTATTGTTATATGTTATGTTAACAATTGTAAAGAACAAATAAACCCCATTGTTAGTTTCCTAATTCCTGGAGGAAATCTATAAAAATCAATACGAATGCCAACTTCCGTCCTACATTTTGAATGAGTCAGATAAGAAGACTTAAAAGTTCCTGCCAAACGTTCCAACAACATTAACGATTGCATGAAAAACCACAAATTAATTATGAATAGTACACAATTTGTCGTTCAGTAAAAAATGCTTATTTTTTCCGGATTCGTAATAATACTAGTCTATTAATAAACTGCTGATTAAATATTGAAACGGGTTCATAATCGGAATCTAAGTGGTATTATTTAACGTCGCCAGATCAATGTTCTGTCGGATGTTTTTATTGTGCAGTTTGACAATAACCCTTTCGGTCGTAAAATAAAATTGCACCAGTTTCGCAGTAAAACCCTTTTTCGCACCCCTTTAACTCGTATTTATGTTTGTATAAATGGTGATTTTTTTACACGGGTAATAAAAAACCCTTGCCTTCCTGTTATTGCCAAATATTTCGCTGACATTTTATGACATGCGGAACCTTTAAATGACACGAACTGCCGAAAAAAAGAGTTAACAATAAAAAGGGTTACTTAGGTTGATTTTTATGGTATTTTGTAACCGAAAAAATTGTTTGTGGCCATTTAGATTTTGCACTTAAAATTTGATATAAAATATAGGAAAATGTTTTTTACATAATATAATAATTTTATATACAGTAGTGGCCATAAATATAGCAATTTTCTAACATATATTGAAAAACAACAATTAGCTTCCATATATTGAAGAAATTATGCTTTTAATAAATGTGTTTCAACATGAAAATGATTCCAAATATAAATCAAAAATTGTGAAGGATTAGTTAAAAGGCCAAAGCATCGATGTTTTGTCCTGCCCATCTCAATTTGCAGATATCAATCCTATAGGAAAAATGGGGGAAATTTAAATTAACTCATTCAATTCAAGAAAATTGGAGGAATATAAACTTGGTGGAGTCTGGAGATTATTATAGAATAAAAAGGATATTATACAAAATGTTAATGTTAAATTAAATTACACAGATATAATCATCAAAACCACTTTCAAAATTGAAATTGCTATATTTATGTCCAGTACAAAACATTTTATGGAATAAGATAAACACATTAAATAAAAGAGTTATGGCAAAAATCTTCTTCAATTTTAACGTTAAAAAATCGTTGTCCAGAATAACATGAATCTTCAAATTGCTGCAAAACAAAAAAATAGGAAAAGTAAATATTTATTAAAGTTTTTGTTCTAATTCCGGCTCTTTTAATGATTATTTACAGAACGGTAAAATAAAAGCTCAAACTAAATAATTTTAGTTAGTTATTTGTAAAAAATAAAATTTGAGAGAATTATAAATTTTGTTAAAAATATTTTTAACACTTTAACTCTTCAAATACTGCAATAAAACCCTTTAAAACCCTTTACCAATTTACTTTTAATTGCTTTTTTATGCTAGCAATAAAAAAAAACCATTTGCTAAATATTTCGCTGATTTTACGACAAAAAAACCCTTTTCTATTTTGCCCAAAACAGTATGAAACCTCAAGGTAAAGGATATAAAAGAGTTAGCAATAAAAAAGGGTTTTGTGGCAATTTCTGTGGGCACCATCGATATTCTCAGAAAGTCTGAAAGTTAAAAATCAGTAATTTTTTAAAAAAACCACATATACAAAACTGGCCCATTGATAAAATATGCTAGTGAATCTCATTAAAAGAGCAGGTAGATCGAACTCGATCTACCATTGTTGCGTCCAGCATGTTTTCATATGAAAACCTCGAACAATAACCATCACAACCCATTAACATTACACACTCCATTCGTCCAACGAAACCTTTCAAACGCACCACAGATTCGTATTAGTTTTTTTTCTAACAAAACTCCACCCCACATCACACCTGCTGCAATTTTTATAACCCTTCCTTATTATAGGTGACAGGCAAAATTTACCTCTTCTGTCTGTTGCGATGTTTTTTCCGTTTTACAGCTACAATAAAAGTGGGTCAAAACGTCTGGGAATGGCATTATAATCACCATTATCGAGACTGTTTTATATAAATCTTCCGCAACATATTGCTTATACGTGTGTTGGCCGAAAGGTGATTCGATAAGTAGCATTTGTCCATTAATGACTTCGGTTACACTTGAATTATCTCCACAGGTATAATTGATTACATGTGTTCTTTTATTCTTCGTAATGATTATTTTTATAAGCCGTCAGTTGATTGAACTAATGAGATTTTGATTTAAACAATTTATGAACCGTTAGCTTTAATCAAACATTCAGCAAATTTTGTAATCAATTTTCTTTCACGTCTCCCATTGTTTAATTCGTGATGTTGCAAGATAATTTATGGCAAAAAACATGTGTTGATTAAGAACTTGTTGTTTGATTACCTCGGGGACATTGGGAGAAATTTTATAATTAATTTTATACACGAAAGCATTCGTAAAATATTTTGTGTAGAGGTGGATTTTGATGACTTCATAAATTCCCCAAGTTTCCGATAAAATAACCACCATCTAATAATGGTTCATAAATCACCCCAGACACTAACACTTTTCGTAATTCATAGCCGAACATCTAAATGTCCGTAAAAAAATCGTCTCCCACACCTAGTTCCTAAAGAAAAAACGTCATCCCGTCAAAAGACGTCACAAAAACGACATTATTAATTATCTCAATGTGTGCGTCGCCGTGAACGATTAGAAATATCATTTTCACATAGCGAAAACCATAGGGGTTGGTGCTGGTACGACCCCCACGTCAATGTCGATGTCAACACGTGAGTTGGCGAACTGTTTTTAAAACTGTGCGTTGGGCCCCGACTTTTATTTCGGAATCGCACAAAAAAAACATCTGTTTGGCATGACGGTTTCGGGTTACCGTGTTTCGGGAGGGTTTTACGTAAATTAATATCGCGTTGGGGGCTAATGAATTCTGGCCCATTTATTGATTAACTGCTAAACAGTTTTTTTGTGGAATGGCAGCTTGTTTTGGATTGTATGGAAGGGTAAAACCAATTAGACGTGGTTCGATTTATTGAAAAACAAAAAAAGGAAAAATTTTAAGCTTAAAATCAAGATAACAAGTTTAAAATATACCAGATACAACTATTTATTCTATTTATAATTTGAAATTTTTATATCTGTTACATATATTACTTACTTACAATCAAAATTAAAGTTACTATTTGATATTCTGTTATTTCTAAATAGATTTTTTCACTTTTTTAATTTAATTTGGCCTAATTATTGATTAACATTCGAAGAGTTTTTTTTGTTAATGGAACCTTTCTTAAGACCAGAGTGAGGTAAAACCAATTTGAAATTTTTTTATTTACTGCAAATCAAAAAATCAGGTACTACTACTTATTCTACTATATTTTCTTTTTCATATCTCTGCTGCATATTTTTCTTATTATTTTACAATAAAATAATTTTTCATTGCCAAAGTTCAAGTTAGTAAAGTTATTATTTGTTATTCTGTTATTTCTAAATAGATATTTTCACTTTTATAATTTAATTTAGCATAATTATTGATTAACATTTGAAGAGTTTTTTATGTTAATGGAACCTTTCTTTAGACCAGAGTGAGGTAAAACCAATTTAAAATTTTTTATTTTCTGAAAATCAAAAAATCAGGTACTTCTACTTTATCTACTATATTTTCTTTATCGTATCTCTGCTGCATATTTTTCTTATTATTTTATAATAAAATAATTTTTCATTGCCAAAGTTCAAGTTAATAAAGTTTCTATTTGTCATTCTGTTATTTCTAAATACATTTTTACACTTTTTTAATTTAATTTGTCCTAATTATTGATTAATATTCGAAGAGTTTTTTTTGTTAATGGAACCTTTCTTAAGACCAGAGTGAGGTAAAACCAATTTGAAATTTTTTTATGTACTGAATAACAAAAAATCAGGTACTATTAGTTATTCTACTATATTTTCTTTTTCATACCTCTACTGCATATTTTTCTTACTATTTTACAATAAAATAATTTTTCATTGCCAAAATTCAAGTTAGTAAAGTTACTTTTTGTTATTCTGTTATTTCTAAATAGATTTTTTTACTTTTATAATTTAATTTGGCATAATTATTGATTAACATTTGAAGAGTTTTTTTATGTTAATGAGACCTGTCTTTAGATCAGAGTGAGGAAAAACCAATTTGAAATTTTTTTATTTACTGAGAATCAAAAAATGAGGTACTACCACTTATTCTAACTATATTTTCTTTATCATATCTCTGCTGCATATTTTTATTATTGTTTTATAATAAAATAATTTTTCATTGCCAAAGTCCAAGTTTGTAAAGTTACTATTTATTATTTTGTTATTTTTAAACAGATTTTTTTCACTTTTATAATTTAATTTGGCGTAATTATTGATTAACATTTGAAGAGTTTTTTTATGTTAATGAAACCTGTCTTTAGATCAGAGTGAGGAAAAACCAATTTGAAATTTTTTTATTTACTGAGAATCAAAAAATGAGGTACTACCACTTATTCTAACTATATTTTCTTTATCATATCTCTGCTGCATATTTTTCTTATTATTTTATAATAAAATAATTTTTCATTGCCAAAGTTCAAGTTTGTAAAGTTACTATTTATTATTTTGTTATTTTTAAATAGATTTTTTTCACTTTTATAATTTAATTTGGCGTAATTATTGATTAACATTTGAAGAGTTTTTTTATGCTAATGAAACCTGTCTTTAGATCAGAGTGAGGAAAAACCAATTTGAAATTTTTTTTATTCACTGAAAATCAAAAAATGAGGTACTACTATTTATTCTACTATATATTTTTTTCATATCTCTACTACATATTTTTCTTACTATTTTACAGTAAAATAATTTTTCATTGCCAAAGTTCAAGTTAGTAAAGTTACTATTTGTTATTCTGTTTTTTCTAAATAGACTACTCTTTTATGGTTTAATTTGACATAATTATTGATGAACATTTAAAGAGTTTTGTGTTAATTGAACTTTGTTTTAGAATAAAGAAAGTTAAAACCAATATATCAGATGCCGCTACTCATTTTTCATGATGTTTTCATTCATTCAACCTTCAATTTGGTAAAATTACTACTTGCTGTTCTATTTTTTCTAAATATTTTTTTTCATTTTGTTTTATAACTTTGACATGACATATATATTGATTAACAGCTTTTTTTCTATTAATAAAACCTTGTTTCATGTATAGAGATAAAGAGGACAATAAATTTAAAATATAATCAAGTACATTTTTTTTTTCTAAATTTGGGTTTATTTTCCATGTTTTAATTATAGCTTTTTTTGATTAACTCAGTTAATCATTTTTTAAAATTAAAAAAGAAAGAAATATTATAATTACTAATTATTATATATTCTAATAACCAATTTATATTTTTTTTACCTATTTTTTATCTTCAAACATTCTAAAGAAGAAAAAGAAGACTGTGAATTTTATTTCGGTGTTTGCTTTGCTGTTGAATGCCGTTCTCGTTCTTTTTTGTCCTGCAACACGACTCCGAACACACCCAAAAAATCCTCCACCCTAAAACCGTAGGTGTTTTCATTTGCATGGGCCTGAACAAGGAGACGTGCATGGAACCGCAACGCGACGAGCGAGAACGAGCTAGAAGTTTTAATGTGTTTCGAACGCAGAATGGCGGAAGGTTAACGACCCATCCTAATCTTAGAAGTGTTGAATCTATACAATACACACAGGCTCGAGTTTGTTTAAAATGATACTATAAACACAAATATTTGATCTGCGTCCGATTCCATATTTTCTTGCCAAGATTACGGCCACGCTGATATTTACCACGTCTGGGCTTCGTTTTTAGATAGATTTGTGGTAAATTTAGATGGCCCGATCTGGTTTGATGCGGTTGCATTGGAAATTTACTGCCTTATTTGGCCAATCAATAACATCATTCAGACATTACGTGATGGTGCAACCGTTTCAATGTAATTAAATTGAATTTTTGGCACAAATGGGTAATTAATATTCAAAACAGCGTCTGATAATTTTATAACTTTTTCACGGTCTTATGAAATGTTGCTAATAAATTTTAGTTGGACAACCTCTACTTTCTACTTGATTATTTCAGCAGTTGTTTTAATTACAACAATGTTGCAAAATATGTTTGTTTACAGATAAAATTGGTACCTAAACTTTAGAAACAGGCCAATTTATTTGTTCCGCAGATGTTTTAGATGCAAGTCTTTCGCAAAATTGGCTTCTTCCACTATTTGTAGGCAGGAAATGTTACAGTAACATTCATTTGGTCAAAACTTTTCAACACACCACTTAGATGGTATGATTAAGTCATGGTACAAACACATAAAAGTAAAAGAGCTTAAAAATGACTAAAACTTTTGCCAAATTGGCTTCTTCCACTTCTTGTAGACTGAAGATGTTTCAGCAACATTCATTTGATCATAACTCTCCAACTGATAACTAATATTATGATAAAATTAGTTTAGTGAAAGAGCTTAATAAAGACTAAGTATTTTGTCAAATTGGCTTCTTCTACTACATTAGATAGAAATGTTTTAGCACTATTCATTTGATCATAACTCTTAAGTCATAACTTAGACGATGCCAAGATTGAGTCACGTCAAAAACAAATAAAAGTTAAAGAGCTTAAAAATGACTAATAACAGACACCGACATATTATATGACGCGTGTCATAAACATCCCAAAAAAACCGAAACGCTTATCACCCGGACTGTTTTCCCACTGATTAAACAATTCTCGGAGAAATCGACACGGGCATTAAAAATAAACGATAAACCGGATCCGTTACGAAATATTTTCGGACACGAACGATCGGTCTTTGTCGCCATTGTTTTGTGCCATTTAAGCGGGAAGATTGTGGGGTCAGTGGCCCCCCCATGATAATACAAATGACAGTCCATTAAATTGCACTCGTTGTGGCCGATAGTGCGGCAAGTATTTTGCCAATTTAAAGTTTTGTGCTTAGATAAATGAACTGTGACGTCAGCTCATAAATACATCTGGTTTAATGACTCCTTAATGCTAATCTGGGGAATTTGTACTTTGAAATTGGCATGATAATAAGACAATGGGCGATTTTAGAAGGAGTATTCATTAATATTAATTAATTGAAGAAAAATCAAATAATTTAAGATATCGAAAGTATAGAACGAAATTTCAGTAATCTTTTTATATCAATAAAAAAACAGTATATTAAAAAGTTGAAAACCAAAAATAAGTCGTTGAAAAGTTAATTTCTTTATAAAATATTAGAAATTCTTTAAAATTGAATGAACATTTATTTTATAATAAATATAAATAATTTATAAACTTTATATTTATGACATAACCACCCTCCTATATTATATTAAAAAGTTGAAAACCAAAAATAAGTAATTGAAAAGTTCATTCGTTTATAGAATGTTAGAAAATCTTGAAAATAAATACAGTATTTAATTAAGAAATTGAAAATAATGAATAAGTTGTTAAAAACTTATATGTCTATAGAAAATTGCCAGAAAATCTTAAAAATTGAATAATTATAATATTGGAAAGTATTTTAATTTTAATAATCTAACTAATTTTTTGCTACTTTATTTTTTTGAACAATTCTCATAAATTACATTTTATTATAAAACTGCCAAATGTAAAGTTGTTGTTGAAAACTTAATTTGTATAAGAAATATTGTTTAACATTCTTAAAAATTGAATAAAATAGTTATTTATTTTATAATTTTGGAAAGGGTTTTAATTTTAATTATCATTTTATTTTTGTTACTGAATTGTCTTATTTGAACTAAAAAATTAAATTAAATTATTAATTTGTTTAAGGAATATTGCTTGAAAATCTCAAAAACTAAATAAAATATCAATTTTTCAATTTTGATAAGTTTTTTAATTTCAATAAATCCTCTATTTTTGTTACTTAATTATCTTGTTTGAACTTTCAGTAACTCTCATAAACTGCATTTTATTATAAAACTGAAAAATATAAATAAGTTGTTGAATACTTAATTTGATTAAAAAATATTTTTAGAAAATATTAAAAACTGAATAAAATATTTGTTTTATGATTTAGTATTAATTTATTTTTGCTACTTAATTGTGTTATTTGAACCGTCAGTAACTCTCATAAACTGTATTTTAATATAAAACTGAAAAATATAATTAAGTTATTGAAAATTTACTTTGTTTAAAGAATAATGTTGTTAAAAAATCAATAAGATGATTTATTTTATTATTTTTGGAAATATTTTTAAAATATATTATAATTAAAATGATATTATATAAATAATTAAAATAATTAATAGAAATAATTAAAAAAATAATATAATAATTAATAATTTTTATATCAATAAAAAATAGAATAAATTCAATTATTTCAGACTTTTGGAAATCTTTCTATTTTTGTGCCACTTATGTCTAATTTTAATGTTCATGACATAACCAGCCTCCTATATTATATTAAAAAGTTGAAAACCAAAAATAAGTAATTGAAAAGTTCATTTGTTTATAAAATGTCAAAAAATCTTGAAAATAAATATAAATATAAATAATTTATAATAATTTTTTGTCAGTTAAATATCTTATTTAAACATTCAATAACTATCATCAACAGTATTTAATTAAGAAATTGAAAATAATGAATAAGTTGTTAAAAACATAATTGTCATAATTAAAAATTGAATAATTATAATATTGAAAAGTATTTTAATTTTAATAATATAACTAATTTTTTGCTACTTTATTTTTTTGAACCTTCAGCAAGTCTCATAAATTACACTTTTTTATAAAACTGAAAATAAATAAGTAGTTGAAAACCTAATTTGTATAAGAAATATTGTTTAACATTCTCAAAAATTGAATAAATTATTTTATAATTTTGGAAAGGGTTTTAATTTTAATTATCTTTTTATTTTTGCTACTGAATTGTCTTATGAACCTTCAGCAACTCTTATAAACTCAATTTTATTATAAATCTGAAAAAAATTTAATTGAGTTGTTAAAAACTTAATTTGTTTAAAGAATATTGCTTGAAAATCTCAAAAATTGAATAAACTATCTATTTTGTAATTTTTATAAGTGTTTTAATTTTGATAAATTCTCTATTTTTGTTACTGAAATGATAAAAAAAAAATAATAAAAATGATACCATAATTTTCTCTATTATTTTAGAAAAAAATATATATTCTTATACAAAATATGTTTGCACTAAATGCTATTTTTATTTACTAATTTTAATTTATGTACCAAATTCTAATGTGGTCTCCCTCTAATTTATATGCAAATATATGCACCAAGATAATAGCGAACCACTAAACATGATATTGACATTTGCCGCGTCCAAATTTGTGATTCAAACTAAACAACACGTTCACAATTAATTTATTTGTCAAACAGTTCGCGAATAAATAAATGATTAGATTAATAATGTAATCTCCAAATGTATTGGGCCACGGACAAAGAATAAGGACGTTCGCTACGTGATAAAAGCGAGTTCAAAAACTTTTGCTGTGATGTTTGCAGAATAGAAACTTGATAGACCAATTAAAATTTCATTTCGGTATTTACACATTCGATTGCAGTCAATGTCGTTTTAATTATAACCCACTAAAGTGAATGAAGTTATTGATTTTATCGCGGGTTTTCATTGCTAAAAGTTGTTTTTGTTAATTCCACTAATCGCCGATTTTAATTGTGTGTCCTTGTTTGATGAGATTAATGTTATTTAACCAAATTTCGACCGGAAATAAATTATGATAAGAACTCAAAAGGTTCCGTTAATTAATGACATTAATAAATAACTTATTATGTATTTGTTAATAGTGAGAAAAATATATGCACGTAACAAACCCCGAAACGTTTTCGTCTCGTGAAACGACTGTACAAACTAAACGACCCCCTGACCCCACGACAAGACAAAAACGATGAGTTATGAGTGCAGTTTTTCACAGTGTCCAAATGGCGAAAGGGCCATCCACATAGATGAAAAGAACGTTGAAGAAAAGCAGTACCGGTAAGACGGGTTCCGGTGCTAACAATCGCGGCCGCGAAGGCATCAACGTCCCGTTTCGAGAACGGGCCAGTCATTGTACAATACATTTCGCATTGATACCGAAAAATTTACATACGAACCGTTACCCTATCATAACGGATTTCGGACAATGCGAATCTCTGTGGGACCCCTTTGTTCGCGTCTTTTCGCATTGTCTTCGAATGTGAAACAATTTTTTTTACAGCTACAAGAAGTCCATGTTATAATTTAAAAATTAATTTATTTTATATGATTTTATACTCCATTAATAATTACAATTTATTTAGTGTAAGTTAGTAAAAAATTATTCTTTTCCAAATTACTTAACCCTCAACCCTTAATCCTGTCAAGGTCAGTAATAATAATATTTTGTACTCCATTAATAATTACAATTTATTGAATGTTAGTTACTAAAAAAATATTCTTTCCCAAATTTGTTTTGGAGGGCTAAAACTGCCTCTTCAAGTAATTGGATCAGTTTTAATAATATATAATAAGACACCCTTAAGAATCACAATTTATTAAATATAAGTTGCTAAAAAAATGTGTATCTTTTATACAAATTAACAATAAACTTATTTTGCAGTTAAAAACTAAAACTTCCTCTTCAAGTAAATGGATCAGTAATGAGAATAATATTTAAGACTTCATTAAGGATCACAATTTATTAAATGAGTTATTAGCAATAAAATTGTTAAGGGATTTAATAGTCCCTTCAAGTTAATGCATCAAGCTTTTTAGGACACTTTACTCACAACACAAATGCTGAAATTGCCACTTACCAAATAAATTCGAGTGATCGACATTGTCGAAACATTTGTACGACCAAACAAGAAGGGCAAAAATAGTACAAACACAAGTTGGTTTATAATTAGAAATGGTGGGCAACCGAAAGCAAATAAACCGGAATTACCGCTTAAATATTTTACTAAAAGTTGTATTATTGCACGAATGAATTATTTAGGTTAATGCAAGATCGATTTTACATTATGTACCTACAATTAGACTTGAAATGGCAGGGCTGGATTAAGGTGGCAACTTTTTAACACCCCTCTATGATTTTATCATTATTACAATAAAACATTCAATTAATTAATTGTATTATTTATATAAATAAGTTAGTAAAAATAATCTAGCAAAAAAGTTGTTGAAATGGATGAAAATAATTAATAATTTAACAAAAATCAGCTGGTTCGATCCTGAGGTTGACAATTGCACATTTTGTTAAACAGTACAACCATTAAGTGTATCTGGAGTTCATATCGATTTTGTATTCTTTCGGTTATTGCAATTATTGTTTTATTTTTATGGACATTATCTACCAACACACGCGACCCTAATGATTTTTTAATCAATAAATAATAAAATAATGGAACATGTGTCATTTTTCAAAATTGCTAATGTACTTATGCATATTGATATTTTTAGGACGTTAATAAAATGAAAATTACAATCGTATGTGGATTTCGAGAACATTAGTTAATATTTTAGTGTTTGTGGTTGTCATTAATTTTTTTCTTCGATTTCCTTATTTGATATTGATAACATATAAATTTTAGTGATATTGATATATCTGACAAAGAAAAATTGTAATATACTTAATACTTAATTACATACTTATTTTCCATATTTTTTTATATTTAAACTGTATTTTATTCATAAATTGAAAACTAAAAAAAAAATATTTAAAAAATATTGTAAGAAAATCTGAAAAATTGAATAAAATCAAAATAAATGTATTTTATAGCATTGAAAAAGTTTTATTTTTGATGATTTGTATTTTATTCATAAATTGAAAACTAAAAAAATTATTTACTTAAAGAATATTTTAAGAAAATCTCAAAAATTTAATAAAATCATTTATTTTATAGTACTGAAAAAAGTTTTAATTTTGATAATTTTTATTTTTTATATACCATATAATAAAAAATAATTTTACCACTTAATTGAACATTCATCAACATAAAAAATTAAATAAATTTATAATATTTGAAATATTAAATTTAAAAAATTAAAAGTAATCATTTAAATTAAAAAAGAAATTAAAGTTTAATTATAATATTCAGAAATTGAAAATTAAAAAAATAATAGGAGTAATTTATGTTTTAAAAGAATATTGTTTTTAAAATTTAAATAATGAATGTAAAATTAATTACATAATACTTGAACTATTACATTATGTCTAAAAAATTAAAAATAATTATTTAAATTTAACAAAAATTAAAATGTTCAGTTTAAATTTATTATATTAGAAAAATTAAATTTATAAAATTTAAAATTAATCATTGAAGTAATTTTTAATACATATATTAAACTTAAAAAATTAAAAATAATAATTTAAATAAAAAAAAAAATAAAATTATTATTTTAAATTTATATAATTCAGATACTGAAAATTATTATTTTTTTTAAATTGAATAACAATCTTATAATTTTAGTATTTTAATTTTTTAATTTATTTAATAATGTTTCCATATTATTTTATAATTTATATAAACAATTTTAAGTCAAATAAATAAATTTTTGTTTAAAAATCTTGTTAATATTTTTTGCCACTTATTTGAACATTAATGAAATATAATAAACTGTATTTTTACCATTTAAATTAAAAAATAATAATAAACTTTGTTAACATACATACATTTATGAAATTTAAAATATTAACAATTAAATAAAAAAATTAATGTAATTTTAACTATATAATACTTAAACTATTAAGCCTACAACATTAAAAATAACCATTTAAACTTAAAATTTATGACATTTGACATGTTAAGTTATATAATTATATATTATTATAAATAATAAAAAAGATAAGATAAAAAGATTTTTAAATTGAATAATATTAGTCCTAGTGTTTCAACTAGTGATTTATTTAATAATTCTAAATTATTTTAGAACTTATATAAACCATTTTAAGTCGTAAATTTGTAAGAAACATTCTCGCACATTGTTTAATTTAAAAAATTAACAAATTAATATCTGCAATAATTTTAAAATTTACTTTTTTTGTTGCTTTTGCTATAATATACTAATATACTATAATTAAAAATTCATGTCAGTATATATTACATGAAGTTGACGAGGTTTCATAATTATTGCAACAAGATCGTTGTTCCTTGATTAATTTATACAATAAATCTCACAAATTCTAAGGTCAAATTTTTTAATACCGAATTATATTTAAACTTCTGTTATCTAAAAATAATAACTGCAGATAAATCATTCAGAGATCATTGATGTCGTGTACTTGTTTATAAATTTAATTTCCCTGAATGGAGCGCGGAGATGATGATAAAATTTATTTATTTTGATATTAGCACAACGACCTTGTGTCACTTTTTCTATATTTACCAAATGGACGACCAATTTAAATGGCAAAATTGTAAACAAAACTTTTAACATTTGCATGCCCGTACGTCGAACCTTGGCCTAAAAATAGCAAGTGTACAATATTTTAATATTACCAATTAGTCGCTGTTTCAAAATTCACGTTTACAAAATGTTAATTATGTTGCGAACTGGATTGCCTAATTATTTATTTTAATTGGCACACAGTTTTGACTACACGCATCAAATTTAATTGGAATTTGTTTTAAGGAAATTAATTGGTTAATTAATCGCTAGTAAAAAAATTTATGGTCGAATCAATTATTTATATTATGTATTTACAGGGTGATAATTAATTTTTATTTAAATATTCTAATTCAAAAATAATAAAATATTAATTAACACTTTTTATAAAATAAATCAGATTTATGAAGGTACAAAATGAAATTAAAGACAACCTGGAGGAAATGGGCTGAAATTAATTCAAGAACTGTGAACTGTTACTGGATGGGGGTTCGTTTGACCTCAAACCTACAAGAAAAACTCTGGTTTCTACTAAAAATGTGAAGATCCAATTTTAATTTGGTTTTGATTACATTACATTACAGGACAGAGTGAACGAGTAGTGACGACTATAAATTTAATTTATAAATAAATGATGGTTCTGCTTATGTTAAACATCCTACAGGGACAAAACTACACAAAAAGTTTGTTATACCCACAGGGGAACATGGTGGCCGTTCAATTGTGGTATGGGGTTGCTTCATTTCTTATGAATAGGCCCCCTTAGACTTATTTAAGTCCAGGGGTATATTAAACAACAATTTGCTTCCATATATTGAAGAAATGATGCTCTTAATAAATGTGTTTCAACATGAAATCGATTCTAAACATAAATTGTGACTGATTGGTTAAAAGGTCAAAGCATCGATGTTTTGTGTTGTCCGTCTCAATCTCCAGACATCAACCTTATAGAAAACATGTGGTATCACGTTTTTAACCAAATTCGACATGAAAATTTTACAAATTCAAATGAACTCATCAAAGCAATGCTGTATGTTATAAATAATATTAAATTTGAAACAACAGAAACTATTTGTTTAAAATAATAAATTGAAAAAATGTCAAATTTATGAATGAATAATAATAAAAATATGCAAGTAAAAATACATACAATAGAAGTCACAAAATTTGAATCAATCGCAATTTTAAAAAGCAAATTATTCCACTCACGAGTCTAATTATTGTGACAATGAAACGGGGTCACCGAATGATAAAAGGCGAAACTCGCCGAGAGTGAAAAACAATGTTTCGAAACCGATCTAAATGCTGCAAAGATTTGCTGACACACTTTTTAAAAAACTGAAGGTCTACATCACAATTTGTCGGAATTCGTAATATATTCGACGCCTCACGTTCGATCACATTTTTTGGCTTCACAGTTCGATTGGCACGTTCTCATTTTTCAAAATTACACGTGTTTTAGGTTGTTAATTAATATTAAATGTCAAATGTTTTGATTTTGGGATTTTTCTTCGGGTGCGGATCTTTTAAATTGTTTTGGTTGCAAAACTGCCCTCATTCAGTGCAATTCCATTAATGGGACAATACAAATTGAAATAGTCATTGATGGCGATTATTAGAAAGTAGATCAGCGATAAACATAAATAATAAACTTGTGGTTCATTGTAATTTAAGATAATTCGATTATTGTTTCTCATACTCGAAAAGAAAGAAAGTGAATGGATGAAAATATTTAAAGTAATTTTCTTCGTAACAGTTTATGTTTTTGTATTTGACAAATTACTTTTAGATGGCAGAAAAAGTGATTAACGATTTTGGTTCATGATTTAACTCCGATGAATAAATCCTTAGAAAGAGGCTCCATGCAATAAATTTCATCAAAAAGTTGGACGAATAGATTCCACATAAAGTAAATGAGCATAATAAAATTAGGTATTTGGCAGTTGCCAATTCTCTTCTGGCACGCAACTCAAATGAGCCTTTATTGATCGTATTGCTACGTGCGACGAAAAATGGGTTGATTACGACAATTTTTGTTGGCTTGGACAACAAGTTCGAAGCGGAAAAATCTGATGAAACAGTGCTTAAAAGGAGTTTTAATCTAAAGATTGTATGTGGTGACATGAATGTACTTGTAGAACATTGTACATAATTGTTGGTTAAACTGATGATTATTTTGTTGTTTTAAACCTAAACGGTACCTAACATTAAATTACACGTCCGATTCTTAAACTCTGAATCAAATTGAAACAGAAACACCTAACATCCTTTGTCACGGTACCAAAATCGATTAACACCTTGTGGTTCCAGCTCAGACGGACGATCAGAGCATCAATTCAACCCCATCAAATCTCCACCAAATATTTACCAACAGGTAGCCAAAACCGTACAACAAAACATTCCTATTTACCACGATGATGCTCGAAAACTGAAAGGATGAATAAAAAAAATGACACTGCACGAGATAAAAATTCATTTCACGCCCGTCGATCGGACAATAAAAAAACCGTACGGATTCGTTGGTGCAGGTGCAAAGTCGCGGTGCACCCCTCCCGAAACGGAAAAAAATGGCTTTGTCCACCCCGGGAAAACCTGCTCGATGGTGACACCTGTACAGAAAAAACGCGTAAATAGTTAATCGCCACCGGTTTTCGTTCTTCGGTTATGTGAAAAGTTTCGATGTCACTGGCGGTAACTGGATTTGTAAATGGTTACAATTAGTTGTATCGGACGTTTTAGATTATTGGGTTGGTTACAGTGGTTTCCCAACCGACACGCGAAATTGACACGTAATTTATTATTACTATTTATTATTTATGTTAAATATGTAGGATATAATAATTTATTCAACGAAAGATGGATTAACGTATGGTAAACGTATGTTAATAAATTATTATTACTAATAATAGAGGACATATAATTCTGAGGCAGTCTTAAACTGTATTTTACTTCTTAGTCTACTTAATTTTTCTTAGAAACAATCAATATGTGGTTGTTACGTTTAGTCGAAAGACTGTAATAATCTAATGTCAATTTATTTATTAAAAATACGAGTAATTCAATATACTAGTTACTAATCAGACTAATAATTTAATTATTACTGTGCTTATTGAAATTATTAACAACCTATGAGAAATTAAATATCCAAATTAACCATTTAGAGGTTAAAATGTTAAAAAATAAAAAGATAAATAATCAATATTATGTTATTATATTTAATTTTAAAACTAATAATTCAATATTAATATATTTATTAAAACAACTCGGGAGTAATTAAATATTCAAATTAACAATTGTGAAGATGGTTAAAAAAATTAAAAAGAATAAGGAAATAAATAATCAACGTTATGTTATTACATTTAATGGCAAGACTAATAATCTATTATTATTGTATTTATTAAAAATATCAATTCAGGAGTAATTAAATATACAAATTAACCGTTTTGACGATGGTTAAAAAAATTAAAAAGAATAAGAAATAAAATAATCAATGTTATGTTATCATTCAGTAATTAACTACCCAAATTAATCATTTTGACAAAGGTTAAAAAATTAAAAAGAATGAGAATAAAAATTAACAATGTTATGTTAATATTTCGGAATAATTAGCCATTCAAATTGACAGTTTAAATTAAATTTTTTATAAAATAAATACATTTAAAAAAACAATTACACCAAAAAGTGAACTAATAATAAAGGATATGTAATTCTGAGGCAGTTTTAACTTTACTTCTTAGTCCACTTAACTTTTCTTAGAATCAATCAATATCAGGTTGTTTAATCGAAAGACTATAATAATCTAAAATCGATTTATTTATTAAAAATACGAGTAATTCAATATACTAATTACTAATCAGACTAATAATTTAACATTACTGTGCTTATTAAAATTATTAACAACCTATGAGAAATTAAATATCCAAATTAACCATTTAGAGGTTAAAAAGTTAAAAAATAAAAAGATAAATAATCAATGTTATGTTATTATACTTAATTTTCAGACTAATAATCCAATATTAATATATTTATTAAAACAACTCAGGAGTAATTAAATATTCAAATTAACAATTTTGAAAATGGTTAAAAAATTAAATAGAATAAGGAAAGAAATAATCAACGTTATGTTATTACATTTAATGGCAAGACTAATAATCTATTATTAATGTATTTATTAAAAATGTCAACTCAGGCGTAATTAAATATACAAATTAACCGTTTTGACGATGGTTATAAAATTAAAAATAATAAGAAATAAAATAATCAATGTTATGTTACCATTCAGTAACTAAATACACAAATTAACCATTTTGACGATGGTTAAAAAATTAAAAAGAATAAGAATAAAAATTAACAATGTTATGTTAATATTTCGAAATAATTAGCCATTCAAATTGACAGTTTAACCATCGTCAAAATTATTTTTTTTATAAAATAAACACATTTAAAAAAACAATTACACTAAACTAATTAATAATAGATGACATGTAATTCTGAGACAGTCTTAACATTACTTCTTAGTCTACTTAACTTTTCTAAGAAACAATCAATATCAAGTTGTTACGTTTAATCGAAAGACTATAATAATCTAAAATCGATTTATTTATTAAAAATACGAGTAATTCAATATACTAGTTACTAATCAGACTAATAATTTAACTTTACTGTGCTTATTAAAATTATTAACAACCTATGAGAAATTAAATATCCAAATTAACCATTTAGAGGTTAAAAAAGTTAAAAAATAAAAAGAGAAATAATCAATGTTATATTATTACATTTAATTTTAAGACATTAATCCAATATTAATATATTTATTAAAACAACTCAGGAGTAATTAAATATTCAAATTAACAGTTCTAAAGATAGTTAAAAAATTAAAAAGATTAAGGAAAGAAATAATTAGCGTTATGTTATTTCATTTAATGTCAAGACTAATAATCTATTATTAATATATTTATTAAAAATATCAATGCAGGAGTAATTAAATATCCAAATTAACCGTTTTGACGATGGTTAAAAAAAATAAAAATAATAAGAAATAAAATAATCAATGTTATGTTACCATTCAGTAACTAAATACACAAATTAACCATTTTGACGGTGGTTAAAAAATTAAAAAGAATAAGAATAAAAATTAACAATGTTATGTTAATATTTCGAAATAATTAGCCATTCAAATTGACAGTTTAACCATCGTCAAAATTAATTTTTTTATAAAATAAACACATTTAAAAAAACAATTAGCTGCATGGCCTGACATCAAACGAGTCGTGAAGCCAACAGCCCAGATCCAGAAGCAAATTTCCAAACTGTTTACACCAGACCAAATTGGTCGCGACGCGTCTGGTTCGAATCAATAAAATTGTCTGCACAGTCTTCCCCCTATTTAGTGAACCATTGCCAAAACGCTCATTTGTATACCGAATCCGCCGCCAGGCCGTGTAAACTAGAAGGGCAAATAAACTGTATAAAAAAGAGCGGAAGTCGAAAACTATTAAACGACTGCACTTCCGCCGAATATCATTTTATCGTGTGCGATATATTCGTCGTCTCCGTTTTATATAGGTGCGGGCGTGTGTGTCTGTTCCTTTCTACGAGTCACACCCCAGTTACGTTGGCAATTTTAGCGAGCGACGGTTACAACCACCAACGCGTTGCAACGACTAAAATTAGAACGTGAATTAACAAAACGTGAAGCGTTGCTTTGTGTGCTGGGGTGGCGGTGCCAAAACTTTAAGGCTTATGTTTCTACGATTCGAATATGTTGTATGAGTCCCGGTACACCTTGTAATCAGCTGCAGTTCGGGGTTAATCCCTACTCCTGCACCTGTAACTAAATCAAACACTGATTACCATTAATAATGCAGGTGGATCAATGTTTATTGGAGTCATTTTTATTAGATGGCAGATCAATTTTGTGATAAAACTTAATGGCTGTTTAATATTGCTGGAGGTTTAAAATTCAAGACGGCTGGCGGAGAACAGGAAGAGGTTGTCATGTGTGCGTGTGCAATGATTGAATTTAAATATCGATGATAAGATTAACAACACACATTCCCGTCTGCAACAAATTCGTTCCCAAAAACAAACACTAAAATTAGTACCACTTAGGGAAAGGTCTACGCAATTACACGGCCGAATTTTTAGACCAACACATTGTTATTTTTAAACATTATAATATGATAATTAGCAAACATTAACCGGTTAGTGGCCACCAAAAAAAAAAGGTGAACATTCCGCCAAAAAAATAATGCAATGGGAAAGTGTTACAAGGCAGTCGAGTACCACCAATAATTTTTGGGTATAATTATTTCGAAAACGGTCGGAACTACTAAAGGAATACCGAATTTATCAGATTTTAGTTTTTTCCTTCTCCTAAATTACCATGATGGGTCCGTGCACTTGTTTGCCCTGGGACAAGAGAGGGTTTCACGTATGCATGGCGGTGCAGGGAAGGACTCAAAAATTTCCATAGATGAGAACTTTAATCAGAAACAAATTTACTCAAAATCAATGATAGAGAATGAATTTGTTATAATAAGGTACTTAATTCTTTCTTTGCTGTGGTTTAACTATATGTTTACAAAAATAACAACAAGTAGCACATGTTCTCTTTAACTTAAGAGTTCTTAGTAGCTAAATTTTGAAATTATTAACAGAAGAATTTAAAAACCACTAAACATGTAACAAATCTTTAATTTTGATTCAAGATCAAAGAAGTATATATTTATTTCATAGTACATTTCAGTACTCAATTGTGTATTTTCTTCCAGACAAAAATGATAATACATAATATTTGAAACCAACTTGGTACTTAATAAAAAAAGAAGATGATATAATCCAAAAAAAAATTGACTGAAAATAAATGACGTGAAGATATATAACAATGTATTTTATTCTTTTTTTGTTCTAACTATAGACAATTTTGTAATTCCAGTGTAGGATTTATCTTGAAGGAAATAAGAACATTTTTCTAGTTTTACCAACAATATTATATGTTCTTTTCTTATAAATAAAAATAACAATAAGTAGTAATTATCAGCATTTTTTCTTTAAATTAAGACTTCTAGGTATGAATTCAGTAACTAAAAGTTTAACAATTTTTTAATTTTGATTTAAGTTCAATGTACTATAAATTTCATAGTACATTTCAGTACTTAATTGTATCTTTTTCCAGACAAAAATGAAATACGTATTATTTGAAACCAATATGACTTAATAAAAAAAGAAGATGATATAACCAGAAAAAAAAGGACTCAAAATCAATGATGTGAAAATATATAACAAGGTACTTTATTCTTTTTTTGTTTTAACTAAAGACAATTTTCTAATTATAGTGTAGGGTTTATCTTGAAGGAAATAAGTACATTTTACTAATTTTACGAACAATATTATATGTTTTCTTCTTACAAATAAAAATAAAAATAAGTAGTACTTAATATCAGCACGTTCCCTTTAAACTAAGATTTCTAGATAGCTATAAATTCAGTATCAGAAGAATTTAAAAAGACTAAAAATCTAACTTTTTTTTTAATTTTGATTCAAGTTCAATGTAGAAGTACATATTTATTTCATATTTCTTTTCAGTACTTAATTGTATCTTATCTTTTTCCAGACAAAAATGAAATACGTATTATTTGAAACCAAAATGGCTTTTAATAAAAAAGAAGATGATATAATTAGAAAACAAAATGGACTCAAAATCAATGATGTGAAAATATATAACAACGTACTTTATACTTTCTTTATTTTAACTAAAGACAATTTTCTGATTCCATTGTAGGATTTATCTTGAAGGAAATAAGTTCATTTTTCTAATTTTACGAACAATATTATATGTTTTCTTCTTATAAATAAAAATAAAAATAAGTAGTACTTAATATCATCAAGGTCTCTTTAAATAAAGTCTTCTAGGTAGCAATAAATTCATTATCAGAACAATTTAAAGACATAAATCAAACAATTTTTTAATTTTGATTCAAGATTAATGTAGAAGTACCTATTGTATTTATTCCATAGTACTTTTTAGTACTCAATTGCATCTTCTTGTAGAAAAATTGGCGTGATATTTGAAATTAACATGTAGTTAATGTTAGACATGAGACTTGATAAAAGAAGAAACTGGTAGAGGTGCCTCTGAAAAAATTTGCTTTGATTCGGTCCTGCTTTTGAGCACATCCTCGCCGTCGATGCAGCCATGCACTTCGTCTAGGCCGCGCACATACGCCCATGGTTTTTTTGGCCGCGTCACACACGACCATAGCTATTTCCCCCCTGCCAAACAACACCCCGCTTCCCGCTTCTAAAACCGACATTCAAACGGACTCCCCATCGCGTACCCGCGTAGATGCAACCTTCGCCGTCTATCTGAATTATTGCTATTGTCCCCCGTGCCATGTTGCCATTCCACGTCTTCTTCTTTTGTCGATCGTCCAATTGGACTCCACCTAAAATCTATGATGTGACTTTTTGTAGTGGATTTCTCTTTACTCAGTTAATGATTTGCTCATACTCCAATTGTTTAATTAGAAGAAGGTTCAAGGACTTGCAAATCTTCCAGTTATATCCTGAAGGGAGTTTTGGAACATCTATTTGCTGTCCAACGAAGTTGTCCAAACCAGACCAGTTTACATTTGACTGGGATTCAAATAAGCAATGGAAGCAAGTGAATGGGACTCCACTTGTTGTTCCCGGGCAAAAATGGGTGAGGCCGCGGCGGCAAAACGGCGATGGTCGGGCGCATGAAGCGCTGAGCCGGGGATCTCGAAAATTTTCGGCGGCCCCGAGTGAGGCCAGTGACCTGGGCCTCGCAAGTCGAAACACATTGCGGCTTGCGACCCATTGCGGCGTTGTCTAGTTGGGTGAGGTGCGGATCGCACGGTCCGATGGCGAAGTGGGCTGCAGAAGAGACCGACCTCGAGCGCTGGCTGGCTCGGCGGTTCAGGATTACTCGACAAAAAGTCGAGATGGATGAAGATGAATTGGAACAGTTAGTCGGATGATCACTTTAAATTTTGTCAGTTCATTGCTTTCTTCATTGGAGACCTTTGGGGTTTGCCATCTTCATTTCGACGAAGTCCACTCCAGCCAAATTTAGTACTTTTCCTTGTACGTGTAAATTAAACATTATTAGAATATTAACGAAAAAACTGCTTTTAATAAATAACACATGGACTTATATGGAATAGCAGGTGGAAGTTCGAAGGTCTCAGATCAAACTTTTCCCCGGTAATTACACCCCTGACTAGAAATTTACACAGCAACGCCGAAGTAAAAAGCCTGTGCTGCATGAAAAATTAATTCAACCCTGGGCGGACCGAACACCGTAATTTTTATTAATGATCAAAAATCAATTAAGAATCGGCACGCCTCGACCATCTATTAACTTGGAACAATCAATTTTTGTTGCTTTTTTTGTAATTTCATACCAACATTAGTGGTCGGAGGTAATTTATCCACTAATTCGTTTTTTAACACGAATCATTTTAAAGCAGTTCAAGGAAAAAATGGACGTTCCTTCTTTTTTTTTATGTGTTGATGCCGAGGGGACTTTCATGAAAATCTTTAACGTGATTTTAATGTATATTAATTTTCATTCTCTTAGTATCCATAAAGAAAGTAGTACTTTAATGTGTAAAGAAGAAAGAGTGTGGAAACATTGATGGAAGGAACCACCTTTTACCACTTCATCCATGTCAAACATTTTGGCAGGTCATTTATAATTCTCTAATTCGTTTTTTCATGCAAAACCAACTTTAAAATCTCACCAAAACAATTAAAAAACACAAAAAAAAATTGAAACATTTATTATAGGTACCACGTCAGAGATTTTGGCAGGTGTACTACCGGACTATAATTATAATTTGTTAAAATACAGCTCAACAAAGCCTCCTGTTAATAAGCCTGTAATTAACAACGTTTGAACGTTCAATTTGTTCTGGCAGTTGAGGCCTTAACGGTCGTTATTCTGGGACGTAAGAGGCAATATGTTTATAAATATCTACATAATGGTACGATCGACAATAAAACGTAAGTTACATAGGGCAATGATTACTGAGTTGGGTAAACTCGGCGTATTGAATTATAACGTACAATGCTTATTCAAATCAAGTACCATCGAGATGCAGTACTGATACAAGATTGATGTATTTAAAGGGGGACAAGTTTTGAAGGCTGAAATTTTAATGTCCTTGTAACCAAACACTCAGGTTTATTAAATTAATCGGAATCTTGTTAACGAGATGAGTACAGTTACAATTTCACCTGGGTGATTTATAACATAATTAAATTGATGTATCGTCTGTGGCTTTTCTGTTTATTGGCAAATTAATTGTGGTCTTACTTAACGGGATCAATCAAAACCGACAATAATTATGCATTGTCACAATTAAGCTGTGCTAAACATGTGGTACCACCAAGGGGCAAAAAATCAATAAAACAGCTCCATTTTTTCTTTAAATTCGACCACCCACCACCTGAGATAGGTTCCAAACGCGATTGTTCTTCTGGTTAGATGATTTAATTAAGGGGGCTTTTAGTCGATGTTTTCGAGTGGTTTGAGCAGTACTGTACTGTTTATAGTCTCACAATCGGGTACTTGGGTGGGTTAATTGCCTTTTTCTAGTTAATAAATTACCGGAAAGCGGTGAAAATAATTGTGTGCAGTTGAAATCAGTTTGGGTTAATTAATTATTGGCTATTACTAGTTTCCCGAACGGACAACAAACCGATTAAAAATAATGGTGCGGTGAAATAACCCCGCAAATACTAATTAGAGAAAATTCTAATAAAACACTCATCAAAAATGAAAATAGCGGTATGATTAGCCATTGGCAATTCGACAAAAGTGGCACGCACACTTCCAAGAATAACAGTATGAATTAGTTATGAAGCTGATTCGAAGCTGCCTCGGACGAGACATAAAATCACTAATGACTTTTATGGCGGTAAATTTTCGATGAGAATGAAAACTGATATTTCAATTCGCCGCCTTTTTTCTGTGAGATATAATGACTTGCGATAAATTTCGTTTTTTATCTGAAAGTCTGTCAAGGGTGGTACCCAAGGCAAAAGGGTTGAGATGCAGCAGGTTACATGCACTATAAATTTATACCAGCGGGCGGGTTTCTATGCTTTTTTCTGAACCATGTGTGCATAAATTACAATATTAAACAAGTTTAAATTTCTGGATGTATTAGAACAATGTCATCAGACTGAAGGTACTTTCTACAGAGTCCATGTTATTTTGGCTTAATCAAACATTGTCCGCCATTTATTTGCTCATCGATAATATATTAAAGATAACCAAAGTAAGATGGCTGTTCTCTAGACGTTTCCATTATTTTTCTCCCGTATATATCTATCATCAAAGACAAAAATTGTTGGGTCTTTTCGATCGCATAGAATCCGTTCTTGTGTACGTCTAGTTCCAAGGCCATGGGAACGAGTGCAGCCACCCCGGACGATTTTTTTAAGCGAGATTTTTACCCTTTTTAGCCACTTGTCTCGCAGCCGGGTCAGGTCGAAAATCTGGCAGACACTCCCCCTCCACACCGCCCAGCCGCCCCGAGACAACGCACGCACAGAAATGCATTCCGCATTCTAGACGAAAGACACGATGCTTCAAGGTCCACGGCATGGGTTTGGAACGATGAGAAAATAATCTCCCGATTAAAGTTACAGTCCGATTTTTGGGTGCACCTGTACGGAATTTTTAAATCGACGTAAAATGGAAAATTGTCAAATATCCCCCAAAGCGAAACCTGGACCCAACAATTTTAAAAGGGTTTTGTGAAATTCGATACCAATACGTGCGGGTAAAAATTTGTGATACTTTGTAATGTATCAAATTTTCCCTTCCAACAATAATACAGTCCTCAGGTATCAAAAACCTGAATTAATATTAAATATTTTTTTACGAATAATTTGAATAATTACAGAATTCAGGGTTAATTAAAGGTTTGGGTTAAAATAGTGTCATTGAATGACACTTGGAAATTGGGTTAACACAATCAATACATCAAGATTACTAAGTTATTCACGAACGAATTTTGGGAAAGTTAAAATTAATCCATTTCAATGGTAGAGTTCAAAAAGTAACTTCCCAAATAAGGTATATAATTATCTGTCGCGTTGGTGGTGTATATAATTTATTTATTTGTGTCCTTTTAAGTATTCCATGTCCAAACTAGTATTAAATAGGATTACATACTATAGAAATAACCCTAAAAGTAAGGCGTTCTATTATCTAGTTATAATTGATGGTTTTATACTAATTGTGGTTTACATTGCAAAAAATATATTTTAAATTATTAGGTACTATAAAAAGTGGTTTTTGGTTTATGAGGTATTTGAATAGGTTTTTGAGTTACAATTTGATTATATTTATATTAAAGCTTTGAAAGCTTTTTCATGTTCTTTCTAATTATACTATTTTTTCTTACATTGAATTAAACTTTTTTTATTAAAATTGGTGTATTCAAGTGTTAGAGCTTTATAGGCTTAATGTACAGCTTTGGAGAAGATGATGTAAGTGATGAGGTTCCATTGGTTCAAAAGTAGTATTGAGAGCATTGAAGATGAACAACGTTAAGGTAATCTTGAAATCTACAACAATGAAGAAAGTAAGCAACATCACGAGTAAAGTCTTCGTCCAACATGATTGGAAATAGATCAGTCATTAAGCTGCAATGTATCAACCATTATGTCTTCATCCAATGAATTTTATCACGAAGTTCCCCATAAGTGAAATGAGTATAAAAATTAGGTGTTTGACAGATGCAAATTCTTCCCATGCATGCAATGCAAATCAGCTTTTTATTGTTCATATTTCATATGCTACGAAAAATGGTTGATTACGGTAACTTAGGAAAAGATGATGTAAGTGATGAGGTTCCATTGCTTCAAAAGTAGTATTAAGAGCATTGAAGATGAACAACATTAAGGTCATCTTGAAATCTACAACAGTGAAGAAAGTAAGCAACATAACGAGTAAAGTCCTCGTACAACAAGATTGGAAATAGATCAGTCATTAAGCTGCGATGAATCAACCATTATAGTCTTCATCCAATGAATTTTATCACAAAGTTCCCCATAAATGAAATGAGTGTAAAAATTAGGTGTTTGGCAGTTGCCAATTCTTCCCTTGCACGCAATGCAAGTCAACTTTTTATTGATTATATTTCATATGCCACGAAAAATGGTTCATTACGGTAACTTTGGAAAAGATGATGTAAGTGATGATGTTTCGTTGGTTCAAAAGTAGTATTGAGAGCATTGAAGATGAACAACGTCAAGGTGATCTTGAAATCTGCAACAGTGAAGAAAGTAAGCAACATCACGAGCAAAATCCTCGTATAAAATGATTGGAAATAGATCAGTCATTAAGCTGCGATGAATCAACCATTATAGTCTTCATCCAATGAATTTTATCACGAAGTTTCCCATAAGTAAAATGAGTAAAAAAATTAGGTGTTTGATAGATGCCAATTCTCCCCTTGCATGCAATGCAAATCAGCTTTTTATTGATCATATTTCATATGCCACGAAAAATGGTTAATTACAGTAACTTTGGAAAAGATGATGTAAGTGATGAGGTTCCATTGGTTCAAAAGTAATATTGAGAGCATTGAAGATGAACAACGTTAAGGTGATCTTGAAATCTGCAATAATGAAGAAATTAGGCAACATCAGGAGCAAAATCCTGGTTCAACATGATTGGAAATAGATCAGTCATTAAGCTGCAATGAATCAACCATTATAGTCTTCATCCAATGAATTTTATCACGAAGTTTCCCATAAGTAAAATGAGTAAAAAAATTAGGTGTTTGATAGATGCCAATTCTCCCCTTGCATGCAATGCAAATCAGCTTTTTATTGATCATATTTCATATGCCATGAAAAATGGTTGATTACAGTAACTTTGGAAAAGATGATGTAAGTGATGAGGTTCCGTTGGTTCAAAAGTAATATTGAGAGCATTGAAGATGAACAACGTTAAGGTGATCTTGAAATCTGCAATAATGAAGAAATTAGGCAACATCAGGAGCAAAATCCTGGTTCAACATGATTGGAAATAGTTCAGTCATTAAGCTGCAATGAATCAACAATTATAGTCTTCATCCAATGAATTTTATCACGAAGTTACTCATAAATGAAATGTGTATAAAAATTAGGTGTTTGACAGTTGCAAATTCTCCCCTTGCACGCAATGCAAATCAGCTTTTTATTGATTGTATTGCCACGAAAAATGGGTGATTGCGGTAACTCTCCTCTGTGTGGGCAACGGGATGAAGTTTTAACCTAAGAAAGAATTTACTTTTTTATATTTTAATGGACATTTATTCTATTGTCTTTCATTGCTCTCTGTGAACTTAATTCCAAAACAATCTTATTGTCAATTGCAATGTTAGTCATACTACAGAGACAAAATTACACAGAAAGTTTGTTATACCTACAGTAAAACATGGTGGAAGGCCAAAATTAAAGTAGTTACATTCATATCCATCTCCGAAAACTGATCTTCAAAGTGATAAATGATAAGTTCCATCTCATCCACCATATAGCCCAAATATTTCTCTTGTGAATATTATTTAAAGTAAACAGTTTCAAATAAAAGTAAAATTATTTCTTTTTAAACAAAATGTCAAAATATTTTACGAATACGAAGCAGCTGAATTAAAATCAGAACATCAGTTCCGAAAGTTCCAAACATAAATTAAGCGAAATTTACATCCGTCACGATTTAATCGTCGCCTGCGACTTTCTAATTCGACATGCGATTTTTTAAAATGTCAAAATGGTTAATTTAAATCACTGAATCGATTCCGTTGGCGTTGATTAATTCCAGCATTGTCCCGCCGTTGCGAAATCGGAATACAATTCGTCACGGTTATCTCCAATCGAAAACAAAATCGTGCATTCAAAACGCAAACGTTTTCCTTTTATTATTCATATTTAATTGTAAAACTGTGAAACGTGTCGGGATTATCTTGTGTTTGTGGAAACTGTTGCGACATAATTCATAACCGAAAAATAAATATGTCACGCTTATTTATTATATCCGTGGATGTGTCGCGTTGTCCGAAAACACTTACGCCACGTGAATTTTACCTGGTGCCTCTGCTGGAACAGTCGGCCAAAAGGGCCCAGCATCAAAAGCACACACAAAGGACATACAAATTCCACACAATTAAATCCTCATTTAAATTCATACAAAAAACGGCTCGTAAAAAAACAAATATGCATCCAAACGGCGAAGGACCGACGTTACGTAAATTTTCGTGAGGCCCTTCGCCCCCACCCACCCGCACTGCGTCTGGCTCTCGGAGGGTCAGCGGTAGATTAGGAACCGTGTAGGAGAAAACGAATTTGACACCCTCTAACCCTTGAGCGATAACCACCAGCGATTTGCGTCAAGTGATTTGTCTTTGGACGTGGGTGTTCATTCACATAAACTGGAACCATAACAGATATGATGGTGATCAATTTTATCTTCTGCATTATTATGCCTTGGTGGTTTAAACTCTTTGTGTCTTTAGAGCCGGCATATAAATATGAAGCATTTGATAAAGATTTTATCATAAAATCTTCATTTTCGTCGGCGACAAAGTTTCTCCATTTCTGTTACCTCAATAATTTGTAATTAATGTTCACAATTTTTGTTTCCTTTTTCTTCTTGGCTTTTAGCCCTTTTATATTTCCTGTTTTATTTTGTAGTTTTCGTACCTTTTTTGGTTAATATTCAGATAAAATTATTAATATTATTTCCAAATATTTTTAGATATTATATTATATTATAGTCTGGGTCATAACTCTTTTTCAATATCTTATAAGAATCAACCATTTAATAACTATAAACATAAACAATTCATTAAGAATTTTCACATTTATTTTTGTTTCTTAGATGGTTTGAGTTAAATTGTTTAGTTGGATGTTGGATGTTGATTAAGGAAGTATTAATAATACCATCACCAATATTTGGTGTGACTGGAAAATAATTCAAATGATAAATTTTTTCTTTGTTCTCTTAATATTTTGTAATTATTCTTCTAATATATATAAGAAGAATTTCCTAATCTTCTCTTATTCTGAATTATATTATTTAAATTAATTAGTCTAAGTTGGATGACATTTTTCTTTATTTTTTTTTTTTTACTAGTGTCTATTTTGGTGTGATTTGAAGGATGAATTTTATATTTCGTTTTTTAATATTTTTTAATTATTTTTCTAAAATTAAAAATAGATATTGGCAAATCTAGTCATTTAACATTTTCCTTTACTTATCATTTAAATTATTACTTTTTTAGTTTTTTTCTGTCCCTGTAACAATTTATTTTATTTCTCTTTTCTCAAACTTTTATTATTATATTATTTTTCTAAATATTAAAAAAAAATTCCATAATTTTCTATAGTCTATAATTTTCCTTTTAATTTTTTAACGCCTATTTTGGAGTGACTACAAAATAGTTTGAACGGCGAATTTTATCTTGTGTTCTCTTAATATTATGTAATTATTTTTCTAAAATAAAAAATAGCAGGGGTAGTAAATCAAGTTTTTTAAAATCTTTTTTACAATTGTCTATACTTTTCAATTAAATTTTTATTTTTTTAGTCTCTTTTCTGTCCTTATAACAATTTTTTGAAAATCTGTTTTGGTGTGACTACAAAATAATTTGAATGATGAATTTTAACTTCAGTTCTTTTAATAATTTGTAAATATTTTTCTAACATAAAAAGTAACATAGCAAGAATCAAGTTTCACTTAATTATATTTCTTCATTATATTCTATATTTTCATTTTAATTTCTTTTGTTCTTTTATACTCTTAATATTATATTTCTAAATTTTAAAAAAATATAAAACGTTTTCTAAATCAAAAGAAGTTTTGTATATTCTTCTATACATTTTCTCTATTCTAGATTCTTCTTTACTTCATTATCTCGATTTAATTAAGACTATTTAGTCAATGTTAAATCATAATTAAATAATATTATACTTGTTACTTTTAATTTAAGCTATTTGGAATAATTTCTTGTAAAAATCAACTAATCATAACTAGTTTCTTTTATTACGACTGCCCGATAAACAAACACATGGACAAACAACAGCAAATTAAGTGAATACAATTGATTGATCAAAATATTTTTCCGACCCTTATCAAGTCAAAATATTTATTCAACAAACGCCTCACCATAAGCTAATTGCGGACGCGTCCAAATCGAACGCGATGACCAAAAGAGTCAAAATCGCACGCCAAATTAGAAAGTCCGACGGTCTTCGGTGCCGTTAGGTTTGTCCGCGTAGGTGTCCGAAATTTTTCGGTGTGTGTGTGTAAATTTCGCCAGGCCACGTGCCTGACCCTTTTTCACAATGCATTGCGAAACAACGCCGAATACGGCAAACAATGTGATTATGTGCGTTAGGGTGCCCACACACGTGCACGTACCTTAAGCGCCGCCATTTTATTTAGCTAATTATGGGAATTTATTTGTCGGGACAATTAATAACTGTCGGGGAAATGGGATTAATTGTGGAGTAGTAATTTTAACGATTTACATAAACCACACAAATATGTTTACTGACTGATATCAATAGTAATGTTCATTATGTGTTGGAGGAAAAAATATAAATATATAAAATTGGGTATCAGAAATAGTAATAAATTTTTGGTTCTTGATTTATTTGGATACGATTTTATACTACATTCTCCCATTTTTATATTAAACTGTGTATATTATTTAAAAGCCATTTTATGCCTTTCCTAATCATGCCATTTACTTTTCTTTTTGGGTTTGAATCAGCTTCAGGTAACACAAGCATTATGATGAGAGTGGAGTTTTACATATTGATTACCTTCCAAGAGATAAAACGATCAATGCAACTCTCTACTTGACCAAGTTAATGAAAAACTTAGTCCATGAAGAGTTTTTTAGTTAATAGAAAAGGAGGTCTGCTTCTTCATGACAACGCAAGACCACAAGATTAGAAACTCACAAGAAGCCTCAAAATGTTAAATGAGAAGTTCCAACTTATCCACCATATAGTCCAGATATTTCTTCATGAAACTATTATTTATTTTTGATCCTTCTGAAGAGGAGATCTAACTTGAAATTGTCTTCAGTTTCAAGATTTTTTTCGTATAGGTTGTCATAAAATTATTGATTATAATGATTGAATAAAAGTTATTTTAAAGAATGTTGTGTTCATATGGAGTTAAACGTCAAAAATGTGGAGTACTTCTTCCGGTACCAAATTAGTTAAATCTATTCAAAACCATTGAGGGCAAAGCTAAAAAATTCACGTATAGCCAATTACGGTGATCAATTTGTACCGAGAAACAAACTAATGACGACAATTTTCGAAATTGGCCAAAATACCAGAACACCAATCGGAAATTTTTCCATATGCACGTCGCTAAATTACCCACATGGTCCCGTTCCGATTTCGTCACCGTCAACCGGTATTACTGCTTATTACCGATCATAATTTCCCCTCCCGGTACTTATGTCCATATGTATTTTTTTACGTTTAGTTCCACGCACAAATTTGCCACGCCAATGTGTCGAGTGGAGCCAACGTTTCGGTATCGGTTATTGAACCCGGTCGCCTTTAATCGCAACAAACTTATGCACGCTCGCTATCTCGTTCATAACCACGGAATTGGCCAATGGGATTGACGAAAATATTGTACAGTTGTAAACAACTCGGTCATGTTGACGTGACTTGTTAGTTGCATTGCAAATAGCTCGGTGACTAAAGCTGGTCACACACGTGCAACAACAACACAACGTACAGGCTGAAAAGTTACAGCAGTAACTGAAAAACTTCAAAATTAAATTTCTCAAAATGAGACAGATTTTTAATAATTGAATAGTTTGGGTAAAAAATAAAACTTCACGACAAATTTCAACAAATTGTTTATATTTTTTTTGTTTACTAATAAATGAAAAAATTTTGAATATAAATTTCTCAAAAAATAAAAAGCTTCCTATTAAAATAGATAGTTTAAATAAAATTTGAAGGCAGTAAAGTGTCAACAATCAGTTGAAAATTGTTTATAATTATTTCTTAGCAATAAAACAAAAAACTAAAAAATTTCTCAAAATACGACATAATGTGATTTTCAAATTGAATCGTTTTAATAAAATTGAAGAAATTCTAATAATTAGACGAAAAACAATTTAAAATATACAATTTCTCAAAATACGATATAATGTGGTTTTTAAATTGAATAGTTTTAATAAAATTGAAGAAATTCTAATAATAAGTCGAAAAGCAATTTAAAATAATTCCACATTAAATTTTTCAAGATATGATATTTAAAACAAAAATGTCCTCTAGTTTGAATAAAAATGGAGACTATATAGCTTCAACAATTAGTCGAAAATTGTTTATAATTATTTATTTAAAAATAATTTAAAATAAATCTGAATTAAATTTATCAACATGTAATATTTTAAAAAAAAAATGTTTCCTCATAAATTAGGTAGTTTGAATTAAAATGGAGACTGAAAAATTCCAACAATTAGTCGAAAATTACAAAAAATTGTAATTTTTTATTTAACAATAACTATCATTATTAAATCTACAATCAATTTTTAAGATGTAAAAATATTTCCTCATAAATTGGATAGTTTGAATAGAAATGGGGATTGTAAAGTTCCAACAATTAGATGTTCTAATTTTTTATTTAATAATAATTAAAATAATGAATAATCAACATTAAAAATTGTTTTTAATTTTTTATTTAACAATAATTTAAAAAAATACATTAATTTTTTAGAAACGTAATATCATTTTAACAAAAATCCTAAATGGGACAATTTGAATAAAAATGGAGACTGTAAACTACTAACAATTAGTTGAAAATTATTGTATTGTTTATAGTTTTTTTTAACAATAATTTAAAAAAATCTACACTAAATTTCTCAAGTTGTGAAACTATTTTAACATAAATTTTCACCCATTAATTGGATAATTTGAATAAATTCCAACATTTAATCGAAAATTGTTTATAATTTTTTATTTAATAAAAATTTTAAAAAATTCTACATATCACAAGATCTATTTTTTTTTAACAAAAATATTTAAACATAAATAGGATAGTTTGAATAAAAATGGCGATTGTAAAGTTCCAACAATTAGTTGAAAATTGTTCTAATTTTGTATTTAATAATAATTAAAAAAATTCTAAATTAAATTTCTCAAAATGTGAAATTATTTAACAAACATTTTCACCCATACATTTGATAATTTGAATAACCAACATTTAATCGAAAATTGTTTATAATTTTTTATTTAACAATAATTTAAAGAAAAATACATTAAATTTGTCGAGACGTGATATCATTTTAACAAAAATTTTTCACCCATAAATGGAACATTTAAACTACCGACAATTAGTTGAAAATTGTTTATAATTTTTCTTAACAATAATTTGAAAAAATCTACATTAAATTTGTCAAGATGTGAAATTATTTTAACATAAATTTCCACCCATAAATTGGATAATTTGAGTAAATTTCAACATTTAATCGAAAATTGTTTGTAATTTTTTATTTAATAAAAATTTTAAAAAATTCTACATTAAATTTGACAAGATCTAATTTTTCAACAAAAATATTTTCTCATAAATTCGATAGTTTGAATAAAAATGACGATTGTAAAGTTCCTACAATTAGTTGAAAATTGTTCTAATTTTTTATTTAACAATAATTAAAAAAATTCTACATTAAATTCTCAAAATATGAAATTATTTAACAAAAATTTTCACCGATAAATTTAAAAATTTGAATAACCGACATTTAATCGAAAATTGTTTATAATTTTTTTAACAAATAATTTTAAAAAAATACATTAAATTTCTCGGGACGTGATATTATTTTAACAAAAATCTTTCACCCATGAACGGGACAATTTGAATGAAAATGGAGACTATAACTATCAACAGTTAGTTGAAAATTGTTTATAATTTTTATTAACAATAATTTAAAAAAATCTACATTAAATTTCTCAAGATGTGAAATTATTTTAACATAAATTTTCAACCATCAATTGCATAATTTGAATAAATTTCAACATTTAATCGAAAATTGTTTATAATTTTTTATTTAATAAAAATTTTTAAAAATTTCTCATTATATTTCACAATATCTATTTTTTAACAAAAATATTTTGTCATAAATTGAATAGTGAATAAAAATGTAAAGTTCCAACAATTAGTTGAAAATTGTTCTAATATTTTATTTAATAATAATTAAAAATTCTAAATTAAATTTCTCAAAATGTGAAATTATTTAACAAAAATTTTCACCTATAAATTTCTCAAGATGTGATTTAAAAAAAAAAGTTTTCCCATAAAATGCATAATTTAAATAAAAATGGTCCCACTAATTAATCGAAAATTATTTATAATTTTTTAATAATAATAATAATAAAAAATATATTAAATTTCGGATGTACATTTAAATAAATCTTATAAATTCATTAGTTTTTAACGAAATTATGCATATTTCAAAAGAGTATCAATGAAACAATTTATTTCCTAAAAACAAAAATAAGTGTCTAATAAATTTGTCGATGGGCAACATATTTCAGTATCACAAAAATTTATAATCTTGACCAAAATCGACCGGTCGATTTGAAGCGGAATAGGGCCATTAGTATATATTTACATATGTGTATGGTATATGTTCGTAATGATAATTTATGTGATTCCCCGGCTTAATTTCTATAAAAGGCAATAGCTAAATAGTGTTGTAATTCTCTAAATATCATAATACCGATTTATGATGCAGTTCTGTGCGCATCTGTATCATTTTATAGGCTTTTATACAAATATATTGCAGGTGACATTGAATAAATTGAAAATACAACACGAAACGAATATTTTTTATTCATTTTTCACTGAAATAAACTAAATTAATAACATAGTTATTGGCATTTAAAAAAGGGCAACCTCCTTAACAATTATCTACTTATACCACGTTTATCTTATTATTTCAGGCTAATTTATTTCAAAACTTACATTCCAAACAGAGTCACACTTTCTGCTAATCTAACTTTAATTACGTCCAACTAAACATGTAATTATTTTGTTTGCGGAGCCCACTTAAAACTTAATAGGATGCAATTATTCTATTCGAAATACTAATAATTAGAAACGAATACGTTTCACGAATAATTTACATATTCATACGACTAAAATTAGAAAAAATAATCTACTTCCTTTTTAAAAATAGCATGTACGCCGAATGGCCGGGTGCATTGAACTTTTCGCGAAGACGAACCGACCCATTGAAAATCAGGAAGCGCATTTTAAAGTGCACACTTTCGAATTGCTTCTGTCTTGGCTCACGGATGTGGCTATTGATATCGTAAAAATAGATGCGCTTCTTCTAGGAATACGCGTCCGCGGGATAAACTCGATTTTCATTCGGGGTAAACAGGAAACACTATTTTAATTTCGTGTAAATAAAGTCTTCACAACCGATTAATCAATCGTTATACGTGATGACTCGTTAAAATCAACATTGCTAAAAACTCCAACGGCTTCGTAATTGATGAATTGGAACGACGACCAACGTGACGAACAAGAAACGATCGAATTTCCTGATCACATATGCCAAACCCGAAACTAACTGTAAACCTTAACAAACATATGCGAAGCGAAAATGCGGTCTCGTCCGGCTAATTGGATAGAAAGTATCCGTCGAGATGAGAACGGCTGATATCTTTGCTATCTGGCCCAGAACAAAATTGCATTCGACTAACGGGACCCGATCAAATCTACTATAAATCGCCACGCACCCAACAAAAAAATAATAACAACGCCAAAAAGGGTTCGCAACCCGTTTCCAAGTTTGGGACCGTGGGAATACGGATTTCGCTACCTGTTTTTTAAATTTTTAATGGGTTAAAATAGACTAAACAAAACGGTACTTTGGCAAAGGATGTAATTAGTTAGGTGGGTTTTGGTTTATGGGTGTCTAAATCAACGTTATTGCACAGATGGACACTTGCACAATGACAATGATGAGAATGGGAGATTCTATTAAGGCTAAGGTTTTAATCTTACAGTTTTTTCTGGTTTAGTAATTGTACGTTAGTTTGTAATCGAATTGTGTCTAATTAGATTCTGTGGTCATTTAGGACTTTGATAAATTATTTATTTAATTTAAAATTATATTGGTACAACTAGTTTTGGCAACATTTTAATTAAAAAAGAAAAAAAACTTTTGAATAGAATTGAAATTTGTATCTTAAGTATATTTTCAACAAATTTCAAATCATAAGTTTTTGATGAAACAAAAATATTTCGTTTATTTTTGATGATAAATGATATCTACTAAATTGTAAATAGAAACAAAATTTCTATTTTAGGTATTCAGCATATTTCAAACACCAAGTTTTGATAAAACAAAATTATTTATTTTATTTGTGTTGTGTGTTTTATTTTTATCAGTTCAGAAGATATTTGAATGATAGTGAAACAATGTGTCGTGAATAATATTAAAATATCTTCTAAATTATGAATAAAAACAATATTTTATTAGGTATATTTTCAGCATATTTCAAACACCAAGTTTTAATGAAACAAAAGTATTTATTTTATTTTTGTTAAGTGTCTTATTTTTATGAATTCAGAAGATATTTGAATGATGGTGAAATAATGTGTTGTGAATAATATTAAAGTAGCTTCTAAATTATGAATAGAAACAATATTTTTATTATAGGTATATTTTCAGCATATTTCAAATACCAAGTTTTGATAAAACAAAAGTATTTATTTTGTTTTTGTTGTGTGCTTTATTTTTACGAGTTCAGAAGATATTTAAATGTTAGTGAAACAATGTGTCGTGAATAGTATTAAAATATCTTCCAAATTATGAATAGAAACAATATTTTATTAGGTATATTTTCAGCATATTTCAAACACCAAATTTTAATGAAACAAAAGTATTTATTTTATTTTTGTTGAGTGTCTTATTTTTCTGAATTAAAAAGAAATTTGAATGACAGTGAAACAATGTGTTGTGAATAATATTAAATTAGCTTCTAAATTATGAATAGAAACAATATTTTTATTGTAGGTATATTTTCAGCATATTTCAAACACCAAATTTTAATGAAACAAAAGTATTTATTTTGTTTTTGTTGTGTATTTTATTTTTATGAGTTCAGAAGATATTTAAATGATAGTGAAACAATGTGTCGTGAATAATATTAAAGTATCTTCCAAATTATGAATAGAAACAATATTTTATTAGGTATATTTTCAGCATATTTCAAACACCAAATTTTAATGAAACAAAAGTATTTATTTTATTTTTGTTGAGTGTCTTATTTTTCTGAATTAAAAAGATATTTGAATGTCAGTGAAACAATGTGTTGTGAATAATATTAAATTAGCTTCTAAATTATGAATAGAAACAACATTTTTATTATAGGTATATTTTCAGCATATTTCAAACACCAAGTTTTGATAAATCAAAAGTATTT
This sequence comes from Aethina tumida, assembly GCF_024364675.1. NCBI lineage: Eukaryota > Metazoa > Arthropoda > Insecta > Coleoptera > Nitidulidae > Aethina > Aethina tumida. The sequence continues at coordinate 5,413,902 of NC_065441.1, forward strand.
ATTTTGTTTTTGTTGTGTGTTTTATTTTTATGAGTTCAGAAGATATTTGAATGACAATGAAACAATGTGTCGTGAATAATATTAAAGTATCTTCTAAATTATGAATAGAAACAATATTTTTATTAGGTATATTTTCAGCATATTTCAAACACTAAGTTTTAATGAAACAAAAGTATTTATTTAATTTTTGTTAAGTCTCTTATTTTTATGAATTCAGAAGATATTTGAATGACAGTGAAACAATGTGTTCTGAATAATATTAAATTAGCTTCTAAATTATGAATAGAAACAATATTTTTATTATAGGTATATTTTCAGTATATTTCAAACACCAAGTTTTGATAAAACAAAAGTATTTATTTTGTTTTTGTTGTGTGTTTTATTTTTATGAATTCAGAAGATTTTTAAATAATAGTGAAACAATGTGTCGTGAATAATATTAAAATATCTTCCAAATTATGAATAGAAACAATATTTTATTAAGCATATTTTCAGCATATTTCAAACATCAAGTTTTAATGAAACAAAAGTATTTATTTTATTTTTGTTAATTGTTTTATTTTTATGAATTCAGAAGATATTTGAATGACAGTGAAATAATGTGTTGTGAATAATATTAAATTAGCTTCTAAATTATGAATAGAAACAATATTTTTATTATAGGTATATTTTCAGCATATTTCAAACACCAAGTTTTAATAAAACAAAAGTATTTATTTTGTTTTTGATGTGTTTTATTCTTATGAGTTCAGAAGATATTTAAATGATAGTGAAACAATATGTCGTGAATAATATTAAAGTATCTTCCAAATTATGAATAGAAACAATATTTTATTAGGTATATTTTCAGCATATTTCAAACAACAAGTTTTAATGAAATGAAAGTATTTATATTATTTTTGTTAAGTGTCTTTTTTATGAATTCAGAAGATATTTGAATGACAGTGAAACAATGTGTTGTGAATAATATTAAAGTAGCTTCTAAATTATGAATAGAAACAATATTTTTATTATAGATACATTTTCAGCATGTTTCAAACTCCAAATTTTAATGAAACAAAAGTATTTATTTTATTTTTGTTGAGTGTCTTATTTTTATGAATTCAGAAGATATTTGAATAAAAGTGAAACAATATGTTATGAATAATATTATTATGAATAAAAATAAAATTTTTATTTTAAATATATTTTCTACATAATTATTACTTCTGAAAATGTTTGAGTAATAGTTGAACAAGTTATGTATAGTAGAAATAAGATTCAACGTTTTTTTATTTAATGTTTCTTTCTTTTTCCTTTAATTTACTTATATCAATAATATAAAAGCTTTCTCATTCTACGAATTGTAAATAAGATTGCTTCAAAGTCTGTAAAACCCTTCAAAACCTAAATTTGAAAAATTAGTTTAGAAAAATGATGAAGCGCTTGTCAAAATGCAAATCGCCATAACCCGGATCCCGTTGTCCGAAATGGGTTCTCGCCTCACGCATAAATTGCCCAACGTCAAACACCGGTTACGAAATGGCAGGTAGAGAACCGTGCAATGCGAAGAATGTGTTTGTTTTTTTCGCGTTCGGCATTCGTAAACATTTCGATAATCGGAATTGGCCGTTGGGCAACGTTCCTCCATCCACGGGCAACCAAGAACGGGCCAACGACCTTCGTATCCCGAAACCATACGCAGAATCCTTTCGCGGGTGACCGAAAATAGTCGCCGCTTCCAAATGCAATCAAACGGCGTTTCGACGCTTTTTTTTTTCACGTTACGATGTAATTTTAGAACGTAATGCGCGTTGTGCATAAACACGGGCGGTATTTTTAGAGGCGGACGCAAGTTCAATGTGATATGTTATGGGGCCGTTTGGAATATTGTCGGCGATACGAGTCATTTGTATTTTGGGACCTTCACGATTATTAGCTGGATTTATTGGGCAGAAAAAATAACTGCTGAAGGTGGCGACTTGATTGGAGAAGTCAAAAATATACCTGGGAGTCTTCAGCACATCACTTAATAGTTTCCTAACGTTTCTTTGATGTCATCTAGCTTACTAACGGCTCAGTTTTATTGGAGCTGATTCAGAACTTGAAGACATTAACGTGAAATGTAATGGCTAATTAATAAAACTCCATCACCAATTTCATGATACTTATTTTATCTTTGACGGGCACTTTCTTGAGGATGATATTCATCAAACTGCTAATGGCTCAATTTTATTGCAACTGATTTAAAACTTGAAAAGATTAACTAAAAATGTTATGAGTAATGAATAAAACTCTATTACCATGTTGATGATTTTATCAAGATGTCTTCAAACTACTACTAGTGGCTTAGTTTTATTACAGTTGATTCAAAACTTGAAGATTTTACTTAAAAATGTAATAAGTAATTAATAAAACTCCATTACTAACTTTATGTTAGTAATTTTATCTTTGATGAATACTTCCATGATGGTGAGTTTATCAAGATGTCTTCAAACTACTAGTAATGGCTCAGTTTTATTGCAGCTGATTCAAAATTTGAAAACCTTAACTAAAAATGTTATGAGTAATTAATAAAACTCAATCACCACCTTCATGTTACTAATTTTGTCTTTGATGAATACCTCCATGATGCTGAGTTTATCAAGATGTCTTCAAACTACTACTAATGGCTCAGTTTTATTGCACCTGATTCAAAATTTGAAAACCTTAACTAAAAATGTTATAAATAATTAATAAAATTCAATCACAACCTTCGTGTTACTAATTTTGTTTTTGATGGGTACCTTCATGTTGATGATTTTATCAAGATGTCTTTAAACTACTTCTAGTGGCTTAGTTTTATTGCAATTGATATAAAACTTGAAAATTTTAATTAAAAATATAATAAGTAATTAATAAAACTCCATCACCAACTTTATGTTAGTAATTTTATCTTTGATGAATACCTTCATGATGGTGAGTTTATCAAGGTGTCTTCAAATTACTACTAATGGCTCAGTTTTATTGCAGCTGATTCAAAATTTGAAAACCTTAACTAAAAATGTTATGAGTAATTAATAAAACTCAATCACCACTTTCATGTTACTAATTTTGTCTCTGATGAATACCTCCATGATGGTGAGTTTATCAAGATGTCTTCAAACCACGACTAATGGTTCAATTTTAATGCAGCTGATTCAAAACTTAACTAAAACTTAAGACCTTAATTAAAAATTTTATAAGTAATTAATAAAATTCTCAGTTGATTTAAAACTTGAAGATCTTAACAAAAATGTTATCAATAACATTCTACCACTGCCTACATGTTACTAATTTTATTAAGGTGTCTTCAAACTATTACTAAGGGCTCAGTTTTAATGCAATTGAATTAAAACTTGAAGACAATTAATCAAAAATATAATGAAGGGCTTCATCACATCTTCAAATTTTTCTTTGATGAGTTTATATTACCACAAAAATTCATTGATCTATAATATTTTATAATTGCCAGCTTTAATAATCTCTCACGATTGGCCCTCAAATATCATAAATTGCCAATAACAATTTAATCTACTGGCCGATTTATCAAATAAAAAAATACTGGTAGGTATTATGCAAGTTTACATAATGCATTCTGCTAGTTGCTCATACACAATCCGAAAGATAATATCGCCCTTATTGTTAAAATTCACGGTCATTTTTTATGTAATTGATTCGAGGAACTAAGAATATGGGCCTCATTTTGGACCACGCTCCCAATTTATACGATATTGTGTGTGTCTGGTGTCAGATCGTCCCGCATCGCTAAAACCCCAGACAACAAAAGGCTTTATTCGCTCAATGGGGCTCTAATCAGACGCGGTTTTAGCCGTTTTTTTTAAGGGGAGCTGCGGGTGGAACCGAAAAAATGTGCTGTCTGTCTGGGGGATTAATTAATTTATTGATGGTGTGGATGGATGAATTGCTGTTACTGTTTTGATGATGGTGGTAGGGTGAAATAAAGATGCTAAAGACCTTGACCTGCATCAAAATTATTATGAAAAAGACAAAATTTTAATTGATAACTTTCATAACATTTATTAAATAATTAATTAATATTCAGTTATGCATGTAGAAACTGCCATTTAATTCCTGAGATGAAACAGAAATTTGCACCTTTATGAAGATATTTAATGCTTAAAACCGATTATATTAATTAAATGCCACAAAAACTACACGATGGTTATTAAATCATTCAACCTCAATCACTGATATACGATTTGTTCCTTAATTAAACCCACAAACCGCCAATTATGAACAGCTGGCCACAAAATGACAACATGCCCGATATCGACACAATTAAAACAAAACAAAAAACGTATCATTCTGCGGATGTGCGGAGGACTAAGAGCCGCGACCAAAAAACATATGGTGAATTAAAAATGTGGGACGATCTGCAGGTGCCTTTTTTCCCATAACCCTTCCATTGGCCTAGTTCTCTAATGAGTCGGGATGAAAAGGGTTTGCACAGATTGCCTAATCTTACGACAATCAATCCTTTTTTCTAACCCATTACAACGTGCAGGTAATATATCTGATAGATCTTTTCCCCCTTTATTTTTTGGGTTAATTGGTTTCGAGATTGCTGAAACATGCGGTTCTACTTTTACAGTTAGGTTTGACTTTTCAGGTGGTTTTTGTATTTGTGTCTTTGGGTCATCATTGTTGGGGTTAATATTTAATTGCTGCTGAAGACTATTTGATACCAAACAATAGATCTAACTTTTTACTGTTCATAAGTAATGATGATTAAGGAAGTGGACTTCTGGATCAATACTTTATACATTATGGAAAGCTAGTTAAAAATCCTACCTATGATTAATAAACCTACAAGGAAACACTTTTATTTGCAACATGAAATCATTAATTCTGTAGTAACTGTAATTGTTCTTTGAAACAGTATAATTTAATATGCAACATGAAAGGCACCAATTAACTTATTATTAAAAATTAATAAATTTTAAAGGCATTATTTTATTTCTCAATAATTCATCGCATTTACAGAACTAATTATGGTACACCCTAAAAGTATCCTTATATTACATTTTAATCGTACCAATTTTTGCCAATTTTGCAGGTGAACCGGAAGCCAAAACCATTATTTTCAGTCGCAAAACTTTTACGTCCATAATTATTAGGGCAAAGACTGAAGAATTTAAAACTGTGTGATCTTCACGCGTGGAGAAAGTAAACATAAAAAATGCGCCATCAAAAATTCACATCGTGGACAATTTGTTTCCATTATCTCCAGAAGTTACGCATCCATAATTCCCGAACATTATCCGATTATCATAAACTAAACGCGTAGCCGAGAGACGGCCGTTAGGATTGTCTCTTTAAATTGGTATGTGACTAATTTGATAAAAACGAAATAAGGTAGATAGTGCGTGTGTGTGGACGTATAAATGAAGCAGGTGCGTCATAAACAGGTGAGACATGCGTTTCTCTTGTAAGGTGCACATGCACCTTTTAAAAAGCAATCCTTTAAGAAATTTATGTGGGAACACATCGTAAAATGTGCATTTACGATTTTTGTCTAATGATTTAATGACGGCGACCTTGAATGTGGACTTTTGAAGGAGTTTTGATGGAGCATGAGCATGTGGAAGCGGTGTAGTAGATTATTGATGGGATGTCAATGGTAGATAATAACCGGTCGTGGACGTATAATTCGAATGTCCACCTAATCTAACCATCAATGTCGATCCTCCATCTTCATTCCATCGAATCACATGTACAAAATGCGATTTCGCATGACAGTCTAAATAAGTAATTCGTGGTAAATTTACCCATTGTTTGTATTCACATTCCCATGGGCGAGGACGGCCATACATTATTAAAAAATCAATTTCACTAAATATTGCTGGCAGAATTTTTAATAAATAGCAAACACGTCAACCACAAGAATTTGTAACGTGCCTGCTTATCGATTGCCATTTACCGCCGGTAAATTGTTAGAAAACCCATTGTGCACAGCAACATTAAATATTTATGGAGGCGGGGGTGTGCCGGTAAACATGAAACATTTGATTGAATAGTAAATAGTGTTGTGAAAAAACAAAACTGGAGCAACGTGGACTTTGCACGCATATTTTTTTATTAAAAATATATATACAACAACAATTTGTCAGTTGTTTGGGGCAACGAGACTAATAATTTATTGATCGATCGACTTTTTATAACCAATACATGAAAAACATTGTTTTGGCTTCTTTGTTTCGACTTTCTGGGTCAAACATATTATGGATTGATTCATAGAGAAAACGAAAACACACCTAAAACACTTTCGTTTAGTTCTTTTATTTAAAATTTCCTGATGAGGATCTGTGACTAAAGAAGGGGAAATACAACTTGGAAAAAAACTGGAGCAAAATAATCACTTAACAGCAAATTGTCAGTTGTTCAGTGTAACAAGCCTAATATATTTTTTATTGATTGTTCTTTTACAATCATTACATATGTTAAAAAAATGGTTTTGTCCTTTTTGTTTGGTTTCTATAGGATTAGCATATTATGTATTGATTCATATTGATAATGGAGAAATTCGTCTATTTTCTTCCTTTACTTAAATATCAGAAACATAAATTTAATAAATTTGAAAGAATAAATCTGGAGCAAAATGAACTTTGCACATAAACTCTTTTATTAAAAGTTATATTCCTTCAACAATGAATTATTTGTTTAGTATATGACGAAAACTATTGTGTCTTTTCGCTTTATAGGTCAAACATATTGTAGATTGTTTATTTATGAGAACAGAAAAACATATCAAATTCTTTTATTTGATTCTTTTAAGTAAAATCCTCAAATAATATGAGTGATTAAAGTCAAAAAGTCAAAGTCATAATTAATAAAACATGAAAGAAAAAATGAAAAACAAAATGAACTTTGCACACAGTTATATCCTTTAACGAGTTATTTGTTTAGTATAACAAGTCTAATATTTTACAACTAGTATATGAAGAAAACTGTTGTCTTCTGTATTCCTTGTTTAAAAGTTTCACTTATGGATTGTTTATTCCTAAAAACAGAAATACATCTCAAACTCTTTCATTTGATTCCTTTAAGTAAAATCCTTAAAGAAGTAAGAGTCATTAAGGAAGAGAAAGTCAAAATTAATAAAACTTTAAAGGAAAAATCTGAAGCAACATGAACTTTCATGTATATTCTTCTATTAAAAAATTATATTCAGCAAGAACTTGTCAATTATCTAGTGTATCAAGTTTAATAATTTACTGTTTAATGGACTTTTTTAACTAGTACATGAAAAAATTTTTTTGGCCTCTTTCTTTCGCCTGTATAGGTCAAGTACCTTGTGAATTGATTCAAATTGACACTCCTCATACTCTTCAATTTGCTTCTTTTAGGATACACTCTTAAAACTATTTCCTTTGCTTCATTTACTTGAAATTGTGAGTGATCAAAGAAAAGAAAGTAAAATTAGTAAAAAACTTTACACATTTTTTAAAAACTATTTATAGTTGTCCAATATTTCACTTATTGATTGATCGACGTTGATTATTTTATAACTATCTTCTTTATTTCGTTTATCTAGGTTAAGCAAATAATGAATTTATTCATACTAGAAACGGAAATGCTCCCAAAAAACTTTCGTTTGGTTCATTTGCTTAAAGCCTTCAACTAAGCATCAGTAATTAAAGAATATGAAGCCAAATTAACAATATAACTTGAAATGGAGTACTCAGTTTTTCATTGATAATCTAACTAAGACAGTGAACTGAAGAGCCACGACACAAACAAAAATAGAAATGCAACCTTGTGGACGGTTATGACACCGATCGCAACAATCAAAAGCTCCTCATTGACATTTAAAACACCGCTTTCCTCGCATTTTACCAATGCAAAACATCATCGCTTGACCTTTTGCGTGGCCGAAAAACATTCGCCAGCCGTTTTCAAATCGCCGTGACGCAACCGCTTTCGCCGCACCGAAAAATTCACGTGGTCCGCTCTCACGACTTTTTAGAATTCGCAACCCACCGCCACTCATTCAATTAATTCACTCTCACAAAGTTGCCACATAATAAAATGGTAAACAAGCGAATTTCGGTCGGTCGCAATAGTTTTAGTAACGTGAATAATTTATTACATAAACGTTGTTGATGGTCTTGAAGTTATTGGCTTTGGTTGGTATAAATCATGTGAAAACAAATTGGGCTAATTATTGCACGGAATAAGTGTTCCAATTTAATTTAATAACAGTTTTGATGCAGTGGAAGGCTATTATAGCCATTATAGGAAATTGCCATGGAACTACTAGTACGTTGGTCATAATTTAACACCGTTTTGGGCCTAACAAATTCCGTTCTCCTATCTAAACTGTCTGCTGTAAATTGAAAAACTGTGTCATTGTATCTTAAAATGGTACTTTGAATTAATTATAAACATTCGCGTACGCACTTTCAGGCGTTCCACCAAATTTTAATTGGGCTTCATTTTGAAATAAGAACTTTCAAATTCACTCATCCGCAAAATGGGATTAATAACTTGAGTCCGAAAGGCCATAAATTGTTCCATGATCGGTTTACGACGCATACTTTCAACGCCTAAGGAAGCTCAACCCTCGTCTGGCTGATAAACATGCACAACTTGTACAAATACACACAGCCAGTATTTAATTTGTCATGGTTTCTTTCCTGCTGAACATCTTGGCCGGAAGATGTGAATTGTTGTGAAGGGTTATGTTCGTTGTGTGAAAAGGATGCCATCAACCGAGCCACCGGAGGCGGAGGGGAATTAAATAACGATAAACCGGCAGACCTTGGTTCTTGATGCACCAGACGCCAGCGTTGCCTATTTTCATCACGACGCACCAACCATGAGATCTGCCAAGACATGCATATGTTAGGAATTATTCTTTAGGAATGGAACGGAGTGTAAGAAAGTACTTTTAGTTGTTGGTTTGGTGACAAAGAGCAATTTATACCTTTAAGGGTTGTCAAGAAGTCACAACTCTTCCTCTGTTAAGATTATTTCTTAGTTTCATACTTCATAAATTTTGAGTTTAACTCTTTTAGATGAAGAGACAATAAAATTAATCAAATATTGAAGCACATCAAACGTTGTAATTACTGCAAACAAATAAATAAAACGATTCAGTTGGGTTGTTGTCGGAGGAGCCCAAACAATCGTCTGTTGAGTTAACTTAATTAATGGATTTCGGGAATTGTCGGCCACGCACAATGGACGACGGCATCGAATTTATTTCGGTGGCGTATCAGTGAACAATGCAGCGAAACATTGTCACGCATGGAACGACACCGTCTGCATTTTTTGGGATTAAAAAAAGGCGAGGCGCGCTCCTCGTCCATGACAAAAGTCGTACGTGGTTGCCAGACTTTGGTCTGGCATGGCTGAAGAGGAAGTTTGTGGTGATACTTTGATTAAACTTGTAAAACTCATTACCGTTAAGAAGGTCAGTTTCCGGCAAAATGAACGAAGTGGAAGACTTCAATTTATTTTAATAATTACTTTGAATGTTACCTGTTGGTTACTGAATCAATTTTACCCTTGTGGGGTAAAGCCATTATCTAAAATTACAATCCAAATTTGAATATAATACGAAAAGGAATTTGCCTTAATGTCATTCGCACAGATTTTTATCAGCTTCGAATCGTATCCGATTCAATTATGCAAAATACAGGAAGATGGCGGATACCCACGGCTAAGGTTAAGGTTAAAAAGTATTGTCAAGACAATGGCGAACAGTTTTTACGATGAAGTCGAGTTCAATGGTTTTCAAAACTGCAAATTTATAAGCAGGGCAAACGAACTTGGATCAATTAGAATTTTAAATTTGGTCATTTGTGTGGACCATTTTGCATTATTATGAACCTTCATTAACACAATTTATTGGCCGAAACTAAAGATATCTGCATTGTATTTTAATTTATTCGTCAAGTTTTACAAAATCACGGCCATAAAAATTAATGAAAACATAAACAATCGGTGAGACTTAAATTTTTAGCAACCATTGCGTTGCCTTTATGGCTACGTGGCTGTAAAACGCAGACAGCAAAACAACGTATTCTTCTGCGGCCTTGAAAACAAACCACCACAGTTTTAAACACTTATCACGTATCTTAATGTTGGGCCGACATAAAGGTTTCTCCGAAATTGTAATTTTTCCCCATTTAAAACGTTTATCGCATATTAACCCATCGCAGAATATTCTGTAGATACCCATCAGCCGAAAATTATCCACGCACATTAACCAACGTCGTACGAAATTGGTTCATCAATCTGAATCGTTTAATTTACATTTTACGGCTACCAGAAATAATTTTAATAACACACATTCGGAAAAAAAGGAAAGTAGGTATCAGGTGGTTCCAAAATAAGGGCGTACCTGCCATATAGGGAAGTCGAGACCCTTTTCAAACGGTCGTGCACCTGAAGCGCTGTCATTTGTAACTTTATAGGCGAATTGGTATTAAAAATGGATAATCTATTGTAGCATTGGCTAAATTAATGACGTACAAGGTTTAAATTTATTACAACAGCCAAACCTTAAAATAAAACCGACTTGCAAAAGGATTAACAGTTCCATAACACTCAATGGTGTTTAAATCATTGTTAAATACTCCGTGACCAATTGATTGTGGTGATTTTCGAGGGTTGGACCCCGGGGGATGCTGTACACAGAGGGTTTGCGGTAAGTGACGGCAAATAAACCCCCTACCTGTATTTTGACACCTCATTGTTGTATCAATTACTTCCGACTTTACAACAGATAAGCTCCGGAATTATCATGAATGACTTCACCGTTACGCACCTATTTACCTTCTTCCTCGAGTACCACGGTACCACTTCATTATCGCCGGCGAATCTAAACTGGGTACGTAAATTATTTAAATCTTTGACCTACATCAGTTCACAACCCTTTACCTAAAAAGCACAAGAATCCCGCCATCGAAGATCCACGGGTCTGTGAAAAAATGCAGCAGGTGCCTCGGCAAGGCGGGACGGGTGAAAAGCGGTGCATCGACGCGTAATCTCTAGACGCATTTTACATTATGCATCCAGTTTCGGGGCCCGATGATAAATTCTCGAATCGATGTGAATGTGAATGTGGAAACCGGCATTCGGGTGTAGCGAACGCGGCGACCAGACGCAACAGCATCAACTTCGCCCCCTGCACCCCTCGCATCAATCTCGCACCGTGGAGAGAACACTTGTGAAGGAAAATTGAATTATGTAACACTTAAGACAAGTGAGAAACTTCTAAACAATTTGTATATATTAAAACTTCTTTAATAGTTATGTAGATAATTAAAAAAGTTGTCGTAGCCTCATAAACTCCTTCAAGAGAGATCTGTACACAGATAAGATAAATGTGAAGCTTTATAAGCTCTTTCATGTACTTTTCTGTACAAAATCAACAGTTCCAGTCTTCCTAATCAGTTCTTTATACAAATAAAAAGTTCCTGAAGTTCATAAGCTCTTTCTATACAATTTTGATAATTAGACTTAAACATTCTACAGATTTCTGCACACACTTAAGATGAATGTGATGCTTTTTAGGTTCTTGTATATAACTTGTTCCAATTTTTTAAACACTTCTGTAACAGTTGAAGAAGTTATGAAACTTTTTTATAAGCTCTTTTGTCGACAACATTTTGAGATTTTTTAAGCACTTGAATATAATTTGAACTCTGTGATTCTTTCTAAACAGTTCTGTATTTGTATAAGAAGGTAGAGAAACTTAAGATCTTTTATGTTCAATTTAGACATTTTCAAACTTCCCAAACAACTTTATATGCTCTTTTATGTACAAATCAATCAGATTAAAACTTCCCAAACAGTTCTTATACAATTATATACATTGTATAATCTTGTCTTAATACTTTCTAACTCTTTGACTTTCATGAAGTTTTAAAAGCTTTTGAACTGAATAAAACTGAAATTAAAAATTTTCAGTATTTCCTGAAGTTGACAGCTTGATAGTGGAAGATTAATGAAGCGTAGACTGCGTCTTCCCCACGGTGCGCCGGCCGCAGAGCCATCTTATCCGGGTGTCCTCTAAAGGTCCTCTAAAGCTAGGTCATTGAATTTTTGGACCCTTGTCCTTCAACATAGTCGCGGTCGCCTCGCATTCGGCAACTCCGTTGCACCGATGCCAATGGCCTCCGCCGCTTAACCCTAATAAGACGCGATGCTGGGCCGGCCCGACACCACGGACCCTTCCTACCACCGTCCGAAGCCGTTCTTCTCGAATCGGCGTTTTGCTCATTGCTCCCGATGTCAAGGTGAACAACCATCGGGGCGCGACGACACGAAATCCGATTCGAGACGACGTGACGTGGTGCTTTTTACCCAGATTCAATTTCAGAATGAAATGAAAATCTTATTGACCACTGCAATTCAACCGTGAAGTCACAGAAGTGTCCGGCAGCAAAGAAATGGTGTTCCAATCAGAAATTAATATGAATCAAGAAAACGGAGACACTTTTTATACAATTTCAGTATCAGACCGCATGAAAGAGTCCACCCTTCAAATATTTACACACGACATTGTAGCAACAGCAAACAGTCGTCGTGAAAGTGATCTGTTTTCACAATGCCCCAAATCGGCTTTAATCCCGAATCGCCGAGACATTTAACAGATTTTAGGTATCTCAACACTTTTGAATAAAAGATACTGGATACAATGTACGGATTTTTAATCTGGCGGATTTTTGTGCAACTTCCATTGTACACTTGACGTAAATTTTATCCGGACGCTGAACACGAATGGTGAAAGACTCTTAAGTATTTTAATAATCGGGGATCCAGTCAACATAGTTTGTAAATTCAGGGGACCTTTCTCATGAAGGGTGTTATTAAGGCAGTATTACAAATAATATTATTCAACAAGTTTCTTGTAGATTGGATCGCGTGTACTTCGAAAATTAGCACACAATTTTTTCTAATTTCCTTAGTCGATAATTGGCACGATAAGACTTGCAGTAGATTAACTCAACTTCGATATTAATATATTTCACTGGGAAGATAAAAATGTAACCGTTTTTCAGCCTTATCTAAAGTCAAAAGTCTACAGTTATCGAAGTACCATTATCTATATATAAATTTTGTTCTGAAAAACATCTGGGACTAATCCATAAAATTGTTTTGATTTATATTGTGCATAAAAATATTAATATCCATACCCCTCGTATATGTGTGATAGCATATGCTTATCACAAGATTAAAGTACGATAATATCACTATTTGTCCTAAATATATATAAAGTAGTGGCCATAATTATAGCAATTTATTAAAATGTATTAAAAATATGAACAGTGCTACTTGAATTGGTTGCCAGTATTATGTAACTGGTCAATCTAATGTTATTTTTTTTAAAATTGCATACTTTATGGTCTTCATTTTTCTGACCTAGGCCCTCTTAGACAGATTTATGTGTAAGGATATATTAAACAATAATTTGCTTCCATATATTGAAGAAATTATGCTCTTATTAAATGTGTTTTAACATGAAAGTCGAAAGAAAAATGTTTTTCCTTTAATTTCCATTATTTACAAAATTTATATTAATTTGTTTTTATTTTGATTATAATATAGAAAATAATGTCTTAATAAATTTAAGATATCAGAGTATGAACTGTAAAAAATATTTAAACAATTTGCTTCATTAATTATGTCCTGATTATTGGTCTTTAAATATTAAATATGAATTCAATTATTAATTGGTGAATACGGTATGAACAATGGGACCAGAATCACTGAGGAAGTAGAATTAGAAGAAGGAAATAATCTTCTGGCATTCAATAGGAAGTTGTACAAATTGTTTTTCTATGAATATTTTAATGAATATTTCATTGTATCATCTTTGTCATTATAAATCACATGGGAAGATCAAAATTACAGTCTTTGAAAAAAAAACCTCGAATCACCTCGTCCCATTATCGAAAAAGAAGGGAGTAAATCCGTGTCAATAAATCCGCTCCGATGCGATGATTATCACGGTGGATGCGATCTAAGGCCGTAATTATTTCACAAACGATCAAATTATAAACCAGACCCTGCATTGTTGATGTGAAGGTCTTCGCGCATTCCCAAAAAAACCGTCCAGTCATCGAATCAAACAATAAGCCGAGAAAACGGCAACGATAACTCATCCAAAATATGACAAAAAAGGAGACGAAACAAGGCAAACACCTGTAGGATTTATGCATTTTGTTGAAATTTTATATAAAGCCGCGAATAAAGCATCAACCGTGCCCGAACAATCGGCCGAGAGATTTCGGATTTCGGTTCCCAGGGCCCCGGCGAACGGGCAGGTTTATCAGAGCCGGATGAAAAGCCCTTGTATATATATATAAAGATGGAATTTCAAGATTCGGATGACTCTCGCAAAAGTCAGTTTGCCAACGCAGGTATAAAAGTCGTAGATAACGGTACCGTTTTTCGGTGGATAGCGGTTTATCGAAAATTAGAATTAATGATGGGGCCTCGCCTTTTTTTCGCCAGACAGGTCGACTGGACTGCCTAGACCCCTGCGGATATAAAAAACCGGCGAATTTTCAAACTGATATTAATCATTGTACCAAACGAGGGTCAAATGTTTACTAACGTCTTAATGACACTTCTTTGTCAGCCAGTTTAATTCTTTTGTCCCTAATTCCAAGCCACGAAACACACAAGGACTGATTCAACGTTGGACATATCTACAAATAGCCTTACTTATAGGTTTTGGCTAAACATTATTACATATTATTCTAGGGACTAGAAAAACTGACTTATATTTTTGGTTCATGATTTAATTGAATAAATAAGTAATATTTTTTGTATAAAATTTCCCTGCTGAAACATATTTATTAAGAGTAACATTTCTTCAATATATTGAATCAAAATCAAAAATCAATCTTAACAATAACAAAACATAAACAAAAGTACAGCTCATAATTTTAATAAGTTGTTATATGTATGCCATTTAGTTAATATAGTATTTATGCAGTTCATTTTGAAGTTACACATGTATGTTAATCACATAATTATATAACAAACCCGCAGAGAACAGAAAACGAGAGCCATAATTTATTTAAAGCAGAAACGAGACGTGGACATAAGTGATACATCAGTCAGCTCTGCGGGAATTATTGAAACAATTTTCATGTCACAATATAATTTTGCAACATTCGAAAAACACGCGATATGTAGTTATTACAATTCAAACAATGCCTGCATACTGCAATGCATTAATTTTAATGGCAATCAATAGCACTTACGTCGTTAGTTTAATGGCCGTATTGACTATTCACATATTCTTTTTTTCGTGTTATAATGATGGTGGGATCATTAATTTTAAATTGAAATTTTCTCTTGAGACATCATTAGTGAATATCCGACTGGACGGCCTTTATGTACGTAGAATGGGTGACAGGTATGTCCAATTTTCGTTTGATCGAAGGTGCATTTTCACTGACACGTTTCAAATTTACGTGTCGGGAGTATCGCATCGGTTACGTTAGGGCACAGACGCATTTCCAAACGACTTCTTTAATAGGTTTTAATTTATGTGGCAATTTACTACATACGGGCATGTCTGCAGTCTGATGACGCATCTCCTTTTTTCTAATCCCATATGTTGCACGCCCAATTATTCAGCAAATCGAATGTGATTCGGGATTGTAATGCGAGTTTAATTGATTTATAATATCGGGTTGGATGATAAAAAACAACCACTTGTTAAAAATAACTTGCAAATGCATTAAAGTGGAGGTCAATTGTGTGAAAGAGGATCTAGATCAATTTAAACTTAAAACATATACATGTTTATTAGAGTGTTATTAATCTATTATAGAATTAATAAAATGATGTTAATATTTTAAAAATATTTTTAATTGTTGTATAAACTGCCATCAATAATAATCTAATTGGGAGCAACTCAATAGAATACAGACATTCTAACTTGTTTTAATTTTTAATTAAATGGCTATAACAAATTAATTATGATAGTAATACATTGTAATATTAAAACAGTCGTTTTAATATTGTATCTGCATTAAAACACCTATTGTTTTTTCTTTAAATTCTAATAAATTTATTATATTTATACTATTTGAAAACTTGAAATAAATATTTATAAATTTAACTTTAGAAATATTAATATACTTATAATTTAAGAAGCGTATTTCAAGTTTTTTGAATATTTTTGATACATTGGCGCCATCTAGACAAGAAGTTTAAAACACATAAGTAGATCTTCCCACTTTTCAGGGAATTATTTAAATGCACTAGCGACATCTACCTATGAAATTCAAAATATATAAAAGACAATTTTCTGTCGTATAATTTGTAATTTTTGATAAAATTGTCGTATATTCATCATATATAAACAACAATAATAAATCAATTTTGTTTTAACACTTCACATTAAATAAAAGAGTTAGAGACTAAAATATTTAATATTTTAAAAAGTTGCATAATAATGTATAAATTGATTGATGTTAAATTTATTAAGTCGTGTACATTTTTACTTAATAAATTTTATTGTTTTCATGAGAATTTACCTTTAAAATATTCTAAAAGGTAAAATAACAAAGCCATATTAAATTTTGGCGAAATAACGTACCATAAAAAATATATAAGCGGCTGCAGAAAATATTAATAGTTTATTAACAGAATACTTCACATTAAATAAAAGAGTCATGACTAAAATATTTAATATTTTAAAAAGGTGCTATAATAAGGTATATATAAATTTTCTGATTTATGTTAAATTTATTAAATCGTGTATATATTTACTTCATAAATTTTGTTTTCTTGAGAATTTATCTTTAAAATATTCTAAAAGGTAAAATAACAAAGTCAATTATATTAAATTTTGGAGAATGCGCAGAAATAACGAACCACAAAAATATATGAGCGACTGCAGAAAATATAAATATTTTATTAATAGAATAATATATATCTTACAAAAATTATTATTAGTACTTTGTGAACAATTCGATTATTCAACGCTTATTGTCACAGTTGTGCACACCAGATAGAAAAATATATAAATTTATTTATTCAAGTCTAATTTCCAATTAACAGCATGTGATTTGAACCAAACCACCCTTTCCCAACTCCTCTCGACGACATGCCAATACTTCGAGAGAAGACCTTTCCCCGTATGCTATTTTAACGGGACACCAGCACCGTTCAACAAATGGTCGTCAACAGTTTTCGGCCCTTCGCCCACGTTTGTGTGGATTATGTACTTTAAAACTCCTGGTTTATTTTGGGCCACATTTAATGACTGTACTAGCCCCTACAAAAACAACAATTAAATTATAGAATAAGCTTTTAAAATAGTAATTCACATTATTTATCTTTGTGGGATTGATTGGCAACCCGGTGAGATATTCAACTTGGTCTACGTCTGGAGGCGGAAACACATAATTAACAACTGAAAGAAACTCCTCAACATTCTCCTCTAAAAGATACAAGCAGGCATTTGGACCTGCATCAAAAGTGTAAGCCACTTTATTAACTTTGTAATACTCATTATACTTGTGGACGACTTCGGCAATCGCATGCGACACATCGTTCATGTACACGCAAGGCGGATAAGTGTCCAGACACGTGGCGTGAAACTGATTCGAGTCTTGCATAGTCAAGCGTGCAAATGTGTGGAAATCCTTTGCTACAATTGCACGGCTTATCTCCTCTATTCGTTTTGGAACAATGTGGTCCGCACGGTATTTTAAAAGATTGGAGGTTTCCACTCCTCGTTTCATGCCTAGGGTAGACGGATCTTTTTTCTTTTTGTCGTTTACGACCAGAATAAGGATGCGCATTTCAGGCCAGTGCGAGGCCGGAACCAACTGTTCTGCTATCGAGTCTTCTCCATTTTTTAATTCGCCTTAAAATATACTACTTGTGTATTTTTAGGTCAATTAAATCAACAGATAGACTTTAATATTAATAATAATAATATTTTACCTTTGTGCCATCTAACAAAACCACCATATACACTCCTGCAAGCACTACCAGATCCTCTTCTTGCAATGCTTGAAATGTCCCCTTGTATGTTGTATAACTTTGCCAAAGCAGCCACCAGACATGCGTAACCAGCTGCTGAAGATGCCAGTCTAACAAACCACTTCATAAATATCAAATCAAATAACTTATGAATGTTTTACCCTGCTGCAGTTGGAAAGTTATTCTCAGAGCATATGGCAATGTTCCAAGTCAGCAACTCAGGAGAAACTTCCTTGGCCCTCTCTCTAATATCCTTCAAACAATTAGCCAATCTGGGATTATCAAATGATTCCTCTTTACCGTTCAACCAGAATTTGTTCTCCTTCAATTCCGGACTCGCCAGAATCGTAGTTTTTGCACTCATAAAATCGGTATTTAATGTGGCACTGAGTGAGTCATTAATGGGCAGTATCAGTTCCTCATTCCGTTTGCCCCAATACTTGATCACCGCAATATTTACGGGAGCGACGCACGTTACTATCTTCATCGCAAGTTCTTATTTGAATGGCACAAAAGGTATGTAAAAACACTTTTCTTTTTATGATAATTGTTTAATGACCTAATGACCTACAATGTCTGCGAGATATGTGTTTCTATAAATATGCGGAATTTAAAATGAACCTGTTATCTGTTCAGTTTTTAATATGCATGTTTGGTTCAGTATTTAATATTTAATTGGTTTTTTATCAAGGTATGTTTTATTGAAATTTATGGTTATGTTTACATGGTAAATGATACGTTGGAACTAAAGCGCTTGTTAATTCTGTCTTGGTAGTGTCGTGGTAGTTTCAATAACCAAAATATGATGAATTACGGGGGTCCATGAAAAAGTTCTCACATCAAATACAATAACTGTAATGAATTATATTTTTGTTACCTACTGCTTAAATAAAAATTACTGTGTATATATCAAAACTTTGCCTAATAACTACTTTTTTGAAATATAAAATATAATATAACAGTATAATTTTAAAAATTATAATGTATTACAATAATATTTATGATATACAATAATTTATTTAGTAAATATATCCAAAATCTCTTTCTATATTACAATAAACAGAATTTATTGTCATAAAACAGAGGAAGTTATATTTATGTACAGATATAATTTCTTCATCTGGAAATTCTGAGATAATAAAGGAAATGGTTAAATCAATCAACTACATATATGTATTTTGACTAACTTTTAATATTTAAAAAAATTTCACAATTAATAATAATTTTTATTTCAATGATATGAAAATATAACAAATACAGATACTTAAAAACAAGTAAAACATTTAATTAGTCCTAATTATGGACTGGCATAGATACAGAAGATTTGGACACAGCTCTTCCCTTCCTCCATAACGAGGTGATGGTCTTAGTTTGCGTGTAAAAGTTCAGTCCTTGTTTGCCGTAGAAATGCAAATCGCCATGGAAACTGCCTCTGGATCCGGTAAAACTGAACATGGGCAATGGAACTGGAATTGGAACGTTAACACCGACTTGTCCAACATCGATTTCGTTCACGAATTGCCTGGCAAGTGACCCGCTGGATGTGAAAATGGCAGTACCGTTTCCATACGGGTTGCTATTTATAATCTTGATGGCATCTTCGAGTGTATCGGCATTCATGACAGAAAGAACCGGCCCGAAAATCTCTTCTTTGTAGCAGTCTTGGTTGGTTTGTACTTCAGTCAAAAGGGTTGGTCCTACGAAGTTGCCGTTTGGATACTTGTCCACCTTGATGTTCCTTCCGTCCAAAACACACTTGGCACCCTAAAAATATATACTCTAGCCTAAAATTTTTTCATATATTTTGCGATTTACCTGTTTTATTCCAGCTTCAACGAGATCCAAAATCCTCTGCTTAGCTTGTGGCGAAATCACAGGTCCAACATCGGTTCCAGGTTCATGTCCAGCGCTAACCTTCAATTTCTTCGCCCTTTCAATAATTTCGGGGATCCACTTCTGGGTCTCCCCGACCAAAATAGCCACACTCAACGCCATACACCTTTGACCGGCGGCGCCAAAAGATGCACCAATCAGTTGATCAATTGTGGCGTCTTTGTCAGCGTCCGGTAATACCACGGCGTGGTTTTTGGCGCCCATATTGGATTGGACACGTTTGCCATTAGCTGCTCCCCTTTCGTAGATGTATTTGCCCGCACGGTCCGAGCCTACGAAGCTGATGGCTTTGATGTCTTTGTTGTCGCAGATGAAGTTAACGGAGTCGTGGGTGCCGTGGATTACGTTGACAAGACCGGGTGGAGCTCCAATTTCGTTCATCAACTCCATCAACATCATTGTGGCACCGGGATCTCTTTCGGATGGCTTCATGACCATTGTGTTGCCGGCAATCAAAGCCAATGGGAACATCCACAAAGGAATCATAGCTGGGAAGTTGAAGGGGCAAATACCTGCTGTAACACCTAGTGGTAACTTATACGAGACGATGTCCATGTCTTTGGAGATGTTTTGGAGGGATTCACCCTGAAGGAGGGTACCAGCTGCGCAGCTGTGCTCCACCACCTCTGTAATAAATAAATTAAAACTTCTAATCGATGAAAAAGGTGGCACAACTCACGTAATCCTCTCATGACATCACCTTCAGCGTCAGTCAAAGTTTTACCCTGTTCCAAGGTAATATTGGACGCCAGTTTCTTAATGTCTCTTCTGATAACGGCCTGCAACTTTAACATCAACTGTTGCCTGGTCAATATTGAAGTGTTTTTCCAACTTTCGAAGGCTTTTTTGGCTGATTCTACAGCTGCTTCCATTTCTGCTTGTGTGCTGTTTGGCACTTTGGTTACCAAGTTGTTGGTGGCGGGATCGTGAAGGTCCACCCATGATGAAGTTTTTGAGTCAACAAACTGGCCGTCAATGAACAATTTAGTTGTGGGAGCTACGTTGGAGTAGTTCCTTTTTAATACTGGTAGAACTGAATTTGCCTATACAAAATGATGAAGAGTATAAAATTTAATTCAAATGTTAAGGATATGACATTTTTGTGAATTAATTTGTTATAATTATTAAATAATTAATTATAATTTTGTACATTGAAAAATAAAAAAGTACGCAATCTTTTAAGGAATTAAATTATATCATAAACCATAAGACAAAAACATTTTAGATATTAGTAATATTAGGAAAATTACACGAAAAATAAGAATTATAATTTATTAAAAGACAATCATTTTTTAATGCTTAACAAACATAATTAAATGATAATAAGTCAGCTGGTAAGTATAAACGTGTAGTTAAAAATATCACACAAGTCTTTAATCTCAGAATCTTAAGCATTGCGTATTTATACATGTCATCATTGCTTACTATTATGCAAATAACGATAGCAAAGGTTAAATGTCATTGGAATTGTTGCTGGTTAAAAATAAATTACTCAATTTCAATTTTTTATTCAAATCAGAATGTTTCATTAGATATTGTATGCAAATGGAATAAGTGCATTAAAGGAATGCCTGTGCTCTTAAAAATTTACTATTTTAAATATAAATACATTGAGTAAATTCAATTATTATTAAATTATTTTTGATACTTTAACACTATATTTTCTTTAATACTCATTACTCGTCTTACCCATCATTATTATTAAGAATTATCAACAGTATAACTTTGATTAAATAAAATATAAACTTATCATTCAGTAGAAGTTATTATTAAATTAATTTAAATTATTGTTGATACCTTTATCACTAATTTTTCTTTAATATTTGCATCATCATAAGAATTATCAGTAGTATAACTTTTATTAAATAAAATATAAAAAATGTATTTAAAATATATACTTCTCACTCAATAGTAATTATTATTAAATAATTTAATTATTTTTGATACTTCTAACAATATTTTTTCTTCAATACTTTTTATCATCATAAGAATGTTCTATAGTATAACTATGATAAAATAAAATATAAAAATGTATTGAAAATATAAAATTTAGACTTAGTGCTATTTGTTACTGAATTATTTAAATTATTTTTTATATATTAACACTATTTTTTAATACCATCATCATTTCTACTTTGTTCATAATGTTTTCACGCAATTATTAATAATTAAAGAGGTATATTAAATCATTACGAAGAATAATGTGATTGATTTGTTTCATAAAATTGTGGTAATTAACTTTATCAATCATTTTGATCATTTTTCAAATACATTATTAGGTAAATACCATTATCCCTCGTATGGAGTAAGTAAATATTTTGTACAGTGGAATTTCAAAAATAGATTGTCTACTCTCAATTCATATTGATTAAAGTAAGTTAAATTGTTTTGTACTTGAAAATTATATAGAAATTAAAATTTCCACTGATTATTCATTATTACAATTTATTCTCGAATACTTTGATAGCTTTAAATTAAACCCAATAAACAATATTAAATGTTAAAATACGTTCACAATCACACAAAACACGTTCCTGCACCACACGAAACAGTCAAGGTCATGGCAATAATTAAGATTAACCTAAACATCTTTAAAAACGTGCACTTTTAGGTGAAAAAATAAAAATTTAGAAAACTTACGGCGGACCTGATCATGATTACACCGAACTAATAAAAATAAACTGGGAAATGTGAGTGCGCGCGTCAACAATATTTGATACGAAGCTATTTACAACTCCCCACTCACACTGTTTTTCTGTTATCGTAATTTACATAATTCTTAAATTGGATACCTCAACAGTTGTTTGCTCTATTCTGTTATCTCGAAGAAGAGCAGGGGAATCGGACCAGATGAATTGTGGCTTTCAGATTTTGGCAGTCAAGTTCAGTGGTCATAATTTGTAGTTAAAAGATCAATTTTTAGTCATTCTGTGAAAATTAATTAAACAAATCTAACAAAATATTCTGCACGTAGTTTAATGTGCCTTGTTTACAAAATTCAACTTAAAAATGATATTTTAAAGTAAATAAGATTATTTTATTCAAAAATATTGTCAACGAAACTAATTATTGCATGTTATTAAGATAACAAAATAAATTTGTGAAATAATATTATTTTATTATAATGGAAAATTTTTGCTTTAACCATATCAATACTGTTTAGTTATTTAATATTTAAAATCTTATTTTAAAACTCTTTTAATTGTTTATAATTTTATACATATTTATCGAAAATTTTAGTTAGATTTATTTCAAATTTATAAGCAAAATTTTGTTTAATTGTAGCACATTTATTGTAATTTAAAATTACTTACCTTAGTTGAATTTAATAATAAATAAATTAATTTTTATGTTTAAAGACATTAATGAATATTACATCATTATTTCGATTTAAACATTTATGTTGATAAATAAAAATGCATGCACTTCAAAGTTATCAACATTGCTGCCTTTAATTTGGTATTTAAATTTAGTTGCAATTCACTTATTTATAAATAATCACATTAGTTATTTCAGATATCCAGCCCAGTTTACAATGTAAAGTATGGGTGTTCTGTGGTATGAGGGTTGCATATCTTTGTTCTAGAATATTGTGTGCATATATTACTTATTTTAGGGCAAAATTTTGTTGGATTAAGTTCACTCACAGTGAGCGCCACCATAGCTAAGTTAGATCTAAAATAAATTTAATTTCTTAGAATTTATAGTACTACAAAATTATATTTATAATATTTTATTTAAAATGCACGAAATTATTATTTAAATAAATGTTTTCATCGTGTAATAAATTATTATCCGACTAGTTTCCTAGTGCAGCCGCCCGTATCGCCCCAATCGATGTTATCACGATTGCTCGCGGATCATATCCCACATGTGAATCGGACAAATACGGCAACGTTACGAAAACAAAATCACCACACCAGTCGAGATAACTAAGCCGCAAGCATGGCTTCAATTTTGAGGTCCTCGAAATTTGTGCGATACATCGCGGGCTTCGCGAGAAACGTGTGCGTCAACCCGCCAAGAGAATTCGACGGCACCCTAATCAACACCACACAATGCCTATGCGGTGCCATACCACGGTAAGCACGTAATTCCCAAATAACATCAACCGGTAACAATGTGACGACTTACGCAATACCAAACCCGGGTTATTTACTAGCTTGAAAATATTTACCTGTTGTTATATAAGTGTCCTTTTGTAGATCGTTCGCGACACAAGCACAAGCGAACTCACAGCATGACCAAAACTTGGAAAGGAGCCTCAAAAGAATCGACCAGGATGTGAGGAAAAGCGGCCGAATATCGAGGAGGGACATAGAGGATGTGTTGGAGGAAATCAGAAATGCAAGGTCGGCCACCAGTTCACAGTCCCTCCTTGTTATCCGGTGTTGTGGTAACTTAGGTAAACAAAAAATTGCCAAACTTCAATTCGTAATTGTCAATGGACTTCTGTGTGCTTTTAGTACCTGAAGAGCTGCCTGAAGTCAGGACAAAGTTGGTGCAGGAAATTTGGAACACACTGAACAAGCTCAATGTACCAATGGATGTGTCACATTATAATGCTCTGTTGAGGGTTTATTTGGAGAATGAACACGAATTCTCTCCAATTGAGTTCCTGAGTGAAATGGAGGGACAAGGGATTGAGCCCAACAGAGTCACATACCAGAGATTGATTGCGAGGTATTGCCAAGATGGGGATATCGAAGGTGCCACCAAAATTTTGGAGTACATGAGGGAGAAACAATTGCCTGTCAATGAAAACGTGTTCAATGCACTCATAGTAGGACACTCACAAGCTGAGTAAGTAAATACCTTGTTAAGTCTTTTGGCACAATCAATTAAATTCATTTTTATCTAATAAGATGTATTTTCATCTTCACTGCTTCTAGTAAATTTAATTTTTCTTTGCAGTGATCTGGAGTCTGCCTATGGCATCCTATCAGTAATGAAACAAGCAGGTCTTGAACCTAGTGCTGATACTTACACGACGTTGTTGTGCGGCTACGCGAGAAAAGGCGACATAGAAACGATAGAAAGAATTGCCACTGAATGCGAAGCTACTGAAGTCTTCTTATTAGACAAAGACTATTTGGATATAGTCTATTCATTGGCTGTTAATGGACACTCCCAACACATTCCCAATATCCTATCCAAAGTCCGCAAATCTATCGGCTACAATCAGGACGCAGTCAACCTCATCCTGAGGTTGATCAATAAGGGACAAGACGATGCGGCATTCACCGGTAAGCCCCTCATTCAAAACTCATTGAAGATTTATGTCTAATTAATGATTATTACAGTCCTACAATCAATGGTCAGAAACACAAGGGCAGATGGAACTTTGCAACCAACCGGAATTTTCTTCGTCAGACAGTTGGTCAAGGCTAATCGTCCCTTCGATGTCATTTTACAACTTTGCAGGAAGTTGGAAGCGGAAAACATGTACGACAAAGCCCTTTTATTGGCTGCCGAAACGAGTTTGCAATTGGGCAACGACGAGCTAGCCTACCCGTTAATTCAGGAGCTTCAGAAAACCGGAGTGGAGGTCAGACCTCACTTCTTCTGGCCTCTAATTGTCTCGAAGACGACTGATAAGGAAGTCATCGGTGTTTTGAATAAGATGAACGAGTTAAACATCGCTCCCAACAACGAGACCATCAGAGATTATGTGATTCCTAAATTAAGGGGCAAGAGCACCGAAATTTTGTCCACACTGAGAGAGGCGAACATTTCCTTGGGATCGTCCGCCGCCAGTTTGGTCTTATCACTTTTGCAAAGAAACGAAATCGACGAGGCTGCGATCATTGCGAACCGCGTAAACGCCTACTACGCACCTGAGTTAATTAGACGACCTTTAACCCAGGCCTTTTACAAAACCAAGGACCTTGAGAGCTACATCACGATATTGAGGGTCGTACACGATAATTTGGACAGGAAGACCAAGGTTGTTGAAGATGAGGTGTCTGTAGACAAAATTGAAGTTGTTGGCAGCTTTTTGATTGATCTTGCCTATAACTCAACGCCATTCCTCAATAACATAGAAAACGTGTTAAAGGCAGTCGTGAACCAGGGTCTGTCAATTAGCTCCAAGGCAGCACTTACTTTGGAAGAAAAGCTGGGGGAGAAAATGACTGAAAACATTTCCAATCTCCTTGGAAAATTATCTTCTGGAGATTTGGTGCCAATTCCATTGGAAAAGAAGCCCCCATCCTACACTCCTTACAGCCAGATGAACATACCACAATTGGAAAGACTTATCGCCAACTTGGAAGCCAAAAGTCAGGAAACTCAGGGTCTCAAGAGGCAGCTATTCAATCTTTATTACCGCTCCAAGGATTTGGAGAAGATCGAAGCGCTCATTGACAAAGTTAAGAACGAAAACTTCAGCTTCTCCGCCGGAGTATACGCACAAATCCTCGACGTATACGCGTACAACGATAACTCCGACAAGGCTATGGAATATTTGGAGAAAATTAAGGAAATTGAAGGCCCCAACTTCAAACTAGACGAGCTGAAAATAATTCGTTTGGCCAGCGCCTTGGTCAAGAACAAGCACTTGGATCAGGCTTTGGATGTTCTCGAAAACGTCACCAGGGATAAAATCAGCGAGGAACATGGATTCCCCTACATTTCTGCCTTGTGGAGGATGCTGAATGTCCTAGCTGAAGAAGGCAGAGTCGAGGAACTAAACAATCTTTTCAACCTGCTTGTAAAGAAGGAATACATGGAACCAAACAACATCCTATTGGGTTCCTTGATCAAAGTCCATCTGGTCAGGCAGGAAATCGACTTGGCTCTACAGAAGTTCGAGTGGTGTGTCAACCAGTTCAAAGCCACACCGTGGAAGAACGAGCTCGCCTGCCAGTTGATCAACTCCGAAGACGCCGAGAAACTGCAGAAATTGACGGACCTGAGCACATCCGTGCACGGGGAAATCAACAGTCTGTACGACTTGGTGTTCGCGTTCGTTGAATGCGGACGTGTGAGACAGGCCAGGAAAATTCTGGAGACCCCCGGCCTTCAAAGCAGACCGCAGAGAATCAACACCGCGTGCGAAAGGTACATGAACGAAGGCATGGTTAAACCTTTGGAAGGTTTAAGAGACGCCACCAAGGACCTGAACCACATTGACCGCGGCGACATCTACTACCAGTTGCTCTTAAGCTACATCAAACAAGACGACCCGGAAAAGGCTCTCGGACTTTGGGATCAGATGCAAGAGGAAGATTTGGCACCGAACGATGTTTTCTTACGTAAGCTGGGCGGATATCTTCAGGAAAAGGGTCTTCAAGTACCATTTGTGGTACCTCCTAAGCCGGAAGTGGTCAAGAAGGTCAAGGTACAGGTTCAACAACCGGAACAAAATGTTCAGGCCCAGCCGAAGAGTAACTTGAAGACTCCCCAGCAAATTTTGAGACAGAAGTTGAGGGCGAATGATCTGGATGGCGCTTTGGATGTCAAATTGCAGTCGAACGAGAAGTTTTCGCTGGTTGATACTTCGACTTTGATAGAGAAATTGATACAGAACGAGAGGATTAACGATGCTAAAAGGCTTACTCTTGAATTGTTGGATAAAGGGTCCGTACCAATTAACAGAGTATTCCGGTTCTTGTTGAATAAGTTGGCCTCTGTCGGTGATTTGGATAGTTTGAACGAAATTGGGTCTAAAATTAATCAAGATGCCAAGAGGCTTGTATCATTTGATAACAGAATGTGCCACGCTAACCTAGTTGCCGGAAAGGCTGAAGACTATTTGGTGTATTTAGAAAAAGACATCGACAACGCTTCTGATGAAGAACTCAAAACTATCAGCGAGAAGTTCCCACGTGGAGGAGCTTATGGAATTTTAGAGAGACACCCAGACCTCATTGATAAATGTAAGTACAATGTATGTTGAATATTTTAATTAAATTAACAAATTTTTATGGTTTCAGATGAATCTATTGGTATTAAATATGCCAATAAAGGAATAGTTGCGCCATTAAACGTACTATGGACTCATTATTTCGTTTCCGGTAACTCTGAGAAAGCATCACAAATCTGGAATAATTACCTCAAGGATTCACCTCGAATTATGTTCCAAAGAATCGTTCAAACTGCTAGAGAAAAACAAGATGAAGAACTGACAAAAAAATTAATAGAACATTTGAAAATTAGTAATGTTACGGAAGGTGCCATAGGAAATGCCTACAGTTGCCTTTTAGATGTGTTGCATGGGAAAGGAAGGAATGATGAACTTGTAGCCACTTTTGAGGGGGCACTTAAAGACGTTAGAATAGATAGTATTAATAGGTAAAACTTTTTATTGTTTAATTTAAAATTGACAATACTAATGTGGGTATTTCTGTTTCAGAACTGCAGTACTTAGAGTAAAAGAAGTTTATGATAAGTTAGGAAAACCATTCAATCACCAAATCCCTCCAAAACATCCAAGCAAAAATACGACATCTAGTAGTGATTCAAGTTCAGACGACGTAGCGAAGAAAAGTTAATTTGTTAGGCATTAAAAATTAAAAATTCATCCAAAGATTTCATGCGCAATCCTCTCTCATTCATTCACTTATTTTGTTAAGTTGTATTGTAGTCGATTATTTTATATTATATATAAGTTATATAGTTAAATTTGTTTTATAATAAAAGTTGCCAAACCGTTGAATCAACAATTATTTGTGCTCTCCTTTCCTATACATCACTATTTAAATAAAACAAAAATTTTCATTATTTTAAATGTATAATTCGATCTCAAGTCACACTAGTCACTAAAAGAGATAATACAAATCCGATTTAAAGCTATCAAATAACTTAATAAATACCTATGCTATATATACAAATTAATTTACAAAATTAAGTGTTATCTATATTTGTTCATTAGTATGAGCAATCGCTCATACAGTAGTTTATTGGCATCAATTCCCCACATGAAATCCATGTGATTGAAATTTTTGTACGGCACTTGGACTTCCACTGCATTGGGAAGCTTTTTGGCTAAGTAGGAAATGTCCTGAAAATTCTAAATTAATAACAATACATTATATTAATTGAATAAATTACTTCTTGCTTCACAAAATTATCTCCTGTTCCATATAACAGTAACACTGGATGGGTCACCTGAGATATGTTGTAACTTTGTGGTGTTGTGCTGTTGTATTTTTCTTTATTCAAGGTAAAATTACCATAATTGAGGGATTCGAATTTACCTAGAAACCAGAGTCGGTTATAAAATAAATTATTGCTGGTCAATAAATTCACCTGTCGTGTACAATTGCATGGTATGCATTGCTAAATACAGCGACGTACCCGACGGGTAATAGGATAAAATTGATGGAAGGCTCGTCTGGAAATTTATATGATGTTGCAATTAATTTAATCAACGTCTTTTAATACGTACGGTGTTAAATTGAGCGTGATCGTCTCCTACCATCATAAAAATGGCACCAACACACAACGCTTGAGTTGGCATGCCATCCTTGCAGAAGAACTCCAATATTTGGGAAAAGTATTTTCGCCTAGGGAGCACCCCGTAAATGTTTTCTTGCATCAGCATCTCCTACAATTGAAATTTAGTTTAAT
Source organism: Aethina tumida (assembly GCF_024364675.1). Classification (NCBI taxonomy): domain Eukaryota; kingdom Metazoa; phylum Arthropoda; class Insecta; order Coleoptera; family Nitidulidae; genus Aethina; species Aethina tumida. Next base: position 5,443,356 of record NC_065441.1, read on the forward strand.
TACTACGATAAACAATTATAGTTCGGATTAAATTAGAATTATGACCAGTCTTAAACAACTCCAATCGTACTACTTACTTACACTCAAATACTTCACTGGCGACAAAAGCAATTTATGGGTAAAGGAAATTGGATGAGTTACATACACAAGTGGCGCCAGTGCGAGGTGAGCTCTTATCTTGCTATTGTATTCGGGTTTGAGGGCGCACATTATCAGTCCAACGGTTGAACCGATCGAGTGGCCCAAGAAGAAGAGACTCTGTTGGTTCGCCACATCCAGTATGTAGTCTATAATTGCTGGCAAGTCGTATTTAGCTACTTCCTCTAATCTGTGTACAAAAAATAATGGTACTATAAGTAAATGTTTTGTTTAAATGATGTAAACGTACCCAAAATTCCAATATTCTTCGTCTCTTTGTGAGTCTAGAGTTTGGTGTTTATTGGAGTACACGTTCCCCCTCATGTTGCTTAACCAAACATCGTATCCAGCTTTGGCCAATATGTAAGCTGAAAATAAACAAAATTTATACGTTTAACTTTTGTACGATTCCATTAAAATATCAATCAGATAAAATAAGTTTTGCTTTCAAACGAATCACTTGGATTTTAATGGAATTCGGTGTACCCGTTTGATTGGATCGATCCTGTCTAAACATACAAATCACACACTCGGACCGTGAGAGGCGGCACTTACCGATGAAAATGAATTTCAATCAGAAAACGAACGCGAAAACCATTATCATTTATCATTTAACTTAGCGCCGAGCTCATTTGTGCGGTTCGCCAAGTGCAATTTTTCAGGGAATTGACTTACACCAACATCTATCATTTTATTCTAGATAGATACATTAATTTTTCAGCGTCAAATTCAGTAATGTTTTACCTAACTTTTGGCAATTTATCTTTATGTAGCTGAAGGACAACGCGAATCCGTTTGTATATCCTCGGGAAATGCACATTTTGTAACTGTTATTAATGGCTTATATTTCCCTTGATTTATCAAATTTTGGCTAACGATGCAATTACTTACGCATATCCTTTCCACCGCCTCGGAACAACCAGGAATCAGACGCAGCCAGGAGCCCGTGCTGGAACAATGCTATCGGTCTTTGGGAACTTCTTCCAGTTTTTTCTTTGGCGTGTGGTATTCGGTGTAGAGTTAAAATGTGACCACTTTCCGAAGTCACTTCGTGGTTTTCGAAGGTGTATCCTTGAGCTTCCACCAATAATTGCTGAAACGAATTAAATATAATTTGAGACCGTTTTATAACACATAAATATATAAGTAGTTGCCTTGAGCACTAATACCAATCAATTTTCTTATACTATTCTTAAATATTGTATCAATAAAGTGATTACTTGCTCTAAGGCTATAATATTTATTTTCCTGTTAAGTAGAAATAATGTTAGAGATCTATAATTAAGTAAAACTCAGTAGTTAACTATTTATACATCAAACAAGACATTACACACATCGCTAACTCTATTTATGTGAAGCAATGAACGTATAATATAGATTTATAATTTAGTATTTACCACTTAAAGTGAAGTCTTTATGAATGTTAAATATCATTAATCTTTAATAAAAATATATGTGAACACTTTGCAAACGAACTCTTATTGAATGGGCAGTAAAAACAGTTATAATTACCAATTAATGGTAATTATAAAACACTTGAAAAACACAGGAGTGCAGTTATATTTCATTAGATCTTAAAATATGGTGATCATTATTGTAGCAACTTTTTAATATTTTAGCCATAACTTTTTTATTTAATATGAACTGTTGAAATAATATTAATTTATTATTGTTGTTTTATTATATAAACTGTGATATTTTTATTTTATAAAATGTTACATATAATTTTCTGAATAGAGCTGGACACAAATATAGCAAACTTAATTTTGAAAGGGATTTTTATTGATTAAATCTATGTTAATTAATTTAACATTAACACTTTGCGTAGTATCTTTTTAACGACGAAGAGTTAACGACATCTCCATATTCCTTCAAACTTCTTGAAGTGTTCTCCATGTTTCCTATAGGGTTGATGTCTGTAGATTGGGACAGACAATATAAAATATCGTTGATTTGGTCATTTAATCAATTCATCACAATTCTGGACTTGTGTTTGGGATGGTTTTTTTGTTAAAACACATTTATTAAGAACATCGTTTCTTCAATATATGGTATCAAATTGTTGTTTAATATATCCTTGTACCTAAATCAGTCTAAGGAGGCCTAAGCAGGACAAAATTGGGGGTTTCCTGACAATTTTGTCTATTAAAAAATGAAAAATTACCCAATATTTTAAGTACTGGCATTCCCTTCAAGTAGTACTGCTCATATTTTAAATATATTTTAATAAGTTGTTATAATTTTGGCCACTACTGTATAAATAATTAAGGAAAATGTTAATGAACATACAAAAACTAATAAAACTTCAATAAACATCAGTCATCTAATACATGATCACATGAAGATCACCTTAAAAGTGCAGAAAGACCTTCTGTGATCTATAAAAAAATACCATTTACGACGTTTACATTCCGTGCCTGAGTTACAGATCGAAATGCCAAAAATTCAATTTATTCTATTACGAGACCACCTTTAATTATAGTATAATCTCAATTTAAACTTTACATCAAACGTACTCGTATTGCATGACAAAACCCAGTAACAGAAACGTAGAAATCCTGCACGGCTTGAATATAATATATTTTTTATGTGGCGATGCAATGCGTGCATACTTTATGTAACATAACGGTTGTGAAACGTATGACAAAAAATAAATTGTGTCGTACATATTCTAATCGAATTCAAACGAGATCACAACATCTTACCAAATCGTGTAGTGACATAGGTTAATTTTTCTGGATGTTGCAAAAATGCGACATTACAATTGTCGAAGGACTGTGATATTTTTTTGGGTTTAAGTCGTATCGAATTGTTCTTGTTAACAATACGCGAAAAAGAAATTGTTAACAATTAGTCGATTAAACTGGCTCAAGTTTCATTCGGCACGTTAGTATTCTTTACAAGGTTCGACGTGTCGATTTTATCGTTAAATTATATATCGAGTGAAAAAATGCGCATTCAAGTTCAAGACCGCATATTATGTAAATTATCTAATCGATTACTTATTGTGCTGAAATTTTAAATAAGTTGCATAATACACTAATGGATGCGCCACCATTAATGACCGTTCCTTGTTTATTTATAGTTTTATTGATACAACATTATGAATTTATTACTTAAGACGTTAGGATATAAGTATTAAAACAAAAATATAACAGGGGTGACATCCTTTTTAGTTCCCCTTAATCATAGAAGAAGTTAACATAAATAATCTTAATTACTAGTACCCAGCTGATTTGTGTTTGTATAACATTGTACATTAGAGTATATGATATCTAAATAAACTAACACTAATGGAAAACAGGAAAAGAAACACAGTAATGCAGAGCAATTGTGAAATGTCACGAAATCTGCATTTCTATCAAGCTCTATTAAACACTTTCGTCATTAAAACATAAACATATTTTAGCACTTCTTTTTAGAAATAGTAAAAATAATTGAAAATCTAATCATTATATTGTTTTTAACTGAAATATTCTCATTTCCATCGGCTGAAATTAATTTTTTTGACGATTCACATATTTTATAATATTTAAAAAAACATTTAGGTTACAGATCCTCGTTGAAAACGAAACCGAGTTCTCAATATACAGATGACAAATGCTTTTTGTATCCGTAATTGGTGAAAGTGAAAATCTCCTGACCAAAACTGAACAGGATACATTTATGAATCGATGCTTTTCAAAATATTTTGACCGAATCATGTCTTAAACAATGGCTATTAGTTTATATAAATTGGGCGTACAATGACGTGGTGTCGAATTCGTTAGGGTAATTATGTGTAATTAGGCAAAAGTGAAATTCCAAATATTTTTTTCGCACAATAGATAAATTGAGATCAAAATTCTCTCCTTGTGTGAGGAGGTGGTAAATATTTAATTATATAACTTTCATTTAAAGCCGCCAAATTAGCACGCAAACTCTAAATAAACGGGTATAATTACTAAAAACGTTTGAATATTTAATTAAACCTTACCACGATTCGCAATTTACGCAGGACCAATTACAATCTCCTTGAATCGAGTTGAAAAAGGATATTTTCAACGACAACTTTTTAATGAAAGGTAGATGTGTGGAAAGGAACGTGTAAAATTATGCCAAGGATCTGCTGTTTGTTGTTTCTAAATTAAAAAGCATACAACATAAATTTTTTGATGACTCAGGGTGAAATCCCCGCAAAACGGAAACAAAAACGTGCAAACACTGTTCCATAGTTTACTATATTGTACAATGTAACAAAATTTGTCTAAAACCGTTCCACAAGTCGAGCATTTATTGTACTTTGTACACTAGGTCAAATAGACGTTAACTTAACATAATTTAAAAATACTAACTGTTAATTCAAGGAAATTATACATAAAGATTTGCTATCAAATTTTATTTAAATTACCTTCAAATTGGCAACCTAATTATTCAAAATTGTGGGAAGCCATTAACAAACTAAAACAGCAACTATTTAAAAAATGGAACTTGTAAGTGACATTAAAAGCTGTACAATTTACAATGTTATACACAACAAATAAATTAAAATATCGCAGGAAAATTTGTCTGTATTACAAAATCATTGTTCTTGATATAACGTCAATGTTGAGGTAGTTGAGTAGTTGACATTGGTTAGTTTTATTAATATGAATCTCAATGTCATTATCAATTCATAGAAAGTTTAATGTGAATTTCAATAAAAGAAGGTTTTAAATATTTATTTATAAATAAATGCATCACTTGCATTTTTATTTAGTTAAGGGTAAATTAAAAAGTATATTTTATTCAATAATAATATTTTAATTTTCTATATTTTATCGTAATTGTAACTTTTTTATTTAATTATTTTTTACAAACAGTATAACCTTTCTGTAGACACTCTTTTATATTTGAAACCAAAATTAAATTTGTCTTTCTGACGTAATTACTAATTTTCAGATTAGATGGTTAAAGTATAAAAAGTTTATGAAATATGGATATCGTATTTTCCATGTCTTTCAGTTATTAAATATCTCTTTATCAAGAACAAACAGTAATATCTAAAATTAAAAGTAATTTAATATATTAAAATTATATTTTTAGAAATTTTAAAGGTATATTTGATTTGCTCTCATCTCAAAATTTTAACAGTTTTCCAAATAAAATAAAATAATAAATAAATAAAATAAATACATAAATGAATAAATTAGATAAAAAAATATATAAAATAAAATAAATAAAATAAAATAAAGTAAAATAAAGTAAAATAAATAAAATAAAAAAAATAAAATAAAATAAAATAAAATAAAATAAAATAAAATAAAATAAAATAAAATAAAATAAAATAAAATAAAATAAAATAAAATAAAATAAAATAAAATAAAATAAAATAAAATAAAATAAAATAAAATAAAATAAAATAAAATAAAATAAAATAAAATAAAATAAAATAAAATAAAATAAAATAAAATAAAATAAAATAAAATAAAATAAAATAAAATAAAATAAAATAAAATAAAATAAAATAAAATAAAATAAAATAAAATAAAATAAAATAAAATAAAATAAAATAAAATAAAATAAAATAAAATAAAATAAAATAAAATAAAATAAAATAAAATAAAATAAAATAAAATAAAATAAAATAAAATAAAATAAAATAAAATAAAATAAAATAAAATAAAATAAAATAAAATAAAATAAAATAAAATAAAATAAAATAAAATAAAATAAAATAAAATAAAATCAAATAAAATCAAATAAAATCAAATAAAATCAAATAAAATCAAATAAAATCAAATAAAATCAAATAAAATCAAATAAAATCAAATAAAATCAAATAAAATCAAATAAAATCAAATAAAATCAAATAAAATCAAATAAAATCAAATAAAATCAAATAAAATCAAATAAAATCAAATAAAATCAAATAAAATCAAATAAAATCAAATAAAATCAAATAAAATCAAATAAAATCAAATAAAATCAAATAAAATCAAATAAAATCAAATAAAATCAAATAAAATCAAATAAAATCAAATAAAATCAAATAAAATCAAATAAAATCAAATAAAATCAAATAAAATAAAATAAAATAAAATAAAATAAAATAAAATAAAATAAAATAAAATAAAATAAAATAAAATAAAATAAAATAAAATAAAATAAAATAAAATAAAATAAAATAAAATAAAATAAAATAAAATAAAATAAAATAAAATAAAATAAAATAAAATAAAATAAAATAAAATAAAATAAAATAAAATAAAATAAAATAAAATAAAATAAAATAAAATAAAATAAAATAAAATAAAATAAAATAAAATAAAATAAAATAAAATAAAATAAAATAAAAAAATAAAGTAAAATAAAAAAAATAAAATAAAATAAAATAAAATAAAATAAAATAAAATAAAATAAAAATGTTAATTTTGACAAAAGTAGCTTAAATCCTATAAGTATTTGTAGAAAGTTTTCACCGTTAGTGAAAAAAAATTAATAAAATAATTCTTAGACTTTTTTGAAATCTACCAAAAATAATCAATTTGGGATACCTTACAGAATAAAGAAAGTTGTGAATCACATCAACATAACTTATGATGCAGTTAAAAAAATAAATTACTGATTTAATTTTAAATTATGTATGAATTTTCTTTTTAGCCTTTTTTGTAACAATCAAAGGTCAACTCACTGTTTATGTGTGGGTATGCAAGATATTTTTAATCTTAAGAATTACGTGCAATTTATTAACTTATTGCTCATTTCTCATTAGACGTGGGAAGAATAATAAAACCGTACATTAGTTTAAAGTCTTTGAACTTGGAATTTTATTATTATAACGCTAAACCTTTTTGTTATCGTTCATTGTATCAAAATATTTACAGTAAAACATGTGCGGAAGTAACGTTGTGATGTTTATTAATTCAAGAATAATATTATTTTACCCTATTAAAGCGAAATGGTAGAAACAACAAGCCAATTAAATTGGAGAAGTAGAAATTTCTATTGATCATATTGCGTCCCCATAGTGTGCGTCTGCCGGGCGTAATGGGACTGAGATAATTGAACAATATCAATAAAATAGAATTTCACCTTTCCTTGAACTTGACAGTGATTACGGCTTAATGGGAAAGTAGGTACAGCGACGAGATTCGTCATCGCATGTTCAAATATTTCAGATATTTTAATGATGTTATAATAAAACCGGTACCTACTTCCATTGAGTCAATAAGAAATTCAACGTCGTCCAAATACAACCGGAATACAAATCAGTTGGCGCCATAGTTTTACACATTTTACACATCGACGAAAGGAATCGCCTTTTTTTACTGTTTACGCACTCACCGCTGGCGGCACGTCGAAACTCTTGGCCGATATCCTTTGGCCGCCCAATTTCGGTCCGACGATGAACTCCAAGATGCTGAGCGCACTGCACACCTGAAGTACGACCAGTACGTGCAACAAATTACCGGGGAACCTGGTCGGCCACATTTTTTCACTCTCGCACGACAGAACGTATTTCGTTAAATTTGGGTCACCAACACCGAAACTTTTTTCACGATCGTTTGATTGTCGTTAAACATTTTATAGAAGCACGGTCGATACGCGCAGACACCGACTGACTACAGGTGGTTATTATTTTGTCGTAAGAAAGCCAACGGTATGAATGAGACTTTGGATCTCATGTAAGAATAAATAACTTTTTTCGACGTGTGGGGATAAAAATGTCTCGGCAATGTTTATGCCACCTCTGCGTGCTTTTGATGCTCTTGCACGTTGTCCGTTGCGGACGCTGGTACTCTGGTAATCCACGTTTTGTGATATAATTTCGTGGTTTAGTCTTGCGAAGGTTCACGTGAAATGGAACGAACAATGGACAGATGGATCTAGTTAAATTACTGTTACCATTAACAACGAATTTCTGAACTGGGTTGTTATTAAAATGATTAACCTGCACATTAATCTATAATTGTGATAAATAAAATGATTTATATATAAACCTTCTCACCTTATTCTCTTATTTTCAGGAGATTAAGGTGGTGAAATTTCTAATATTTAATATATATTTTTTAGTTTTATTTTTAACTTGATTATACTGCAAAATTAATTAATTTTATTAACACGACATAAATTTTTATAATAAAAATAATAAAAAAACTAAGAAAATACTTTTGAAGATTTTATTAGACTTTGATGGGCACAGTGACTTTTGGAGAAAGTTCTAAAGTAGGTAATAACTAACTTTTATTAAGAAATATTTTAATTTTGTTTTTTATGTATTAATAATAGTTATCTCATAAATTTAAAAAATAGGGTTTAGAAAACTATTTATTATATTATTTTTATTATAATAAGTTTAATTACTATTTTATTTTAATATAAATATTTTATTTTAATATAAATACTTTGGAGTTCTAATGTAAATATAATAAATATTTTTGTTTGTTTTAAAGTAAATATTAATAAAAACAAAATTAAAAGACAAAAATGTTATTTTATTAGTTTCAAATGGTTTATTTTAATATTAAATTTAAATTGGTATTTATATATTTCAAGTAAACGATAAAATAATTACAAATTGATTTAAATTCTCTAATTAAAGAAATATTTTTGAGATCTGTTATGATTATAATAACTTTTTGCATTTGCTTTTACGCAATTTTTTGTAAAAACAATTTAAAAAAAATATATAAAAAATAAACATTTTTTATAATAATGAAATATATTTAATTTCTTAAATAAAAACTAATAATTAAAAAAATTATTAGTTTTTATTTATTTTTATGCTTTAAATTCGCTAATTGTACTTAATGAAATATTTTAAAATCATAATATTATTATATAAATTTTTTTTTAAATAAATTTTAGTAAAAGCAAAATTAAAAAATAAGTTATTTTTAACACATTTTATACAACATATATATTATAACAAAGATACGATTATGTTTTATTTTAATAATAAATTTCATATAATAATAATAATAATAAATAATTAACTCTTACTACATTTAATTTTAATAATTATAATTTCTAATACCCTAATAATAATAAAAATTTAATAATAAAATTAATTGCAGCAATATTTATTTAAATTTATAGTAATTACTATTTATGAAAAATATATAATAAAAGAATTTATCTTAATTATTTTTAAGACACTTTTCTATCGCTTGATGTATTTCTAAGGGACATTTCATAAGTAAAAAAATAATAATTAAAAAAATGATTTAATTTCTCTTAATTGTATTTAATGAAATACATTGGAGTTCTAATGTAAATATAATAAATTTGCTATTTTATTAGTTTGAAATGGTTTATATTAATATTAAATTTAATTTGGTTTTTATATATTTCAAGTAAACGATAAAATAATTACAAATTGATTTAAATTTTCTATTTAAAGAAATATTTGATCTGATATGATTATAATAACTTTTTTGCATTTATGAAAATTTTTGAAATCAAAAAATAAACATATTTTATGATAATGAAAAGTATTTAATTTCGTAAATAAAAACTAATAATTAAAAAAGTTATTTTATTTTTAACACATTGTATAACAACAGACATGATTATGTTTTATTTTAATAATAATTTTTATAATATAATAATAATAAATAATTAAAAAATTACTCTTACTACATTTTATTTTAATAATCATAATTTCTAATACACTAATAATAATAAAAATTTAATAATAAAAATTAATTGCAGCAATATTTATTTAAATTTATAGTAATTACTATTTGCCTTGTGTTCATATACTGGTTGGCCTTTTGGACATTTTTTTCATTTAGAATATACAATCCTCATATGAATAATTGAGATCATTATCAACCTTGAGACATTTACGCAAATTATTACGCATGCCAATTTTCCAAGATTATTTTCAAGATAATTCACGATATTAAATATAATTGGCATTGAGTGATTTTATGTAAATATTTCTTTGAACATATTTATGGAATAATTTTATAATTATGCTATGAAATATTAAATAATATTCCTATTTAAAAGTCATAATAAATTTTAGATTAAAATATTTTCAATTTAAACTATTTATTACTGATAATAAAGTAAATTGGTTTTAAAATTTTATAAACAAAATACTTTTTTTTATTTACAAAATTTGATTAATTTCTGTCCTTACAAAGTATTATTTTGTAATATTTAACAATTTAATATAATCAAGGTTTTTCGTACTTGTTATTAACATTGATAGATCTAATTATATTAAAATTATTGAATGTATTACAAGATCATATAGATTGGTAGTTATTAATAAAAATTATATTGGCTAAAGAAAATTCTTCCACTCTTTCTAAAATGTTTACGTTTAGATAATTACCCTTGAATCTTGTTTGTTGCATCTAATTATTAAGCAAATTGTTTATCATATTTCACCTTGTTATTACATTTACATCCCGAAGTTTTTTTATTAGTAGATATAAAATTAATGTCATAGTCACTATAAATTTTTATTGATGTGCATTAATGTAATTTAATTAACTGTCAGTGTCATTTCAAAATCAGTTGCATTCATATAAACGCCTCGATTTTTGATGGGCTTTTTATTCGTAATTTTATGGTTCGGTTTACTGGGAGGTTTATCCACCACTTTATGGATACTTGATCATTTTTCAGTGTCCGTTCATAAACTTCCCAATGCAATACCGTCCAATATTAACCTGTAACTTTTAAATTCATTTACCACATTGTCAAAATGGCTCAGGCGTTTATAACCACCAATTTGGACACTTACAGATGGCCTCCTTATCAAGACCGTGCTGAAATGTAATTTGTACGTTTAATTTTGATGACTATCAAAGGAAATAATTTTCAGACATGTAAGTTTGGTAGAAAAATATTATACTTCAGTACCGGCTGGAGAAAATGAGTGGAAAGTGGTCGACGCCAATCCCGTGAAACCTTTTGAACACGTATGCAAATTTGTATTGGGCACTTAAAATTTTTACTGTGAACGTTTTCTACAGATTTCCAACGAGGAATTGCGAAAATTCATTAAAAAATTGGTACTTTCACGTTACAGAACATCGTATCAGGACCATTACCGCGATCCACGTGACGGTAAACTTATACGAATTCCAAAATAAAAACTACACGGGTGGGTTTCAGCTCAGGAACAAGTAATGGACTTGCTTTCCAAGCATGAGCTGCAGCTGTACAAAGATGCCGAGCACTTGAACACATACACGGGGAAAACTTTGAAGGTTCCACCTCAGGCAACTTTCCGAAAGAGTACTCGCAATCAAGTACGCAACTTTAAAGTAATTAACCAGTTTTTCCAGTTTTCGGATACTGTCGTCCTCGGAGATTTGGTCCAAAGTTGACATCGTACCAGGTCCACCACGGGACCATAGCCTTCCGCAGCTTAAGAGGCGACTACATTGAAAGAGACGTGGAAGTCGTCGAAGTACCAGACTCCAAACCGACTAAGAAGAAAGCGAAATTGAAAAAGAAACATGAAAAAACTGATGCCTGTGAATGTAAGGAGGATTTGAAAATTAAAAAGTTGGTCCACCGACAATAATCGATTTGTAATTTATGTGCGACAGTTTAATAAATTGACGGAGACTCGATTTTCCATGAATATTTATTCAGTTAATCAGGATTCCTCATAAATTTTAATGTAAATTCAAATCCTCAAGCACTTTGTATTAATTGAATTTTTGTTAAATCTGTCTGATGGAAATTACTATTGCCGAAACGGTTTACAGTACATTATTATTATCCACAGTTTTCATGTGGAGTAAACTACATGATTGCTACCGTATTGAGAAAACTACAATTTGCGTTACAACATGATGCTGATGTTATCAATAATTATTATTTACGTAGCGATGTAATAATCGTCAATTACATTCGTGTAATTACATTTTGTGTATATTTTGTTGGTATCCAATTACGCGTTAACGTGCAATACTCTTCTTGGTGACCCCAAAAGTGGGTCACGCATTATTAAATATTAGATTAGAAAATTTTTTAAGATTAAAATGCACGTTATTAATGCTGAATCATTAAAAAGGTTTACTTTTTCCAGGATTATTAAACGATGACATAAATACATACGCATAATTTCAATTTTATCCTTTGTCCATTGTTTTAGATTTTGGATGATATTGTAATTATGACATTTAAATACGTGAGTGGAATGGTTTGTATTATTTAGACGTATTTGGATTGTGAATGAAGGTTTTTAAATATGGATTGTGTTTGTGTACCATTGTTTTTCTGTTATTTTGAGAGAAAGTTAATGTTATTTTAATAAATATTTTGTATATTTCATTGATTGTTCTGCATGAAATATTTTCTTCCAAGTTATTATATTTTACACTAAAAACTTCTCAAAAAACAATCAATATGTTTACATTTTTCATATTTTAAGTCATGAGGACTTAAGTTTTTGTTTTAATTATAATCTTTATTGTAATATCGTAACAATTTATGTGTTATAAGATAAAATATAATTTGAATAAGGTTAATATTAGTTTGAAACCCTTTTTATTAAAATAAATATGATATTTTATGTATATTTTAATAGGAAGGTTCTCCTTATCTTAGTTTGCCATTTTGTCTTCAATCCCATATGGCAAAATCCATATTTCGGCATTACTTGATCGTATAGAAAATTTCTATTTACATTTTTTGTAGGAAATTTGATGCCCTACAAAAAAAGTATTTCACAATTTTTTAATAACTTTTACTGCTTAGAAGCTATCGAAGGTCAAAGTTAAAGAATTTAATGAACATTTATTTTTTAGTTCTAAATTTTAAATCTCGTAGATAACTAAATATTAGAAAATGTCTTACATATATTTTTGTAGGAAGTTAAACGCTACACAAAAAAGGTTTCCTGGGGTTAATCGATTACTTTTAGATAAAAATTTGCATTCGAATCCCAGTACGTAGTGATTTTAATAGTTTTTTAATAAATATTTAAAATTTATCCTTTATTAACCTCTGATATCTTGTAAACGGTAAGAGTTATGAAAAAATTGTAAGATACCTTTTGTGTATAATGTGTAATTTCCTACAAGAAATGTAGATAGTACTTTTTTGTATGATTAATTAATGACGAGATATGGATTTTGCCGTATGAAACTGAAGAAAAAATGGAAAACTGAGATGAGGAGGATCTTTTAATAACTATTTTATAATCTTTAATAACGGGTCTTTAATTTATGAAGAAATATTTATGAATTAATAACGTTTTTTCCTAATTAATAAAAAATAATATTGTGATATAAATCAAAGGTGTAGATTTTTATAAATATTTTCAGTGTGACGAAACAATATAGATAAATCAGAAAATTGTATAAATGAAACCATATTAATAATTGTTTGATTTTTATTTCTAATAACCAATTTGGAAATGAGAAATATTATAATACTTTGTATATTATTTTGTTTCTTTAATCACACATATGATAAGTAAAAATATGTTCTTAATAACCATTCAATCAAATCAGTAAATCTAATTGGTTTTAAATTTATTAGTAAAAGAAATATTAAAGAAATAGTTTTTTTTCTATTTATAATCTATTCATAAATACATTTGAGTTAATAGGCATTTATCAATATTTTCTGTTTGACAAAACAATATAGATAAATCAGAAAATTGTGTAAATGAAATCACATTAATAATGGTTTAATTTCATTTCTATGAAACCAATATGGAAATGTAATGTTTAGTTTCTTTTATATTAAGTAGATTATTTTATGAGCTTTCTTTATATGTTGAAAAATTCAATTTCCAATATAATTTTATGGATTTTCGCGTAAAATGCTGATAAATGCATATAATGTGTATTGATTTCAAAGGCAATAGCTGTGAACTAGAAATATACGCATAATAAAATTTCCATATTCATAGGATCCCGCAGCGCATTCAAGTAAATAAAACGACATTTCTATTTTCATTTTCTTTTATTTATATATATTTATATATTTACATATCTCAAAAATATATTAAAAGCTTATTACATTAAAGCAATAAAGACAGTAATAACTACCATTTTGAATAAAATTAACAAAAAACCTTTAACTTTACAATATAGGACTATATTGAGCAAAGGTGTAAAAAATCCTATACATTATTTGATATAGCAAAAAAGGTACTTAAAAAACAATATTAATAAGTTTTAGATTATTCTTCACTCCTGTTAACCCTTGGATATAACTGCAACAAACAATGGATATTAATAAAGGCATCAACGCAGATTCAGTAAGACTTACACCTAGTAAATTCCTTGGAACATAACCTTCTTTATCTCCTAATCTGGACCACCACCATTCCCTTTCGTTCTCGTCACCCTTCCGGAGTATGGTGAATTGTTGTCCAGCTTTGAAGCTCAACTCGTCTGGCTGTTGGGCGGTGTAATCAAATACCGCATAAACCACACCACCGGACAGGATTCCTAGTTTCTCTTGTACACCTACAGGGAAAACGTTTCGTTCAGTTCAAGCCTTAGGCAAACTTCGTTTTTTGTCTGATACTCACTGTACAAATATTCCGAACATCCGTCGAACCCTTCCTCGTCCTCCTCGCACTTTTCCGCCGCCGTCTCGTGATCGCTCAACGTGGTGGCGAATATGCAAGCGCCGTGCTCCACCAAGAACTTCACCATGGTGAGATTGTTACAACTGGCCGCGCAATGCAACGGCGTCCACCCGTCACTGTCCTGCGCGTTAACGTCACAACCGAACTCCACCAGGAATTTCACGATCTCGATGTGACCGGCACAGATTGCGTTGTGCAGCGCGGTGATTCCCTCGTCGTTGGCCGCACTGGGATTGGGCACCTGCGTGGCCGTCTTCTTCACCAGTTCCAGCTCACCCTCGAGACTCGCGTCCAACAACAGAGCCAGGGGATCGAAGCTGACCCTCCTGCTCAGGTTCGACTTGCCGGTCTGTTTCAGGTTGCCCTTTTTGCAACGCCGGATCACGCCGTCGAACGACTTGTCGTCCTTCGTTTTCAGGTCGGCGTCTTCGATCGACGATCTGTCGGTCTCGTCCTTGTTATCCTTCGGCTCGGTCGGACTGTTATCCGAGTCGTTTTTCTCAGGGTTTTGCAACTCTGGAAAGTGAATTTGGGGCAGTTCGTTTCGTCTGTTGTTAAACAGGTTCGATTTGGATGTGCTAACTGTTCTAAGCTTGGGTTGTTCGCTCAGGGGTTGCTTTTTGATCGTTAGTGGTTTCGCCTTGATTATCATTTCGGGATTGGACTGATTGGTGTTATTCGAGGCCGACTGTAAGTAGCTTTTAGTGGGCAAGTTACCTGGTTTGGGGGGATTGTGGAAGCTCGGCGGCGGCGAGGGTTTATTACCTTCGTCCGGCGGCTCCGTTAGGGGCAAGGGCGGTGGCGGGGCATTGTCTTGGTCGAGGACCGACTGTGTTTGGCGCGGTGGCGGCTTTATCGCCGGCTTTGGTGGCAAGGCGGGCTTCGAAATTTTGTCCAGCGACACTTCCGGGGTGCTCAGGGGCGTGCTGGTCGATTGCGGTGGCGACAGTATTAGCGACTGCTGAGAGTTGTTCGGCAGCGGAACTGCAGGCGGTTGCTTGTTGGAATTTATTGTCTGTGGTTCCACTGGTTGTACTTTGATGGAGGAGGTTTGATAGATGTTAGATAGGATGCCAGTGTGTTGGATCGATGTCGGAGCAACACTACTTATTGGCTTCTGAAAATATTTACGAGATTCACAATTATTTAATTAGAATTTAAGAACGGAGGACTAGCTTAAAGTTATAAATATGTGATATGGTAATTTTTTGGCTCAGTTCATGCATTTATTTTTGTTGCACGGGTTATTTTTAATTGTTGTTTTGATTCGTATAAACAAATGCGAAGAATAATTAACATTACTCACCTGATATGTGTTAAACGAGTTGCTCGTTGTTACTGGGTAGTTTTCCTTCTGCTTATCATCTAAACCGTTTCCATTTGATATGGACGATTGGTCACTAGTTTTCTTACTCAGAAGATTATGTTGGTTCAGTGGCGTAGCAATATTTTTGTTTATCACATTCAGAGGCGCACTATGAACAGTCATATGCGTACTCTGCATGTTCCCATTGATATGATTTGATATGTTGCTGTTGTCGTTCTCCTTGCTTTCAGCATTTATTTCCGGCTTGGATATTCTATTAGGCAGCAGATTCACCGTGAACTTGGTGTTGTAGGGCAAAGTTTGATACTTTGGATCCGACTTCGAAACCGAAAAGTCCTTCAGGACGTCATTGTCATCATTTTTCTGCGAGTACAAGTTCGCCATCTTATTAGCCAAATCCACGGCGTCCTGGTTACTATTGGGAGAGTCTGCATCTTTTTTGATATGATTCGATTGGTGATATACTGGATGATATGCTAAGTTGGGTTGCTGAAATAATAATTAACCCATTAGTTCATCCGTATTTTGTGCAGTGATGCACCTGAATTGCCACAAACTAATGACTGGAAATATTCGGTTACATACGCACCTCTTGAGCGTTGCTGTTGGCGAGCCTAATTTGGTGGTTCGATTGCATCGGAACGTGATTATAAGGCTCGACCGCAGCGATGTTACCACGCGATAGCCCGTTCGTTGGTTGGCTCTGCGGTTTTCTGGAGAACGCCTGATTATTCTGGTCACTGGACCCGGTTAGCCTGAAAAAACGACACATTTCCTCATTTAGTTTCGCTCCCAGAAGTTCGAAGTTTAGTTATTATTTACTTCGGTAAACTTCAGGACGGAGGGGGAATTATAATTCGATTTGTTCTGAATAATTGGTAACTTTATCTCTTTGCAACAATGCGAAAATCTTCCATGGTGTATTGTCTGAGTCGGTTACATCGAACTTGGAAACTTTACACGATTGTTTGAAGTTGTTAAATGCGCCGTTTCCTTCCATAATTGCACGGGTCGAATAAATTTACAGTCTAATAATTCCCACCAATACCAAATTAACGTTGCCACCCCACATTTAAATTCAATAATTAACCACTAATTAATACTGGGAGGTTAATCGGGCTCGAATTGGAAATCCTGAATGTTAAACGTTCAAATCTCTTTCAGATAAATTTTTAGTACCTCACTAATTGATGGTAAGCGGCTTTGTGCGAGGCTGCGCTGATTTGATTCGCCAGCTGCTGGTTAAGGATGCGTTTTTTGTGCAGCCTCTCCTGCAGCTCGGATATCCGCTTGTCGATGGCGCTCATCTCCTCCTGACGCGCCGTCAGCGCCTCCCTTTGCTGATGTAACCTTTGATTTTGCTGTTCGTTAAGCTTGTTGCGATACTGAAACACAAATAAGTCGTTAAAACATCTTCAAAGACACACAAAGCAAAACAGATCAATAAACCGAAACAAAACACTTGTGTGTGTGTTGAAAAACTGTTATTTGAATATCAATGTTTGGCTTAGAATCTCAAACACGCTTGGCTGTCTTCGACTTAGATCACAAAAGCGTCTCGACAAATTTATGGGTGTTTGCACAAGTCGCAAGTCTGACTCTAATTGCACATATTTGTTACATCAACACGTCCTTTTTATTAATATAAATTACGAGTTTGTTTTATAAATTGCCTCCTTCGTTCAATCGATGAATGGATAAGTTTCGTAACAAGTTGAAATGTTCTTCCCGAAAACGTAAAGTAAACCAGAAACGTGTACATAAAATATTTAAAGATAACGCCTCAATTAATTTCCTGTTTTCAGGAGGCCGATGTCTATCTGAAATCGGAACACGTACCGGCATAAGATTTAGAGGTAATTCGTTATTTACATATGAAACCGCGTTTGAGAAAAGTTTGCCCCGATAACACGAAGTCAATGGGTGATTTATAACTAGAATGGTGCAGTTTTCGCCTTAATATTAAGCCGGATAAATGGGTTATCTGGATGAATACGGTTATTGGCTGAAACTGAAGTTGTTGGGCTGAAAATAATACAGTTACACGACGGGAAATTTGATTGATTACGTTTTGTGCCGACAAGACGGACAAAATCATTCAAAACAAGATAATATCTAACAAAAAGTATGTTGATTTGTTGAGCAGTTGACATCTGTATTATTAATAACGTTACGAAACTGAACAATGAAGACATTTTTTTAATATAACAAGATGAAGTTCACCGTTATCAATAAAATAGTTTGCGGATTGATTCGCCGTTATTCAAATTACTTCCCGGGATTTATTGGAAGTAATCTTAGAATACACGGATGGCGGTTTTGTCCTTTATACAATATGGAACAGCTTTGTAAAGATAACACGGGATATACGTTTCAATTTTCGTTGCTAAATTGGTTCTGGTTCAAAAGAGCTTAATCACATTTCCTCCCATTTCAACAGATCGTAAAACTCCTCATCTATACTGACAACTATCAAAGCAAAGTTGAAGTACGTACATACGTCCAATATAATTAACAGCCGATAGTGAAAACTGCCACGGCAGCATTCAGAACAGATAGGGCAGAACACGCCGAAACTGGTTGTTCGCCTGTCTTGGCAGTTTGTTATTTCCGTACATAATTCCACTGACACGGATCCGAAACTTCCTCGTCGCCCATTAAGTTTTTGCCAGTCGGTCGCAGATGTTCGATAGTTCGGCGAACGGTGTTTGTGTAATTTTGAATAAAATACGAAATATATCGACTGTCACACGGAACGTCTGTTTGTCTGTTTCCAGAGAAGTTGTTGCTTAAAATATGAACGTTTGATGTGGATATTATTGACGATAGGTCGAGCTAATAGTTTGCGGAGCCAAATATGAATGTTTGCTGGGCATTTATGTGGAAACAGGTTGTTTACTAACCATCAACTCCCTGCGGAGCTTCTCCAGTTCCAACGCCGACGGAGGTGGCGGATCCCTGTTCGTGCGTCCCCTCCTCAACTCTTCCAGCTGTCTGGTCAGCTCCTCCACTTTGGCCACCGCCAAAGACAGCTCCTTCTCCTTTTCATTGAAAAGGGCCCGTATCGAATCAAGGTCACTTGCTGAAAATAAAACGGGTTATTAGAATAATACAATCTGAAGTCATCGCCAAATGAAAACAGTAACCGAATAACTTTGTGCGGGATCATGGAAAAGTTTCTGAGGTCGGGACTTTATGATAAAGAAAAACGGATAATGGAAGCCACCGAGTGTAATTTGCTAAGTAAATGGAGAACATTTCAAACTTGTTCAGACACCGCAATAACACGACTGAAAAAAAAAATGTCGAGTGTATTTTATGAATATATTCAATGGACGGTAATTCCATCATCTCTTCTGGTTCGTCGGGTTAAAGAAGAACAAATTGGAAGTCCTTTTTTATGTGGTTATTGTTATTAAATGTAGATGTTTGTTTTGTGTTCATGTTATGAGATTTTTTATTTAAAGGCAAATTAATGTAGCCATCCAGAAATGGGACTTTTTTCCTACTTTATTGGATGTTATTTAATTCTATAGAGTGTCAATATTTTAGTAAAAAACAAATCAACAAATATTTCTTAGGGTTGTGTGTGTGTGTGTTATTACCATTTGTATCATAAATATTTAAATAAAAAATAATACATCCATCTATAGTATTTTTATGAGTTTATTAAAGATAATTAGTTTCTAGTTTTACTGGAGAAACTTTTATAAAAAACAAACAAACTACAAATTTAGCTTCGAATAACATTTTTTTAGTTCATATTTTGGACAAAATTTAATTAAACCCACATCCAACTATGGTACAAGTTTTTATGACTTATTTTAAGATTACTTGTTCTTAATTCTATTGGAGATTGAAAACTTTTATAAACAACAAACCAACTACAAATTTAGCTTCGAACAACATTTCTTTGGTTCACATCTTGGACAAAAATTAAATAAACCCACATAGAACTACAGCATACGTTTTTCATGACTTCTTTTAAGATTACTGCTTCTTAATTATATTGAAAGTTTGAAGACTTTTATAGAAAAACAATTCCACCACAAATTTACCATCGAACAACATTTCTGTAGCTCACATATTGGACAAAAAAATAATTCAACCTACATCAAAGTATTTTAAACGTTTATTCATGAGTATTTTTTAAATAATTATTGTACTTTATTTCTATTTGAGTATGAAAATTTTAATAAAAAAACCAACCAACTAAAAATTCAGCTTCAAACATCTTGTGCAAAAATTAATTAAAGCCACAGTAGCGTGTAATTTTTTTTTTAAACCGTGTGTGCCACATCCGTGCATCGTTCCCATTTCGCAAATTTATTCAGTTGATTTGGCAAGATACAAAAAGCTTCATTAAAACGCAGCCCGGCAACAGTTGAAGGGGTCGATTTATGTTTTTCTCAGTCGTTTACATGCAGAACGGAAGGTTTCATTAATCCGAACCGTTTTCGGGTATTATTAATAAACGACACACTCCTCCGTCAAGTTAACCCCCATACCACCGACACCGGGAAGTCTCATGTGACAAATTATTTTAATCTGCCTTTCATGGCGAAAGAAAAACTCGGGAGACGGACAAAACGGGGATAATTGCTTGTCTTTTCATCACTTGCTCTTCGGTTTTTACTAGGCTGAAATACGGCCCAATTTTCCGCCCCCTTACAATTAATTAAACCTTATTTTTATGCATGTAGTTGAGTTTTATGCGTGTATTAAACTCCTCGTCCATGAATAAATTGTATCGCTGGTTGATTTGTTTCGACTGATCGAATTCGGCACGGTAATTGGTGTATCAATGGGAAACACGACACATTCGGCGCTCATTTGATTGAATTTGCGGTTCGGATTTTAGAATTGTTGCCGTCATTAATTGGAGTATGCTGTTGCAAATGCGATGCGGATCGGTCCGTTTCGATTCAATCCTGCGTCGCGTCTGATCCGGACTGAAACGTCGGGTTGATGTAAAACGTACATCCGTCAAGTGTTTGTTTGAATATTGCACGCACATTCCGACTGGAAAAATATAAGTCATCAAACGGACGTGTCCCCGGGAGCGCATTGCAAATAATTAGTTTCCGGTTCCTGCAGGACGTCCCTTTCGCCCCGTATGCGACGGCAGTAAATTGAAAAAGTCTGGCGGGAATCGGGAGCGCCCGCAAATTACGGGGCCCCGCAAAGACCGGTAAACAGTCGGGTTATTGGTACTTCGTATGGTTTATCGATTCCGCGTTACCTGGACTTCGGCGTTTTATTGCGCCGGAGACAAATTATTCCTGAACGTTTATTGGAACTCGATGGGTGATAAATTATGTTTTTTGACGTTCAAGAGTTGCAATTTATTGTGGGAGTGGTGCGTTGTTTACGTGTTTTTAATTGGCATCTCCGCTTTGCCCCGTATAACGCGATCTAGAACTAAATGTACATTAGTTGCACCGACAGGAATCACATTCAGGCCAACAATTCGATTGTTCGAAATTAATTGCAGCACCAGCCGGAGTACAATTTACCGTTTTACACTTCAAATAACTCGATTTCAATGTAATTACTGATGAGATTCGCACAATCGTCAATTTGAATGTCCTGCTTCCTTATTGGTGGATTTAATAAGTTTTTGAATTGGGTCTTCCACACAAAAAGTACTCCAATTAAGTCAGATCTATGTCAAACATTTTTTATTCTTTCAAAAGCAAAATAATCACAATGAATTTTCTTTATTACCCAATCCATGAAAGACTTACAAAACCAAAAAAGAATAAAATTTATGTATCTCTCCCCATTAAAATTTTACAAACCAAACAAAAATAAGTTCTGTCAACCATTTTTGATTAGTCAGTAATAGAATTTAAAAATAATTGAATATTATATTTTATTTCTTTTTTATCCTGCCTTTATAAGCCTTACAAATCTAAGAAGGAGTTAAATTTACATTTCGGTAATAGCTAAGAAGAATAAATATCTGCTAAAGGTTATTTGGAATTCCTTTAATTATTGTTGTATCTGTGTCAATTATTTTTGGTCAGCCCATATAAAAATTACAAAGCCAAAAAAGAAATAAATTTACATTTAAATAAGAGCTAAATTGAATAATAATTGTATTAATTGTTCTTTTAATTATTGTTATATCTGTCTCAAATATTTTTGGTTCCTTAAAAGTAAAATTAAAAAATAATTCAATATTACAGTTAATTTTCTTTATTATCATGCCCATGTAAGATTTAGAAAGCCCAAAAGGGGTTAAATTTACATTTAGGTAACAAATAAGAAGAAAAAATAACTGCTAAGTCCTTTAAATATTGTTGTATCTGTGTCAAACATTTTTAGTCACCCAAAAGTAAAATTCAAAAATAATTAAATATTACAATTAATTTTCTTTGTTTTCTAGTCTAGGCTTACAAGTTAAAAACGAAATAAATTTACATTTAGGTAAGAGCTAAATGGAATAAATAACTGTTAAATATTAATTGAAAGTTCTTTTAATTCTTGTTATATTTGTGTCAAATATGTTTGGTACCACAAAAGTAAAATTAAAAGTAATTCAACATTATAGTTAATTTTCTTTATTATCCTGTCCATGTAAGACTTAGAAAGATAAAAAGGAGTTAAATTTACATTTAGGTAACAGATAAGAAGAATAAATAACTGGGAAATGTTAATTGGAATTCCTTTAAAGATTGTTATATCTGTGTCAAACATTTTTGGTGACCCAAAAGTAAAATTCAAAAATAATTATATACTACAATTAATTTTCTTTGTTAGCTAGTCTATTCAAGACTTACAAGCCAAAAATGAAATAAATTTAGATTTAGGTAAGAACTAAATGGAATAAATAACTGTTAAATATTAATAGGAAGTTCTTTTAATTATTGTTGTATCTGTGTCAAATATGTTTGGTACCACAAAACTAAAATTAAAAATAATTCAATATTATAGTTAATTTTCTTTATTGTCCTGTCCATATAAGACTTAGAAAGATAAAAAGGAGTTAAATTTACATTTAGGTAACAGATAAGAAGAATAAATAACTGGGAAATGTTAATTGGAATTCCTTTAAATATTATTATATCTGTGTCAAACATTTTTGGTGACCCAAAAGTAAAATTCAAAAATAATTAAATTCTACAATTAATTTTCTTTGTTATCTAGTCCATTCAAGATTTACAAGCCAAAAATGAAATAAATTTACTTTTAGGTAAGAGCTAAATGGAATAAATCACTGTTAAATATTAATTGGAAGTTCATTTAATTATTGTTACATCTATGTCAAAAACTAAAACTAAACTAAATTGAATATTAATTACAGTTAGCCTTATAAAAATCAAAAATGAGTTAAATTTACATTCACATAAGCCCTTGTAAGACTCACAATATTAAAAGAGTTAAATTTACATTTTCTTAACAGTTAATTCGAGAAACAGCCTTTAAATATAAATTGCAATTCTTTGTTCTTATTGATGGCAGTACCATTTCATTGCCATCAAAGTTAATTGAAAAACCCAAACGCATTAGGTTCTGTCTGCACATTCCCTTTTAATCACCACCATATAGAACATAATAAATTGAAATTCCTGCTAAAACCACTGCCTAGCAAGAGTTAATAATCTTGTGGTCAAATAAGAAAAATACACCAACACAGAAAACCGTTGCAGGTTGATTTATAAGGAGCACTCTCCCGTGATGTTACTAATTAATGTCGGCCACTTGTCACTCTGCCAGTGCAACGAGAATCCTCCATTCGCCCCTTACCCCAGCGGGAAAAAGTGGAAATCCCGGAGAACGCACGAAGTTAAGACGGACGCCCCACTCGAATGTTTCGAAGAAGTTTTCAATCCTGAAAGTTTGGTGAGGTCTTAAGAGGTGGACACGGAGGAGTCGGGTCGGCCAATCAATATTGAAATGACCGTGTTTTTGTGCCTGGGGGAACGACTTAATTCGATTTATTGGCCGGCCGATTTTAAAACATTAATCGGCAATCCCCTGAATCCAGTCGTCCGGATTCGGGACGACGTCGTTGGATTTCCTTTTTTTCCGTATCTCAGCCTTGTGTAATGGAAACGTCAGGAATTTGGGTGTTTGAAGACGACAAATAAATGGGAGTTAAAAGGTTTTCATTATTTTTTTATGGGGTCGAGCATAAAAATGCTTTGTTAGGCAGATAGAGCAAATTGAAGGCTATTAAAGCTTTAAAGCTCATGGGGAAGTGTGAAACTTTTTGGCAACTGAAATCATTATTTGTGACTTTTAAGTCTGTTGGGTAAGTAGGTCTTATTTTTAAGTCAAACGAAATATTTTTTCTTTTGAATCCATTATTTGTTAAAGTACTTAAAACCTGAAAAATGAACTTTAAGGAGTGAAATTGAAAAGAAAACGAAACATTTACTTAATTGTTTGTTCCTGAAAAAAATTTGTGAAACTAAGAAAGCAATTCATCCCTTTACTTGCTACTTGACTTACTTACATTTTCACGGAAATGTGGAGAACGTAAAAAATGTAATTTGATGCCTAACCTACATATGAAGAATTGAAATTGAAACGTACGAAACAATTTGCTGTTTACCGTTTTATGCGACTCTAAATCTGTTATAAATAGCTTTCCGCCGAATCCAACTGACTTTTCGTTTTATAAACGCAATAAACGGACTGTAATGAAAGTATTAATATAAAAGCGATAAATCAAAGGAGGAAATCGGAAGAGAAAAAACAGTTACCTCGAAATTGAGTTGGAAATATTGCCGTTCTTTCCGATCCGACTCCATAATCAAAAAATTCGACGTCAATTTTACGATCCTATTTAAGCACTACATTATTAAACTTCTTTATGAATCCGTAAAATTTCCAGGCATATCAGGGACATATTTATTGACAATACAGGGATGCATGAAAGCACATCCAAGGAGACTCGTTCACAAAGAAAGAGCATTCGTGTATATTTGAAGATTGCAGGTGAGATTATTAAAGTGAACAAAAAGAGGTCACCGCATTTGTATACAATAGAAATGAGCTAGTGCTGTGTTTTGCGCCGAGCGGAGTAAAACATAAAATTTACGCCGGAGGGTTGATTTTTATTGTCCAACCTTTAACCTACGGTTGAAAGTTTAAAATTTCTACGAACTGGTGTGGTTCGAGGCTGATAAGGAATCGTTATGGCAATTTGGTGCATGCATTTTTAATTCAACTTACATTCATCCACGGTGGATATTTTCCGTTTTGTTTTGAAGTAAGGCAATTTGTGATCGTTAAAAAAATTGTGTAAGGAGAACTCGAAACAACTGCAATTACTGTTTAAAAGTTGCTTATCCCAATTTGCCGTTGCATTGATATAAGTGGATTTCGTTCTATTTTCCTTCCCTGTTCTTATAAATCTTTCAAGAAGCATTTGATTTCCGATACTGTTTTATTGGATATTTTAGTTTGTTATTGATTTCTTTGCAAGGACCCTTGAACTAATTGTTGAAGTTTGTTCTCAACTCACTAATCCTGGTCTTATTCCAGCAAAAACTACTAAAAACTGGATAGACAGTTTAAATTTTAACTTTTTCAGCATTCATCTTAGAAATCTCATTACTAGATATAACTTTATGACAAAGAATATCCAAAAGTTTTTAACCCTTCAAAGCTGAGCAGGAAGGAACATTATCCTTCTTAATCAAAAATGATGGAACTTAACAACGAAATTGAACAATGAGGTTTTGAACAAACATGGCGGAAACACTTGCACAATTGTAAGCAGCCATCGAGCATTGCTTCACCCATCGGAGAAACCGGATTCGGTATTACAATATGCATGAATTCGTAAAATACGAAACGGAGTATTGGATACGTTTAGGTCGATATTCCGGTGGCTAGACTTGATAAGACTAACCCGCATAATATCTTTCGGGTCCGGTAACTATCTTCAATGCGCCTTAAAATTTAATGCCTTTAATACTACCCAGAAGTTTAGTTACTCAATTAAACGTGTTTTTATAAATATCATTACTTCAGCCTGCGAGACACAGAGCACAGACGAAAAATCACCATGCAAATCGCAGCTTGTTTAATTTGTACTCCAGTTCGTTCGTACAAGTAAACAAGCCGCAACTAGTTTACACGTTTGAAACATCCCATTTCGATGTATTGTTATCTGGGAAAAAATGAATGCAAACACGGTTTCAATTGGTAATCAATGCAGTCGTTTAACCGAAACTTATCCGTCGAGTATTCCAACGGATTTACTAAATAATATACAATTGGACAATGCAAAATCTGTTTTGTACGTGCTAACGGAACAATGAACAATAAAACAAAGACACGTTCCCGTTTATTTTAAGCGGAAGCCTTTTTAACTGCGGAAAAGTGATTTTTTGTGTCTACAATGAACGACATTGTTTGAACGATGAATGCCACTCCACATTTTCCTATTCTCGGTTCAGGTATGTTGTTTCGCTTATTCACTACAATGCACAATATTTTAGTAACGATTCTTTAAAATTTTAGAACTGCGCAGTAACGACTTCTAAGATGCGTACTAGTTACCCCGCCCCTTTTACAATGTGCGCAGACGCAGCTTTATTTCCATACAATTTTTGCTAAATAATCAGAACACAGTTAAACATTGAATTTATTGCTAACCCATTAGCTAGTAATTAAATGGATTAGGTCCATAAATTAATTAATAATTTATGAGCGACAGTATGGATTAATCTTACATGATGTTTACGCAATAACCCAATCGTTCAGCAATAAATACCAAACTGAATGGACTAATAACGATTAAATACAATGTCTATCAATCCAGAAAATCATAAATTCCAATTTCAGTTTACATTGGAGTTCATATTTTCCTCTCCTTACGTTTAAAGGTGTTGCTTTTTGTACTCTATGTACCATTAGATGCATTCGATTTTATATATATTGTTTAAAAACTTAGATTTGAATCAGGTTGAGAATGGGACTGCACAGTAATGGTACGCACAAGTTGTTCCGCCCCCTTTATAGTAAAGAAATCAAGTTTAGGTGCAATCCCACCTTTATTTATATTAAAAAAAATGTAATTATTATTAGTTCATTATGCCGTAATATAGTGAAATAGTTACACAAACTAATTAATAATTTGTATATAACAGCGTGGATTAATCTTATACCATGATTATACATTAACCAAATCGTTCGGTAATTTATAACATGACAGAAGGGACTGACAAGGATTAAATACAATGTCAATCAACTCAGAAAATCAGAAGTTCCTATTTAGTGTTAGATGGAAATTTATACTTTCGATTAAATTTGTGATTTTGCATGTTCATTAAATACAGTCTACTTTAGCAATTAAAAATGTTTTAAATTTTTGCGCAATAGCGTCTGCGCGGCTCCACCCCTTTTATAGCGAAGACAGTTTCTGCGCAAGCGCAGCCTTATTTTCTTAAAAATTCTGCCTTAAACGTTAAATAATCAGGAAACAATGTAGGAACATTTTAACTACAGTGTAATAGCAATATTTCAAGCTAATTATCCCGTAATAAAACGGATCAGCGCCGCAAACTAATTAATAATTTGTATGCGACAGTACGGATTAATCTTACACGATGATTATACAATAACCCAATCGTTCAGCAATAAATAACGTGACAGAACGGACGCCGACAACGATCAAACACAACGTCCATCAGTCCAGAAAATCGTAAATTCCAATTTAGTTTTCGATCGGCCGTGAAAGTACCGATCGTCGTTTAATTAAATATGTCGACCGAAAATTGAAATCAACAAAAATTGACTTAATTCGCAAAGCAAACCGATTGCGGGAGAAAAAATTATCGGGCCGGGGCTCATTAATCAGGGGGTGTGAATTACGGGTTTCACACGGTGGGCTCGGGCGGATGATAAACGACGGCTCGACGAAAAGCCGAAGGGTTAGAGGCGGAGGGATTGAAATTTTTAATTAACTTTTTCTAGGCGAAATTGATTTTAAAATGGCGCACTATTAGACGATTATCCTGTCAAGGAGGTGTACAAAAGGAGTGGGTACAAAAGAGTCTTATCTCAGTCTCGGATGGGTTTTATTTTCCCGGAGTCGGATTCAACAGTTCCTCTAGTTTTATTTTGAGAAAGTTAAATGTGTAATTAAATTAAGAAAGGGGTGAAATAAACGCAAAACTAACTCGTCACCAGACTGGCATGCAGTTTTTGAGGATATTTGCTTTCCCTCGGGTCTAATTCGTTTTGGTGGTGGAATAAGCAGTCTCCATTTTTTCCTCCCTCATTTCCATTACATGTGAAAGCGTTGAAACCAATAAATTACGCGGGCTGAATTTTTGCACCGCCTGAATATCAAATAAATTAGTTTAAGTACTATGTGGTTGGCTGTGTTTGGTTGAACCAATTTATTTATGCGGTATGGTTTTTTGCCGTAAAATAAATGGGTTGGTTTTTTATTTACAGATAATTTTATTCAATTTATTAAACATTTTAACTTAATTCATAGTTTTGAGTGTAGACAAGATTATTTTGTTTGTGATACAAATATTTCCTGAGACATATAAATTGATCGTTTCGAATGTTATTCTTTCAGCTGAAATAAATCATGCGTGCTCTGCCATAAAAAAATGGACAAAAATCCTTTATTTGTTCAATAACCTGCAGCATGAAGAGAACGGAGCTGGTGAAATAAAAGAAGGTGAAATATACCTGCCGGGGAAGATTTACATAAAGGTGCCGTAACATAACTACAGATTTAAAAAGAAAACTAAGGAAACCTATGTGTAAAATGCGGCAATTTATTGCTCACATATAAAAAGGATTTATTTTAGATTAAATGTGTATTTCTAAGACCCCGAATGTCGGCTCTTCTCTGTGAATTATGCATGTGGAGTGTTACGGTGAGACGTGGTAAATCCTTTGTTTGTGCCCGTGTTTCCTCCGGATTATTTCTTTAAATGTGTCCAATTGGGTCTGTTTTCGTTTAGCTAATGGACGTTCATTTGTTTTGCCATCTGACAGTCACGAGTATTGTTTTTTGGGAAACGGTGCGAAGGTGAAAAATTGACAGGTGCTTTGTCACGACGTGTTTGACAAATTAACGATAGACATCGGGTCGAACCTAATCAAATATGGCATTGGTTTGCGATAAGCGAAACGGCAAATCATCGAGTTAAGCCTGTCCGTCACTCAAGACAAATTGAAACCGGAATCATGCATTTATCCAGTTACATTTCTGAAATTCTAATGATTCCTCGAACTTCCACATGGTTACGAACTTGCTGAGCTCGTTAGTTGGATTGGTTACTGAAGGGTAGATTTAAAGCTAAAGCTTTTCTTCAAAAGATAGAAACAAAACGTATAAATCAACAAAATATTCTTTCCAATTTCTTCTCCTTCTTCTAGTCAATGTTAACTTTGATGACCTAACTATTGGGGATGTTTGAATAAAAAGGAATAAGTTATTTAATTTAGAGACTTTTTAATTATTTAATAAAATACTTTAATTAATCTGTAAGATAATTAATATTTGTCATTATAAATGTCCAAAATGAGAAAATGAGTTACAAATCCCGTTTCTTCAAAAGGCAGAAAGGTAAAAACTGTAAATCAATAACTCATTACTGATGAATTCACAACAATATTCTTTTAAATTGCTGTTTCTTTCAGTCAATGTTAAGTCGGAAGATCTTACTAAAGGTAAATGAAGGATATTTGAAGGAATAAGGAACAAATTAATTAATTAGTGATGATTTCAAAGGAATATTCTTTAAATTACTTCTTCTTTCAGTCAATGCCAATTAGTTAATTAATGTTTATTGTTAGAAATAAGCAAAAGGAGAAGATGAACTGGAAATTCCGTTTCTTCAAAAGGTAGAAATTTAAAATACACAAACCAACAAATTGATTACTGATGAATTCAAAATAGTATTCCTTCAAATTTCTTCTCCTTCCAGTCAATGTTGGTAAATGAAGTATGTTTGAAAAAATCAGGAACAAGTTAATTAATTTAAAGATATTTTTGTACCATTTTATAAATATATACTAATGGTAAATGAATGTTTAAAGAAGTAGGAAACAAATCAAATATTTCTTGTACCATGACCAAATGAGAAGATGAGTTAGAAATCCCGTTTCTTCAAAAGGCAGAAAGACAAAAAGTATAAATCAACGAACTAATTATCGATGGATTCAAAAAAATATTCTTCCAAATTTCTTCTTATTTGAACTTGAAGATCTATAGGTGAATGTCAACTTTGATGGCTTTACTATTGGTGAATGAAGAATGCTTGAAGAAATAATTAATTTAATTCATTTAAAATAACTTTTTTGCCATTTAATTAATGTATAAGATAATTAATTTGTCATCAGTTGTGACCAAAATGAGAAGATGAGATGGAAATAAATCTCTTTTTCTGAAAAGATAGAAAAAGTATAAATTAACAAACTGATTATCGATGGATTCAAAATAATATTATTTTAACATTTTAGGAATTCTAATGATTCCTCGAACTTCCACGTGATTACAAACTTGCTGAGCTCGTTAGTTGAATTGGTTACTTAAAGATAGATTTAAAGCTCTCAGTTTGGTTAGTAGTCTCTTAAAATATAATCGCATCTCTTAAAACTGCACAAACGTATCTACATTGTAATCTAAAGCACCAATATAGAGTTGTTAACGGGCATTTAAAACAACCACGCCATTATTGGCAACATTCATGTGATAAACTTCGAACACTGATACACTGACGTATGAATTGATGTAAACTAAAGACTAAACAATGTTTAATAAACACTACATAATGAACGAACACGATATGACCATTACTATTGAGGATTACTAGGTAAATACGAATTGAAACTGGGAATTAATGATGCCGTACTTGAAACCATTCCAAAACTATATCACTGGATAATGAAGATTTATAATTGAATGTTAATACTTGAACTTTGCGTTGTGCAGTAAAAACTTCACAATTAGTGGAATAACTAACTTTACCAACCCATTTACCGGTTGCAACTTCGCAAACAGTTTACATTCCCAAATTAAGGCCGCGAATTTGGTCGAGTACGTTGAGTACGTACGTAATTTTTGGGGTGGAACACTTTAAAAGTTTCCATTTAAATTTCGTAACCTGATGAAGGACCACAAGCCTTCAGATATGATAAAATTTTACGACGTACCAGTGAGAATCAGAATTTTCAATTTTCAGATATTGGCCGTTACATTATGGGAGACCGTGAACATAAATTGCATCATTACCCATATTTTAAAACAATATCGCACATTACACTATCGATTTAAACACTACATTACCCGCTGTGGATAAAGCTTCGACGAAATTCCATGCGAAACGGAAATAACCGAAACGCTTTTATGGCATGGAATAAAAACATTAGACTTCGAAATTGGCGTAAAATTCAAATGGCAGAACCTCCAGGTATCAGCCTCCGAATGGCAGCTATTGGAAATTTTGTTGCTCACAATAAAAACAAGGCATATAATATGAAACATCTATCTTATAGAATGACAGTGCGGCAGGAGAATATCCAGTCACATTATTTTTAGGAAATTGCATTCCGATGTGGTTTATTTTTTAATAAACCCGACACGACCCCATATTCCGGACCGTTTAATAAAAGATCGTGTCAAAAAAAAGAACAATCGATCTGGAACGTTTTGTTATTTAACAACGTTTTTTGTATATTCAACCCCAGAAATATTCCTCGTCAGTTTATCTTCATTGAGTCAAGGAAATTTATGAAGGAAATGAAGGAGACTGATGTTTATAAATGAGAATGTATTTGGGACTTAAGGTCAATTTGTCAATTTATTGTGAGGAGGTAGAAAAATCTAACTTGAAATGTGGATATTAGGAACATTACTTTTTAATTGTTTCATCTTACTTAGGATTACTTCCATTTTGATGATTTTGCTCCAATCAATGCCAATTTTAAAATTTTATTGATGAATGAAGAATCTTTAAAGAAATAAAGAACAAGTTTTTGTGCCAATTAATAAAAATTTGTCATCAGAAATGAGTAAAAGTAGATGTGCTAAAAATTTTGTTCCTTCAAAAGATAGAAATGTAAAAAATATAAATCAATAAACTGGTTACTGATGAATTAAAAATATTATTCTTTCAGATTTCTTCTTTTTCAGTTAGTGTCAAGTTTGATGATCTTACGATTGGTAAATGAAGAATATTTGAAGAAATAAGGAACAAATTAATTAATTTAAAAATGTTTCTTGTATGATTTAATAAAATAATTTAATAAATTTATAAGTTAATTAATGTTTATCACCAAAAATGGGCAAAAGGAGAAGATAAGCTGGAAATTCAGTTTCTTCAAAAGATAGAAATGTAAAAAATATAAATCAACAAACTGATTATTGATGAAATTAAAACAATATACTTTCTAATTTCTTCTTCTTTCAGTAAATGTCAACGTTGATGATCTTACTATTGGTAAATGAAGAATATTTGAAGAAATAAGGAACAAATTAATTAATTTAAATATGTTTTTTTGTATCATTTAATAAAATAATTTAATAAATTTGTAAGTTAATTAATGTTTATCATCAGAAATAAGCGAAAGGAGAAGAGGATCTGGACATTCAGTTTCTTCAAAAGGTAGAAATGTAAAAAATATAAATCAACAAACTGATTATTTAAAACAATATAGTTTTAAAATTCTTCTTCATTTAGTCAATGTCAAGTTTGATGATCTTACTTTCGGTAAATGAAGAATATTTGAAGAAATAATAAATATAACCAGAAATATAAAGAATATAAATCCACAAACCCGTTTCTGTTGAATTCAATACAATATTCTTTTAAATTGCTTCTTCTTTCAATGTCAAGTTTGATGATCACACTATTGGTAAATGAAGAATATTTGAAGGAATAAGGAACAAATTAATTAATTTAAAAATATTTTTGAACCATTTAATAAAATAATTTAATAAATTTGTAATTTAATTAATGTGTATCATCAGAAATGAGTAAAAGGAGAAGATGAGCTGGAAATTCTGTTTCTTCAAAAGGTAGAAATAATAAAAATATACAACAACAAATTGATTGTTGATGAATTTTAGAAAACATATTGATTAATGATAAATTCAAAAATAATATAATATAATATAATATAATATAATATAATATAATATAATATAATATAATATAATATAATATAATATAATATAATATAATATAATATAATATAATATAATATAATATAATATAATATAATATAATATAATATAATATAATATAATATAATATAATATAATATAATATAATATAATATAATATAATATAATATAATATAATATAATATAATATAATATAATATAATATAATATAATATAATATAATATAATATAATATAATATAATATAATATAATATAATATAATATAATATAATATAATATAATATAATATAATATAATATAATATAATATAATATAATATAATATAATATAATATAATATAATATAATATAATATAATATAATATAATATAATATAATATAATATAATATAATATAATATAATATAATATAATATAATATAATATAATATAATATAATATAATATAATATAATATAATATAATATAATATAATATAATATAATATAATATAATATAATATAATATAATATAATATAATATAATATAATATAATATAATATAATATAATATAATATAATATAATATAATATAATATAATATAATATAATATAATATAATATAATATAATATAATATAATATAATATAATATAATATAATATAATATAATATAATATAATATAATATAATATAATATAATATAATATAATATAATATAATATAATATAATATAATATAATATAATATAATATAATATAATATAATATAATATAATATAATATAATATAATATAATATAATATAATATAATATAATATAATATAATATAATATAATATAATATAATATAATATAATATAATATAATATAATATAATATAATATAATATAATATAATATAATATAATATAATATAATATAATATAATATAATATAATATAATATAATATAATATAATATAATATAATATAATATAATATAATATAATATAATATAATATAATATAATATAATATAATATAATATAATATAATATAATATAATATAATATAATATAATATAATATAATATAATATAATATAATATAATATAATATAATATAATATAATATAATATAATATAATATAATATAATATAATATAATATAATATAATATAATATAATATAATATAATATAATATAATATAATATAATATAATATAATATAATATAATATAATATAATATTCCTTCAAATTTCTTCTCAATTTTGATTGTTGCTAAATGAAGCATGTTTGAAGAATTCAGGAAAATGTGAATTAATTTAAATATTTTTGTACTATTTTATAAAATATTTAATCAGGAACGACATATTCTCTTCTAATCAATGACAATTTTGTTGATCTTACTGATGGTAAATGAAGAATGTGTAAAGAAATAGGAAACAAGTGAATTAATTTAAAACTATTTCTTGTACCATTTAATAAAATACATTCATTAATTACTAAGACAATAAATATTTGTCACCAGAAATGATCAAAACGAAAAAGTGAGCTAGAAATTCCTTCAAAAGACAGCAACGTAATAAGTATAAATCAAACAAACTGATTACTTTGAGTCCGCCCCTTGACTCCTTTGTTTTCCCTTGAAACGAAAATATTCTCTCGACCACCCGCCCCCCATTAACATAGCGTGATTTGCCTCGTTAAGCGCCACCACTAAAACATATCAGGCCGTATCAAATAACACGTGAGCGGCCGTGCGAAAGTAACACGCTACTCCCGATTTTGCCAGGCCGAATCGCAATGCTCAAGTCTACGAATTGAGTTGACTAATTCCGGGCGTAATTCCGGCTTCCGGTTGCCGCTGTTGGGAGCTTTAAAAAGGTATTTGTCGGCTGCGTTGCACAGGTTGTTCCATTAACAGTGTTGTTGGATGTTGGACATTTGCATAAATGATTAATGACGATTTAGGAGTGGCAATGACTCTCCAGACAGTTCCTTTAAATTACTTTCAACGAAATGAGGGAAGGCACTTTTTAATCCTGAGCTTTGAACTGCGTTAAAAAAGATTATCGTGTGCATTAACGTGACACACACATTATTTGCAATTCATCTGGCTAAACTCCCGTCTTAACAAAGGAACAAAGTAAAATATGGCTAGAAATTTCCATATGCAAAGCAAAGATAAAACACACTTCAACAATGAACTCTATTATAATTGTGTGTTCACGAAGACCATAATGTGTGACCCAGATACGTTACGTTGGTTTATTAATCAAATGCATGATTGTATTTGTCTTCCTTTTTACTTTTCAACCAATGTATGTTAATGTAAACCAACACCAAATGTGTGTTAACCAATTCGTTTATTAGTGATGTGTTATTCTATGCTAATCTCGACGTAGTTTCATTCATATCGTTGAATGTAACACTTGTAATGGGCGTGTATTAATAACTGTTGTTTCCGCTATGTGTACTTACTAAGGGAGATGTTGTTCTGCTTTTGATGGTCGACCTGTCCACGGAGCGCCCTCAGTTTGCGCAGCTTCAGTTCCTGCGCGTCCACGCGGTCGCGCAGTCTGCGCAACCTCTCGCTCTCCGCGTGGACGCGCTGCTGTCGCGCCTCCTGCTCCTTGAGGTAGCGCAGCCGTTGCTCCTTGGCGGCGAGCAGCTGGTGCTGCGAGTCGATCTGGGCCTGCTGGCGGCAAGCCATCTCGCGCAGTTCGTTCAGTGTCAACTGCACGCCCTCGGGTAACTGTAACGAAGACGGAACGTTTAAATAAAATCATGGGAGCGGAACATGTGGTGCATTATTGGGGGAGTAAAACTGTCTACCAAGTTGGTGTATTGTCAAGTAATTAACGTACTTTGGTGTAATTATACAGGCAATTTAACTTCGCCAAGGCATATTGCTGATCCTTCTTGAAACTTGATAACTGTTAAGCGTAACATTCCAGTCGAGACAACTAATTTCATAAACAATCATCTTCCCCAAAATATGCCCCATTTAATGGTAATCGGTTTAATATGATTTTTATCCTTTAAAAGGGAAATTTTAAAATGACGTCAGCCAGTGGAAGTGACGGAGGAAATATTGAAATTAGTACGTGCCCGAACTTAATTCTTCTCGGTGGCCCAAAGTGTTTTAAAGTTGCGTGTAAAACAGACGGGGAATGTGTTTTAGGGTAAATTAGTTTTAACGTACGTAAAACTTTGATATAAATTAAATCCAATAATAAAGGTGTAGGTTTCTGATGTTTTTCCTACCGGGGTGTAAAAATATTCTCCACGGAACTTTTAAGGGTGTTTCATTGTGCGAAGTTTGAAGGGTAAATTTGTTTTCCGAATAAGTTACGTCAAGTATCTCGTTTATTTTGTATTTATCCACGTGCCTCTAGATATAAATGTAAATATATTTCCACATATATTTCGTTTGACCAGGAGCCCTGACAAAATAAAATAACCCCGCTAATTAGGATGTAAATTAAAAAAAAAGGACGGAGGAAAATGTACTAACGTGATTACTTCATGCGGGTTATGTTTTCTTGTACATTTTCCCGTTATTAGATTTGTTTTTGGTGGAAACATGTACAAGAGATATAATTGCAGTTGATTCGATGCGAACTGGGGTGTTTTAAAATT
This sequence comes from Aethina tumida, assembly GCF_024364675.1. Classification (NCBI taxonomy): domain Eukaryota; kingdom Metazoa; phylum Arthropoda; class Insecta; order Coleoptera; family Nitidulidae; genus Aethina; species Aethina tumida. The sequence continues at coordinate 5,480,075 of NC_065441.1, forward strand.
GCGGGCCCCAACTCAAACGTGATTTTTGTTCGAATCGATTTAATTCACATTTGTTCCTATATTTCTTTTATTGTTGTTACGCCGGTGTTGTGTATACAATGCCTGTGGGGATTACAAGCGAATCAATCCTAAAAGGGCTATAAAGTGGAAGGAAAGTAACAATCTAATTTCGGAAAATGTATAAAAAAACACGAGAAATCACTATCGGTTTGAAAACTCCCCGGATGATTCGATAAAGATACATTTAAAGGGTGCTTTAAGACCGACAATTTTCGTGATTAACATTTAAAACATGATAAATTTCACTTCGGCTATGAATTAAACTAACAGCAATTTACTAGAAACTTTACCGGTTGTAAATTTTAATGGCGCTTGTTGTTTTATGAATTTTAAAGCATATAACGACTGTCATTGAGAAAAGCAATAAAGGTTTATAGTTCATATTTATCACTACCTCCTACTTACTGAACTTGATGTGAGAGCGGAACGCGCAACGCAATCATTTTACATTATGCATTTTGTGGAGGAGTTTCATAAACTGTATTAGATTTCATGGAACTGCAAATTAAACAATAACAGTACATACTATGTTTGTACATTGTATAATTAGAATTAATTCGTTTAATAGTTAATAGTCATAGATTTGTATAACATTTTAATTAAGTACTTACCCACGTATAAATTTATTAAAAATTTATTTCACTTGAAGGTTATAATAATAATAATTTTGAATTTTTATGACAAACATACAAATACTTTCAAATCAAATTTTAAGCAATATTTATATCTTTTTTTCTTCAGTTTAAAATGTAGTTTTCTAATCAATTTTGTCATTTTGAATATTTATTTTTATTTATTTAAGTATTTATTATTTATTTTAATTATATTTAGTTAATATTTTACTTAATTTATAGGTTTTTTTAACTTCAAGTGATTTTTGTTTTTTTTTTTTCTACATTTAATATTTGAAATCTAAAGATATTTAAAAATATTTTTTTATACAATATATTTTTCTCCAATTTTTTTAAATATTGTGTTTATGTAATTTTTCAATAAATAAATAAATATAAAGATAAAATAAAAATATATTAATTTGATTAAATATAATAATTTTCTGAATAAATTTTATTTTAAATTATTTTGTAAGGTTTTATTTCTATTATTTAGTAACATTTTATTAAATTTGTCTAATATTAGTTTTTTTATACCTTATTTATTTACAGAATAAATGAAATAAATGTTTTTAATTAATTTAAAGAAAATAAAATACTACTAAATTTATATATTTTAAAAAAGTTACTTATAATTCTAACTAATTCTTTGTTATTACTAAAATTAAGTGATTTTTATATTATTGAAAAATTTAGTTATTTTTTTAATTATTATTATTACTGTTATTTAATATTTTTTATATTACTATATATTTATTTTTAAAATTATTAATAAATAATTTTTCATAATAGGAAATTTATATTTTTCTGATAAAGTACAATAATTTTTCTAATTAATTATATGTTTAAATTTTTATAAAATTTCATTTAATTTTAAATATTTAAATGGTTGAATTTGAATTTTTCTATTTTTATATAATATTTTGAGTTTTTATATTTATGTTGGTTATATTTTTGTATTTATTTATTTATTTATTATTATAGTTATTTAATAATTTATAAATTTAAAATATATTTTCAATTCAGTTTTATAAAATTGAGTATTATTTATTTATAATAAAAATAATAATAATAATTAAATAGTTTTTATATACTATATTCATATTTATTTTTAATATTATTAATAAATAATTTTTCATAATAGGAAATTTATATTTTTCTGATTACGTTAAATAATAAATAAATAATATAAATCTAATTATATGTTTAAATTTTTATAAAATTTCATTTAATTTTAAATATTTAAATGATTGAATTTGAATTTTTCTATTTTTATATAATATTTTGAGTTTTTATTTTTATGTTGAATATATTTTTGTATTTATTTATTTATTATTATAGTTATTTAATAATTTATAAATTTAAAATATATTTTCAATTCAGTTTTATAAAATTGAGTATTATTTATTTATAATAAAAATAATAATAATAATTAAAAAGTTTTTATATTACTATATTCATATTTATTTTTAATATTATTAATAAATAATTTTTCATAATAGGAAATTTATATTTTTCTGATCACGTTAAATAATTTTTCTAATTAATTATATGTTTAAATTTTTATAAAATTTCATTTAATTTTAAATATTTAAATGATTGAATTTGAATTTTTCTATTTTTATATAATATTTTGAGTTTTTATTTTTATGTTGGATATATTTTTGTATTTATTTATTTATTATTATAGTTATTTAATAATTTATAAATATAAAATATATTTTCAATTCAGTTTTATAATATTGAGTATTTATAATAAAAATAATAATAATAATTAAAAAGTTTTTATATTACTATATTCATATTTATTTTTAAAATTATTAATAAATAATTTTTCATAATAGGAAATGTACATTTTTCTGATCACGTTAAATAATTTTTCTAATTAATTATATGTTTATAAAATTTCATTTAATTTTAAATATTTAAATAATTGAATTATTTTAAATATCGAGTATTTTTGTGTATATAAATAACTAATTAAAACAATTAGTTTTCTAATTCATGACAAAATTATTTTTAAATTTAATTAAATTTGTATTATTTAAAATAATTAATATTTTATTACCACATAATTAACTTAAGATTTTAGATTGTTCACAACATGTTCGTTAATTAAAAGAAATTTCTTTGAATTGTGCCCAAGAAATAAAAATAACAAGTCGGATCTCACTGACCACCTTTTCATTGTGATGCAAAACTGGCACGTTTGAACTACTTCATTTAATTAACACTCGAAGTGACTTCAAAGAAGCCGTTTTAATTGTCCCTCTGGTAATTTTAATTGCACGTTTAATATTGCGCTTTGTGATTTCAGATAAAGAACGCATCAAATTCACCGTGAATAGTTCCAGGCGTTGGCTAAAAGAATATTACGGTTTAGATAACGAGAAATGGACGTTACAATATTTTATCCTTCGAATGGACTTTATCCACAGTTTAAGTGAGGCTAATTAACTGAACTATCGAAAGATAAAAGGATAATAACATAAATTTCAGCAAACAGAATGAGTAGCAGGATCGTTTTATAGTAATGAAGTAATAATAATGAAATTTTTAAGACTAGTTTTATGCGTATGACACGACTACAGTTATTTTACATATCGCTAACATAATACAAGTAATTATCTTTATACTGTTATAATTACTGTTAGCATTTTAAAACCAGCATAACACTTGTGTAGAATGGAAACAGTTTAAGAACGTCCTCTTGCCATAAAAGTCTACTTGTATCGAACAAGTCCGTCTGTTCGATTCGCTAAATTGCTTTTGTACATCGCATACAAGTGTGCTTTAAAGGGAGCAATCGAACTTAGATCTTCTCTAATTTATTTCGTTCGTCTCGACTCGATGAAACGATGATTTGTTTTGTTTAAGTTTCGCTAATACGTATGACATGTAAATGACGGATCTGTTCGTCAAAAATACCATCTGAAAAGTTGGGTGCCACATTCCGAAGTTAACGCCGTCGATTCCCGCCCGTGGGACCGAAAACTGAATATTTATCGGGAGGAAAAACGTCTGATCAAAATTGAACATCAGTCAATTTGTTATCTGTAAAACGGGATTCGACGGACGTTGGCTAAATAATGCATTAAAATAAAATCCATAAATATCCTGTCGGATGTGCAAAACTAAAAACCAGCCAACATATTGGTTTTTCAAAGACAGACAATATTCAGACTGTCACAAAATCGATATATTTAATATAAGATTTTAGGGAATTGGTGTTAAGGTATTTTCGAAAGAGAAACGTCGATCTTAGTGGGTTTTATCACTTCGCAACGTTATTCTTGTCAAATAGTTGACGAAGTTTTAATGATAAAGTGCGAATTGTAGGTAGTCACATCGATGGACTTTATAAAAGCTTTTTTGTGTTGAAATATTTTAGATGAAAATCGTCAAATTGATGGTTACTCATCTGTGGTTAATTGTATTTGTCTAAATGGATAAATTTTGTAGTTAAATTTATGAATTTTAATAGTTTATTTAATAAAGTAAATAAAAGATTTATAGAGAACTAAAGAAATAAAATCTCTATTTTAATGTATTTTTTTAAAATATTTCCAATATTATAGTAGTTAATAATAATAAACATTCTTTATATTCCTGTAAATGTAAATAAATTTTTTTTACACAATATATCAGGGGGTTATTTTATTGGTATTTCAATTGGAAATGTAGAAATTATTGTTATTTTAAATGGTAAACATAAATGAAGATATCAAAAACATTTAACGTTTACTCATAAACAAATATGAAACAACACATTCAACTGAAAATATAATAAGAAAATGTCTTAACAAGAAAACGTATCCTTTTATTGACAGACAAATAGGAAATATATATCAGTAAAGAATCCATTACTATCAAAAGACTAAAAGTTTGCACAAAACTCTATTAATTATACTCCAAAATTTTGACGAAAAGTACTTTAAAGTGGTAAATTCATGTTCAGTAGAATAAGATCACATGGTAAAAAATACATTCATGGTCCTCCTAATAAAAGTTTTTATCCCAGATACACTACAAAAACTTTGAAACACGGTGAAGGAAAAGTTTTGGTTTGGGGTTCTCTGACATGCTATATAACCATCACAAAAAGTTATGAGTAAAATGTGTGTTACTCCTCTGGTTACCACTGTGTCAGTAGAAAATAATTGTATTAATTTTACGTCGAACAGTATAAACATTTTATAGTTGTCCATTTAAATACATAAATGAAGATACTGAATAGTTATAACATACCTTTAAATATTTATTTAAGCTACAGATTCTGCTACAACATATTAGTAGAGAATAATTTTAATAATTCTTCATCGAAGTGATATGGTAAAAACATAAATGAAGATACCAAATAGGTTTAACATCCCTGTAAATATATATTTAATTTAGTTATTCTATAACATGTCAGAAGAATGTCAATTAAATTAGAATAAGAGGCTGATGTACCAAAGGTCTCAATATGTAATAATGTGAAATACTATTAAACGGTTTGGTAAATCACCCTGTATAAGTAAATAAAAGTCATTTTAAAATACTTGCTTTTATAGTCTTGCAGCAAACATTTATGGGTTTCCGAGAATTCCTGGATTCGGGGAATCCAAAAAAAAAAAACTGGCCAAACCATCACTTCAAATCGATATTCGAAGGAGTCACATCGTCTCTCGGTACGTAAAGGTTTTTGGTCAATTTCTGCGGTGATTTTAATGCGTAACTAACTTACGTATTGTTTATTTGTCAGTGATTTTAACGCAACGTTTAGAAAACAATTTTTGTAGATGAAGAAGAAATTAATTGGGTAAGTAAACAATTTACTTCTACTAAATAATCATTTGCAATAATGCTTTTTACGATTAGCTAACTACATTAGAACAAATTTTAAATATGTTTACAGTAAATATCAATTTTTTAAATATTTTTATTCATTGTATTTTAAACGTTTTAATGTTGCCTATTAAATTCTAATGGCAAAATTAGATTGGTAGGCCTTGCCTCTACATTCATAACTGTTAGAATCGAATTTCGAGTCGTTTTTAGTTTTATCTGTTTTTAATTAATTAATTAATTAACATGCATATATTTGACGATTGTATGTATGTATTGGATTGTTTTCCGATAATGTAGTGATTTTAATGCAGCCGAGTTAATGAGTTCGTCGCAAGCATAAATAACAATCTTCATATTTGAGGTTATGGTTTGGTAAGTTCTAAAAGAATAATTTTATAGCTTGAAATAATTATTTCCAATAATACTGATTATTTATTTTAATTATATGAATTGAATGTATTTATTTCAGATATTTAATTAAATCGTTATCATTTTATTATAATTGAATTTATTTTATAAATATTTATACTCTGATATTTTTTAGAAACATTAAAAATTATTGTTAATAAATATGGATGTTTAAGTACTCAGAAATTTATTAAAAACTAACAAAATGTATTTTATATAATACCTAATATTAAGTAATTATTAAATAATAAACATTTTTTTACCAAATATAGATATTTATATAGTTATGTGTCAAAAATATAATAAAAATAGTTATTTTTGGTATTTAGAATGAATTAAATAAAGAAAATAATACCTTAGAAAAATGAAAAAATATACTTATTTATTATCTTACAAAAATTTCAAATTAAAATATTTAAATAAATTAAAAAAAAATAATTTAATGTCAAACAATTTGCACAATGTTTGTAATTTTAATAATGCATTCAAAGTTTTTTATAAAATATAAAAAAAACTTTGTTATTAAATAATATTTTAAATACTATTGATCATTTAAATATTTTTCAAGGTCATTAACACATTTTAAATATTAATTAATATTTTTTATAAAATATTTTATAATATAGATAAATCTGGAATCTAAATTGTTAGAAAATTGCAATTGCAATTAATATTGCAATTAGTTAATACTAATTAATTATTAAAAAATATTACTAATAAATTAGATATTTAACTACATTGATAAATAGTTATAAACTAAAAAATATTTATTATCTAGAAAAATTTTATTTAATATTTTACTTTTAACAGTTTACAATATCAAATACTGAATAATTTATTTATTAATAATTTTTAAATTTTTATTTTATAAATAAATCTTTTCCCTGACCAGATTTTTTTATTAAAAAATTATTTCAAAAATATTGGCACATATTAAATTTAATTAATTACAATTTTTCAATAATAATATCTCACAACAATATTTTTCTTAAAAAAATATATATGAAAAACTCAAATCCCTTTTATCTAATGTAATTTGATTAAAACATGATGAATGAAAATAAAAAATTAATTTGTATATTAAGAAGAATTTTAACTTTAAAAATTATAAGTTAAATAAATAAACTGTCTAAAAAGATATTCTTTATATAAAGGTATAAAAATAATGCATACTTTCAAAAATATTTTCTTTCTATTCCAGTATAAACTCAAATTGATATAGCAAAAAGTGGTAAAATTTTTTGAATACACAATGCCTGAAAACAACGTTTTTGCCAATGGCAAAATTGCGTTTATTACATTACATTGAACGTTTCAATCCAGCATTTCGATTTATCCGACGCCCGAAATTTTCACCATTGATTTCCTGACATTCTCTTGACAAATATTCCTCTCAGTCCTATGTAAAGTTTCAATTCTCCGGCCGTTTATGTCATGTTTTTCAGATGAGCTCCACCTCCATTCGAGGGGTTTATGGGATTCGGCATGGATATTGTTCCAGCCGTGTACCCCCTAGTCAGCACATATTTTTATATTACGTCCTTATTTAAATGTCAGACCCCGCCCAAGAAACGGAAACTATTTTATTAGGCATAAGCCAAATCAGTTCCGCATTCCTTCGCTCCTCTCGAGGATGCGCCGACGACGAGGGGTTTATATCAACTTTGCATTTGATTTTCTTTCTGCTGATGAACTGTCATTCCTCCGGAGAATATATAGTTTAAGAACTACGGAATAGCGAGGATGAAACTTTATAACATCGCTTCGTAGACAATCACGTTTCATATTGGATTCGTACAAGAATATAATGCGAAAGGATTTAAATATACTTAGCACCGTTCAAGACAAAAACTGTATGTATCCCACAGGCGACTTTTTAAAAGCGCTCTTTTAATAGGGATAATGGCTCCCCGAAAAAAGTGCAATTAAAAATCTTTTTAATCTTTAAGAATTTCTGTTCACAAATTTAACTTAGTAATAAAGCGTTAAGCTCGGTTGTTTTTCCAATAATGAATATAAATTAATTAATAAGTTTTTCGTTTTGTCAAAGGAATTTCATCGTGCGTTTAAAACGAACCGAGGCTCTGCCTCTTTTTAATTTTTATCGGACTAATTGTTAAAACTTTTCGCGGAGGAATTTCGAAACTTTATAATGGCGTGTTATTGTAAAAAAAAATCAACTTTTTCGCCTGGAAACATCTGTGCAAATTGAACGGGGAAAAATAATTTTCGCTGGAAAAAGCTGAATAAATTAGGGAAATAAAATATTGTCGATTTATTTCTCGCGGGCTTTCACGTTGATTAAATTAAATTTTAAAGTCGTTTTTATGTGCTTCGTTTAGTTTATTCTTGCATTTAATTGCAGTATTCACAGAATACGTTGAAAAATTTAATTTCAATACTATAACGAGTTCATTAAAAATAATTAAAATTCGTGAGAGTATATTTTTTATATTTACTTAACACATTTAGTAAAGGCCATAATTATAGCAACTTCTTAAAATATATTAAAAATATATGCTTTTAAGAAATTGAGGTCAACCAGGAGGAAATGGGACTGAAATTCTGTGAGAACGTGGTTAGTAAGCGGGTGTGAGATCAGATCTGCAAGAAAAACCCTGGTTTTATAAAGAATATTATACGAAGTGTTATTATTAAATTAAATATCACAAATGTAATCATTAAAAATCCCCCTCAAAGTTAGTTGATATATTTATGTCCTACTTAACTCAGATAATTCAGATATGCAATAACAATTTTATAGAATTTATTTTACATAATTTTTATAATACTACATAAACAACAATAGTAAATTAATATTATTTTAATAATTTACATTAAATTAAAGAGTTGAGGTCAAAATATTTAACATCTTAAAAAATTGCTATAATAATTACAAAATGGTATCTTACAATTTTAATTTAAGGTCGTAGTTAATAAAGTTATTTTATAAAAAATAAAGTCATTGTGTTGAAATGTATAATTAAATAAATATTAGAATTATGTAATTTAGAGATCTACCAAAACATGGAACATTATAAATCAAATTTATGTGTTTAATAATACATTTGTATTTCATTCTAATATTATTTACTAAAACATTTTCCAATTAGGAATCCTTCTGCCGTAATTGAATAATTTAAAGTACAGTTAAATCTACACTATAATTGACACTGAACACGTTTATTTGCTGTTCTGATTAATACATTTAGCTAATGTATTATTCTATGAATCAAATGGAATTAGTATTTATCAGCTTTACCTTTGTTAGTACACATATTTTATAGTTATATCCAACCAATTTGAATAAAATTTCAATTAATTTTATATTCAATTTACAATTTTATTATAAAATTATGGGAAACTCTTTCATGGAGTTATTGCTTTTAAAAACAAGTATAAAAAGACATAAACAATTTTTAATACAATTTTATAAGCGTTATTTAATATCAGTTTCACCCTTTTGTTTTAATTTCAATTTAATAAAAATTGTAATAAAATCATGAATAAAGTTTGAATGTATAGAATTTTTAATATCCATTTCTATTTAAATATATTGAATTTATTTTAAATAACTTTATTATTACATTTAATGTTTTAATTGTCGAAATTTTCTTTAGAGGATTTCAAATTTGCTGTATAAAATGTTTTTATAATAAAATGTAATATTTTATAACATTAAGTTTATACTTTAAAATATATAAGTAAATTTTCTTTCTCTTTGTTACACATTTCTTTTTAGATACTGCATCAGAAACATTCGTATAAAACTCCACTGAATTCTTACTACATTGTTATCTAAAATTCCATACAGTTATTGCATTTTACCTTTGCCCTACAAAATACCAGAAAAGTATGTAGCCAAGTCTTATTTTTATTGGGCATTTCTGCAGTCTCAGTTTCGCTCCAGTCCTTTTTAATAATGTTCACGTTAGTTTTTGTCGTGCCTCGATTGCTACCGGTTTCCGATAAATTTATGCTTCCCACGACGCTTCTTTGATATCCAACGATGAAAGCTGATAAGAACAAAGACTGGTGCGAACACGTTTCACTTGTTTGTTTCCGATTTTTGTGTTTTCAATCTCAACTATGATATTCGAAGCACAAAAGCTTTGTTTAAAAACAATTGAAGTTGTTGAAGTTGGAAATTTTGCTTTTGTCATCAAGTCGTTATGAATTTATGACGTGCAAAACTTTCGTGGACTAATTAAACGTGCTAAAAAGTGTTTGCATACGCTGTCACGCGACAGTTTACAAAATTCGCGTTGAGTTAAATATAAAAGTAGGCACGACACCTTTTATTCTCTATCGAATCACCCCTATAACGATATGGGGATTTTTACAGAGAAAATCCCGGGTATATCTCAGAAGATTTACTCTTATTGGATATTCCTTTTGTCTCAGTTCCTTTCAAGTCCTTTTTAATAATGTCCCGGCGACACGTCGTCGACGCTTTGATACGACGTCAAACGAAAAATGACGATACAAGCAAAGGAACGGAATCCTAACATGCATTCATTCACATGCCTTCACATTTAGAAAAAGTAAAATGCGTCCACATCGAAATTACCTCATCGATTCGTTTGGCCCTCCGCTTCGACTTCTTATCACAGTGCGCGTTAACCAGCGTCGAAATTTCTTCGCGACCCTCCGCCTTCTCCGTCTGTTTCGGCTCGTTTTTGACACCGTCGTCGCATTTCGTCTTACCATCGTCGACCTCTGAACTCGGGACAATCGTCGAAGTCGGCGGATACAATCTGATTATCCTGCCGGGCTTCGGGATCGCACCCCTATTCGCAATCTTTAACGGTGGCGCACCCAGCGGGATGGGCGACCGTCTAAATATGCCGGGATCCGCCGGCTGGCACACGCATGCCAACATTGTAGTACCGGGGTCCAGCACTCATAAATCTGGATAGTGCGGAGGATACGGTGCAATCTCGCCTGCAAGACGCACACTGTTAACCGTTTCGCTGTGTGCTACAACACTCAATCCTATTCATTCTTTAAAAAAATATTTGTGAAACAGAAGGTAAATTATAAAAAAATAAATGAATAATTAAATTAAGATATTTATTAATTAACAATTAAATAAAACTTAAAAAATTCAAATTTTTTACAAACATTACATAAGGATAATAATTATTTTATTATTATCTTGTATAATCAAAGTGGTTTTAAAATTTAATAAAACTTAAACTGAAAAATTGATAATTTAAAATTCAAATTTATTATTTTGTTTTTCTTCATTCAGTTTAAATATGCCGCTGTTAATAACTTCATTTCAAACTTTATAGAATAATTAATATTCAATATTTATTATTTATTTTATGTTTGATTTTTTTGTATAAACAACGTAGTTTTGAAATTTAAAAAACTTAAACGTATAATTTAAAATTTAAATTTATTTTTTTGATTTTCTTCATTTAATTTAAATATATTGAATTTAATAATATCATTTTAACTTTTGTGAATAATTAATATTCAATATGTAGTTTTTTTATTATTTATTTTATTTTTTAGTATTATAAACTTAAACTGAAAGCTTGACAACTTAAAACTCAAATTTATTACTTCGTTTTTCTTGATTCAATTTAAATATGTCGTTAATAGTTTCCTTTTAACTATAATAATTAATATTCAATATGTAGTTTTTTTGTTATTTATTTTATTTTTTAAAATTTTGTATTAACAAAGTAGTTTAGAAATTTAACAAAACTTAAACTGAAAGCTTCACAATTTAAAATTTAAATTTATTACTTTAGTTTTCTTCATTCCATTTAAATATATTGAGTTTATTAATTTCATTTTAACTTTTTAGAATAATTACTATTCAATATGTAGTTATTTTATTATTTATTTTATTTTATAGTATTGTAAACTTAAACTGAAAGCTTGACAACTTAAAACTCAAATTTATTACTTCGTTTTTTTTTATTCAATTTAAATATGTCGTTAATAATTTCCTTTTAACTATAATAATTAATATTCAATGTGTAGTTTTTTTTATTTATTTTATTTTTTAAAATTTTGTATTAACAAAGTTGTTTTGAAATTTAACAAAACTTAAATTGAAAGCTTTATAATTTAAAATTTAAATTTATTACTTTGGTTTTCTTCATTCAAGTTAAATATATTGAATTTAATAATTTCATTTTGACTTTTTAGAATAATTACTATTCAATATGTAGTTTTTTATTATTTATTTTATTTTTTAATATTATAAACTTAAAACTGAAAGCTTGACAACTTGAAACTCAAATTTATTACTACGTTTTTCTTCATTCAATTTAAATATGTCGTTAATAATTTCCTTTTAACTATAATAATTAATATTCAATATGTAGTTTTTTTGTTATTTATTTTATTTTTTAAAATTTTATCAAAATAGTTTTAAAATTTAACAAAACTTAAACTGAAAGCTTCATAATTTAAAATTTAAATTTATTACTTTGGTTTTCTTCATTTAATTTAAATATATTGAATTTAATATTTCATTTTAACTTTTTAGAATTATTAATATTCAATATGTAGTTTTTTTATTATTTTATTTTTTAGTATTATAAACTTAAACTGAACGCTTGACAACTTAAAACTCAAGTTTATTACTTCGTTTTTCTTCATTCAATTTAAATATGTCATTAATAATTTCATTTTAACTATAATGACTAATATTCAATATGTAGTTTTTTTGTTATTTATTTTATATTTTAGAATTATGTATTAACAAAGTAGTTTTAAAATTTAACAAAACTGAAAACTTCATAAATTAAAATTTAAATTTATTACTTTGGTTTTCTTCATTCAATTTAAATATATTGAATTTAATAATTTCATTTTAATTTTTTAGAATAATTAACATTCAATATGTAGATTTTTTATTATTTATTTTATTTTTTAGTAACTTGACAACTTAAAACTCAAATTTATTATTTCGTTTTTCTTTATTCAATTTAAATATGTCGTTAATAATTTCCTTTTAACTATAATAATTAATATTCAATATGTAGTTTTTTTGTTATTTATTTTATTTTTTAGAATTATGTATTAACAAAGTAGTTTTAAAATTTAACAAAACTGAAAGCTACATAATTTAAAATTTAAATTTATTACTTTGGTTTTCTTCATTTAATTTAAATATATTGAATTTAATAATTTCATTTTAATTTTTTAGGATAATTAATATTTAATATATAATATAACTTAAACTGAAAGTTTAACAACTTAAAACTTAAATTTATTACTTCGTTTTTCTTCATTCAATTTAAATATGTCGTTAATAATTGTCTCGTTAATAATTAATATTCAATAAGTAGTTTTTTTTATTTATTTATTTTTTAAAATTATGTATTAGCAAAGTAGTTTTGAGATTTAATAATTAATTAAAAATTAAAATTTTTACTTTGATTTTTCATTTAATTTAAATATTTTAATAACTTCATTAATGTGTAAAGGATAATCAAATTAAAGTTATTTTTGTATATGGAACTTTTGAGGTAAAATTAAATTTTAAAACACTTTGTTATATAATCAGAGTAGTTCTGCAAATTAATTAAAGTTAAACTGAAAGCCTTACAATTTAAAATTTAAATTTGTTACTTCGTAATTAAACGTTCGTCATCTGGTTTAAGTCGGTTGTTTTTGACATCTTTACCGGCACGTGTACAATCTTTGTTTTCTATGTAGAGGCCATTAAGGATTACTTATTCATTAGTATCCTCCAACTCTCGTACTTCCTTAATGAATCCATTATTTATTTCTAGTAAATGCCTCGACTGTGCAATAAAGTTTTTTCATAATCTCCATCCATATAAATATTTAAAGCCGCCATTCCGGGCCGATGTCTCTCCCTTAAATCCACCCAAGAAAAAACGGCCATATAATTCCACCGGTTTTCCGCGTGCAGATTTTTCCTTAGCAATAAATCTTTTACGCATAAGAATTGTATCGCACAAAAACTTCTCCCAGTTTAGGCCGGCCTATAAATTCACTAATTTATCTAATTGCAAAAGCTGTTCACGATGATCTACGAAGCTCTTTAAAACGTCCCAGCCAGGTAAATTTCGACTTGCCTCAAGCTATTTGGTATCTATTTTAATTAATTCGCAACAATTTAATTCGCCAGCTTTATAATAAATTTCACTCTTGCGCAACATTATTCAAAATAATGGCGTGAATGGTTAGGTGCTAGAACCATTATCACTACTCCTTCGTTTCATCCTCGCGCTGAAAAAGGATTTAAATAGCCCGCATTAAAGTGAATTAAAACGCTCCTTGCGTTGCATCAACGGCAATTCTCCTCCCTTGATTTATCACCCCCTCAGTTATTTGTTTAATCAAAACGCGATATATTCGTCGGACCGCTAATTTCGCGGACGTTATACCGAATGGAGTGTTAATGGGTGCAATAAAGAATAATGACCAATTCAAATGCAGTACCCTCGAATATTAATTATTGTTTCGTTGGAAATTATCAAATACAGTTAGTGCTGTTGGAATTATACCACCGGCTTTTAAAAAGGACTGTTTACGTTGCTCGGTGGCCTTAATTAATGAAATCAAAGTAAAAAGAACAATCGCAATCTCATTTCAACCGTGTGTGTTCAAGGAGCACAATTCCCACTAAATCCGCTGTGCCGTAAATTTTGCAAATGCGCTGCAAAAGGCGATTTTGTTGTTTTGCCACGTGACAATAACAGGTAATTAATAAAATTAATGGGACTTTTTAAGCTGGATTTTCAAGATCTAACGATTTACTGGATAAGGTACTTTTGTTATTGTTTTATTAACAAACGTTCTGTTTTTTAGAATGTGAAAAAAATTCTTTGCTTTCGCTGAATTTCAACGACATTAATGAATTTCTCTCTTAAAAAATAAAGCGATATTTTTAAATATTACCTCGTCCTTGTAGATTTTCAATTTTTAGAAAAATAACTTCAAAAATAAAGTATGTCAAAAGTTGAAAAGTGTTTTTAAATTCAAATATATAAAATTATATTATATACTTACATTTTAATCTATAAACAATCATTTAAACAATTTAAATTTAAGGTAATTTTGGATTATTTAAATTTTAATAATATATTCTTTAAATTTAACATGTTTTCAGAAAATATAAATAATGAAGTTAATTTTAATATTTTAAACCAGGAAATGAAAGATTTCATAGTCTTTAGTATATTAAATATTGACTAATATGGTTAAATTGTTTCATTAGAAAAAAAGTAGTACAATGTTTTTGTAAATTTCAAATGTATGATTCCTAAATGAATTAATTCTTTACATGTGTATAAATGTTTTCATCTAAGACTACAATTAATACAAATATATCGGATAAATTAATAGTGATATATGACAAATAAATAAGAGCAAACCATAAATACAATTTACACGTGACATAAGTGAGCAAAAAAGCCGTCCATCTGTGGTAAAGTCGTATTAATGAACGCCAATAGAACCAACCCACTTGACGGGCAACACCCAGGGTGCATCAAGGACAATATCCCGTGCGGCAGCCTCGTAGGATTGCCGACCTACATTAAGTCATCGTTTTAATTAAATTTCGAGCTTTACATAAATTAGGCCCGCCGTGAATTATAATTACAAAAGTCATACATTTACTTTGTCCCCGTCGAAATTTAATCACTGCCCATAATTTTATTAATTCCTCACGATCGTATTGGGTGGGTTGCACCTTTTCGCCGGTATAAAAAACGACGTGCGGATCGATAGTTAGTAAAGTAACATTGCACATACTTTGCACCGCGGACCAAAACGGCGACAATCCTGCGGACGGACGGACGGACGGTGGTTGCAAAAAGAAGCAATTCCGCGTGCTTAGCACGTAGTTACTCGGCGGCAATAACAACAAAATGCCAAAGTTATTATGGTGTTTCCGCTCCAGCGACAAAAGTATATTGAAAAGCGTGATTATTAGTTCTTAGCGACAGTCACATACGAGTGTGGCTTTTCGAAATATGGCCTTTCATTTTAAGCGGCGAAAGATCATTTCTCTTTTTCGAGATGTTGTCAACACACACCAGCGGAACGCAACACCTTTCACACAGTGTTATTAGTATTAAAAACTTAATCATAATTGGTACTGTTAAAATTTAAGGATAGTACTAATTCTTAATTATTTTTATTAACGAGGTAAAATAATAGAAAGTACTTAAAAATATATACTGTTCAAAATATGATTTTAAAACTTCTATTATTAAATTAAGAGGAAGTATTTAGATAAAACAATACTTAAAAACCAAAAATTCTATAAAAAATATTTTTTTTTTGGTAGAAAATCTCCAAATTTTTAAAAATTTTTATTTTAGTTAGATAAAAACATCATTTGAAATTAAACCATTCAATATTATTGATAATAAGACAATCTTTGTAAATAAATTATACTGTTAAAAATATGAAATTTTAAATCTTCTATAATTCAATTAAGAGAATATTTAAACTAAAACAAAGTTTATCATTTATTACAAGTAAACTCTTTAGTTTAATACGTAAAAACATGAATTATTTAAAAACCTAAAATATATACATATATATTTTTTGGTAAAATGTACAAAATTATTAGAAATTATTATTACTAATTAGGGGGGGGGGTAAATTTTAAAACTTTACGTTTAAATTAATGGAATTTATTAGTGAACTACTTAAAATACTAAAATTTTCTATAAAAATATTATTTTTTAGGTAACAAATCTTTGGTATACTAAAAAAATATTATTTCCCTTTATTCATTTTAATTTAGTAAAGTTAAAATAAGAAAAATTCGAAATATGAAATAAGTAAGAGGGGCATTTTTTTTTAATACTACCAATATTTATTATATTTATATTTAAAAATCTAAAATATTTTAAAATAAAAAAATTAGAGGAATTTGATTATCCAAAAACATAAATTTCTTTAGATTTTTACACATGTAAAATTTCTTTGCTTTCTAAAAAACGACAAACAATACAATAAGACATTTTTTGAAAATAAATTATACTGTCAAAAAAATGAATTTTTAAAACTTCTATAATTTAATTAAGAGAATATTTAAACTAAAGCAAAGTTTATCATTTATTACAAGTAAACTCATTTAGTTTAATACGTAAAAACGAATTATTTAAAAACCTAAAATATATAAATATATATTTTTTTGGTAAAAAAACTTCAATGTACAAAATAATTAGAAATTATTATTACTAAGGGGGGTATATGTTTGTAAATAAATTATAATATTAAAAATATGAAATTTTAAAATTTCTACGTTTAAATTGATGAACTACTTAAAATACTAAAATTTTCTATAAAAATATTATTTTTAGGTAACAAATCTTTGGTATACTAAAAAAATATTATTTCCCTTTGTGCATTTTAATTTAGTCAAGTTTAGTTTAAAATAAAAAAAAATTGAAATTAAAAATAAGTAAGAGGGCCAATTTTTTTTTTAAATATTGAAAATATTTATTATATTTATATTTAAAAATCTAAAATATTTCAAAATAAAAAAATTAGAGGAAGTTGATTATTCAAAAATATAAATTTCTTTAGATTTTGTCACACAAAATATAAGATAGTATCAAAATTTAACCAGGAAAATATACGTTGTAGTACGTTTCTCCCTTTAGTGTTAACTACAAACTTACCCTAATGGAATATCGAGTTCATGTTGTTTGTATTTTGGAATATAATATATGAAATCAATTAATAATACTTCAAATAAATTTTTCTCTTAAATCAATTAATTTTTCTTCGATATAAAATTTGTAGGTGTCACGTTGGACCTGAAATTATTTTAGTAATGAACTCTTGCTACTGTTGCTTTACTTGACAAGCCTAGAAATATTTCATCAAGTCTGTGTCTCGACAATTTCCGCCGACATGTACACTAGTTTTGCAACGATAATAGTCAGACAAGCCGTTTAAATCAATAGTTTTCAACTGTTAACTCGGACAATAAAACGTCCATTCTGTGTTTGACAACAGGAAACATAAATCGTCGTCCTTTATCACGAACCAAACGGATAAAGTCAAATACATACAAATTATCGATGCCCAATACCTAATACACAATACCAGATGTTTTTTGAAAACATCACAAAAAGGAACGAATAAAACAACGATATGGGCTTAATTAAAAATGTTAGTTAGAATTGTAAACACAGAGCGTAGCCTGTATGATATTACATACGTCAAGAATCCTTAGAAAACTCATAAAATCAATAGACCCAAAACTTTTCTTCAAGGGTGGAACTTCTATCGCGAGTTCAACAAAAGGACCCCAAGTCAAATATCAATAAACAGAAGTTAATCTTTTGTTCGGCAAACTTTGAATTATCATACCTAAAATAAGTTCTCAACAATGAGATGTCACCGTACGAATAAATTTATTCAAATTAAAAACGCAGCCGGGCCACCGCGATCCGTTTTAAAATTTTCTGATTATTTTTCCAGTACGGTCGATATTATTCGGTGACAACACGTAACACGATTATTCATTTAATAAATAAATCTCTGTCCACGCGTTTCACGGATTGACTTGTTAGTTTTGTTTTTTTGTCTGGTAAATGCGTTTTTGTTTATTTTCAACAATATGTGGTCGCGATTGTATTTTTTGATGTGGTGCCAAAAATTAAAAAAAATATGTTTTATCATTGCAATTCGTAGGGGAAATCAAATTTTTAATTTGTGTATTTGTTGGAAATGTTCGTATCTAACAATTAATCAATGTGGTTAAAAATTGTATATATTTTTGCCACAATTGAGTTAATGAATTGCTTTTTTCACATTTTATTTCTAATAACCAAACATAATTTTTACAATATCTTTCAAAATCTGCACCCATTTTATAATGGCATTTACTTTTTTATTGAATAAACAAAATAAATTTTAAATAACTAAAAGTTTTATCAGTTAATGTTTTTATAACACAGAATTATTAAGATATAACACAAAATTAATATCAGTTTTTATTGCTTTTTACACCTGTTTCGTATAAAAAATATAAATCTTTAAATATCTAAACATTAATTAATGTACATTTTAGTTATATTTTTATATATTTTTTAACAAAATGAATAAATAACATTAAATTTAACTAAATATTGGTTAACGTTATTCTTCTTATTATTCTTCAAATCAATCAATTAAAATCATTTATAAAACGATATTTTTTATTTTATTATTATTTAATTTAAATTTATTTTTATAATTTAAACTCACAGAAACTAAGAAATATATAATTTAATAAAAGGTCATTTATAAAATCAATTTTTGATTATTTATTTTTTTGTTGATAAAACAAATATAGAATTTTAAATAATAATTAATTAACAAATTAATTAATTAATTAACAATTTTTTATAATTTTACCTATAGAATTCATAAAATTTCAAACAAAATGAATATTAATTATAAAATGACAATTTTTGATATCTTTTTTAATAAAAATTTATAATTTTAAATAATAAAAAACTGTATTTTTTTAAATTTTAACATTAATTTTAATATAATATAAATAAATAATAATTTAAAATGTTTTACAAAATTAAAAGCATTTTTATAATTTGAACCCACAGAATTCTTAAAATCTCAAACAAAATGAATATTAATAATGACAATTTATATATACTTTTTTAATGAAAAACTATAATTTTAAATAACAAAAAACTTTTTTTTTAATTTTTTAGAATATCAAATGAAAATTAATCATAAATGCTAATTTTTAATTAGTATTACTAAAAATTTTATTAATTAATAACTAAGTTTTATTATTTTTTTTTTTGTAGTTGTTGATATAATTATTACATTATTAATTATTGAAGTAATAATTATAATGAATTAAATATCATTTTTTGTAATAAATAAAATTATTATTAAAAAATTTCACAGGTTTATATTACAATAGAGTACATAAATTGTTCTGTACTTATTTAAAATAGTTGAAATATGTTTGTGGCAGTCATATATCGGTAAATAAAAGTTCACAATATTAATGTTGCAATGAAGAATTTGTTTCAAAACAATAACATAAACAATAACATGTTACCTTTATTTAAATCTAAAATAAATAGTTCCAAAACCACTGAAACATATGTCGAACTTAAATTAAATGGAAACCCAATTTCAAATAATTTAAAACCCACTGTAAACAACAACATGAATTCATTTCGATGCGTCGCATAAAGCTTTGACATAATTAAATTTTAATAAATACTCACGAAAACATTATTAATTCGTTAATACCGTGAAGCCAAAGCAAATTACAATTTTTTACCATCAAATTTCCCAGTTTGTGAGAGAAAATTGCGCCTCCCTTAATCGCTTTAAAGCATATTAGTCGGGAACACGAGAATTTTTAAATTGCCCTACCTTCCAATTTTATAGATGTTACCGTGTCACATAGGCAGGATTAAAGACAGGTAAAAAATTCCTTTTGAACCGGCAAGTGCATATCAAAAACTTATTAGCTCATTTAAAGGAAAATTGTCGTTTTACAATTACCATTTCGTCAACCGATCTAATTAATTGTTGGCGACAACAAAGGAATTCTTGGTGCAACCCCGAAATTGCCCAAAAGTGAACCCCCACAATTTCCCCTTTGTCCTCCAGCCTGAAGCGACGTGAAGCGTTCGATGCAAAAGGAATTGTTTAAATATGTTCGGGCACATGAAATTGTTGAAGCAAGTGCGAATCGTTCATTCTTCTTAAAAGTTACCTGACCCATTTTTTTCCAAGAAGGTCTGGTGTACGTAAGACGGGTTCGGTAGTATTTTTCAAATTGACAGACCGAAGAGGAATGGGTCGGGCTCGGGAAAAAATTAACATTTCGAAATGGTTTCGCATTGTTTGAGTGCGGTTTCTGCATATGTTCGACGTCCGACTTCGGTACGTATGTAAATGGACCGTAAAATGTCCATACTTTGTATGTTTTATGCCTCGATTTTCATTCGCAAATGAAAGTTTTAATGATCATTGGGCGAAGAAGGAAAGTTTATTTTTGTAAAATACAGACAATCTTACATTTTATATATACACACATTAATATTTATTCTAATATTGAGTAAATATTAAGAATTTAACTATTTCAAAATTAAACGAATCAAGAACACAAAATATTACTTGAATATATTTTTTTATTTAGTTTGTTTAAAAAATAATTAAAATGAAATAAAGGAAATGTCTTTCAACCTTTTATATTACATTTTACATCCATGTTTGTAGTTTTTAATGTATAAAACCACTTGTAAAAATGCAAAACAAATTAATTTCACAGTAATTTTTACTATACACATTAAACCTGCCAAAAACCATAAAACTAAATATAAAATTTGTGATTTTTTGTAATCAAGAAAGTAATAGTTGTGTTGATTACAAATGTTTATAACTTTGATGTTTTATAACCAATTTTTGAAAAGAAATTGCAGACAATAATTTTTAATTTTATGAACACGCTTAATTAAATATAGGCAATAAAAATATTATATTGTTTTTGTTATGTTTAGAATTTTAAAATGACATGTACCACTAAAAATATTTGAAAACATTTTTTATATTATTATATTTATTTTTATATTTTTATTTATGTCGAAAGAATTTTGTATATTTATTTAATATTTTATTCAATTAATTAAAAGAAAATTCTAAAATAAACATTTTAAAATTATATTTTCCATTTCATATTTTTATATAATTTAAAAAAAAAATTAAATTTTTAATATGTCCCGGAATATTATTTTTATAATAAATTATTTAATTTCAATAAGTTTTAAGTTTATTTTTGGTATTAAATAATATAAACTTTAAATTTCGATTTACACGAATTAATTAATTGTTAAATATTTAATCTAAAAAATATTATAACAATTTTTTTGATATAATGTATATTTATTTATTTAAATAAAATATTAATTTTGATTTATTTTTTATTTAGTAACAATTCTGTGAAAAAGCAAATTTTACAATTTGATTTTCATATCGCATTAAATTTTATATTATAATAATTTATTGTTAAATATTATATTTTGATTTTTATTTATTTATATTATAAATTAATCTTAGTTTAAAAATATTTTAATACCATTTTTCATTTATTAGTATAATATTTATTTATAATATTGTTGTTTAAATTTAATTAAATAATAATAAATTATTTAATGTGATTAAAATATTAATTTGTTAATTATGTAAAAAATACGTAAATTTAGAATTTTACTTCTTTTAAATTAATTAATTGTTAAATACTTATTTAAAAATATTCTTAATATAATTATCTCAAGTTTTTAATGATAATTTAGTAATTCTGAAAAATTCAGTTATGTCATTATGATATTTTTTTAGTTTTAATTTTAAAAATATTTTTAATATAAAATTTTAAATGTAATTTTAGATAAAATGTCAGTTTTGAAGTAAATCTTTTATATTTATAATAAAAAATAAAAAAAAGAAATAAAATTTTGATTTTTTATCACAAATTTATTAATTTATTTTTAATAATTTATGAACTATTATTTTGAACAATGAAATTATGATATAATATTATATTATACTAATTAAACAAATATCAATTTTAAATAATATTTTTTATATTTAAATATTTATAAATTTTACAATAAAATAATAAAATTCACATTTAGGTTTTTAATTTTTTTAATTAATCTTTTTTTAACTAATCTTAACATTTTTTTAATACCATTTTTCAATCATTAGTGTTTAATTTTCTATTAATCGTTAATTAATATTTTGAATTTAATTTGTTGTAAAAATTTATGAAATATCAATTTTAAATAATATTTTCTATATCAATATATTTATGTATTTTGTGATAATAAAAAATAAATAATAAGAAATATCAAAATGTAAAATTTACTTTTTTAACTTAAAAGATATTATTGACATTTATTTTTATTTTTGATTGAATTTTAACTTATATTTTTTAAATAAAAGAGTATGTTTTATTATAAAACTGTAATTATTTAATATTTAATAATTCTATTGATATAAATTGTTTTCTACAATTTTTTAATTTCTTTTTTATTTAAATATATAATATACTTTTTGAAATTAAAATAATTATAAACATCGTTTTTAATAATTATTGTTTAATATTTAAATAAATAATTCAGAAAAAATAGAAATAAAATTTCAGGATAAAAAATATTGAAAGAATATTTTTAGAAATCTTTATTTCAAAATAACATACAAATGAATGAAAATATTTTTTTTATATATTTATAATATATTAATCTACAGTATTAAATATATAAAAAAACTAAAAACTAAATAAAAAGTAACTAAAACTAACAAGTAACTAACTAATTAAATAAAGAATGAACCAGACCAATGAATAGGACCAAGTATTAAAATTCCACAACAACAACCAACAAAACAAACAGACATACCGTTACGAACAGCCGTCCACGCAATTCGCACCCGTCATTTCCCGGTGTGTGTCGGTTGTCCGTTGCACCCTGCGTGTTCCGCGACGCGCGACTCGTCTGTCTGACTTCAACTACGTGGGAATACGGGGTAGCAAAAACCGCCCCGGACCGGCTCCAGAAACGGACTGCGGACCGTAAACCGAAAACGGCCGCTCGCGATACGGATTGCCCGTCCGTTGTGTTGGGCGCATGTCCCGGCCGCTCGTTCCCTTCGAAAGGGGTTGAAATTATACAGATTTCGGACCCGACAAACACAAGTGGTCCATAAATTAGAGGGGGGTTTTATTAACAAGTCTGTGTTTTCATATATATATATATATATATGTTTTTTTTTTTTTGTTTTTCGTTTCTTCCGCGACAGCCCGTCGATGGGAAGTGTCGTGTTGTGTTTTGAAGAGTTTCAGTTGTTGATGGCGTTTCTTTTATGGGGTCGTTGACTAATGGGGAATGATCACTTTGTAGTCCATTTTAAGAATTTTAATTGATGGGTATTGGGACAAGTGGATTTGTCAAGTCTGTCTTTCAGTTTACTTAAACTGTATACTTTAGGAAAATATTTTTTTATCATATACAATTTTTACAAAAAAATTTGTGTATACGAAAGCTGTATTTTTTATGAAAAATATAACGGTGAAATTTTTGTAATTAGTGATTAATTAAAATTAATTTTGAACTTGAAATATTCCAATAAATTAATAATTTTATAAGAAAAATGTTTGTATTGGGCTGTTGATTTCTGAATTAATATTAATTTGTGTTGTTCACTAAAAATAATTATAATTAATAATTTGAATACAAAATTATTAAATAGACTATTAATTTCTAAATTATTATTAATTTGTGTCTTTGATTAAAAAATAATTATATTTTATTATTTATAATATTTATATTATTATTCATTATAAAACACAAGTATCAAATGTAATAAAAATATCCCTACAAATTTAGAAAAGACAAACGAAATTCTGTAAATTCTGGAAATTAATATCATTGTTAATTACGTTTTATATGTATAATGAAAGCTGTATGTTTCATG
The DNA here is from genome assembly GCF_024364675.1 of Aethina tumida. NCBI lineage: Eukaryota > Metazoa > Arthropoda > Insecta > Coleoptera > Nitidulidae > Aethina > Aethina tumida. The sequence goes on from NC_065441.1 coordinate 5,504,455, forward strand.
ATTCATATAACAGTGAAACTTTCAAATAATGTACGTTTGATTAAACTTTAATATTCTATTAAATTAATAATTTAAATAGAAAAATGTATATATTGGACTATTATTTTCTGAATTATGAATTATTAATTTATGTTGTCCATTAAAAAATAATTGTAATATTATATTATTTGTAATATTTTTCATTAGTATAATATTTATTATACTACACAGGTACAAAATATAATAAAAACATTCTTACAAGTAAAAAGGGCAAACCTGCAAATCTGTAAATTAATATAATTATTACTTAAAATTTTTATGTATACAAAAGTTGTAGGTTTTATGATATTTTCAAATAATATAACTTTAATTAAACTTAATTATTATTTATTATAAAACACAAATGTAATTAAAATATTCCTACAAGTTAAAAAAAACAAACGAAATTCTTTACATGGAAGTTAATATAATTGTTAATTACATTTAATATGTATAAGTAGTGACTTTTTTAAATAATAATACTTTTAATTAAATTTTAATATCCGTTTATTAAATTAAAAATTTAAATATAAATATATATGTATCGGGCTATAGATATTCATAAGAATATTTTCATTTTATGTAATATTTATCTTATTATTGTCAAATCAAATGTATTAAAAATATTCCTACAAGAAAAGAAAAAAAATTCTTGTGTATATGAAAATAATTAATCTTTATTAATTATATTTTATACAAAACTGTATCTTTTATTAAACAATCCCAAATAACATAAATTAATTAAAGTTAAGCATCTTTTTACTAAATAATTAATTGAATAGAAAAATAATTTTTTATTGAACCGCAGATATTTTACTTTGTATTATTGATATATGATATAAATATGTCTATTTGATTATAAAATTTTATTATGTGTAATTTGATATGTAATATTTTTTATCATAATTTATTTATTATAAAATACAAATATCAAATATAATAAAAAATAACCTGAAAGCTGAAAAGAGGTGAATTCTGTACATGACAATAAATAGCTTTATTGCATTTTATGTATGTTTTTATAAACAATATCAACAGTAATTCAAATAATATAATATTACTAATTAAATTTTAATCCAATATAATGATGAAATTAAATTAATTAACTAAATAGATAAATATTGTGTATTGTGGTATTTGTTTATAAATCATTATTATTTTGTAATATTGATTAAAATGTAAATATTATTGCATTTCAATTGTTAATAAAACCAAATTAGTTAAAATTAATAATTACCAGAATAATTGAGGATTCTGGAACTTACCTGAAACAAAAATACGCATTATAATTAACTAAAAGAGCTTGATCCACTTTTCAAAATTAAAAATACAAATCTTCCTTATCGATTCCTTAACTCGCATCGAAGTTAGACGGCTTTAAATCGACGAGCTGATTGATTTATCAGCTGGATAAATGTGTCACGTAGTTAATTAATTAAATATTGCAGATAATGTGCGCGAAGCAACTTATCCCATTAATTATTTCGGACGATTTAGCCCCGGTCCACAGGTAGAATCCATAATTGAGAGCGGCGAAATTTCCACCCCGGCAAGATTTTATTCGCCAGACGTGGACACTCGACCTCTAATTACCGCCGACGATAAATGATTGTGTCCGGTTTTCCGGTAAACTATGCACAGTCTGTGCAATTGATGCCGGCACGGATTTATGGCGGCGTATTATGGTCGGGTTATTTAATGGCTATTTTTAATTTTATCGGATTTGTATTTAAAATTGAATTGAATAAATTTTTGTAAAGTAACGTAATGAAAATACATATATAATTATAATTTCTATATACTATATAATTATTTTTAACATAGGTTAAATATCTCTCATATAGAAGTCTGAATTTATATAAAATTAAAATTATTTAAACATATTTAAATTAGATTTTTTTATATTTATTATTAAAATTATATTTATTGTATATTTTCATTTAGTGGATTTATAAATTTAGTAAAATATAAATCTTTAATGCAAAATTTTAATTAATTTTTTTTAATTTTATTAGTAATTATTTTCATTTCATTTAATTTATAATAAAATATCTTCAAAATTTTCATTTGTTTTTTTTATAAAATATTTAATATTTTAAGTTTTATGAATTACTTACCTTAAAATAGATTAAATTATATTTTATACTTTTTATATTATTATTAAATAGAAATTGTCGTACAATATTTATGAATAAGCAAATATTTTTTGACATTTCACTAACAATATTGATTAAATATCAAAAAGTAAATAATAAATATAATATTTACTAAATTGCTTATACTTATATTGTAAAATACTTTATATTTTTTTCTATAAATAGTAATAAAATATTACTTAATACACAGGACAGGAATAATTGGCGCCCAACATAGATAACGTTGTTTTATTTTTTAATTATTTATCCATAAAAAAGGAAAAAAGGTTTACTTGAATAATTACTTCTTTTTATTCTTTATTTAGCATGGCAAAGCCACAATTTTAGTTAATAACAAATCTTTTAAATATTTCAATATATGATCAAATTTGTGTAGAACAAAATGCAATATTCATCAGAATTAAGTACATATTTATTAATATTTCATTAAATAAATTATTATAAGTAAAATTAATAATTCATAAAAAATATCTTTTCCAAATCATGTACGAATGTAATAATATTATGACAATTTTTGATTTCTATTTTTTTTATAATATATAATTTAATAAAAAAAAATCATGAAATGCAAAATATATTATTTTATACACTTGATTCAAGGATTTATTAATTTGAACAGACGTTGGAAAATCAAAGACTTCGAAAATGTATATCATACATTTTTTAGGATCTTCAGCATGAAGCAGAGGTGACACAGACTCTATTTCCTCAAACTCTACATAAATAATAAATTAATACAGACCACTGGATCTATGTATTCTATTTTGTGTCTGAATATAATAAATCTTATTATAAAATTATTTTAAAAGACGAGAAAGAATTAATCAATTTTTAAAGTAACATTTTGGTCTTTAGTTTTAGGAATAAATAATGGTCGCTTGGGGCCAAGTTGGGACTGTAAAGTGGTTGGGTTGATTACTTCAGATAGAAACTTTTCAAGTTCATTCACTTTAATCACAATTCAACGCTGTAAAAACAATCGTTATTTCGGTCCAGTTGATGAAAAAACAAAGCAGTAATTTATTTTTATTAAAATAAATTCAATAAATAAATTAATAATTGTGATTTTAACATACATATTTCATTTTCAGTTTACATTATGTACATTCGGTTGTAATTAAAATATGTTTTTATTTGTGGTTATATTTTGTGTGGACTTAATTTGTACTTTATGTGTTTTATTTTATATATTTTATGCTCATAAACCACATGTTGAATAAATAAATCAAAATTTACATGACGCAGTATACCGATTTTTTGTATTAATTCAATAAAAATTGAATAATTATGAATTAAATTCCATTACTATTTTACTTTAAATATAATAAATCAAAAATTTCAGTTCCCTTAATAAATCAAATGATTTTAAAAAGTTAATAATTTAAAATATTGTTCCAATAAATACAATAAAACATAATGGACAATCGCTGTACAAACAGAGCCGTGTTATCATACATTAAATCAAAAATCTGCATTCAATTCAATTTTATATTATTTAAAATCGAATATAGGAAATATATTTATTATTAATTTTATTGTTATCAGTATCATATTTTGCTTTCGTTACATTTCAATTTGTCCATTTTATTATGATGTAAATAAATCAAACAAATTTAAAAGGAATATTAATAAATTCATATACATCGAAATATCTGAATAATTTGCAAAAATGCATATTAAACAATTGCATCCAAAATATAAAAAAACGGACAAAATAAATTTAAAATAAAATTCCCATATTCGTCTTGCATGAGATTTTAAATTAATCAATAAAAATGTATATCCATAACACTGTCGTCTAGATTGTGGAAGTTCCGCCTGCGCCAAACAATTTTAATTCAAATTTTAGGTATTTCAGGCTTAATTGCGTTGTCTGAACATCTGACTTCTTGTGCGGGAGCCGAAGTTTGAGTGCGCATTAAATTATGCCGAAACCCCACACCCCCACACCTTAATTACAAATTCACTTGCATGTTTTACGGAATTTTTACGACTCGACCTGAATGGAGTCCTTAAGGAAAAAAATTTTTGTTTATGCGTTTAATTTCTAATGTCAAAGTGTTTAAGTGGAGTTTACGTTTACTTTTCACACGAAAAAGTTTCAAGTTAAAGCGAGACTTTTATAATTTAGGTGTCACAATAATATTTTATGAATAATTTGTAAAGTACACATAAAATTTATTTTAAATTATAACTTTGATGTGCTCGGAATTTTAAAATACGAATGAATTCATTCGTTTTAATTTGGTTGGAAATTATGATGAGTTTTAATTATTAAATATGGTAAATATTTTCAGTAAATTGCTGAATATTTGAATAACTGTGAATAGCATATGTAATTTTTAATTTAATAGAATTTATATCGATGTGTATAATTAAAGTCAATTAAAATAACACTGTCAATAATTAATTAATTTTTGAATTTCGTGGTGAATGTTAGTTAATATATGAATATTGTTACAATTGCCAAATTTTCTTAAAAATGTTAATTATTAAGCTTAAATAATTTAACATAGACTGATCGGTTTCCAATGTAAATATGTTACAACTATTTAGTAATTAATTATTGCAATCACTTCATGCAGATTCGAATGCACTATATTAATCTACATGGAATATGCATAGTTAATTAATTCCAATAAAATTAATAATTAATTTAATATTGTTAATATTTAATTGCTTAATGTAACTAGTAATAAATTCTATCAGTAAATGTCGAACAATGACTAAATTAATTTAAAATTTCAATGTTTAATTTAAATCTAAAATATATTTTGTTAAAATTATATAGAAAGAAATTTTTATTATAATCGAGTTAATATAATTTTTATCGTCCTCCAGAAAATATGCTTTTAAAGTTTAATATTTAATTTAAGTTTGTATGGACTTTTGTACACTTTTTAATATTTTCTTTTGCTGTATAACTTAATGCCATCTTAAAGTTGTTTTATTAGCAATATTCATAAATTTCATCCAAGCAAGAAATTGTTTTTACAATAAGTAAAAATGGTCTGATAGATAACTCGAGAACAGTTAAATTTTTATTATAATTTCTTAATTATAAAAATATTTATGTGTAAAATTTTAGTGTTTAATGCGTTGAATTTTCATTGTCCAAAAGGGTTTAACGAGTTTGGGTTCATTTCCAAGGATACCATAAGGCCTGGGACTGACATGTTTTTGTCTAGCATGAAATTGCCAGCCAGGATAATGTTCTTTAACCGCGTCATATTTTGTCAGTCCAGGATATTAATCCTTTCAACTCCATTTGCGGAAAGTGTTCTAGACTCGAATATTTAATAAATAAAATGGATTGTGTGGCAAGTGAAAGACTGTAAAAATGAATGCACTACATCGAGGATTTATGATTCGATCCGTACGTAAAAATCGACTTAATCCCCTTAAACGAGACTAGAACAGAACACACTCAAAAACTTCTCCCCGAAGAGTTTCCGAAATTAATTAATTTCCTAAACGCCTTTGACAAGGCAGATAATGAAATCCGGTGAGCAAATACCAGGAACTTAAGTGTTTGTCAGTTTTAAACAATCGCCGAAAACGAGTTTGTGTTACTGTACAATTATATTTTAATTTGCATTATTTTTAGGATTGTTAAGAACATTAATTAACACTTTAAGATCTTTCTTCAAATTTAATTATCTGCTCTATCAACCATGTATTAGAAAATTCATTAATTTTACTTATAGAACTTTGTAAGACGATTAAAACTTCTAGATATAAGTTAAAATCATCATCGTGTTGTTTTATTATTTACGTTTTAATTAAAGAAAATATAATAAAGGAAGATAAAATCGTTGAGTTTATTTTGTGTTTTTTTTTTATTTGCAAGTAAATCGAAAAATATTAAAAAATGAATGTAAAATAAGTGGATAAAATTTGGGAGCATTTAGAACACGTCCAACAATGAAGAAAGTCTAAATAAAACTTTTTTTCTAAAGTTTCTTCTGAAGAAAATATAGCTCCACAAATTTATTATTCAAAAATTGTTTCTTTTTCATATATTTGTAACCTTTTCTCCAATCATGTCTGCAATTCAATCTAATAAACTTTTTCCATCTTTTTATAGTGTTATAGATTCTGGGGGGTTCCCCTTTTTCTCCTGTCCAATTTTCTACGCCATTTAGTATTTTTTGAATCTATTACTAAACATGTTTAGTAATAAACATTAAACTTTTACAGAATTTTCAAGAATTTGATTAATGTTGATTATCACAGTCGTTTTTGAAATATTTCAGATTTAATGTTTAAAGGTTAAGGAAATATGGGTGTATTTTCTTCAAGAGAAATTTTTAATTTTAACCAGATTTTCTTCATTATTTAATGTGTAAATTTGGCAACCTAATTTAGAACCACCTTATAGATTACTCGTTAATTCAGCATAATTAATATTATAATAATCATGGTGTAATAAATATTTAACAGTGTTAAATTAATTATATACTAATTGAATATTAATTAGTAATAAATTAATTAGCCTTAGTATTAAAAAATTAATAATATATACATATTTGATGAAGCAAACATAGTTTTATAAAAAATTATTTATAATTTACTAATGTAAACTTAAATTATAAAAGTGTCATTTTAACTTTGAACTTCCACCGAAAGTTTCTGAAGTGCAAAGTAAACGCAAACTCCATCTAGCCACTTTAACAACATAAATTAAACGTATAAACAATTTGTTTTTCTTACCAAGAACGAACACCTCCAGGACTCCATTCAGGTCGAGTCGTAAAAATTCCATAAAAACATGTAAGTGAATTTGTAATTAAGGTGCGGGGCGGTTAATATAATTTAATGTGCACTCAAACTTCGCCTCCGCACAAGAAGTCAGATGTAGAGACAACGCAATTAAGCCTAAAATATCTCAAATTGGAATTAAAATTGTTTTTGAGGAGGGACCGAATTAAACTTCTTGACTCTCGACAAAAACGGTTATGGTTCATAAACGTTTCTTTTATTTGCCATTTTAGTCGTTAATAAACTTTCATGATTTTATTAGATAAATGGTAAATATTTAATCATGTTCGAATTATATTAACCTAGTTTTTCGATTAAATCGATGATAAAATTGGAATTAATTATTAAATTTTTATATTTCAATAATCATAATCTAATTAGATCTGTAAATAATGGAATGATTAACTTATTCGGGATTATAATTTATTTAACAATGTGTGATTAATTGGAAAAGTAAATTGAAGTTTCCTTCTGCAATAGATTAAAATGCAAATAAGTAAATTGCAATTACGGAAATTTGCGGTAATGAAATCAGGAAGTAATTTCAATAATGAACAAATAATGTATTTTAATTTATACAATGAAACATTATGGTATTAATCCATTTTGCAATTTCGTTCACAATCAGAATTTAATTAGTATTATATTAAGATATTCTGGATTTAATTAAGCTTTTGTGCTTATTTTTATAATTTTTACAAATTTTTTATGTGATATAAATCATAGTTGTTTACATAAACTAAATAAAAAATTTATTTACTATTATTTGTTTTATGTAATATTAATACATACTAAAAGTGTATGTAGTCAAATGTTATACAAAATAATTAAAAAAAAAAAAAATAAAAAATTGCGTAAATGAAAATGATTAAATATGCAATTGATGCATTCAATTTTTTATTTTAAAAACTATTGTTAAGGATACTAAAAATAGATTTTAATTTACTTTTTAAGTAGTTTTTTATGATCATAATACTTTTAAGTAAGTAATTATTAAATTTTATTAGAATGTGAAAGTAGTAAAAAACAATAAGAAATTTTCAATTTTCTAACTTAGAATTAAGTTTTTATATTGTTTTCACAAATTTTATTGATATATAGATTATTTATTTATATATTATTGCTAAAAATAATTTAATTAATTTAAAAAAAATCGTATTTTAAGTAATTATTATTTTTTAAATACCATTTTACGTCATATTTCTATAAATTATTACTATACAAAATAATTTAAATTTAACCTAAATAGAATGTAAAATTTAATAAAGTATGCAATTTTCATTTTTCTGACTAGATAGGAAATACAATGGAAATTATTGATTTTATAAAAGTAAAAAATATTAATTTAAATATCTATATTAAAAAAATACAAAGTAAAAAGTTTTTATTCACAAACTTCAATTTTATAAATTTAAATTGTATAAATTAATTTATTATCATTAAATAAATTATTTGCGTTGTTTTTAAACCATTTTAATTTTTTTTATAAGTAATTTATTGAATTAAAAATATATGTGTATAGAACGTTACAGTAAAATAATATTAATAAAATATTCTCATACTTGTTGGAATAAAACTTGTTGTATTTATAAATTATACTAAAATTTAATGGGATAAAAAATGATTCAAACTCAAGAAATGTAAAGAAGTAAAGTTCTTAATTTTCTAATTTAAAAAATGTTTTAAAAAACAATTTAAAACAATTATTGCTAAACAAAATAAATGAAACTTAAAAAATGATTTATGTACAAATATGTATATATTTGCTGGTTGTTATTGATTATTTTTACAAGAAAATAAACAAAATAAAAGAATAAACTTAAATATCTACTGAATTAAAACATAAACTGAATAAATTTGTTTAAAGTGTTGGCTAACTTCGAACATTAACTTTTATTAAAAGTATTTATTTCCAGCATTGTAAATTAAAAATCACATTTAATGGTTTTATGACTTTAGTTCTAATAAAAATAAAATTGCCCCTAACAAATAAGCATAAATCACTTCAAGATATGGTTGGAGTATATAAAAATAGAGACTTACACAAGTAATAAGGACTTTTTTATACCCGTAATAAAGCTGTATTTTTTACGTCACGTCTTCGGGAAATAAAAAAGTGGACACGATCACCGGCAGTGGTTTTGATAAAATTTATACCCCAGACAGACACAGTGATCTTGATCCCGTATAAACTACCTAATCCAAAAACTATTTTAATGGCACATCTAAAAAAAATGGCCATAAATAAAGCGCAGGGCTTCGAGAAAGTTCGTCGGAGGATGATAGAGAAAAAAAGGAAGACCAGTTTACGCTAAGTTCTTTATCAACTTTACCCTTTTAGCAATAGGATAAAGAGGCACATTTAGATTCCGGCCGGCATTCCTAAAAACCATACAACTCGCAGACGATAAACTCCATTGTCTTATAGGAGGATTTCTTTCCGAGCCGAAAACAATTTATACTTTCAATTCAATGGTAATTTGGATTGGGTTTCCTCGAGATTAATTGTATATAAGTGATTTAGATGCTGGATGCGGCTATTTTGCTGAAACCGAACGGATAAAAGAAACGGAAACGGTTCCCGTCGAAGTCAACGTCCTTTTCGTCGCTGAATGCTGAAAAAATGGCTTAAGATAAATTAATCGCCTGTCGTCTAACGTGACAATAGTATCGGCCCCGTGTCTTAATCAGCGGACTCCTCTGTTTAGAGGTGTATAATTAAACTGTCAGTGCCGTACCATGAAATTGGTTCTCGCCGGTTCATTTCTGTGTTTTTTTTTTTACAATTACTGTGTCGCACGAACGAAAATTAAACGGCGATTTTCCACAGATTACCAGCAATTTCGTAAATTGCCGACTCTCGTTGTTTGTCTATTTCGCAGTCGCAATTATTTTGACCAATATTGTTCTTAATTTATGAAAATTGCCCTGTCGGAAAATAAATTGCGACCCAGTTTCCGTACGGATTAAAACCATTATTCCGGTTGTGTTTCTATTTATTTCAATTAGGGATTAACTCGATTCGTCGTTTGCATGATTTAATAAAGTTGGTATTATGCGAATGGCACGACGTAAAGGGCATAGTTAATTAACTTTGTGTGAGGGAATTCACGGGCAAGAACTGGCCCTACATTGTCAAGGGATGATCGAGATTATGCTGATATGTAACACAAAATAGAACGTTGTTTTAAGGGTTAATCAAAGGGTGTTACTAGTGGCATATCATTGTTGTCTCAAATAGGATATCTCGTATGTTTTAACTTATGTTGATTGTATACAAAATTCTGAATACATCAATTTCCTCTAAATATTTTACTATATAGACTTCATTTTTTACCCCTCTTATTATTTATTCTATTGTAAGAGTTTTTTTAATAAAGTTTTAAATAAAGTTATGACTGGATACAGAAATTTTTATTTCTTTTATGTGGTTGTATATAAAGATTATTTACTGTCTAATGTTTATATTTATTTTTTATATTTATTGTGATATTAAATTTTTTGGACAAGAACAACTCAACTCTTTAGTGGCATCTGGTAAATTATGGAAGAATAAGTTAATTATTCATTATAATTGGCGATAAAAATGCCTTATAATTCCATCAGCTGAATAATACTACACGCTTATATTTGCCTGTCCAAAAATAAAAAATACGAATATTGACAAATTTAATTTCGAAACATTCTTCTCGTTAAAAATATAAAATTATAAATTAATTCCGGTTCATTGATGGCACTTGCAGTAATAACTATAACTACTGAAAAATTTATATTAAAAATAAATTTACTTTGAAGAATTATAGTTAAAAAATGTGGATATTTGCCATTTAGTTAAATTGTCATTCAAATTATTCTGAGAAAGAGGCATTTTTATAAAAAATTATGAATTTTGATAAATTTAATTTCGAAAAACGTTTCTTGTCACATACAAAATTATAAATTAACTTCAGCCAATTGATGGTACTATATTATTTCCTTTAAAAAATTAGTAATTTTTAATATTATAATAATGGGAACTTCGAAAAATCAATGAAAAAAATTTGGTTCAAAATAAAACCACTATCTTTTGTACAGTATTGAATTTTATATAAAAAACATATTTAGTTTAAAGAATAATGACTAAAAAATATGGCTACTTGCCATTAGTTACATAGTCATTCCAATTTTTTAGGGAAAGAATCATTTTTATAAAAAAATGAAATTTGATAAATTTAATTTCGAAAATTTTTTATTGTTAATTATATAGAAATTTATAAATTAACTTCGGCTAACTTTACAGATCACTTCACACATTTCCTAAAAATACATACCTTACATACATTACTGTATGTAAGGTATGTATGTTATAGTTACCAAGACAGGATTAAGCAGCTGATTTATTAACATACCTGAAAATGAAATAGCAATTTAATTTTCACAGAACAAACCAACTAACATCCAAGAATAGAAATAATTACAAATGAATGTTGCTTCTGTCACGGAAACGATCTCATATTATTCTAACAGGACTATTTTTTTTCAATCAGAAACCGTACTGTGTTTTAACGCGTGTCATTATAACAGCAACGTTAATCGTGAAACAATGATGCAGCAGGTGCAATGGGATAAATTCCATCGAAAGTAATGTTAATAAAATATTGTCCAATACCACTTATATCCACCATATGCCTCTACAATTAAGCATGCATATTCAGAAAGTGGGTATAATGGAAGTTGGAAACATTATTTAAAACTTTTTTAGTTCCGAAACAATTTATTAAGTACATTTAAATTACAAGTTAATTATGAAAATAGAAGAACTGTTATAAATCTACAAATAAGAGTCTCAAAAAAGGACATGTTTAATTAAATCACATAATTACTTGCAAAGAAGGATGAGTTCTAGAAAAGGCAAGTGCTGCTTTTAGAAATAATCATGTACCTACAATTTATTTAGATAAGAAAGTGCGACGGATAATTAATTATTCAAATAAAATAAAACTTGGAAGCAATGCATGTATGTTAATTAGTCCAGATAAAATGACCATCTCACATCGCCTTTAACAGCCGACCGTAATAAATACTAATCGCATAACGATTACAAGTTAATCCGACGCCCGAACAAAAACGCTTAATTATGCAAAATGCAATTTAAAACGTTCCGGTCCTCGGTGGTGTCGCGACACCCAGCGTCGTTTTCTCGCTGACGCCGCCCCTGTCGACATCAACGCCTCGCATGCTTTATGCCCGTGTCTAAGTGCCCAAAATCCACTTTTTGCCTACGAACAAATTGTTTTCTGATGTTTTTCGGCGGAGAATTATGAACCTAATCTTCCGGAATTCGGCCGCCATGTTTCACTGCGTCGGGATATATTGCCACGGGGAAAATTACAATATGAATTATTCTCGCATTGTCGTTTTATGTGCGACGTTCTTTGGCACGTTGCAAAATGTTTGTCAGCGTTTCGGGACGTGGGAGGCAATGCGTTTTATTAACTTCAATAACATCATACATTAGGCTTTGGATGTTGGTCCAAGACACTGGTGGAGAATTGTTGATGAATTTGAATTAAAAATAAAGATTAGATAAAGTAATAAAATGAAATAAATGGTATGTGAACCATAAGTAATACAATTTTTTAACTACTCACTGTAGTGACTAAAAAGATACTCAATCTACAGTTTATTGAAAAATTTTAATAAGTCTCTATAAATAAATTTTTTGAAATTTATTAATTTGTAATATTAATCCTTATTTCTTAAATTTTATAAATTTCACATCATACAAATTGTAATAATTGTTCAGTTTCTTCGATTTTCTATATTTATTATATTTTTTAAATTTTTCTCATATTTCTTATGTATCAAAGGTTCATAGTTTTTATGTGTCTGTTGGAATTATTTAGAGATTTATTTTAACTTTATGAATTATTTTTTAATTATTTAAATTTTCAATATTTTCAGATTTTATATTTTTAAAATTGTAATTATTGTTCAGTTTCTTATTTTTCATAATTTTTTTACTTTTTACCTAAAAAGTAAAGGTTAAATTTATTTAAATTTTCAAATTTTTTAGATTTTATATTCTTTTTATTCTTTTTGTATTTTTATTTCGGACTGAATTATTAAGAGATTTGAGATTTATTTTAATTTTTAATATTCCTAATTTTTTTAAACTATCTAAATTTTCTCATTTAAAATAAATGGTTCTGGAGCATAAGTAATAACTTAACAATTTTTTAACTACTCACTATAGTGAGTGATAAATCTCTATAAATAAATTTTTTAAAATTTTAAAAAAAATATCTTTATAAAGGAAAAACATTATTAAATATTTATTATAAGAGAATAAAAAAAAGTTATTTGAATTGTGTAAATTCTTCAAAATTTATATTTTATTAATAAGACGGGAAAAATTAGAATCTTGAATAATTAAATTAAATTTTGGAAAAGAATAATCTTAAATATTTTAATTAGTGTATAAATAAAACTTTTGTGTTTTTTATATTTTTTAATACTTTTATTATAATTATCTAAAAATTTTGTTATATTTTAATTTATTAAATTTTATAGTTAAAAACAGTAATTTTGGTATAAAGATAGACAAGACACATTTCATTATTAAATAATGCCATAAAGGTATAAAGTGGTCTTTATATTTTGTAAAAAAAAACACGAACTATGAAACTTTAAATGGCATTTTGATTTTAAAATGTCACAGGTCAAACCATTAATTGCTTATGCAACTAACATTTCACATCACGATATTAAATTCACACCATTGAAACCCATCATCAATTTCTGGTGCGAAGGTTACAGAGATTTAATATGAGATACGTGCTTTACAACTCTTTGCGACCTTTCCATAGAAACCATCGTTGTTTTGTTTGGGCCCCCCGAAAACCGAAACACCATTATAATTTGTAATAAAGGCCCGTACGATTTTATGCGATAATAAAAAACCCTAAATACATTTTTGTTACATATTGTCCCCGTTGTATCGTCTCTCCTGAAAGACGTTATGTATTGCTTGGTCTTTTTTTCAGAAATATCTCGTCTCGCAAGCGTCGGCATGTTTATGTGCGTAAGGAACGCGATTCCTGTTAAGGTCCGATAGTCTAACAGTGTCCATTATGTCGTTGATCGTTCGTTGCACCGCAGATAACCGCAGTATCCTGCGGGAGAGCGTCGGTCCATTGGACCGACCCCCTTTATTGCCCCCCTACTCCCGTATTGTATTATTCGGAGATGCGTTTTTAATGGTCCATAAAAACGTCCTTTCATGTTCGACAAACTTGTTACTGTACGGCTTCCACTGCCCGGATTTATGATGGATGATTTTTCGTCATTAAATGCCACTTGAGCCACGCCACAAACTCTTGAGGTTACAAAATAATCTCAAAAAATAATTTAAATTGTAGCAAAACATAAAGACATAATGTAGGTTGATTTATGAGTTCAGGTATCTAGTTTCATATATCATAGAGCAACAATGAAGCTGGGCCTTAAAGCGCCAGTGGGTTTTAAAAGCGGAGACTCCCGGGTCATTATTAACTTTTATTTGCCATTTTTGGGGTAATAATCGTTTCGCTAATTTTCCGATTCATTAATTACCGTCGGCAATTAGCGCAAAACTTGCTAATGCCGATCGTTTATCATTTGGTGGTGTATGTAGTGGTGTTTATGTTAATACTATCTCGTGATTATTAACAATTTTCATTATTTTGATCGTCCGACTGAATATTAATCAGTTTCAATTGAACATTGCCTTTAATAGGATTGATTAATAATCCAGATAAACGATGAACAATGGAATCCTGAATATTATATATCCAGGGATTATTCCAGGTTTTGCACATGGGGTTGGAATTAATTCAAATTACCTATATTATTTTCAATTAATAAGTTTAAAATGTTGGATAATATGTTCTAAAATAATAATTCACTTACTTAAATAAATTATTAAAATATTTTTAAATTTCTTCATTTTTTAGAACTTGGTAATTCTTAAAATTGTAAATATTATTAGCTTTTCCTTAATATTCTAAATTATCTAATTTTTTTCTTAAACTTGAATTAATTAATTATTTAAATATTATTAAATTTCTTAAATTTTACGGAATTTTTTGATTTTATGTTCTTAAAAATTTAAATATTATACAAAGAATTCAGTTTCAATTATCCAAATTTTCCCATTTATTTAAATTAATTACTTAAATATTTTTAAATTTCTTCACATTCAGATTTTTTTTTTTAAATTTTAATTTTTTTTTTATATTTTTCACATTTATTTGTAATTTTGCATTTCTTTTATTCCTTATTTTTAATATTCTGAAAATTTCTCATTTATATAAAAATATTTTTTAGAAATATGGTTTCACATTTTCAGTCTAATAAATGTTTTATTCTTAAAATTGTAAATATTTATTATATTATATATATATATATATACTTATATATACTAAGTCTGAATATTAGATTATATTTTGAATTTCTATTTGAATTATTTACAGATTTATTTTAATTTTTAATATTCCTAAACTTTATAAATTATTTTAGAATTAAAAAAATGTTTTTTTAAATTTTCAAAATTTTTAGATTTTATGTTCTTAAAATTTGTTGTTCAGTTTCTTGAATTTCTTGTATTTTTTGTATTTTTCATAATTATTTCTAAATTATCTAAATATTCCCATTTACTTAAATTAATTATTTAAATATTTTCAAATGTCTTAATATTTTCAAATTTTTTTATTTTAAAATTATAAATACAATTCAGTTTTCTATATTTTTCATATTTTTTTGTATTTCCACATTTCTTTTATTCTTGGTTTTTAATACTCTTAAATTTTCTCATTTATATAAAAATATTCTTTCACATATTCAGAATTTTCAATTTTATATTCCTAAAATTGTAAATATTTTTTAGTTTCCTTAATTTTCTATATTTATTATATTTTTTTATTTTTTCTCAAATTTTTTAACTACCAAAAGTTTTTCTTAGTCTTAGATTTTGAATATTTTTGAATACATTTCTTTTATTTCTATTTGAATTATTTGGAGATTTATTTTAATTTTAATATTCGTAAACTTAGTAAATTAATTTTTAAATTTTTTCAAAATTTTTAGATTTTATGTCCTTAAACTTATTGATCAGTTTCTTAAATTTCTTATATTCTTTGTACTTTTCATAATTTTTTCACGGCTTTTTGGGTTAAATTATCTAAACTTCATTATTTACTTGAATAAAATCTTTGGATATTTTTAAATTTTTTTAAAAAAATGTGTTTCAATTTTTTTTAATATTGAATATTTTTTGTATATTTCTTTTATGATGATCTAAATTTGTTCATTTACCTAAATAATGTTCATATTTTCAAAAAAATATTAAATACTAGAAACTTTTTGTAAAATATTTATTTCTTCAAAAAATTACTTAAGTAAATATGTCAAAATTGTTGCTGACATTTTTCCAATATTATATGATTAATACATTTAATATAAATGATGATTAATTAATAACATTTATCTATCAAAACAAAAGAGACTGTTTAAATCATTATTTCATCCAGTTTTCCATAAAGCCACGTTTATCGAGTAAATATTTTTTAGCATTACAGAAAATTTAACGACGTGTTATCTAAACCTAATAAATCACTCCCTCAGTTTGCTTTTTCGCTCCGCAGAATTTATATTAACTTTGCTTGCTTCACATCCTCCCCGGGCCTGTATTATTATTAAAAGGATGTAACTATTCCTTTTTAAGTAACATCACGTGCAACATCAAATGGAATAGGTAAAATTCAATTTGGGCCGACGTGAAATGAAAACGGTCGAACTAGATTCAAATCTCCTGTACAAATAAGTAAGTCGGGAATTACATCGAAACGTACTACGTTGTAGTTAACAAAATTAGAATAAACAATGTCTCTAAATGAAATAACGTCCCGTTCGTGTTTTGTTATACTTTTTTCAGCAGTTTCGAAGGTTTAAATTCATTAGCAAACTCGTAACGGTCTATTTACATGTATTGACCTGAAAACTTTTGTTTGCAAATTTCCGACTGAAGCGGTATTTTATTTGTTTAAAACACTGTTTGAAACAGTTCCATTTCTTTTATATCGCACACTCGTTTAATAAGCATTTAATTTAATAATCTTCGTACTAATTAATGTTAATTAAGTTCATTGCTTGAGTCGATTTAGTGGTTGTGATTTATAATTCGAGAGTGTCGTTTTTCTTTTGTCGCAGAACGTAGATAAAAATATCTGGCGGTCCTTCCGTCTCCGTTAAGTGATATTACAAGCTCATTCACACAAATACCTTTTTTATTGTGCCCAGTTCGTCAATGAACGGGTGCCATTAAAACACGCCGTCTGTGAAATATCGATGACAAATGTAACAGCGCTTAATTTAATATGATGTCAGGCCTGAAAAGTTAATGACCAGAAAAGATAAAACGAGGAAATGGAAATTTCGAATTGTCCGGTAAAAAATATTCGAAACCGGTCTTAATGAAATGGAAGGATTTGGGTTAATGTGATCGTGATCCATTTAGGTGTGATTTATTAATTTTTAATTGGGTTGATACGAGAATTGCCCGTGATAAAGTCGAAAGTTACCAACATTAAATTATACGTTAATAGTAATTAATTAAAAGTTTTTTTAAATTCTTTGGGATAATCTATTACCATTATTAATTTGAGTTTTGACACTTTTCAATTTATATAATTTTTTCAGAATTAGTATATCACACAATTTATATTTTAAATACTTAGATTTTTAGACATTAACTTTGCATTTATAAAATTGTTAATTTTTATATTTATTCATATTTCATATTAATATAGGTCAATTTCTTAGACATTTAACAAACATAATTTCTTTAATTCTTGTTTGTTTTGTGTTCTTCATACACATTTTATTATGAAATGTTCAATTTTGATATTTCTGACACTAAATTTTTCATTATTTTCTCAATTTTCTTAAATATTAATTATAGTAACAATTTATACATACAATTTTTTATTTTTCTCATATTTTTTAATGGACTTTCTGTGTACATTTTAAAATTTTAAATCAATGATATATTTTTTATTTCATATAATATATTTTTTCATTTAATTTTGTTAGTTTTCTAAATATTATTGATTATTCTAAAATAATTTATATTAAATTTTAATCAAAAAATTAATTTACTTTGGGGATTTTAATCATCATTATATTATTTTTTTATATTTTCAGAATTTTTACGATAATAAAATTATAATTATTTTTTTAAATTTTTTATATTTTGTGTGTTTTTTATATTTTCCTTATACCTATATGAATTATTTAGAGGTTTAACATTTAAATTAATTTAATATTTCTATTTTTATTTGATCATTTGCTTTAATGTTTGATTTTATTATTTATATTTGATTGAATTTTTATGCTGTAGAGTTCATTGTATTTTTTAATTATTATGTTCTTTATTTTTTGTATATTTTTATAATTTTTTACCTAAATATTTTAGAAATTTTTCATTTTTTTTTTAAATTTTTTATTTATAAGCTTATAAAATTCTTAATATTGTTCAAATTAACAAAAAAATATTTCAGTATTTTATATTTAATTTTCTTAAAATATTTTTAATATTTTATAATTTTTATTTTATTTATTTTTCATTTTCCTTAAATCATTGATTGGATTTTTATAATTGTTATATAAATTTTAGGATTAATTGATTTTTTTTAATTATTTTTTTAATTTTTTGTATATTTTAAAATTTATTACCAATATTTTAGAGATTTTCCAATTTCTTTCAAATTTTTTATTCTTAAAATTGTTCAAATGCTTAAAAAAAATTATAAATAAAAAATATTATTTTTATATAATTTTATAAAATATAAAATTTATGAAATATTAACAAATTTGATAAAAAAATTTAAAATTTATCATATATAAATTTAGTTTTTTATGGTTTCTTGTATGTACTTTAAATTTCTCTTCTGTAATTACAAATTTTTATTTATTTTCTCTTCACAGTCTTTAATGATTTTAAATTTGGCTTCTCATAAAAGATCAAAACACTGCGAAAAACAACAAAAAGTTCGGTCAAAACAGTTATAAAATCATGTTTTGCTATGCGGACTGAAAAGGGCTTTTCCATCATAATGGCAACATATAAAATTATAGTATCTCTTTGAGGCCGTTTCTTTGAAAATTAACTTCAAAAGACTGGCAAATATTTGCGAAGGGGAAGACGTAAACGTAGAAAATATAATAAAATTACGGACGATTCCGTCTAACTTAATTATCACTTGGTTGTTGATTTATATTATTTTGAAAACGGCTCAAGGATTAGTAAATTGAGGAAGGTAAAAGAAATTCTTATTAGATTTTCAACATAATTGAATTGGGAAACGTCGTTGATTTTCCCGGCATTACCGAATAAATCTGCAACTTTTATGGCATAAAAAAGCAGGAAAAACTTCCTGCCTTTATAAAAAATAATATTCCTTTTAGTGGCGTTTTAAAACACAGAACAAACCGTACATTAAGCGCCGCAGAAATAATAAATTTGTTTACAGCAACGGCTTTTACATATTTAATAAATTGCTCAATTTTGTTTAACGCGATCCGGGAAGTACATTCCGGAGCCGAGTTTTAAGTGCTATTCCAGGTAAAAGCTTTTTTAATCACTCTTTTTGCGAATCGATGATGACTATGTTTTATTCCGGGATTTTATGGTCCATAAAACTTTTAAAAACATACTTAACCAAGCAAAACGGATTTATTTTTTTTGCGTCCGCAAACTCCAGCCAATTCGATTCCAATTCCGTTTTTTTTATCGTTTGGTCAGTGTCACCGGTCGGTTGTTGCTCCCCGATTCGTAACACTTCAGGCGCAATTTAAATTTCGGACCGTAAATAGTTTTCAATTAAACGGCCGCAAAAACGGGACGATAAATACCGCGGGGATGATCCATAAAAACGGGACCGGGCGACACGTTCCTTGATAAAAAAAGAACGAAACGTTTCGTGCGGTTAAAGTTAACAAATTAAAGGGATTGCCGGGGGTGAAGGCGAAGTGCGAGAAGAAATATAGGAAATAATCAATCTTTATACCTCACGGTTTGGCGTGAAAAGCCCTCAGGCCGTCCCATCCCCGAACATCATCTCGTTTGTTCAAGTTTCAAGCAAAACTTTGCTCATCATAGAATTATCATTAAGTATTAAATCGATTTCTATACACATTAATGCCCCATTCTAACGTGATAAATTGTTTGTGCCCAACTTGTAATAACAACTTTACAAAGGAGTTCAGATTTTAGTCTAAGTTTCTAATTAATGTCAGTAAGAATGTACGTTTATGGGATCTAACGTTTGAGGTGAAATATATTATTTAAGATTCCCACAAGAAAATTTTTATGTGTTTTCATTAAACTTTTATTTCGACAGAAAAATGGCTACGAAAATGAAAGAATTTGTATAGCATAATTGACTTAAAAGAATTTTAAAAATTAAGAAATTATTTACTTTTGGACAAAAATTGTTCATATTTGCTTTTTATTAGGTTTCATGCAAATTTTAACGAATTTGTTGTAATTGTAATAAATTAAATTTTTATATGGACTGGTGAATATTTGAGTTAAAAAAATATTATGAATTAAAAAAATTTTTGTCTATTCTTTATTATCAGACAAAAATTTTTATATTTTACTATTAATTTCTTTGGTTTTTGTTTACTTTTATATAAATATTTAACAAAAATTTTCCTACTAATTTCTTTCCATTTTATTAAATTTTATACAAATATTTAATCAATTTATTATAACTATGAAAATATTATTTTTTATGAGCATAATTAAATTTTTATATTAACAAACTATAAAAAATATATAGCAGTGAGAGAATATTTGAGTTAAAAGTATATTAAATATTAAGAAATTTCTTTGCTTTTTATTAAATTTTAAATCAATATTTGAAGAATTTGTGAAAAATACCTTTTATAATTTTTCTTAAGATCTATTAATTGTTCGAAGAAAATACTGTGAAAAAATATTTGAAATAAAAGAATATTAGTAATTTGTGGAAATTTAATTTATTGGGTGTTTATATTAACTCATGACTTCACCGAACAGTTATTTGAGTTAAAAATATAGAATGTAGTATGTTTATGATCCAAGAAATTTTTTTATTCTCTTCCAATTTCATTTAGTTTTGCATCGAAAAATTTGATGTGAATATAAACGGAATGTATATTCATTACGTTTTATCTTAAGCATTGGTAGAAAAGCAGTTGTATTTCCATTAGTTCATATAATAATTTAGT
Organism: Aethina tumida; assembly: GCF_024364675.1. Taxonomy (NCBI): domain Eukaryota; kingdom Metazoa; phylum Arthropoda; class Insecta; order Coleoptera; family Nitidulidae; genus Aethina; species Aethina tumida. Next base: position 5,525,682 of record NC_065441.1, read on the forward strand.
ATCAAAAATTTATTTCACAAAAATATTTTCTAGTAAAGCCATGATAGCTTTTTAGTCAGCATTTACAGTAAAGCAGTTTGTTATTGTAGGACATAATGAAGAAATTAACAGTTTACTTTTCTCTTGACATTTAAATCTGCAATTATTGTTAATGTTTCCTGTATTTTTCCCTTGAAAACGCCGTTTAAGTTGTTTATATTGTATATGCACTTAAGCACTTTCTGCGCAATCTATGCGACCATTAATAATTTTCATTGCTTACTTTCTACATTCAATAAAACTAGCGATTATTTGCTTAGCCGTGATCGAACGTCAATTAACGTGGCCAATTAAAATGGAACATTGAATGAGAATAAATGTAAATAGAAAAAGTTGTGTAACTTACACGCACAAACATTGTATCAATTAAGCCCTTGGTTTTAGTTAGCCCATTAAATTTCCATCAAAAATTAATCAATTTTATCGTAACACGCTATAACAGCGATGCGGACGATACCCCAACCCTTTATGATTATGTATTCGACTGGAAAATATGATAAACGCCAATAAGCCGCTAGGTTATTTCATCCGGTATTTGGTCCGTAATTCGGTAAACACTGGGCGATGAAAAATGATGAAATCAACCACCATTACTGAGTACATTATTAAAAAGTTATTACGAGGCTTTTCGTGAACAATGATAATTTACGTGGAACTAATTTTCACGGCGAAATCCCAGAGCAATTCTCGAGATTAAATTTTCTATTTGATGTGAATATTTCACGGTCAGGAGTGGCCTAATATTTGTTATCTGCAAAGGAACAGCTAACATTTAGAGACCCGTCAAACCGCAGATATAATCCTAAATAGGACAACTAAATAGAATCGTATAAGCCTGACTAATCTTTAATAATCATAAAAGGGTAAAATCCATACACACAGTTTCCTCAACGTTATAGCGTAAGAATCAACCTTAACAATATGAAAGGGGATTAAAATTGGTTAATTATATTTGTCAGGCACTGAAACATGAACCTAAATTTCGGATAAGTAATTGAATACCGAGGATGACAAAGAGCCAGTTGAAGTGGCACATTCTTTCCTTAGGGGGTTTATGCATCGAATAACGCTACACTTTAATCACAAAAGCTCAGTGATCCACTTAACAAGTTTTAAGTAATTTGAGTCGTATTAATAAGAGCCGCTTAATTAAATTCTTCTTTTTCCATCACATTAATTTTTTAAGAATGTATATAAACATTATTCATGACGATCTGTTTAAACCAAAGAGCTCCAAAGACTTTATTATATTAATGATTAATTATAATACTAATTGTTTAGTTAAATTATCTCTTTCCTCTAAAGTAAAATCTCAGTAATTAATTAAAGAAGCAGATTTAAGATATTAATGTCAACATTCATTACATGAGTCTTCAATATTTGATGGATTTAAGATTATAAAGTTCTAAAGACCGGGATATTAAAAAAAAATATTTTAGAAGCCAATAAACACTGTTTAGTTAAATTCACCTTTTCCCCATCTCAGTAATTGATTAAAGTAGAAGATATTAATGTAAATATTCTTCATTACCCATTTCATCAACATTTCGTGGCTCTAAAATTGTGTCATTATAAAAATCCAAAGAGAGATATGATATTAATGTAAATATTCCTCATTACTTACTTATTATTATATTATTTGATGGCTTTAAAATTGTTTGTAATTATAAAGTTGTAAAGACTAGTATATTAGAAAAAAATGTTTTGTAATTAGTTTCACAAATGTCAACTAAAGAATTCTAGACATATTAATGAGCACGGTTTAGTTAAATTTCCCATTTTCCAATTTCAGTAATTCACTAAAGAAGAAGATATTAATGTAAATATTCTTCATTACTTATTTCATCAACATTTCGTGGCTCTAAAATTGTGTGCCATTATAAAAATCCAAAGACAGATAAGTTATTAATGTAAATATTCCTTATTACTTACTTTATCATTATTTGATGGCTTTAAAATTGTTTGTAATTATAAAGTTGTAAAGACCAGTATATTAGAAAAAAATGTTTTGTAACTAGTTTCACAAATCCCAATTGGGAACTAAAGAATTCTAAATATATTAATAAGCAGTGTGTATTTATGGTAAATTCACCTTTTTCCATCTCAGTAATTCACTAAAAAAGAAGATTTAAGATATTAATCTAAATTTCTTTATTACTTGCTTCATCAATATTTGGTGGTTTTAAAATTGCCTCTGATGTTCTAAATAAAAGTATATTAGAAAAAAATGTTTTGTAAATAATTTCACAAATATTAATAGTGAACTAAAGAATTCTAGACAATATTAATATGCACAGTTTAGTTAAATTCCCATTTTTCCCATTTCAGTATTTCACTAAAGAAGAAGATTTAAAATATTAATGTAAATATTTTTCATTACTTGCTTAATCAATATTTAGTTTCTTTAAAATTGTCTGTGATTATAAAATTCTATATTAAAAACAAATTCTAGATATAATAAAAAGCACTGTTTAGTTAAATTCACCTTTTTTCCACTGCAGTTAACGAAGAAGATTTAAGATAATAATGTAAATATTCTTCATTAAGACAGTATATTAGAAAAAAATTGTTTAACTAATTACACAAATGCTATTTGTGAACTGTCAGAGTTTTAGTTATATTAAAAAGCACTATTTAGAACAATTAATTTTAATTAAACTACAATAATTAATTAAAGAAGTCTAAAATGATGACTAGACAATTTAAAAGACACAAAATTAAAAAAGAAATTGTTTTACAAATGTTACAACAGATACCAATTTCAATTTGATTGTGAACTGAAGAGTCCTGGAAACATATTCGAATCGAGCACACTCTAAACACTCGGATCCCCCGCTAATATGAATAGAATTCGGTATTGGACATCGGAAAATCTTTTCTCTTCCGGGAAATTGATGCCGATCCGGGCCCCTTTTAAAAATCGGCTTCCGATTTCCGAGTATTACGAACCGTGGACTGTCGTAATAAGCAAAGTAAAAACGTCCCCTTCTTTTTGTACACCCTGCACGTATAATAATACAGTGGCGTCACTCCAGAATCGAGAACTCTTGATCTTGTGGCTGATATTCCGTATCAAACGAATTGGGTGCTCGACGACGGAGTCGCACTTAAAAAACAATGGGGGCTGTTGTTGATACGAGTGCGGTTTCAGTCTGCGGCCCCGCAAGAATTGTACTCGAATCACAAGATGCCGAACAATGGAACGATTGTTCAGTTTAATTTAATTTCGGCGAGTATCGTTTCACGAAAATACATACATCAAGCGGTGATGGGGATGTTTAAACAAACGCTGAAGGTTGCAGTGTTTCAGCTTAAAGAGCACCTGAGTACGAACTGTACCATATAATGGGTTGTGTGTTACTGTGTAATAGATTATAGATAAACATTTGACCGTGCAAATTGCGGACGGATTCAGTTTCCTCCACAAGATTGAAACGTTAAATTTAATTTAGTGGCTGGAGCTGTTATAGTTTTCAATGCGTCGATGTTGCTGCTTGAGAGCTGTTGGTTTTCGTTCTTTATTTGATTTAAAGGAATAAGTTACTGGCGTGGAATAGCTCGAGGGGGTAAACAAGAAAAGTACAACTACGTGCAACGTGTTATTGCATTTTCTGAAAGGAAATTGAAGTCGTGTCATATTGGTATCGCTTTTTATTTAAAAAAACACAAACATGAAGGAGGGAATAAAGGCTCAGATGTTGGTGCATCGTTACGTTCCAGTAGGGATCAATTTTCCCGGCATTACGGCGGAATCGCAGATTGCCGAAAGTCAAACAACAGTGACGAGAGGCAGTTATATTTGCATCGGTTTCGAAGGGGGGTTAAAGGTGAGCGAACAGTTGTTTCCTTTAGACGCGACAGCCTCCACCCTGACCTGCGAGTGTAGCGAGGCCCCTTATTGGATTATCGGGGGGTAAAACATCGGGAACAGGTGCAGATAAGCTGGCTGCTGAAGGACCCGAGTCAACACATCGGGAGATGCCTGTATCACCGCAGACAGATAGGCTGTCCCTTTAAAAAGCCGATTACTTCCATTATTGATCGTGACATTCGCGTCACTTGTCTGCTGAAAAATACTTCGCAGAAATTTTTCCTGCAGTGACATTAATTAATATGAAATTATATTATGATTATAAATGTAAGCGAACGGTAAATAATTTTGCTGCATGATATAAATTCACCATAAATCAATGCTATAACTAAATTATTTAATTAAAATTTTACGTGCATTTGGAAACCTCGTTAATTAAAACTAACGATTGGAAAATTTAATGTGAAGTTTTTAAATTCTGTTGAAGTGAAATGTTGTTTATTAATCAATATTTGTTTCCAAAATATTTTTTATTTAAATTTGATATTATTATATAAATTAAATAAAAAATACATTATTGACATTTGTAACTAACATATTTTAAATATTATATACAAAACGTATACAAAAATTTTATTAAAATTTTAATATACATTAAATTATCATTTTTAATTTTTAAACAATATTTAAAATATTACAAAAAATTTCATTTAAAATTAAAACATAATTTTGTTAAAATTTTAATATACGTTAAATTATTTCATCATTAATGAAATTTAAAAAAAAAACAAATTTTTGACATTTTTAATTACTTCATTTTCTGTCATTAAAATAAATTTCTATTAATATAATTTTTAAAGAAGAAATTTTTTTTATTAAATTAAAATAAAAATATTTCAAAATTTTGTTTTTAAATAATAATAACAATTTAATTATTATTTATAATTTTATTATTAATTAAAAAATTCAGTAAAATTCATAATTCTGACATTTTAAGGCATATCTAATTACTTAGTTATTATTATTTATTAATAATATCTTTTAAAATTTATATAATTTTTAAAAAATATCTCTAATAATCAAAATATATATATAAACAACATTTAATTGCAATTTTAGACACTCCAAACTATTTAAAATTTAAGTCGATTAAAACTATATTTAAAATTTATTCTATTCATTATAAAATTATTACAATTTCATAATTAAATATATAATTTTGTTAAAATTTTAATATACGTTAAATTATTTGGTATTATTAATGAAATTAAAAAAAAAAACATATTTTTAACATTTTCTGTCATTGAAATAAATTTCTAATAATCCAATTTTTAAAGAGTTTTAAAGTTTTAGGAAATGTTTATTAAAAATTAAATAAAAAAAAATATTTCAAAAATTTGTTTTATTTAAATAAAAAATTAAATAAAATACATAATTTATCTAACTATTTAATTATTAATATATATCAATTATTTTTTTATAATTTATATATTGAAAAACATATCTATTATTATATTAAAAGTCTTCGTTAGAGACATTTTAAATGATAATGATTAAATTTATAGACAACAATTTCAGACATTCGACATTCGAGATTAAAATTATGGACCGGTGACATCGCTGAAGCGAGCAAGTAAAACAGGAATCAGTTACAGTAATGGATATATGAAGCAATAAATAAAATAAAAAGGGACGTGACGCCGATAAAGTCCCTTAAAATGGTTCAGCAGAAGTCGGCGCCCGAACTAAAATTCAACGATCTGCACACGTTTGTGTCTAGATAAAAGTGTTCCGTTACAATTACTGCGATATGAAACGTTTTCACCCCATTAGTTTCCCAATTTTTTTTTTACGTCGCACCGTCGAACCAGAAAACACCCGTTAAGAGTTAATTGTCCCGTTTTATGTTGAGTGTCGTTAGTTTTGCATTGTGTATTTCCGGCGCTGTTAATTTCGAATGGCAACCAACTGATGGGTTTTCGGTCCGATTTGGGCATTCATAAAAGAGGGAATTTCTGCGGGTTTCCCGCGGGAATGTCGAACGCGATTTTGCGATATTGAAATTGGGTAATTGATGCACCGTCACCTTTGATGTATTCGACAAGTTGGGGTTATATTGAAAGTAAATTCGGTGAGTAAATGGACAAAATTCCTGCAGATTGACGACATCAAATTTATCGATCCCTTTAAATGTTCATTGTCCATTATTCAACTGACGTAATTGCATAAAATGCATCAGGCGTTAATAATCGAGTGGTTTAATTAGTTTGTTACGAATTATTACGAACTTAAATAAAATTAAACTTGTATGTCGAAAATTTAAACGTGCATTTTGCAACTGAAATGTCCGGATTGTAAAACGTTTCAAACGTTCATTATGAAATAAAAATAGGTTTCTTAATAAAATAAAAGAGTTCTACTTTGGAACTTGGCCAAATTGACAATTGAGTACCAGAATTAAACTTTCTTTTTTTTAATTGATTTATTTTTAACTCTCTCTAGTTAGATAAACGCTGCATTTAGTGCAAATTAATTGAGACATGTCTTTGGAGATATACAACCCATTACTTTTATTTTTAAGATGAAAAGAGTCGAGGAAATTTATGATATTAATTAAAAGTTGTTTAGTAACAGTTATATATTTATAACTCCCTCTTTAACTATTAACTGTGGTGTTGATTATTAATACTATGCGTTTTAACCGAATATTAGTGAAATAATGAATAAATAAAATTAAGCCATTTAGAAAAATAAATAAAAATAACAATATATTTATTAATTTTTTTATTTAATCTTAATATAAAATAATTAATATTAATAATTAATTTAAAATATTTAAATATATTTTTATTTAAACATCTTATTTTTTATTTGTAGATTTAGAATATTTATTCATTTATCTGTTAAAATTAATGTTAATAATATATCAACTGATAATTACTTTCCAAATTAAAATATTATTTAACTTACTGTATTAATTTTTCATTTAAATTTTTGATTTTTCTTTTGCATCATCTTTTAGTAATCTGTTAAAATTAATATATCAAATTAAAAACTACTTTGTATATTAAATTATTATTTTGTGTATTAAATATAATATTACAAGTTGATTTTAATTAAGATTAAATTAAATCATCAGTAGTGTGAAAAATAATAAATCAGGTTATTTTATTAATATTAAATATATTTTATTAATATTAAATATATACTTTCAGTTGCAGGTTTAGATGATTTATTCATTAATCTGCTAAAATTAATATATCAACTTAAAAGTTACTTTGAATATTAAATTATTATTTAATATACAAACAGGATTATTTCAATTAAAATTCAATTCAAAATTATTTTTTATTTAATTTTTCGACTTCTCAATCGCAGTAAATTAAATTAAATATTCAGTAATTTGTGAAAAAAATAAATCAACTTAAAAATTACTTAATGATTTTTATAATAATTCAATTTTAAATTGTACTTTTATTAATTTTAAAAAATTATTAATACTTTAATTAATCTAAATCTACACCTAAAAAATAATAAATAAATAAATAAATTAAGTTAAATATTAAAATTTAATACACACGGAGATTTTTTCTTTCAGTCCAATTTAAAATTATTTTTTATTTAATTTATCGACTTTTCAGTTGTAGGTTTAGATTATTTTTTAGTTTAGTTTATTAAAATTAATATATAAACTTATACATATTTATATCCAGATTAATTTATTTAAATTTTAAGTAAATTAATTTATATATAAGTAATTTTTAAATTATATTTCTATATATGTTAATATAATTTATAAAATTTAATAAATTATTAATAAACACAATAATAAAAATATATATTAAAAATGAAAAACAAAATTATTCTCAGACGAATAGTTTTAATAAAATTTCAACACTACGAAACAGCCCCCATTAAATTTTACACGGCAATAAACACCGATTAGTGGCAGAAAAATTAGCGAGTTTCGTACGTTGATTTCTTTTATTACGGCATTTTTACGATCACATGTCGCAGTGTTTCTCGTTTAGCGTCGACCAAATAAAAGAATTTATTCAGTTTCATCGATTCAGACGGCCGAATGTGGCGGGAATTCATTCCACGTAATTAAGTTAAGACCAAGAGTGGTGAGTGCAAGACGTAAAAATCGCGGTGATGTGTCGCATCCACTGGCAATTCAAGAAACGTACCAAGCGTCGACATAAAAGAATTAAACATAGACATTATTGAAAGACATAAACAGCAACAATGTGCAATATCGTTGAAGGACGGGATATAAAACCTATTTAACAACAATGTTCGTTTTGTTTATTTCAGATATATTCCTGCTGCGGCTGTAAAACTAAAAAAGCTTTAATGGCTAACGTTTTGTACAATTTGTGCAGTTGTTTCTGACATAAAAGTATTCAATGCAAACGTTAATGAAACAGATGAATATTGGAGTAAAACAACAAAGTTATATTAAATATTTAACAGGACACAACATGTTGATTTATTTTATTTGTAGATTTATTTACCTATGAAATGGAAAAAGCTTGTACAACAAAAATTATTCAATTTGCACGCTTAAATATTTTTGTCAGATTTGCCGGTTCGTTCATTTGCGGATAATCGTTCGTGTTTTTCACGGCGAATTATTTAAATTTCATCATCCTGAATACCTGATAATTGGTTCGAAATTGTGCAATTTGCAGGAGGGTGATTGATGTAATTGCGAAACATTCCATACAGGTTCCGTTAAATAAAACTCGGGTCGGCAATCAAAATTACAGCAAATAGAATTCGATGAAAGTGGTGTAATATATTGAAATTGAATATCATTGCGGGTATAATTTTTATTCTAGTCACATCCATAAAATGTATATGAATGGGCGCCGGGAAAATAAAATAAATCCTTGTCGAGTGAAGCAACAGTTCCGGGGTTGTAGTTCGAGAATGGAGTTTTTATACAGCGTTCATTTAATTTTCAGGTTTCCGGCCAGAAGACGTGAACCGACTTTTACAGCCGTCATTATGATAGGTGAGACGATTATTTAATTTTTGTTATTGGGTAAAAATGTGGTACATTGGCAAGTTGAGAGGTAATTAAGGTGCAAGTTCAACGTACCGACATGATAATTCGGAATTACAATTATGTTTTATACTTAAAACAGTTATAACTGTTTCTTTTCGTAAAAATATCCCGGGGCAAATGTATCGTGAATTACACAAGAAATTTATGATGTGTGCAAACGAAAACTAAAAAAAATATTTCGAACGAGTTTGATGCCAAATCGGATGTGACGTCAAACAGAAAATAAAAATCGGTAACTCGCCAGCAACGAAAACAAAAATCAAATAAATAACAACTCCGTTTACATTTTTATTGAATAAAGCACAACAGGAATTTGAGATTTGACTTTAAATAATGCTTATAACTTGTACAACACGGTTTTTTAAAAGTAATGTGCGATGTTATGTTTAAATTATTCAGAAGAGTTATCGTGCCTGAAAAATGTAAAACACGAATGATTTCTGTCATATCGGATGTGACACCGGAATAAGAAATTCATAAAAATGTGTGTTCTATTTGTAACGTCAACATGCAAATGGGAAAATGTTTTTCTGACTAAAATACTAAAAGGGCATGGATCAATGGAATGGTTTAAAATAAATCTTGTCGGATTATTTGGTGACCTGGTTTTTAAAAATGTTTTGCTATAAAGTTAGGAAATAATGTAATATTTGATGGAATAGAGTAATAAGATTTTACAATATTTGGAAGCTAAGTATATTAATTTAAAAGCATTCATGGATATTATTATTTAATATTTTGTCACCAAATTCCTCTATATTTTTAATTTAATTGAAATTTAATAAAGTAGTTAATCAAGATTTTTTATAATTTTAAAATTATAGTTAGTGTTACTTTTATATTATTAAATAATTAATGTTAAATAAATTGTTCAAAATATTTTTTTTAATATTTTTTATATTCATAAAAAAATTTCATAATACATATTTTACTACTTTACTGTTATTAATTAACAAAAAATGTGATTATTGTTTTTCTATTATTACAGAGTTTTTGAAATAAAAAAAATGTCTGTTTAATAATACAAAGGGGAAAATTAATATCTAATAAAATATAAATGTAGTTTTTTATAATAATTAAAAAATTACTGAAGAATTTATAAAATTTATTAAAATATAAATATTTTAAAAAGTATGGTAGTTGTTTATAAAATATTTAAGATTATATTCATTTGAAAATTATTTAAAAATAATTTTGTCTATTATTGTATTATTTTCAATTCCGATAACTTATAATAATAATAAATAATAATAATGCATTTTTTCTTAAAATGTCTTAGAATAATTCTCCAAAAATATTTTGTAATTCATCTTTAATAAAATATTTAAAAGTAATTTAAAGTTTTAAAAATTCAATATTAATTGAAAAATTTATTTATAGGTTATTATGAATACTTTTATGTTTAGTGTTTAGTTTATTGAGTTTTTGAGATCACTCAATTTTTAAATATTTTATAATTATAACAGCTACATAAATATTTGAGTATCTTAAAATAATAAAATATAGTAACCTAATGTTCAAGACATTTTATAGTAATTAGAAATTTATTACAACCTTTATAAATCAATTAAAGTATTAGTACTCAAACTTAATTGTTACTGATAAACAAATGACAAAATACATTTTGATATTCCATCTTTAAATAATTCTATATGTTCAATAATCAAATTTATTTAAAACACTTAAAGTAATAATTTAGAATTCGATGAAAAATTAATTATACATTTCATATTTATTGAAAAAATGTATTTATGTTTTTACACCAGTGATTAATTTATTTATTAAGAAAACAGAGTAATTATATAAAATAACGACTTAGTTTATAAGTGTTTTAATGTTATGGCATAACAGTTATGTAATTACTTAATATTTGGTAAAAACGTAACTAATTTCTATAATATTTTACAATCATAATTATGTTAAAACACTTCTTTATTGTCATAAATATTTTAAATTAATTTTGCATATATTTTTATTTATATTTCAATTTTAAAAATCATCACTCAAAATTCCATGTTTTGTACGTATCAAAACAAAAAATAGGAAATCACTTTTATTACACTTTATAATGTAAAAAAAAACTTAATAAGATGTTTAATTTTGTATCCATTATACTAATTTTTACAAACGTTTCAAGGTATTTCAAAGCAAATTGCCGAGGATCGATCTCTACAGTTATTCCATGAAATGCACTTTAATTATCCTTATTAGATTATTATGTAAAATTACAAGATTACGTTTGCAATCTTCATTTCTCATTCACCATTTAAACTTAATTACAACAACATTTCCAGCCATTATGTTAATACATCATATTCGAACCGTCAGTGTCTCGTCTGCCCAAAAAAGGGCAATCGAAACAGTTTCTTGCGACTTACTGATTTCAATCCCGCCCATTTCAAGGTCCTCTGCAGCTTTGCCGCCTTGCTGGTGTCGACGACGGTGCTGAAATCGTCGTCGTTTTTCACGACGAACGCCTCCGAACCGTTCCCACCGTCCATAATGCCATACGATTTTTTTCAGCTCCTGACACAAACTGTTTGCCCATCACTCGACATGATTGAATGTAAACATTAACAACACAAAGACGTCGGTTATTGATCGCGTGACATACGCACTGGAAACGACCGTTTGTTGTGTTTACTGATGAAACGTTAAGAAGCTGAAAAGTGAAAATTCGAACTGGAATTAAATGTAGGTGGGCAACGTCTGGGTGGGTATATTTAGATCGTCACGTGACCGTTCCTCAGTCCCAAGAGTCTGTCAGTCTACATAACATCGGGATTTCCTATAATGTTACACCAGCCATTAGACCAATAAAAATAGAGTGCCACTTGAAATTAAGTGGGAAAGCGTTGCATTCATTACGTGGATTGAAACCATCGCACAAGAAAGATCTGAACAGTGTCAAACGGGAAGGTGCAGACTTAATGAACCGAACCGATACCTTCTGGATAAAATTTCAATTATTTGGTAATTTTTATTTAATTAACGATCTTTCGTCGTGTGCTGGGCTCGTTAAAACCACCCCGTCTTGGTTCTATGCCTGCTTCTGTAATACGAGTAATTAAAATAAGACGAAATAGGGCCGGGATCGCGTTGGCTGTAAATAATTAAATTTTCTCTGGTATGCAGGTTATCAGAAGTCGAGTCGTTTTCAAAATTATGCGGAGGTGTAATTTATATTGAACGTCACAAATTGTTCTCCTTATTAAATTTATGGTTATTATTTATGTGAGTTTTTTGTTCAAACATAAAATATTCATCAAAAAGGGGCTTCTCATAAATAGGTTATTTAGAAACCCTTTGTTGTATCGAGGTTAAGATATTCAAATTCAACAGTTTTGGTCTCTTATTATATTTCTCAAAAGCACTTGTTTCATCAGATTAAAGAGTGGATTTCAAGCAATTTCAACTCTCTCTGGTCGAAATAGATTTCATTCATAATTTCAGAGTTACTTGATCATCAAATTTAGGATTCCTTAAGGAACCTTAGACTTAAGGGGAAACTTTGAAGTTTTCATTTATCTTTTCCAACGTAAGTTCAGGGGTAAAACTTTATGATCTTTTATTGCCACTTGTTTATCTGTTATTTGTTATAAAATTTTTACAGATTGTAGGTTTATAAAAGTTTCAAATTAAAAGTAAAATTGTTTTATGAAGTGAATTCATATTTATTGTATTTGAGGATTAAATATTCATCAGGATTGATTAAAGGCTTGTAGCTGCTAACTGTGTTGTAACACATACGCCATTTGTTACTATTGTCATCCCCAACAATAGTATATTTGGATTCACATGTAGATTAGTATTTAGGGGTGTCAAAAAACAAATTACACAGCATTCAGTTGCGGTCAATCGATAACAAACAATACAACACCGTTATAATTATCAGGATTCAGTTTGGTCAATTAACATGTAGATATAATTTATTGAATAATTCTCAATACAATTAGTTAAATAAGGTTTTGATTTATGGCGATAATTACAAATGAGGATTTCACCTTTAGAAGAATCTTTAGATTTTCTTCATTATTGAACGTGTCCTAACAACTTTCCAACTTTGGCCAGTCATATTCGAAAATAACTTGTATAATACAGTGTGTCTAATTTACAGGGAAGAAATGATTCTTTTAAGGGCCAAACAGTTTAAAGGAAGGAATATTGTACCACACTCATAAACCAAAATGGAACGAGGCAGTCCAATCACAGAATGTGCATCTCCCTTAAACACTTGGGTATTAGAAACAACGATTTGTTCATCTAGCAATGAATAAACATGGTGCATCCTGCACAAACCACAAGGCCTCTAAATTTATAGCCATAATTAGTCATAACTAATGTATTGTTCATAAACCCTTATATTTTATCGAGGTTAAGACATTTTAATTCACCAGTTTTGAGCTTTTATCGTACTTCTGAAAGCACATGTTTCAACAGATTAGAACAGATTTCAAGCAATTTAAGCTTTCTCTAGTCGAAAGACATTTCATTCATAATTTCAGAGTTATTTGATCATGTAATTTGCCATTCCTAAAGGAACCTTAAACTTAAAGGCAAACTTTGAAAGTTTTCATTTATCTTTTCCAACGTAAGTTCAAGGATAAATCCTTATGCTTTTTTATTACCACATGTTTATCTGTTATCTGTTATAATTTGTCTCATTTAGAACAAACTACTCGCAGTTTGTAGGTTTATGAAAATATCAAACGTAAAGTTATAAAAGAGTAATTTTTCAATGCTACGTGACGTGAACTAATCCTGTTAAAGCGGATTACATGAATAAATGCAGGGCACGAGAATTAAATGTTCATCAGGACTGATTAAAGACTTATAGCTGCTGTCTGTGTTGTAACATATACGCCGTTTGTCTGTTATTGTCATTCCCAACAATTGTATATTTAGATTCACATGTAGATTAGTTTTTGGAGGTGTCAAAATACAAATTACACGGCACTTAGTTGCGGTCAATCGTAACCAAAGTCTAATGACCATGATTTATTTTAGTTAATTAACATGTAGTTACAACTTGACGAGTGATTCGTAATGTTATTAGTTAATGAAATCATTTACTCGTTCTAGTATGGAACAAAAAACATGATATCATTTTGAAACTGGAAATGTACAATTGGCATTGGAGTTTAATTACAAGAAAACACTTGCAGAAGAATTGGGTCTGCCTTATAGACTAAAACACGTCAAAGTGAAGGAACATTATGCACTTCCAAAACATTGCACCATTACCATAAACCAAAATGCAAGGAAATGAACCAACCACAGAACGTCGGTGAATATTTCTTAAACAGTTGCACATTAGAAACGGCGATTTGTCCGTCTGGCAATGAATAAACATGGTGGTGCATCCTGCACAGCTCCCCCGAAAATCCGCGTCCTCCAAATGCAGGAAGCAGTTTGGACAGTTTCCAGGAGCATCGGAAATGTCGCCTCTTATGGAGTCGTCCCGGCACAAAGTGCGGTAATATCACCCGAGTGCTAATATGTACATTATTTAACATATTAACTATGCAGCCGGCAAGTAATGGCTTCCGGCGCCGTTCCGCAGCAATACGGCTCCCGACGCCTCTGATTATACGGTTTAGGGAGGCATTTTCGTCGAATCCACGTCCTTTGATGTCACATTTCGAGTTGCAGCGTAAAATAATTAGAGGTGTGCTGCTTTGACTAACCCAGTTCTGGGAGGCCATTGTACACATAATACGGTGCCGGTTTCTTTGCAGCGTCGAGGACCCGCAACGCCGCGGCGACGTGCTGGAAAGACGATACGGAAAATTATTGAAGGGAAACGGATGCGAAGAGGAACCTCGAAGGAAATCGGGTTAATAAGAGATATATAAAATTGGAATTATTTCGAGATTTTTCTTGGACGACAAGCGGATTTATCCGACTTGAGTTTGACACAATGAATTTTTTTACAGCCGATTCCACATCGGATTTTGTTTCATTATTGAATTCCAAGGTTCGTTGGTGTATTTAACGAAGTTAATTTGGAGCTTTAGTAATTGGAAAAATATAGGTTGCATCATTTTATAATTTTGATAAAATCTATTTTCATTAACTTTGAACCGGAGGATCAGATGGAAAACTTAGTTAAATATGAACATTTTCCTTAAATTTACATCAAATCCGGTTATATAGTTTATTAATTTAGTAATTGGTAAAAATAATTTTACAATTATGAACTTTAATAAAATGAAACAAATAATATTCAGTTGTTTGTTGCAGCTAAAGACAAATTCTTTGTTTAATAAATAAGTTTACAATTAAATATTCCCACATGTTTTCACATTTTCTTAAATGTATGATCTAAACTCAAGAACCAAATGAACCAAATAAACACCATGAACATTTTCCTCAAGTTTCTTTCAAATCCGGTTAGAAATATAGCTTACTAATTTAGAAATTGGTTAAATCAATCACAATTAAATATTTTCACCTGTTTTTCCACTTGATTGGATATATTATCTAAATTGAATAACCAAATGAACACCTTGGTTAAACATGGACATTTTCCTCAAGATTAGTAATCTAAATTGTATAATATATATTTTTAAGAAACAATAAAATTAATAACCAATGGTTTGTTAGAACTAGACACATTCTTTGTATTTTATTGTTACATGATTTCCCACTTTGTTGGATGTATATTCTAAACTGAAGTACCAAATGGACAGCTTAGTTAAACATGGACATTTTCCTTTAAATCTAGTTAAAAATATAGCTTAGTAATTTAGTAACTCGTAAAAAAAATTTTATAATTATGAACTTAATAAGGAACGATAAAATTAATAATTAATTATTTGTTGAAATCAACAAACTCCATATTTCATGTTCAATCTGTAGTAACTGTGGAGAGGAAAATTATTAAGCGAAGTGTCGCATGTTAATCAATTTAAATCAAACAACTATATCAATTATTGACAGCAATTAACCTTATTACGACGAATCCCAGATCTCTTAACTAATCGTATTGCGCCTCATGCACCGAATTATATCTGCATGTTAATTAACCAAACTGAATCGTACTAATTATTACTCCGTGTGGTATTGTTGGTTATCGATTGGTCGCAACTAAATGCTGAGCAATTTGTCTTTTGACATCTCCCAAAATACGTGTGACTCTAAATATTCCCATTGTTGGGAATGAGATAATATTAAACGGCATGTGTACGTCAACAGGAACATCTAGTAGTATTTAATCAATCCTGATGAACATTTAATTTAAGAACTCTGCAGTTATTGGTGTGACATGTTTGAATAGGATTAAATGATGTTTAGACACGTCACGTTGTAGTAAACAACATATCACAAGATGATAAAATAACTGAACTATTTTAGATTTAGTAAAATTTTAACAACATTATAAAATAGCCATAAAACAGCCCTGTAAGGAGATTATTTAATATTTCATCATCCTCGTCTTAACCCCCAACCAGCGATAAATTCCTGAAGTTGGAGTAATATAAAATGTCAATTCATTTTACTTTTTTTCTCTCCGCCGACTCATAACGTAGTAAATAAATTATGGGCAAGGTTTCCGTTGTAAATTTACTTTGCACAGAATATTCACTCTAAACTCCGGGCTGTGCCAGTGCCAAGGGATTGATTCCCGTTCGTTTTGTTCGCTTCAAGGGGGAATTACAATTTCTCACGATACAGCGAAACGGATGGCTTACTATGTTCCGTTTCCTGAAATATCCTGATGCCACTTCGAAGATGTAATAATACAATGGCGGAATTTAGCATATTGTTACTCTAAAACTTACACATCCTAATTTACAACGAAATGTTTGCGAGTACAACTGTTACAGCGTAAGTAAAATAAATTCCATTGTGCTGTTGTGGAAATAAAAAAAACAACTGTTGTGGGACCTTCCATAAATTATGCGAAAACCTTATTTCCTTCCGCCGCAATAAATATCGCCAGCCAGATTCCGAAACGTCAAGGAGATAATAAACCGGAATATATTCACTGATGTAAGAAGCCTAAATCCGCGGAAACATAAGATACGTTGATGAACTGGCATCCATTGATTTTATTCGACGTGTTATATCTTATCGTCGGGAGTTTTGTAGCTTATGTTGTCCATACTGTATGTCAAACTTAAAGGAGGCCAATAAGGATGTAATAAATCTTCAGGTAAGGTTAATCTATATATAGTCGAGAACGGACTTGAAAATAAAAACTCTTTCAGGAGCAGGGTAACGTTTAACGGACAGGGATGATTAATTGTTTATCTTTAAATCCTGTTTGTTTGGAACTTCTAATAGGTTTCCACAAGTGGCTCTCTAAAAACAATTCGTGGTACATAATGAATAGTCGGTCTAATTTTATTTATGGTGGCCATAATAACAAAATGGATTTAAAGTTAAGCAAATACCCAAAGTACCAAATTACTTCTCCACCTTCTAAAAGGAATAAAACCCACTTATGAGAGGTAATAATGTACGTTTTCGCCTTATATTTACTTTGCAGAAAAAATTTTCGCCTCAAACTTGAACTGGACAGTGTCCAGGGACTGGTTCCTGTTTGCTCAGTCCGCTCCGTCTGGAATTGCCGTTTCCCACGACGAAGCACAAAAGGATGTTACGTTATTACGTTCCCTTTCCTGGGACTTTCGATATTAATTCACCGTAATACTTATTACAATCTGCGATTCAGCTTACGTATTGCTGTTATTATGCAACAATTACCGAACCTTGTCAGTTTCAATTACAATCGATTTGAACGGGAAATTTATACATTAAAAAAATTACACTTCCTCTAATAAATTATGCATAAATCTTCAATTTGCTTCCGTCCATAATGAATATTGTAAACCGGATCTCACGACGCCAGGGAGATAATAAACCGGAGGGTAGATTTACCGATATCCTAAACATCAGGTGCACTGATCGATTGATTTTATTGCCACCCTCAACGTTTTTTTTATCTTATCTGTAGGTATTTTTCTCTTTTAGGTTTATGTTGTCCGAGTGGTCTATTAGACCCGAAACAGTCAATAAGGACGTAATAAATTCAATGTCCTAAAGGGTAGAATGAATTTTAAATAAACAGGGCACTTAGAAAACTTTTCAAGTATAGTTTAATTGCTCTGTATACTACAAAGTTGTTTTGACAATATTTAAAACGGGTTCAAATTGTTTTAATAATTTTCAAGCCCTCTAAAAGAGTTTTTATAATTTTTAGAATCAATAAATGATTTATGAAGTGGTTAAATATTTAAGATCCTCCAAATTGTCTTCTACATTGTTTAAAGAGATAAAAAGACTGAATGTTTTAGTAAGTATTAAGAAGCGTATTACTTCTGGATTTAATAAATGCCGAAAAAAGAATTTAAATTATTTTAAAGTTCCCTAAATTGGTACTAGTATTGTTTATATTATTTTCAGTTTCACTGAATATTTTAAGAAGTAGTTATAGTTTTAAGCTCTTCTAAATTACCATTTGATGTGTCTAAAGTATCACTAATTTTTAAGAGTTAATGAATTTTCACATTTCGAATTACATGTGAAAGAGCTTTAGTTTCAATATTTCCTTAAAGGAGCTTTATAAGCTTAAACGAAATATACCGTTGGGTACTTTTATGGCGTTGCTCGTCAGACAAGCATTTATGAATACTGCACCTGAAAAAGGTGCAAAAAACGGGGTAGGTACAGTTTCATCAAATGAAAAAGTAATTATGTTACCTACGCAGTAAATGGAGTTCATTAATTGTTGAATTCATAAATGACGGGCAATTTGCAATTCTGATGTGCTGATGAATATGGAACTTTCAGTTAATATATTTCGGTTTTACGAGCGCGAAAGTGTCCAATTAAGAATTGGTGTGTCAAACAAATGTTGTTCTCCATTTTTTATCTTTATTGCGTATTTTTATGGATGTTTTCTTGTTCCATAAATATGTAAATTTGATTAAAAAATGTATTCGGATCAATAAATATAAAGTAACAAAAGTATATTTTAGATAATTTAGGTCAATACGGTAACGGTAGTGTTCAGCCAATTGGAAATAACACGAGCAATTTGATTTTATTTTAGATTTATACTATTTTATGGAATTAACCTTTTTAGCTTACATTTTCTACAAGTGCATTAGTGTGATTGTTTGAACTATTTCAACTCGGTAATTTAATAGAATTCATTTGATGGATATTGATTTCCAGTTGTTTGTAATGTTTTAAAGAGGATCTAAATTTAGTTTATTATTGTGGTAATGTTTCTAAAGCAACAATTGTAAAGGTTAAATATTATATATATTGTTTGAATATAAATAAAAAATATATTTATTAATTATTTTAAAAATTTAATAAAATTCTTATACATTGATTTCAATAAATAATTTAAAATTTTAAGAGGGACAATTTCTCTAAAAAGTATTTTGAGGAACTCTAAATTGTCTCTAAATGAATTTTCGTAATTCTCAGAATCACTAAATGATTTATAAAGTAGTTAAAGTGCTCTAAAAATAATTTCGTAACTTCTCTAAATTTTCTTATGAAATATATAATATTAAATATACATTTAAAAAGTATTTAAATAGTTTAAAGGGCTTCAAGATAAGCATAAAAAATTGATGTTTTTCAAAGTATTTAAATACCTTTATTTCAATATATGCAATTGCAATTAACTTCAAGAATATACTATACTATATACACATTTTTAAGCAAACACATCTAATAAGACAATTCCCCATTCATCTTTAGATGTAGTTTAATGCCCCAACAGTGCAATGTTTAGTTACTGTAGAGAATTATGCATACTATTATTGGTATTACAAGAGGAAACATTGGACCTTACAGTACGAAATTTAGTTCCAAACAACCCAAGTGTCTATTATTATGACAACTAAATTGTTTTAATAGTTATATTTTTCCATACCTCCATGTCTAAATTTTTTAAAAAGTATTTGAAGTACTTTAAGGTTCCCTAAATCGTCTCTTGAAGAGTTTGTATAATTTTTAAGATTAATAAATAATGAACCCTTTCAAAGCAAACTTGACAAACTCTAAATGTTTAGGTATTTAAATAGCTTTAACAAATAAAATAATAAATAAAAATAGTTTTAAAAGCTTCCTAAATTGTCGTGCTTGATTTTTAGACTTGATAAACGACTGAAATTTTTGAGAGAACATCAAATTCTTTAAATATTTTGGAAATATTTAATATTTAAGTATTTAAATTATTTTACGAAGTAGTTGACAAATGTCTTTAAGAGACTGTAAATATTAAATTATTGTATTGAAAGATTATTTATCATTATCTTCAAGAATATGATAATTAAGTACACTTTTTTAAACAGGGCATGCAATAAGATAATCTTCCATTAATCTTTAAATGCTGTCCAATGAAGTAAGATTGCGTAGTTTGCAGCAGAGAATTATGCAAGACAATTATTAGTATTAGCAGAGGAAACATCAGACGTTACAATACGAAATGGTGTATCTAGTTGCAAACAACCAAATTCCCGATAATTCTGGATGTATTTAGACGCATATGTATGTAAATAGGTGCCAACAATGTCATTATTATACAATGCAACTGTATCAGTTTCTTGACACAGTCTGATCAATTGCAACGTACACATAATTACAGGTTCAAACTGCTAATCCAGCAATTAACAGCGTCTCCGAAGAGAATTCGGG
Source organism: Aethina tumida (assembly GCF_024364675.1). Lineage (NCBI taxonomy): Eukaryota > Metazoa > Arthropoda > Insecta > Coleoptera > Nitidulidae > Aethina > Aethina tumida. The sequence continues at coordinate 5,546,270 of NC_065441.1, forward strand.
CAAGCAGTAAATAAACATGGGCGTGTTTTATTGAGCAACATGTTGGAACGATTGTGTACTTTTCAGTCGTTTGATGTTAAATATATAAACAAGCACGATATTTTGCTGTGACGTTTTTTATGCCTCGTATTTCCCCCACATTATTAAAAAGTGACTAAAAGTAACGTTCGAAAATCCCAATGATGATGTATCCCAAAAACGTGGTGCAACATCGAATCGTAAATAAGGAAGTTAGCTAATTTTTTCATCCCGTATAACATTGTTAGTGGTGATGGCGTTAGGGCGAATGGAAGGAAAAGTTGGAAGTAGTTTCACGTTGTTGGTTTAGTTTAGTGTAGAGTCCTCCTGGATGTCATCTTTCAAGTTGACCTAATGGCCATCCAGTCGAGTGTGAAACCATTATTTTTCACGCCGCAGACTCCTCCATATTTCATACACTATAATCTTGCAGTTCTGAAGTCCTCTATTTTTTAATACGTCGCGGTTTCATATTGCTTTATTCGTCGTTTGGATGGGTAAAGAAAAATACAAAACCCGCATTGATTTACCACGAAAGTTTCGGTCAACACGCACACTTACCAACTAATCATCTAATTTTGAAGCCGATGCAAATTTTCTGTCAACCATAAATTTCATATTAGATTTGCGTGTCGATAGATTCGACCTTGCCCCAGATTAAATAATAAAAGCCACCAGCTTATTTAAAAGTAGCCCGGCTATAAATACACATGGAAGACAATAGAATCGGGGGTGGAAACAATGAAATAAACTTTATTACAAGTTATTTTGTGTGTTGATGAAACGATAAGGGGAAGCAAGGATTTAAAACCACCAACCACCATTGATTTTTCTATTAGCCACAAATCAGGTCAACCCTTAATTTACCATCAATATTCCTCAAGCTTTAATAAGAGAAAAAAGTGGTTAATAAGTTTGCTGCGTTTTAATTTTGTGTAGGAAGCCAATATGACACAAAACAAAATCCAACCACATCACTTTGATCTTGTATGTGTGCACAAGCCGGTGACGGTAATCCCCCGGATAATAATCGCGGATTAAATCAGACGGATGCGGTGCATAATTATACACCTTTGATGGCTGCTTAATAACGCTGTTGATAAGTGGACGTGAGGCGGATGGTGCCAAATATTAAGTCAGATACCAACTGCCATGTGCTGTTGAACACTTTTTGAAGAGGTCTGGAAACGTTTTAAGTCTTCGTCACTTTCAGTTTCCTCTAGATATTAGTATAATTGTAGAATTAATTGTTTAATAGATTTTTAATACTAATCCAAAAATAATTTAAGATATGCTCTAAAGATTCCAAATAATAAAATAGATTTTCTTCAAGTGAGACAACTCTTATGGGACCTTGGTAATAGTATAGAGTTGTTCATTTAGGATTTTACCTTTCATGAACAACATGCTACAAAGTAAAGTGCGTTCTTTAAAACGTCCTAGAAAAACTCTAAGTAGAATAATCCTCCTTCAAACATCAGCCCAATCCTCTTTGCCAACTGCAAAACGGTCAAAGGGAAAAATCCAGCCCGCGAGAAAATATTGATACAAAAAGCGAACATTCAATAAAGCATGTGTCCCCAGGTCCGTGTGTGACAGACTGGTTTCTTAAATTATACATTAAAAAGCAGCTCTCGTTTGATAGTTGTGTTTACCCAGGCGTACACGTGACCGGTATCACAATCGGCCGCAACAATGGTCCGAATGATCCAACAATAAACCAAATAAAAGGCTCGTTTGCGGTCTGTGGGACCGTGCAATTAAGAAAATCCCATCGAAGATGAAACGCAATCAGCGCATACCTTCAGGTTTCCATCTAATCGATGCTTCGGGATTCGGCAATGTCGAGATCCTCTCTTCGCCTCGATTGGTAATCGTTATATAAAATTGCTTTTATGGTTTGTGTGTTACACAACTTGTCTTGTTTGTTGCGTCGACACAAAATGACATGAAAAGCTTCCAAATATTTTGCTTCGTTACTGCGTGATTTTATGTAATCGATTGTCGGGATGAGCGTTTGGCAATTTAATGACGAAAGTAAATCCTCTTTAGACGATTGGTAACGTTGAAGTTTTTAAATCCGGTATTAAGCTGAAGTACGAGGAAAATAAACATCCCGACAATTAGGAACGATGGGATTATTGTTCATTAAAAGAAATTCAAGTATACATTTTTCAAGATTATCTACCTCTTACAGCAGGAAGACATTAGATTATTTTGCTTACACTTAGTCAAGTTCAGCACTTTGGCGAACCAGTTATTAGAACAAAGATTGAGCAACATGAATCACGCAACAAAACATTAAACAATAATAAAACGGATTTGAATATTAGTCAAAGTTACGAAACTTTAAAAACAAATTAAGTGTTCGTTAAGTAATTGGAGAACATGATAAATAACCTCATAAGACGATTGAGAAATTGATTTTGCTTGATTAAAATTTCTGGATTATGCAGTTGTTAACTGTTGTTTTGTTTTACCAGATAATATATCAAACGAAATGAATATGCCAAACAGTTTTGCGTTGTGCTACCAAAACATGCTTGAACTATTCTAACATTTCCACATTAACACAACACTCCAGAAAGACGCACGCGAACAATACATCCAGGATTAGATAACAATGCGGTGCATCGAAACAATGGCTCGGCAACAACAACAAAATCGTTCATATTGTTATGCATTAAACCATTCTATGTATATTACTGCGGCAATTAACTCGAATCGAATCCCAGACGTGCCCTTCGATCGCGCCTCGAAATACGTTGCATGTCAATAAGTCGTTCATTGAATTCAAATAAACAGACGGTGACTAATAGAGGAGACGTCTGCCATATGGATATGGATATGGATATGAGTGTTCACGCCGACACGTTATAGGTTAGGTCCATTATGGAGGTGTAAATGGATATGGGTAAATAAAACTCCGTGACAGATACTGTCGTGAACTTTTTCACACTCACTTGATATAAATGATGGACCAACGAAAATATAACAATAATATACAACCTACATGGATTTTGTGAAGAAATTTAATAGCTGCAATATTTTAGGACTGAAAAATTGTCATGAAAACATCATAAACAGTTTGATTTTCAATTTTAATAACATTTTCCTTCCATAAAATTATTATATTATTATTAATACCTTATATAAATACGGATATAGTAAAGAAATTTAATATTGTCAACATTTTAGTGAATTCTAAATTTAAGTTTTAAATTTATTATATTCCTTAAAACTTAAAATATATAATATATAATTTCATACATCTATTGGTTTGATTTTAAGTCTAAATACAATTTTTTGCTGCTAAACATTTAAATAAAAAATTAATTTATTTAGTACATAAATTTTGTAAAGGAATTTAATATTTGTAGTCTTCTAGCAAAGTTTAAAAATGAAGAGTTTTCATTCAAAATCTTTTGATTTACAGACTTGACAATATTTTTCCTGCTAAACATTTAAATAAAACATTTAATTTTAGCAGTATATTTGAAAGATTTCATTTCACAGACATTTCAGAGTTGACAATACTTTCCCTCTTAAGCATTTAAATAAAACATTAATTTACTACGTACATGAATTTTATAAAGAAATTTTATGTTTACAGTATTTTTGTAAGGTTCAAAGAAGAACTTAAAAACTGTAAAATTCCATAAACCTTTTGATTTTCAGACTTATTAATAATAATAATATTTTTCCTGTTAAACATTTAATAAAATGTCAGTTTAGTAGTATTTTTGAAAACATAAAATTTTATATAAAATTTGATGATATTTTCCTTGCTAAACATTTAATTAAAACATTAATTTACTACGTACTACTAATTTCTTAAAGAAATATAATATTTACAATATTTTTGTAGGATTCAAAGATGAAGAAATTTCATACAAAATTTCATAAAAATTTTGTCTTTAGACTTAATAATATTTTTCTTATTAAACATTTAATAAAATGTTAATTTATTACGAACATGAATTTTGAAAAAAAAAATAATGGTAGTATCTTTGAAAACTTCACAAATGAAAAAGTTTTATGTAAAATTTTGTAGACTTTTTAATTTTCAGTCTTAACGATATTATCCCTGCTGAACATTTAAATAAAACATTAATTTACTACGTACTGAATTTCTTAAAGAAATATAATATATACAATATTTTTGTAGGGTTCAAAGATGAAGAAATTTCTTACCAAATTTCATACAATTTTAGGCTTAAAAAATGAAATTTCATCTTTAAACCACAATTTACTTCGTACATGAATTATAGAAAGTCATTTAGCATTTGTAGTATTTTAGAAAGGTTCACAGATGAAGAACTTTATGATTTAATGATTTTTAATCTGAGCTTTTAAATAAAACATTAAATTACAACCTATATGAATTTTGTTAAGAAATTTAATATTTGGAGTACTTAGTATTTAAAAAATAGTGAAGAATCGTCATGAAAAATTAAATATACCTTTTGGATTTTAGAGTTAATAATATTTTCTCTGCTGTACATTTAAATAAAGAAATTTAATAATTGCAGTATTTTAGTATTATAAAGTTTTATTATCTTTATAACACTTGCACATTTAATTTTAATATATTAGAATTGAGTAGAAGTCATAAAATGAACAAACTTTTATTTTCTGGTAACGTCTCTCCAATATTATAATTTTTTTAAAACTATTTAAAAAGTTTCCACTGGTTTTCTTTTTTGGTAGCTCTAAGCAAAGTACATTTTTGTAAGATTTATATCCGTAAAACTCGTATAAATAACCGAATTACTTATAAAATAAATAGTTTGTCCAAACGGAAAGTTATTCAACTAGGAACATTCTACTTGATCCTGGATGGTGGTGCGCCATCCGAAGTATAAAACAGTTCGCCTTCGGTAAATTCAATTAAACTTCCTTCCCGACTTGAAATTTTTTAATCAAGCCCTATAAATCACCGAGCGCAAATAGTATCTCCGAGATCCTCGCCCTTGTGTGCATGTGACACAGGTGGGTTTCCTGCGAGGTCTTCATTCAAGGTGAATTCTTTGTGTCAGATGTGAAACAAATGGCCGTTCGAATTATCTATAAATCTACCTCGCTCCTTGGTTGACGTTTAAGGATACAGATCTAACGTATTCGTGTCGAATAAAGTCTTCGATTTAAAACAATATTTCGCCCGTACGGTCTTCTTCCTCCGTTCGAATAATGGGATTAGTTTTGGTCCCTGCTCAAAAGTTGCAAAGTTCCTCTTTACTTATTGTACGAGTAAGTTTCGGTTACTTCAATAAAAGCCGCACGTATAGTTTGAGATGTACTCTTCGCAGTTGTTAGTACTTACGAGATCCTTCAGACAGTCACGTTAAAATTGTGCCCCGCTGAAATTCTAGGACGTCTCTCACGTAAAAGGATATGACAGCAAATGTTAAGTTACCGCACAACTTTTCTTTCAGCTCAAAGCACCGTTAATAAACTTCCGAGAAATAGTTTTTTCCTCTAGCGCTCCCGAAGTGAATAGAGATTGGTTTTTATTTTAAACAAGCTCAAAAACAACGACGTGTGTATGTATAAAGTTTAAGACCCTGAAATTTGTTAATGCGGTTATTAAATAAAAGTTAACGCATGAGAAAATTAAATTAAGAAGTTGCATTTTAATTTCGTCTTGGCGATTATGAAATTGCGGTCCAGATTAAACGGGGGATATTCGCTACAAAGGGAGATTAAAACGACACGGTAATGATAGACTACTCGTTACACTTTTTGCATGAAATTTAATTAACATAGACATTGGGGAAGAAAGAGAATGGGTGGGCGTGAATACCTTGGTGTATATTTTAGTATTTTTATGGAAAATATGTTACGATTTATGGCGTAATCTGCATGAAATATGCCGCCGACGAAACTGAAATATTTATACTGTACCAGTTCGGCCGGGGAAATTAAATTAGAATGCGTTTTTTGTTAATTAAAAGCGCAGCGGAAAATTTAAAAAAGAATACGACCAAGTTTCCTTCGGATTCACTCTCATCCCGTATTCAGGGAGCATGCATTTTCCTAGCTGCGGTATAATGCATTCATAAACGGGAACGTAAAGAGGTTGATTTGAATAAACTTCCAAGATTCAGCATATAGTTCGGTTTTATGAAGTTTTCATAAGTTTGTTGAAGGCAAACATAGTTGCAATTAGATTTAATATGAGAGACTTGTTGAATACCGCCAACAACAACCGAGGAGAACCAAAGTTTTGTATGAAAATTCTTATTCAGCGGTTGGGGTTCACAAAAAAACGAGCATTTGTAAATGTTTAGCAGGGAAAATATATTAAATCTGAAAGTCAGAAAGTTCATGAAGTTTTGCATGACAGTTCTTCATCAATTGTAGAATATATGTACTTAGTATATCCATGTTTTAAGTGAATATTTGACTGAGAAAGTATATTCTAATCTGAAATTCAAATGGTTTTCTTTAACAGTTCTTCAAGTTTAAGTTTTACTAAAATACTGTCTGTATTAAATTTCTTTACAAAAATATGTACATAGTAAATAAATGTTTTATTGTGTCTGTCAGTCCTTTAAAATTTGGAACATACTAAATGATCTATGTTATGAATGAGTTCGCTGATTTTATATGTGGATTAAAGAAACAAAAATACTTCGTATTCTCTTAGAAAGTTATACCAAAAATTTTAAAATTAATGATAATACTTTTTAGACATCACTAAAAATAGCTTACATAACAATTTGTTGATTTTATGACTTCTACTTACTTCAATATCTTAAAATTAAATGAACAGATGTTATAATTAAAAAATAATATATAATAATATAATATATAATAAAACCTGATATTCTCTTAAAATGTTTTACTAAAAATTATAATATTAGAATGTAAACACTGTTTAGGCATCATCAAAGGATAATTTACATAAAAATTTGTTGATTTTAAGGTTTTAAGTCACTTTAAAGTCTTAAAATTTGTTGTGCAATTGTTATAATTGAAATGACAATAAAACTTTATATTATCTTAAAGTTTTACAAAAATATTATAATATTAGAATGTAAATACTTTTTAAATATCACCAAAATAGTTTACCCAAAAGTTTGTTGATTTTATAACTTTAACGACCTCAAAATATCAAAACTGTTCGTGCAATTATTATAATTAAAGGGACAAAAATGCTTCGTATTCTCTTAAAAAGTTATACCAAAAGTTATAATATTTGAATGAAGATACTTTTCACTAAAAATTGTTTACAACAAATATAATAAAACCTGATATTCTCTTTAGGTATCATCAAAGGATAATTTACATAAAAATTTGTTGATTTTATAAGTTAACTCACTCTTAAAACTGCTCGTACCATTGTTATAATTAAAAAGACAAAAATACTTCATATTCCCTTACAAAGATTATAATATTTGATTGAAAATACTTTTTAGACATCAGTAAAAAGAGCTTACATAAGAATAGGTTGATTTTATGACTTCTACTTACTTCAATATCTTAAAATTAAATGAATATTAAAAATGTAATAAAACCAGATATTCTCTTAAAAAGTTTTACTAAGAATTATAATATTAGAATGTAAATACTTTTTAGATTTCATCAAAAAATAATGAATGTAAATACTTTTTAAATACTACTAATATTTTAAAATTATATAAACAAGTGTTGTAATTAAAAATATAATAAAACTTCATATTCTGTTAAAAAGTTGTAAATAATTTTTAACTATCATTAAAGGATAATTAACATAAAAGTTTGTTGATCACTTAAAACATTATACAGATAATTTTTAAAGCAAGAAATTAAAGCTCAATAAATTGCAGAGAAATTTCCTGATAGTTATTCTAATTAGAGTATTTATGACGAAGTTCTAATAAATCAAGGATCAATCCAAAAGTTGAAATTGAAAATTTGTTAATAAGATTATAAATTATTATTATTAATGAGTATTGTATGGCTCCACTTCTGTAAAATTTAAACCCAACTTCAAAACAGTAACAACACATCAAGCTGAAAACCATCCATTTTATCATGCTCAATTATTAATTATCACGAAGTCATCAATTTCCGCTTCAAATTCGAATCGAATATTTCGACCGGCAATTATAAATATTTAAATAGGTTTAATTGATGGGTTTGTTGCTGCATTTCGTCCGAATGCCCGTTTCGACAGCGACGTGTTAAAACTAACAACAAGTAGCAAAATAGTCGGTTAATATATTGTACCCTCGTGTAACTGTGAATTTTAATTTACTGTTAAATTAAAGGGGATTCGTATGGTAATTTCACGGGGGTTAATTATGTTATTTATTTATAGTCCTGCGGTTTATGGAATATGGAATGCGACAGTTTAATTATTACAATTAAAACGTTCTGTATAATCTATCGCATCATCCATGTATGAATCGAATGCGCAGATAAAATTTGATTCCCATTTTACAATAATCTTCCCATTTTCATTCGCCATTAAAACATTCCCGCACCGGACGCGTGTTTGTTAAGATTAAACACGTACGTTTGTCCATTTTTTTCGTCGGTGACCCATTAAATATTGCCACGAAGTCGCAACGAAAACACATCCATAAATCCGGGGCTTATCTGCCATCGGTGCCGGCCGGAAATATCCGTGGACCAGGTTGGAGGCATCATCAATTCAACAACGTCATCAATGTTTGAGAGGGCTCAACCGTGCAGAGAGTCGGACCTCCTCTCCGCTGCGGAACACCCGCGAATCACGCATTCCACGACCGGGTGGCCTTGAACCGCACAATGCTCACATTCGCGCCAAGGTCACTCTCGCCCATAGTCATTAACATCTTTTTTAGTGGCTCAAAATCGCCCCCACCGGAGATTTATTAAGGTTATCGGTTACGGCGATCGGCTCTCTTTTTCCCCCCTCGCTATCGATGTCGTGCATCTTGTGTGAGACGTGCGGTGGTTCGTTAGTCGGCTTTTCGTCGGTTAATGATGACAGGTGCCCGGGGTAATTGGCAAAAATTATCATTCCTAAGCAAATAATCGCGCTAATCGCCGTTTCGACTCCTCGATGCAAATTTCACCTATTTAGGTTAGTTGTAGAGATTATTATAGTTATTATGCACGAGGATTAAGCTTATGCAAATCATTTCGTATGAATATCGAAGGTAATTATGGAATTATGTCAGTGTGCGTTTGAAATCTGCCATTTTTTGATTTATACTTAGCATAATGGCGCCATTACTTAAATTAAATGGAGATTTGAATGAGTCAGACTAGAAGGAAATTTGGATTGTTGATTTTGTGATTGATTCCATGCAAATTACTCGCATTACGTAACTGACGAGCATAAAAATTGTTTAATAATTTAATTTTAATTAAAATATTTTTTATATTAATTAACTTGAAATTATTTTTTTATCGTATTTTTTTTAAAAAATTGCTCAAATTTTAATTATAGTTATCCTTAATATTTTTAATTATTATAATTTAATTTGTACTTTATTATTTTTTTGTAAAATTTATATTCATAAATTTATTATTATTGTTTAAAATATGCTTAACATAGTTAATTTAATTAAATTATTGTAACTGAAGAAGTTCTATTCTTTTTAATCTTTGCAATTCAATTTGTACTTAGCATTTTATTTCTTTGTATAATTTACGAATTTATTATTTATTTGTTAGTTAGTTTCACTTAAATTTGACAGATTCTTCGTAATTTTAATTAATTTATTAAATTATTATGTAAATGAGAGAATTCTGTTATTTTTTATTATTGAAATAATTGACAATTTGACAGTTTTATTAATTTTTAAACAAGAAATATTTAAATATAAATAAATATTTGATTAATTGAAATAATTTAATTTTATAGAATTATTTATTTGAATTTAAAATAATGTTTTCAATTTAATAAAAAAATGTATGTATAGAGGGAATTTAGATAAAAATAGATAAAATTTCTATTTAAATAAGTTTAAATTAACACGATATTCTATTACATATTTAAATAATTCTAATTGCAATTAATTATTTTAATAACATTTAATTTAATTGAAGAATTATTTAATTAAAATTATGAATAAATAAGATATCTATAAAATATGTAAATTTTAATTTTTTTATTTGCTGAATAATATTGGTTAATTTCAAATTTATAATAGTTTTAATAAATGGAACAACTTAAAATTTGTTGTTCAATTGTTATAACTAAAATGACAATAAAACTTCATATTCTATTAAAGTTTTACAAAAATGTTATAATATTAGAATGTAAATATTGTTTAAATATCGCCAAAATAGTTTGTTCATTTTATAAATTTAAGATCTTAAAATTATATTCACTTAAAAGTTACACCAAAAATTATAATATTTGAATGAAAATATTTTTAGACAGTAAAAAATAGTTCACAGAACAATTGGTTAATTTTTTGACTTCTACTCACTTCAATATCTTAAAATTAAGTGAAAAAGTGTTATAATTAAAAATATATTAAAACCTGATATTCTCTTAAAAAGTTTTACTGAAAATTACTAAATATTTTTTAAATATCACCAAAATAGTTTACCTAAAATTTATACCAAAAATTATAATATTTGAATGAAGATACTTTTTAGACATCTCTAAAAATTGTTTACACAATAATTGGATGAATTTATGACTTCAGTATCTTAAAATTAAATAAACTTTAACTCACTTCAAAATCTTAAAAAAATAAAACTGCTTGTACAATTGTTATATAAAAAAGAGATGAAAATACTTCATATTCTCTTAAATAGTTATCCAAAAATTATAATATTTGAATGGAAATATCTTTTAGACATCACAAAAAAATAGCTTACATAATAGTTGGTTATATTATAACTTCTACTCACTTCAGTAACTTAAGATTAAATAAACAAGTGTTATAATTAAAAATATAATAAAATCTGATATTCTCTTAAAGAGTTTCTAAAAATTATAATATTAGAATGTAAATACTGTTTACGCATCATCAAAGGATAATTTACATAAAAATTTGTTAATTTTAAGGTTTTAACTCACTTAAATCTTTGTCTTAATTTGTTGTGTAATTGGATAATAAAACTTTATATTCATTAAAAAAATAATATTAATAAAATTTTAATTTATTATAGTTTTACTAATAAATTTTATCAAAGTAAAATATATAATAAAAATTTGCATTTGCATAGTAATTTAAACGTGAAAATATTCAACATTTTACAGTGAGAGAAATAAATTTAATAAAACGTTAAAAATGATTTGAATTATTTTAAAAATCCAAGTGCAACTTTTTTACGTCTGGTTAAAAACGCATTAAAATTTAAAAAGTAAATGGAACATTTACAGAATAATGGCGGAACTGCTTTTGTTTTCTTTTCAATAAGACTTTATACCATTTCAAATCTCCGAGTAATTCGCACGCTGATAAACCAAACAAAAGGCCTAGTGCTCAATTATTTACTTTGTTGGGACTTTTTTGTTGTTTTGCTTACAATTTATTGCCTATCTTTCCATTTATAAAAATAATGAGTTAATGGTTTGATTAATAAATCCTGAAACTTTTCAGGCGTGATTCTTTTTATTTTATTTCATGCTTTTGGCGCTGTAGCTGATTTTAGTAACTGAACATTGTTTGCAATGGTAAATTCTGAAACATTGTCCAAAACGTTGAATACCATCCGAAACACAAAGCCAATAAAGGCATTCACGTTAACCGTTCCCGTGCGACCAATAATGAAATATTTTTCGGTTGCACATTGTACAAGAAAAATCCTTTGAAACAATTCAATGGCGTCACGTTTTTTACTCGTGCCAGTTCTTTTCTAACATCGACAAATGAATTGTGGCCAAATTAAACCGACAATATCAATCCGGTTCATCCACCTCTCGTGTAACATTCAAGGCTGTAATTTTACTGTCGATGGCTGTTTGAATTTGTGAAACGTATGGAATCCTTGAAACGCACAATTGCGAAACCAGCCGCCGGACGACGTATTAAAACATGCAAATTTCCCGTAAAACGTTTTGGAAACTATGTAAGAAAAAAAAAAAATAAATAATTACAATTTGCACACGAGCCGTGCGTTGTACTTTTACTTTATTCGAAAAGTTTTTCTTGTTCCCAGTTCATTTGCAATTCATGATTGTAAATTGTCGGTTTTTGAAGTGCTTCACTTCACTTGTGTATAAAATTGCGGCTCGTTCGACATTCTAGGCTGGATTGTTTAACTTTTTAAATGTCAGCTCTAAATACCACGGTCTCCGAGCCGAGTTCCGTTCGTTTAGTATTCAAATTGATTGTGGTACGGCGTCTTAAAAGCGATCGGGAAGTAAGCAAGATATTGTGCCGGTAGATTATTGATGCACCGCAAGATTGATGTCCAAAAAAGTGATGGTTTAATGTGAAAAAGGGGCTGACTTACCGTTTCACCGAAGTGATCTGGCTCCTTCATAACATCATTCGTTTGGAAAGTCTCCTCTGTAATAAAGTTAAAATCAATTTGGTTATATACAGATTGGAAAGCCTTTGATCCTACTGAATTTTAAGAAAGACATCTTGCATGACAGAGACAGTAAGATTCCGACTACTGAGCAAATTTGCAGACTTTTACTGTATTTGTTGTGCAAATATGTCTCTCTCAAAATTCAGTCGGATCAAACGCTTTTCGTTTGGTATTGTGTTTTAATTAAATCGAATAAAGATTATATTTTTTAAATTTTTACAATATTTAGATTTTTTTAATTTTGTTTAACCCCGTTGACACTGATAATTCATTTATACATATTTTTTTAAATTAAGTAATTTTAATTTATATTGATCATAATTAAATTATTGTAATTGAAGAAGGTCTATTATTTTTAATCTTTACAATTCAATTTGTACCTAGCATTTTATTTCTTTGTATAATTTAGAAATTTATTATTTTAGTTTGTTTAGTTAGTCTTTTTAACTGTAATTTGACAGATTCTTCACAATTTTAATTAATTTAATAAATTATTATGTAAATGAAAGAATTCTGTTATTTTTAATTACTTAAATAATTGACATTTTGACTGTTTTATTAATTATGCAACAAAAATATTTAAATATAAATAAATATTTTTTACTTAAATGAAATTTTATTATAATATGATTAATTGAAATAATATAATTTTATAGAATGATTTATTTGTATTTAAAATAATGTTTTTAATTTAATGAAAAAAAAATGTATAGAGAGAATTTGGGTAAAAATAGTTAAAATTTCTATTTAAATAAGTTTAAATTAACATGATATTCTATTACATATTTAAATAATTCTAATTGCAATTTAAAGTATTATTTATTTAATATTTAATTTATATAGACTCTGACCATTATGTATTTCTTTTTAAATTTTTACAATTTTTTAAATATTTTAATTTGCATAATCATGTTCACAGGGGTAAGTTTCAAAACTTCAATTACACATATTTTTTAAATTAAATCATTTTGATCTGGATTGACTCTGATTATTTTATTCATTCAAATACATTTTTTCAAATTATGTATTGCCATTTAAATTTTTACAATTTATAGATATATTAATTTGTTTAACCATGTTGACAATAGTAAGTTTAAAAGATTCAATTATACATATTTTTTAATTTAAATAATTTCGATTTGTATTAACCTTGATCATTTTACTTGTACAAGTACATTTTTTCAAAACATGTATTTCCCTTAAAAATTTTACAATTTACAGATATTTTAATTTGTTTAACCATGTTGACAGTGGTAAGTTTGAAAGATTCAATTATACATATATTTTAAATTAAATAATTTCGATTTTTACTGACCCTGGTCATTTTATTCGTTCAGGCACATTTTTTCAATTTATGTATTTCCATTTAAAATTTTATAACTAATAATAATTTAACCATTGAGGTAAGTTTAAAAGATTCAATTATAGATATAGAATTATAGATACTTTTTAAATTAAATAATTCCAATTTGTATTGAACCTGATCATTTTACTCGTACTGTTCAAGTATATTTTTTCAAATTATGTATTCCCATTTAAATTTTCACAATTTATAGATATTTTAACTTGTTTAACCAAATTGACAGTGATAAGTTTGAAAGATTCAATTATACATATTTTTTAAATTAAATAATTTCGATTTGTATTGACCCTGATCATTTTATTCGTTCAAGTACATTTTTTCAATTTATGTATTTACATTTAAATTTTTACAATTAATAGATATTTTAATTTGTTTAACCATATTGACAGTGGTAAATTTAAAAGATTCAATTATACATATTTTTTAAATTAAATAATTCTAATTTGTATTGACCCTGATCATTTTACTCGTTCAAGCACAATTTTTCAAATTATGTATTTCCATTTAAATTTTTTAAATTTATATATGTTTTATTTTGAATTAAATTAATTTGTTTTTAAGATATAAAAAATAAATTGTGCTAATAACATTAAGCAAATTAAAACAATTAAAACAAAGTTTGCCAGGCAATAAATAGGTCGTTGCAACCGAAAAAGATTCGTGGTCCGTTCTGTGCTAGCTTTAATTCGGCAATTAATAACATGAACTCAATTTAAGGAACAAATGAGATCGTCCCAAGATCAACTCCATGCGGTCATGCCCGCGTAAATTAATTTAGGTAATAAATGTAACAACAGTCTTTCCAACGTCACGTGGCGACATAATTAATAATTTAATTAAGTCTAATAACAAGTCGAAATCATATCTACCTTCATTACGACTGAGAATTAATTTTAATGCGGACTACAAAATTAAATCAACGTATGCACGCTAAACATTTTTCGCGTGCACCAGAAAATTTGAAAATTGTTTAGTCCAATTAGCTGAAAAAACTCGAAACTAAAGCGTACGAAATTTTTGCGAGTTATTCAATTTAATTTCAGCGCTTTCTTTGTAAATTAAATATAAACGAGATTTGTTGTCGGCGTACGGAAAGGGAATCACTTTAATTTATTTACTCTTTACTCATCGTTCCTTTTTCTGAATAAGAGACATGCAATTAATTAGACGAGAAAAACAAACATTATACAGTTATTTGTAATTAATGGTGAACTACAAATTATACAAATTAAGTTTACTTTCCTATTACGTATTCTTAATTTTTAATTTTTGTTAATAGAAATAACCATTACAGTAATTTATTATGTGAGTAAATATTTCCAATTTTTATTCCGGTAAAAATATACATCGTATTTTTTTATGCAAATTGAGAGGATTACAAAAATAATCAAAATCTGTTGATTAACTTTTGTGTTAAAAGCGTTAAAATACCACTAATAAAAAATTATGGATTGTAAAAACGAAAATAAAAAAAATTCAGTACATTGTGCTGAAACTACATATATTGACAATTTTATGTTTATGGGAGGAATAAACAAAAAAATGAAACAAGTTGCATTAACTTTTGTGTTTAATCCGTTAAAAATGCCACCAATAAAAAATTATTAAATCGATAATATTAAAAATAGGTTAATTTTAATATATTTGAACTAATTTAATAATGTAAAAAAATTACTGTTGCAGAAGTGTGTTCAACTGTCAGTCAAGTCAGTCAAGTCAGTCTTTTATAAATAAAAAATGAAAAAAAAAAAAAAATAGAATAAAATGTTACAATTTTTCAGTATTTCAGAAATTTTTAAAATTATTCATAATTTTTCAGAATTTTTCAGTTTTTTAGAATTTTTCAGAATTTTTTAGAATTTTTCAGAATTTTTCAGATTTTTTTCAGAATTTTTTAAAATTTTTCAGAATTTTAGAATTTCAGAATTTTAGAATTTTAGGATTTTAGAATTTTAGAATTTTAGAATTTTAGAATTTTAGAATTTTAGAATTTTAGAATTTTAGAATTTTAGAATTTTAGAATTTTAGAATTTTAGAATTTTAGAATTTTAGAATTTTAGAATTTTAGAATTTTAGAATTTTAGAATTTTAGAATTTTAGAATTTTAGAATTTTAGAATTTTAGGATTTTAGAATTTTAGAATTTTAGAATTTTAAAATTTTAGAATTTTAGAATTTTAGAATTTTAGAATTTTAGAATTTTAGAATTTTAGAATTTTAGAATTTTAGAATTTTAGAATTTTAGAATTTTAGAATTTTAGAATTTTAGAATTTTAGAATTTTAGAATTTTAGAATTTTAGAATTTTAGAATTTTAGAATTTTAGAATTTTAGAATTTTAGAATTTTAGAATTTTAGAATTTTAGAATTTTAGAATTTTAGAATTTTAGAATTTTAGAATTTTAGAATTTTAGAATTTTAGAATTTTAGAATTTTAGAATTTTAGAATTTTAGAATTTTAGAATTTTAGAATTTTAGAATTTTAGAATTTTAGAATTTTAGAATTTTAGAATTTTAGAATTTTAGAATTTTAGAATTTTAGAATTTTAGAATTTTAGAATTTTAGATTATATGTTATAATAATATAATGAGAAAAAATTTGTTTTTAACAAAATACATATTTTATTTATTTTATAAATTATTAAATCAATAATTTTTTATTTCATTTATCTAAACAATGATTAAAATGTTTTAATAAGTAATCAAAGTTTGTTTGAATGGTACTTTATTCGATTCAGCCATTCTGATGTGTAATAAAAATTATTAGATAAGTTTACTTAATGAAAATAAACAATTACATCTGGCAACATATTAAAGCCAGCAATAGTGGCAACTATCTAAGCAATGTAAAATAATCATTAAGGACCAGAGGCAGATAACATTACGGCGACAAGTTACCTACCCCATTGTACAGTCCAGACCTCGTCCTTATCTAAATTGAACAATTTGGCGGGGACGGTTCCCAGCGAAAGTCCGCATGAATGTGTATACCCAACCAAAAGCACCGAAAGCATCCATCCGATTTATCATACGCAAGAAACTCCACTGACAACTGAATATAAGTGAGCGCACTCGAGATTCCTATTCAAAACGGTTACGTTGTATACCGCACCTGTTAGACGGTTTGTCACATTCAATTCGCCGAAATATCTTCCTTACCTGTGTGTATATGTGTGCACGTTGATATGAATGCGCAAACTTTGTTATCGTGTTGTTGCGGACGAAAACGCCAAACTGGGAAGGAGTTTACGTTCAGACGTGGCATCCTGACAACGATTTTTATCGTTTAAATCAATTTTAGTTGTTATTACATTGGAATTTATATACCTAGATGTTACAGAGAAAAAATATCAAATTGTATAAATAACACAAACTGCTACAAAGTAGAAAATAATGACATTAAATTAAATAAATTTAAAACTAAAGACTTGAACGACTATTATATTATAAAATACGTCTCAGCAATAAAATAACACTTCCACTTTACTGGAAACTAATAAAGTTTTAGAAAAATAATCGTTGTTTTTAAATTTAATTAAAAATTAAATGTGGGCGTTTTGTTAAACTAAAAACTGATTAAAAACTAAATTAGGTGAGTGCTTACAAGTTTTCGAAAGCTCGCCATTATTTGTTAATATTATAAGTTTGGTACTTTAACTTTTTTTTCATAGCTTATCGCTGTTCAGGTTTAATGAAGTTGATATTTTCCTTTAAAAATTTTAATTTAAATAAAAAACTTTCACACAATGACAGACGGGATCGTTAAAAATAATTAAAATGGCTGTTCAAAGGTTAATAAAATAAAGTAGACGCTGCAAAAAGCAACACAACGATCTTAAATTAAATCCATAATTTTTAAAAATGGTGACTAAAACGACTTTTATATTATTAGATATGTGCATTTCTGTCGTAATAAAATAACAGTTTTTGGTTTAATAAACACTTTCTGAAAGAATGATTTTATGGGCAATTTCATCTTAAACCTAGATTAAATTTAAGTTTAAAAATAATAAACCATTGCTATTTGTAAGTATGTAAGATTGAGTTCATCACTTTTATACTTTTAAGATTCATTAGATTTTTTGTCATTTTAGATTTAAGGGATTTAGAATTTTTTTAAGCGTGTTTAAAAGCAACTATTTACGTAAAATTAATTTATGTTTTTTCTCATATTGTCAGAAATATGCTTATAAAACTTCAGTGAAATTAAAAAATATCTTAATTACGACAATTGTATTTAAAATTATATTTGCCCATATAGTTTATATATTAAAATCTAAAAACTGCAGTTTTTGTGGATTAAATATTATTGTAACATCTTCGTAAAGTTCAACAACCAATATTTAAGTCAATTGTTTGTTTAAACTTTTATGTTATTAAATATGTCCATTTATGCTATAATAAACTATCAAATTTTGGTTTAATAAACACTTTCTGAAACGATAAATTTCCAAAGAAAATAAAACAGTTTTAACTTTATGAGCAATTTCAACTCAAACACGGATTAAATTTAATTTTAAAAATAATAAACCATTGTTATACACAAATACTGAGTTCACCACTTTCATACTTTTAACGTTTATTAGATTTTTTCTCATTTCAGATTTAATGGATTTAGAATTGTTTTAAATAATGAAAGCGTGTTTAAAGGAGACTTTTTTACGTAAATTTAATTTATGCTCTTTTCTCGTATTGTCATAAGTCTGTTTATAAAATATCAGTCAAGTTTTAAATTTATTTAAATGCCCTGTCCAGAAAGTTTACTTTAAAAAACTGTTAATGGATGAGGAAATCGTTAATATAAAGCATTTGATGCAAATTTAGTGTATATCAAAATTTAATTTTTTATGGATTAATAATGGAAATCTGAATCTAGTCTGAATTTGTGTCGTAATTAATAATAAACAATTAAATTTAATTTTTAAAATTAAACCTTTATTAATGAGTCCCTCATTTTTATATTTTTACCATTTATTACAGTTTATCTCATTTCAGACTTAACGGTTTTAGGAATTCTCTTTTGATAAAAATGTCTATTAAAGGCGATTTTTTCACGTAAATTTAATTTATGTCCTTTATCATATTGTCAGGAATCTACTTATAAGACTCCACCAAGTTCTAAGTTTAAATATTTCGCCCTGTTCAGTGGGCACAAGAAATTATTAATAGAATGAGGAAATACTGTATAAAAAGCATTCAATGCAAATTACTGTAATTAATATGAAAATATCACAATAAATTCATTAATTTAAGTAGTCTGTAAGTAATATTAGAAAGTGAATTAAAAATTTATTAGTTTACAATATTTGATCAGAAATATATGAATTTTTTTCATAATAAAATAACAAATTTTGGTTTAATCTACATTCTTGAAAGAATAAATGTTTAAAGAATATAAAATTATTTTAACTTTATGAGCAATTTCATCCTAAATTGAGAGTAAATTGAATTTTTAAAAGAATAATAACAGTTTTATTAAAAATATTTATTTAGAATACTTCTTTATCAAATTCAATTCTTTGTGGATTAATAATTATAGTAAGTTAATCTGGATAAAATAAAATAGCCAAGATTTAATTTAAGTCAAGTGTCTTCTAAACATTTTTATTACTAAATTTGAAGTTGTGTTATTGTATCATAAAAACATCCTGGAACATCATTATGATTAATTTCATCTTAAATACAATTAAATTTAATTTTAAAAAATAAAAAACCTTTATTATGTACAAACATTGAGTTCCCCACTTTTATACTTTTACCATTTATTAGAGTTTATCTCATTTCAGACTAAATGGATTTAGAAATTTCCCTTTAATAAAGAAGCGTATTTAAAAGACGACTTTTTTACTTAAATTTAATTTATGCTCTTTTCTCATATTGTCAGAAATCTACTTATAAAACTCCGCCAAGTTTTAAGTCTAAATATTTCGTCGTTCATTTAAATGTCCCGCCTATAAAGCTTGCTACACAAAAAACAACTAATGGAATGAGGAAATAGCGAATATAAAGCATTTGATGCAAATTACTGTAATTAATGTGGAGAAAATGCAAAATAATTTGAATAAATTGTTTAAGCCACACATAAATTTAACCCACACTTTTCAAATCTTTTAATATTGCAGTGTTCTTAAAGTTTTCTTGTTTGTATTTTTAGCAATATTATAATTTTATTTGTCACCATAAATTTAGTAATTTCAGTCGTCTATAAATAAAATGTGGAAGTAAAATAACTAATTATTAACTACAATTTTTGAAGAATCTGTGCATAAAATTTCAATTTTTAGGAATAAATATGATAATTATTATAATATGTTGATAAAGTTAAATAATCAAGATTTAATTCAATTGTTTTTTAGTTTTTGAGTGCAATAATATTTACATATAAACGATTAGTTTAGTTTAAATGTTTCCCATAAAAATATTTTAATAATGAGTTTTAATTGTTTTGGAATTATATTGTTCAAAAAAACCTTTAATGAATTTAAAAAATGAATAATAAAAGTTAATTATAATACACATACATATATAATTACGATTTAATTACATCCTATTCTTAACATTTTTACCAAAGAGCATATTCAATATATTAAATGAAATTTTAAATAAATGTGTGAACTATTCATTTTGTAAAAGTTGTCATGCATTTATAGTACAAAAACTTTTTAATCACCCTTAAATATATATAAATATTAAATATTAAATAAAATATAAATAAATTGTTCAGTAAAATATTAATTTTTTGAGAGATATTTATTTTAAATAAAGTTTTCACAAAAATATATAGTTTGTATTTTTAATTTATTTATTTTTATATTAACTAAATTATTTCAATATTCATTCTACAAAAATAAAAAATTAAAAAGTAATTTTTAATGATTCTAAATCATTAGTAACATCTGAAAAGCCGACAACAACTAAATTATTCTTAAATCATTGAAGAACATAAATCTTGGTTTAAAATAATAATTATATTTAAATTTATTCAGCGTAGTCTCAATAAATTAATATTTTTACGTTAATTTATTGACGCTAATTGAATATTTTACAGTCATAGACAAGAGTTCACAATAGACATTTAGTTCAAAGTGGAACGTTGCATTGAATATATATTTATTGTAAAATAAAATTTCGTTCACATAACAAATACATTCGTTTCGCCAACATATAAGGCATCAAAATCCACAAAACTAATTAAACAGCTCGGTCGGATCACGTTTTCCGCATTCTTATATCCCAATTCGTTATCCTTTATGTCGCGACGCGACTGCTTTTCCATTTACCCGTTTAAAAAACCCCGAGCTGGATTTCACCGCGAACAGATTACACCTGAAATATGAATCCATTCTTTCCGCACTCTTTCCAGTCGCAATATGGAAAACGAGGTTTATCGAACGTTTTTGTTTGCTTAAGCTCAGTTGTTTATTATAATCATTAAGTCGGGGATTATAAATGAAACGTTAAAAACATTTTTTGAAAAAGTACATTAGACTGTAAACCCCGAAAAAAAACACCGAAAGGAAAAAAAAAATACATTGAAAATGGTATTTGTTGATATAATGGGTAATTGTGAAGTCGTTCCCCGATGATTCAATAGCCATTTGGGATTGCATTATTAAATTAAATAATAATACCTTGCCTCAAGATTTAGCTTTTGTTAAAGCAGTTGAAAAAACCAGTCCGAATCCGTATCATTGATTGGAATCTTAGAAAACGGAATCAACAAAATTAGAGGTTCATATTTATGAAAATTCACTATATTATGAAGAAAGATTTAGCTTTTCTTAATGCTTAAAAAAATCAGTCGGTATCAGTACAATAGATTGATTTTGAAAAGTTAAAGTATTCATTATTCTGCATTCATTTTTTTCATTAATTTACTGATTATTATTAAATTATTTAAACTAATTTAATTATTTTTTGAGTACATCATTTAATAATAAATTAATTTAATTATATTTTGTCCACATTTAAAAAAATAATTGATGATATACAAATAAGCTCATTGGATCGCAAACAATTTTTTTTTTTTTGAAAAAATTGAAAAAAGCATTTTACTATTGATATTTATTATCATACATCGAATTATTAAATGTTTACTATTAACTTACTGATTATTATTTATTATAGAATCAAGTTAATAATTTTTGTTATATTAAGTTCACATTTAAAAATTTATTGATATTGTACAAATAAGCTTTTTATAATATAAATAAAGTTTATAGGATGACAGACAATCCCTCTCTTTTGACAAAAATAGCATTTTACTATTGATATTTATTATTCTCTCTATTGAGTTATTAAATTTTTATTATTAACTATTTTTTGTTCTGTTAATTCCTCATTTAAAAAAATAATTGAAAATATACTAATAAGCTTGTTATAATTCAAATGAAGCTTATTCGATCGCAGACAATCTCTTTCTCTTGAAAAATTTAGAAAAAGCATTTTACTATTGATATTTATCATTCTCTATCGAATTATTAAATTTTTATTATTAATTTACTGAATATTATTAAACTATTTATTACAGAATTAAATTAATTATTTTTGTTATATTAAGTCCACATTTAAAAATTTATTGATGATGTACAAATAAACTTTTTATAATACAAATAAAGCTTATTGGATGACAAACAATGCCTCTTTTTTGAAAAAATTGAAAATAGCATTTTACTATTGATATTTATTATTCCCTATTGAATTATTAAATTTTCATTATTAATTGTCTGATTATTATTAAACTATTTATTATTGAACTAAATTAACTATTTTTGTTCTGTTAATTCCTCATTTAAAAAAATAATTGAAGATATACTAATAAGCTTTGTATAATTCAATTGAAGCTTATTGGATCGCACACAATCTCTTTCTCTTGAAATATTTAGAAAAAACATTTTACTATTGATATTTATCATTCTCTATCGAATTATTAAATTTTTATTATTAATTTACTGAATATTATTAAATTATTAAAATAAATTAATTATTTTTTGTTCTATTAACTCCACATTTAAAAAATTGATTGATAAGCTTTTTTATTGCTTAATATTAATATTAAATTAATTATTTTCTATCCCTATCTTACTGTAGCAATATTATTTTATTATTGAAAATATTTAAGGTTATTTTCATAGAATTTTTGCCATTTAATGACTCCAAAAAATCCTTTTTACTTAGATGTCTTCTGTCTTTAGGTTCTCAGGGTTTATCTATTATGAGAGATAATTGTCTTTCGAAAATTGTCAAGATCCCACAGAAGAAAAACGTGAAAACATGAACGACAAACAACAGTAGTACTGTTTGTTATCCAGCATGTGCAGACGATTGACAGCGTCTAACGCAAATTTACCGAAAGCCCACACTCAAAACCGTAAAGTGTATTTACACAGTCTCCGTCCATTGGAAAAATGTTCGATGCGTCTGGCTGTTTAATATTCAATGCCCACTTGTCGTGAATTCCCATCATAACGAATTCCACATCGGTTAAATTCATTTAACACATCCAGTCGGTCGGGATGCGATCGAACGCGTGGTATCTATCGAAAGTGAGATAAACCGTCGGGATGTGCGATAGATATCCAACGGATTGTTTGCTAATGACGATGCGCCGGGACTTGCAGGATCGGCAGGATCTTTGAACATTCATTTCCCTTTTGAAATTACGTTTAGCATTACCGTTTAAATAAATTATTTCATTCAATTATTGTGTTTTGAAGGCAGGAAAAACCTTTTAAATGACAAAATTAATTAAGGTAAAACAGAAATCAATTACTCACTCTTAGTTAAATATTTTCTTTTTTAATAACTTCTAGTTAAATTTATGTCTTTAGCGAATTAACAAAGCCTAAAACGCAGACTTAAACGTTAAAGGGGTTTAAAAAGTGTTGGCTAAAATTTATACGTGGCTCGGCTTAAACAATTTATTCAAATTATTTTTGCATTTTATACACATTAATTATAGTAATTTGCATTAAATGCTTTATATTCGTTCGTGATTTCCCCCGCTTTTTTTAAGCGAGCTTTTCTGAACCAGACGTTTAAATTTAGTACAAAATATTTAGTTTTAAAACTTGACGGGGAGTGTTAAAAGTGGATTTCTGACAATATGAGAAATGAACATGAATTAAATTCACGTAAAAAAGCGGCGTTTAAACGCCCTTTTATTTTTATATCAAATTCACAAAGAAAATTTCAAATCCATTAAACCCCTGAACTCCGATAAGCTTCAATGAAAGTTAAAGTGTCCTAAACTTATAATATTGGTAAATAATGACGACCTTTTGAAAACTTACAAAACACTGTCGTTCGGCTAATTTAGTTTTAATCAGTTTTTAGTCCGGCACACCAAATATGTCGATAGTTTATCAAGTTTTTAATTGAATTCAACGCAAGTTTTGAACGAAATTACCCATTAACTTCAAATAATTTAATTACAGTCTCAGTTCATAATAATTTATTGTTTTGTTTTATTATTGCTCGCATGCATCAACTTTACAACTAAAAGTCGTTTATATTGTTTAACTTATGATTTTAATTAAATCATTTTTCTTTTGTTTTGCTTTGTTTATTTAATTGTTTCTCTGTAAATATATTATGCATAAATAATGAACTGTAATTAAAAGGTAGTTATGAACAAATAACTTTGTTCTTTTCCATTGCTGTGGAAGTAAAGGATACTTTTATCTAATACATGTTTTAAAATTTAGTTTTAATTAAAACAATTACATAAACTGGAAACATTCTATGAATCAGCAGAAACTGGAATCAACCAAATTAGAATCAATTTTATTAGAATAAACTTTCCTTCTTACAAAAAAATCTTATTGAATCTCAAACAATTTTCAGTTTTTCAGGATTATATGTTAGTTATACTTTGGTGGTGGTTGGTTTTAAGTAATGGATATTCAGAACTAATTTCAAAAAGATTTTATCATAAGTTTTAAAAGGATCTGAGAAGTTCAATATATTTTTGAATTTTTACTATATATTGTCAGTAAATTTAAATTCTTCTAAAAAAATCTTCAGTTTTTCAGGATTCATATGATAGATATACTCCGGCGGTTTTAAATAATGGATTTAGACCCAATTTCAAACAGGTTTTATAATTAATAAACAATAGAAAGGTATACAAAATAATAAAATAACAGGTATACAAAATAATTAGTGTAACAAAATACGTGTTTGCTCAACATAAAATATACTGATTAAGTAGAATTGATTGAAAATTTAAAGACCAGAATCAGCAAAACTATAAAAAATTTTTGGAGGATCTGAGAAGTTCACTCCATTTATGAAAATTCACTATATATAGTCAGCAAATTTAAATTTGTACTAAATCAGATGATGCATATTAAACTTTACTTCTTACAAATAAATCTTATCAGATGCCAGACAACGTCCAGTTTTTCAGGATTATCTATTATGTATACTCTGGTGGTTTCAAATAATGGATATTCTGACCCAATTTCAAAAAGGTTTTATAATTAATAAACAATGGAAAGATATACAACATAATTAAATTTTAATTCCCTTTTAGTTATAACAAAATTCGTGTTTGCTCCACATAAAATATCCTGAATAAGTAGATTTGATTGAAAACTTAAAAACCAGAATCAGCAAAACTGTAAAAAGTTTTAAGAGGATCTGAGAAGTTCAATATAAGAAGAGCTTTGCTTCATACAAATACATTTTTTTAGATATAGTTTGGTGGTTTCAAGTAGTTTGTGAAAGTTTATTTACAACAAAATTAAATTTTAATTCCCTTTCAGTTGTAACAAAATACACATCTGCTCCACATACCTCGAAGTCATTAATTAAATCCCATGAATAATAATGGCTATGAAAATAGATGATTTAACAACAATAAACTAGTGCAAGGTTTAATGAATGTATTTGTTTGATTTTGGCGACATTCAAATTGTGCAAATTGTGTTTAGAACAAAAACCCGTGATTTAATTAATGCACGTTCGTACTTTACCTCAGGCATTAAAGTTATAAATTCATCAAAAAATTATAACTATTTTACAACACTGTAATTAATTTCCCTTTAAATTGACCACGAATTTCTCAATGCGGCTTCGAAACCAACATATTGATTTAAAATTTATTCTCGCACGAAGCGAGACTGAATTTTAAATTACTGCATCACGACGATGAAAGCAAATTTATCCATTTTCTAAATCTAGCGGCTTCAAGTTTCCTACATTCCAATGCACAATTATACATTTTTAACATCCCACACAAAAGGAGATCGTTAAACTAAAGCTTTTCGTTATTTAATTCGTCCGTCCGTGGGCAACTGTTTGTTTAAATTGTTCAAATTGATCAATTCAAACTGACGAAAATATTCGAACGATGCATGGGAGTATAATTACCAAATCATAAAATGGACTCTTGGAACGCACCTGAAAAAGAACGCAACTCTTTAGAATTTAAATGGACACAATAGACATATTTTTACATATGTTCTTGTAAAACGTTCAACGCATATCATACTTTAGATCTAACAGCATATCTACGACAATAAAAATGTGCATTTGTATCGCAGTAATGGCGCAATCATTCTAAAACGCGGTTATTCAAAAGGAATAACATACAATTTTCGGTATTTAAGCTCGTTCGACCGTGGCGAATTGTACTTATGTGAAAATAAAAGTGATTCGAAACGAATGACAGTTACAAAACAAAGTTGAAAAATATTACCTTGTTTCGGGCTCTGGATTTTATTTGTTAGGTTGCTTTTGTTCGTTCCTTTTTGATGTAAAGTCAACTTGTTTTCTATCCTTTCACTTAAAGGATGTTGCATCTCATGTGCTGCTTTATATAGTTTCATTCTTCAACAGTCAAATAAAGATTTATATGATTCCAATACTAAATACGGAAAAATAGGCAAAGTTTTTATATCGTACATCAATTATTTAATATTGAGAGACAATAGTACAAATTATTGGATATAGGATAAAGTTTTATTATAAAAAAATAAATTTTATTACTAAGATTGATTTTCTTAGTTTCAGCAGTTTAGATGAGTAACAATTATTCAGGAATTTGAAATTTAAGAAGACAATTTATTTAATATTTAGAATTAGTAGTACAAAATATTAAAAAAGATACAAGGGTTAAAGTAGGAAGTTTAAAATTAGGAGATATTTATTTCAAAACTAGTGTTTCTTTCAATTGTTAAGACGAGCAACATTTTTCAATGGTCATTTAGGAATTTGAAATTTAAGAAGACAATTTATTTAATACTTAGAATTAGTAGTACCAAATATTGAAAAAGATATAAAGGGTTTAAGTAGGAAGCTTAAAATCAGGAGATATTTATTTTAAAAATGAAGTTTTAGACAATAATTATTTTGGAATGTGAAATTTAAGAAGACAATTTATTTAATATTTAGAATTAGTTGTACTAAATATTGAAAAAGGTATAAAGGGTTCAAGTAGGAAGCTTAAAATCAGGAGATATTTATTTTTAAAATGATGTTTTTTATCAATTGTTAAGACAAGTAACATTTTTCAATAATTATTTTGGAATATGAAATTTAAGAAGACAATTTATTTAATATTTAGAATTAGTTGTACCAAGTATTGAAAAAGGTATAAAGGCTTCAAGTAGGAAGCTTAAAATCAGAAGATATTTATTTTTAAAATGATGTTTTTTATCAATTGTTAAGACAAGTAACATTTTTCAATAATTATTTTGGAATATGAAATTTAAGAAGACAATTTATTTAATATTTAGAATTAGTTTTACCAAATATTGAAAAAGGTATAAAGGGTTCAAGTAGGAAGCTTAAAATCAGGAGATATTTATTTTTAAAATAGTGTTTTTTATCAATTGTTAAGACAAGTAACATTTTTCAATAATTATTTTGGAATATGAAATTTAAGAAGACAATTTATTTAATATTTAGAATTAGTTGTACCAAATATTGAAAAAGGTATAAAGGCTTCAAGTAGGAAGCTTAAAATCAGGAGATATTTATTTTTAAACTGATGTTTTTTTATCAATTGTTAAGACAAATAACATTTTTCAATAATTATTTTGGAATATGAAATTTAAGAAAACAATTTATTTAATATTTAGAATTAGTTGTACCAAATATTGAAAAAGGTATAAAGGCGTCAAGTAGGAAGCTTAAAATCAGGAGATATTTATTTTTAAAATGGTGTTTTTTATCAATTGTTAAGACAAGTAACATTTTTCAATAATTATTTTGGAATATAAAATTTAAGAAAACAATTTATTTAATATTTAGAATTAGTTGTACCAAATATTGAAAAAGGTATAAAGGCTTCAAGTAGGAAGCTTAAAATCAGAAGATATTTATTTTTAAAATGATGTTTTTTATCAATTGTTAAAACAAGTAACATTTTTCAATAATTATTTTGGAATATGAAATTTAAGAAGACAATTTATTTAATATTTAGAATTAGTTTTACCAAATATTGAAAAAGGTATAAAGGGTTCAAGTAGGAAGCTTAAAATCAGGAGATATTTATTTTTAAAATAGTGTTTTTTATCAATTGTTAAGACAAGTAACATTTTTCAATAATTATTTTGGAATGTGAAGTTTAAGAAGACAATTTATTTAATATTTAGAATTAGTTGTACTAAATATTGAAAAAGGTATAAAGGGTTCAAGTAGGAAGCTTTAAATCAGGAGATATTTATTTTTAAAATGATGTTTTTTATCACTTGTTAAGACAAATAACATTTTTCAATAATTATTTTAGAATATGAAATTTAAGAAAACAATTTATTTAATATTTAGAATTAGTTGTACCAAATATTGAAAAAGGTATAAAGGCTTCAAGTAGGAAGCTTAAAATCAGGAGATATTTATTTTTAAAATAGTGTTTTTTTATCAATTGTTAAGACAAGTAACATTTTTCAATAATTATTTTGGAATGTGAAATTTAAAAAGACATTTTATTTAATATTTAGAGTTGATAGTACAAAATATTGAAAGAGATACGAAAGGTTAAAGTAGAAAGCTTTAAATCAGAAGAGAATTATTTTTAAACTGGTGTTTTTTCAATTGTTAAAGATAGCAACATTTTTCAATAATTATTTAGGAATTTGAAATTTAAGAAGATAATATATTTAATATTTAAAGTTAGTAGTACAAAATATTGAAAAAGATACGAAATCTTGAAGTAGAAAGCTTTAAAATCAAGAGATATTTATTTCTAAACTGGTGTTTCTTTTAATTGTTAAAACAAGCAATATTTTTCAATAACTTCAAATTTAAGAGGACAATTTATTTGATATTTAGAGCTGACGGTATAAAACATTGAAAGAGATACGGAGGGTTTAAGTTTAAAATTAGGAGATACTTATTTCTAAATTGGTGCTGTTAAGAGCAACATTTTTCGATAATATTTTAGGATTTTGAAAATTAAGAAGAAAATTTATTTGAAATTTAAGGACCCCTAGAGTTTAAAATTATAATTTATTATTAAGAACAATTAGCAACCACCTTATTTAGTATCGCTTCTGTAAAAAAATGTTAAAAAGCACACACAAACACATAAAATGGTTAAAGGTGCAACGTTTTGATGTGGAAGGCTCAAGACCATGAAAGATTTAATATCAAGGTTGTCTCCACACGAAAAGAGAGGGAAGCTGGATGGAATGCAGAACCGTACACGACGTTTTACTGTAGCATCGTTGCATTTATATGCCATCAGCGGTTGATTGGAATGCGCTACGCATTAATTATCGTGGAAATTTTTATCGACTTGCACTATTACCGACGAATGAAATTTAATACGCATGCACGTATGAACAGTAACTACTGCGAATAACAAGCGGACCGCGGGGCCAGTTTTTCCAACCACACCGCTACGGAATTAATGCGACTGAAAGATGGAAACTCTCACTAATCAACTGTCGTCGTTCGATCGATTACATGGAGATGTGTAAATTATTGTAATTAGATGCTTTTAACTTGCGTGGCCTCTTCTGCAGCATTTTATTCCAGCACCCAATCATTTATAAATGATTACTTGGCTTAGCCTGTTTGCTAAATGATGTATTCATTTATGCTGCATTTAAGATGTTTTGTTTGGCTTGGTCGTTGGTTAAAGCTTCGTGAACGTTCTTAAGAGTGGCGACTTTTGGTGTTTCCAACTTAGGAGCAGCCCCGTATGACTGCAGGCAATAACAAGCGAGTTTAATAAAAATAAAACGGCAGGAACAAAGTGGTGGAAGTTAAGAGAGGTTGTTTCATCGAAGGCCCAACGGAGGACAAACTAGAAAACGGCACTAACGGTATTGGAAACATCTGTTACGTCGCATGTCGTCTCAGCGGACCTATTACCGTCTAACTAGTGCATTTCACGTTATATTATTTCGTTGAAGAATGCGCCAGAGGAAATTAAAATCCTGAGGTTTATTGAAATCTGCTTCAGACCGCGATACCGTTCCGGCCCCACACGATGGGAATACTTTTATCCAGACATTTTTGTATCCGACCAAGTCGGAATGGATGTAGTGCAGCGGTTTTGTTTTGTCTCGTGTAATTTGAAATATAACTGAAACGAGAACCGTTGAAGATCCTGCCAAAGGCTTCAATGCATTATTGATTTCCGGAAATTATTGAGGCTTCATTGAGTCTCGTCGAATGTGTTTATTTATATAAAATCGTGTGGTTCTGTTCTATTTGTTCTGACATCAAAAGAGAAAACACCTCGATTTATTATTTTCATTGGAGCGTTGATTAAAACTCGTTTGGTTCCTTCAGTTTTTAATCATCTTGCGAGTGCACGAAAGAAAATATTCACACAGGCACAGAAAAAAGGAAGTAATGAATCTCCTGGTGTATAATTAGTTCTCGTTCATCACGTAAAATTTACATCGTCTTGCAGACAAGTTGTTGGTTCGAATTCGCGTTGACCTTGGCCAGTTCCATTATTCTCCCAAATGTAAATGACACAGTAATCACGGGGAATAATTAGTTCTGTTTGGATAACCTGTCAAAATGATTAATTGGGTTTTGGATACCGGCAAAGGCGGTGGATCAAGCCAATTTTCGTACAAGATGGAGACAGACTTGAACAGGAGTTCAGCTAACGGAATTTTCCTTACTGGAAATAAGAAAGAAGTTATTGTTCTGGTTTTTCATCGCTTTGTCGGAATGGTTCAAGTGAATTTTACTTATAAGGTTTGTGGGAATCTGATCTGTTGCCACTCATAATTATTCGACAGTTGGTTCTTCCTTTTAAGACTCGTTTTTTTTTTAAATTGTTGCCTTGTCCAACATGGTGGTGCTTCAAAATTAGAAAAATCAAAGATCGTCTGGAGATTAGTGAGACCCCCGTCGCCTTAATCACCCTACACAACTCGAATTTACGGCGTTTTACCAACACACCCATAAGACCAAGGTGTGTCAGACGGACGAACACACTGGAGGCGGAAACGGGGCGCCGGAAATTCATTGCACATTTATAAAGCATAAAATGGCCGGTAGGAAATCCGGTAAGCATCTTTTATAAATTTTTATGAATGGGCGTACGCTTAATTGTGCGGAATGTGTGGAACTGAGGAGAACAAGGGGCATTATACGCGTTGCTCTGTGCGGATCTTACATTTATTATTTTTTTTTCTCCGCTGCTTCGACAGTCATTAACCTCGTTTCGCAGTTTGCTTTGCTTTTTGATTTGCGCTGCGTTTTATGTGCGACATTCTAGGAAATCTATGCCGCAGGAACACTTTAAGGTTTTTAAGTCTGCGCATTGAGTACGGACTTACTCATGTGGAAATTGTAGTGCTTACAACCATTATTAATTCAAGGCATGTGACAAAAACTTGTATGCGTGCCAGTTTTTCCCTAGGTTCTAAGTAAGTCATTTGCTTATCGTGCGATCAATCTAGGATCGTTAAGCGACTGCCAAATGGTAATTATGATGGAACACTTTATAAGACAATTTATTTACATTATATTTCTGTGTGGACAAAAAGATGTTCTATACACTTCCCACTTTCATGTTATTACATTTATTACTATTATTTACTTATCTTCCTCTTTATATTTCATTCAGGTGTTAAGGAAACTTGACAAGACTTAAAGTCAGTGTTTCCTCTTCCATTTCTGTTCGACAAATATTGTTGTATTTCTTTTTCTAATTTGTTTACTTTTGCTTTTATATTACATTTAGGCCTTTCTTTATTCTTCTTATTGATAATATTTTCTTGAAGGAAAAAATGGTTTTCTTTCA
Organism: Aethina tumida; assembly: GCF_024364675.1. Classification (NCBI taxonomy): domain Eukaryota; kingdom Metazoa; phylum Arthropoda; class Insecta; order Coleoptera; family Nitidulidae; genus Aethina; species Aethina tumida. Next base: position 5,578,346 of record NC_065441.1, read on the forward strand.
TCTTCTTCTAAAAAGTCCTTTCTTGAAGAGACAATAGTACAAATTATTGGATATCAGATAAAGTTTTATTATAAAAACTGAATTTTATTACCAATATTAATTTTCTTAGTTTCAGCAGTTTAAATGAGTAACATTATACAACAATTATTCAGGAATTTGAAATTTAAGAAGACAATTTATTTAATATTTAGAATTAGTAGTACCAAATATTGAAAAAGATACAATATTTAGAGTTGATAGTATACAAAATATTGAAAGAGATACGAAAGGTTAAAGTAGAAAGCTTAAAATCATTTAAACTGGTGTTTTTCCAATTGTTAAAGATAACAACATTTTTCAATAATTATTTAGGAATTTGAAATTTAAGAAGATAATATATTTAATATTTAAAGTTGGTAGTACAAAATATTGAAAAAGATACGAAGGGTTGAAGTAGAAAGCTTAAAATCTAGAGATATTTATTTCTAAACTGGTGTTTCTTTTAATTGTTAAAACAAGGAATATTTTCAATAATCAGTTAGGAACAAATTTAAGAAGACAATTCATTTGATTTTTAGAGTTGGTGGTTAGTTCGCTTTTTCATTCTTTAAATTGTTCTCTTCCATTTCTCTTCAACAAATATTGTTGTATTTCTTTTCCTAATTTGTTTGACAGTTGAATATTTGTTTAGTTGTTGTACCTTTTTCTATTTAACAAATAATTTTCTCTTTGCTTTTGCTTTTATATTACATTTAGGTCTTTCTTCATTCTTCTTATTGATAATATTTTCTTGAAGGAGAAAATGATTTTCTTTCATATTCTGCTATAAACTCCGTTCATGACGATACAATAGTACAAATTATTGGATATCGGATAAACTTTTATTATAAAAAATTGAATTTTATTACTAAGATTGTTTTTCTTAGTTTCAGCAGTTTAGATGAGTAACATTATACAACAATTATTCAGGAATTTGAAATTTAAGATGACAATTTATTTATTATTTAGAATTAGTCGTACCAACTATTGGAAAAGATACAAGGGTTAAAGTAGGAAGCTTAAAATTAGGAGATATTTGTTTTTAAACTGGCGTTTCTTTCAATAGCTAAAAACAAGCAACATATTTCAATAATTATTTATATTGAGGCTGATTTTTCAGTTTAAAATTGTTTTTTCTTCCTCTTTCCTCATTCAAATATCGTCATCTTCCAACTACTAAATTATCTAATAACTGCTGATAACATTTTGATGAGATCTTTTACATCTGTTTTATTATTAATTATTTTCTTCTTCTACTATAAACTCTTTAAAGCTTCAATTGTGAATTTGTCTGCTTACAATATTTTGACTACTTGCTTATTTGTCTGGGTTATGCCTTTTTTTATTTATTTATCCAGTTTCTTTTTTATTTTTATGATAAATCTTATCATTTTTATGAAATTTGTCGCAAGAAAAAATATTTTCTTCATCTTTGCTCTGATCCTTTTATTTACTTATTCCACGTTCTTTCTTCTTTATAAAAAATTTTTGGAGGAGAAAATTATTGTTTTTCATTTTTAGCTCTAAATTTTGATACTCCTTTCTTTTCTTTTTTTTTTCACTTTCTCTTTCTAATATGTCATCTTTTAAATGCTAATTTTTGTACAGTACATCTTTACAAGATTCTGATGGACATTTATCTATTCAAGTGCAAGGATACCTTGTTGGAAACAATTATTTTCTTCAATATTCTTCATTAAATTGTAATTCGTCTTCCTATTTTTTCAAACTTCGAATTGTTCTCTCCCTTGTTCTTCTTTAAAATACTTTCATATTTCAGTTGTTACTTAATATAAAAACTCTATTCAATTTTTTATAAATCAGTACAAAGTACAACAACCAAATTTACACGAACCATTCAGGCAAGTTCAAAGACTCCAACATTGCCGTTTCCATTGTTAAAAAAGCCTTGCTTTGATGAAATAACACACGAACATCTAAATAAGTCATTTTGTTATCGCGTGATCAATAAAACATACACAATTTAAATCGAGTTTGTCCTTGTAAAGCCATGTCAACAATCCTCGCAATTTGGCTTCCTCAAATCTAATTACACATAATGGAACGTCATGATTCCAAGTTGTTGTGTAACCGCAACAAAAAAAAAAAAAGATATGTCCTCAAATTGACCGCCATGCGAAAATAAAACCCGACACCGAAAACGAAATCATCAAAGATTCGGAACATTCCTTCACCTTAAATTCGTGGCTTTATTGTAGATCACACGGCAATATAAAAAAGACGATATTTCCGGCGGTTTTGAACAGATCAGGTGGATGTGACACCTTGTGGGCCACGCCCACGAAATATTTGTCGGCGTTTCGAAAAAGGGTTTATTTACTGTTTACATTATCGCCTTTTATTATTCAATGGGGTGCAGCAACCGAGGGGAATTCCGAAGTAGCTTACGGCGAGATTAACGTGTATGCTTCTGATGTGTGAACGCGCATAAAAGAAATTCCTTCTAAACTCGACAATCTGAATTTAAATGATTTACTTTAGAGGAAATTTTATACGTATACGTATTCGAATTTATTGAAGCTACTTTGTGCATTGTTAAGTTCATTGTAAACGAGATGGAATTATTATCTGCGTCTGGCACACTTTCGTGTCATACAATTATGGCTGTTTATTTGCCGCAAAAAAGGTAATTGCAGTTATTAGTGTATTTTTCCTTTTTACCAGTTAGTAATTGAGACCGGAAGACATTTATTTTTTATAATGCATATTAAGGAAGACATCAAAGTTTTCATTATATTTGCTGTCATACAAACATTTGTATCAGTTTACTTCTATAAAATAAAAAAGAAAACATTTTAATAGATTTTCTTTCAACAGGTTTACCAGTCTCCCAGTTAAAATCATTGCAAATCCTGTTTCTGTGTTTACAATGAGAGGCAATTAAAGACCTTCAGCAAATAATAACGCTTAATGAAGCGTACAACCGAAATTCCATATTTCGACAATGTTACAATCTCCCCAAATTAAATATTATCCGTACCAGCGACGAATCATGTCGTTTTAATTGGCCCCGACGAAGTTTCCAGTGGTTGGAGTGTTCACGATCGGATTGTTTTCCCCCCTCGTTACCTTATTTCAGCGCGCACTTAAGAGTTTACTAATGCGACATTTAATTAAATACTTACGACTGCTCCAGCTCGAACAATGTTCAGAATTCACCCTTCATTATTTCGCATTTATTGACTCATTGTCCGTATCATGGGAGACGGAATGATCGGGTTTTTCATGTTGGTTTGCGGCTTTAATCATGCTCCCGGTTGTTTCATAAAAGGAATCGTAAAATGGGACACGGGTTTATTATTAATTGAGGCCTTTATTGGCCGTAAACACGGAATAATTTAGCATAACTCCTTAAATCACCTTTATTATGTTAATACATCCAGTGCTCAAACGAAGGACTGGCAGTTTCATGAAACGTATAATTCAAACATTAAACTATGCTTACGGTTTCATCAACAACAGATTTCGTGATTAAAAATCATGAATCACGATTTAATATTAGCTTGTTCAATTTATCTCTAACTCATTGGGCTACGGTCAAACTTCCCCAAGTGGGAGTAATTGTTGGAAAGTTGTTGGCTCTTCCCGAAAAACATCCTCCCATTGGCGAGCTTCGTTCCGGCAAAATTATGTTCGCACAAGTTTAATGCACTAACTATTAATTGTGCCCTCTAACAATAAATCGTTGAAAAAAGTTTCGTGAAAGGAAAACGGAAATGCGACCGTGAAAGAAAGTGAATTTTATTATTTAATGAGCGACGTTGGCAGTAAAGCTCATTAAGTACTTCCAGAGTATAAAATGGGGTTTTTAATGAAATTAACTATTATGCATAATGGGATTAATTAAGATGCGATGAGAACTTATTTCTGTACCAAGTCACTATTGTTAAATAAAAGTGTGTGTAATCTTGGAATTTAGCTAAAAAATTCTATTACGCTAATTTTTATTTGAGAAAATTATGATGATATGATGATTGTCTTAGTCAGATTTCATAATCATTATACATACTCAATAAATCAATAAAATGAGGATCTAAATTAAGAATATTTATTAAGGATTCCTAAAACAATTGTATATTCAACAAATCAACAAAATGAGGCTCTAAATTGAGAATATACTTTATATCCATTATATGTTAATAACTTAAGGATTTAAAGTCAGTATATTTTTTGTGGATATCATTGTAATTATCATATTTTATAAGACAATTATATACTCAACAAATCAATAAAATAAGGGAAGAGAGAATATTTATTGAGGATAAAATGACATTTTACAAGGCAATCATTATATCCTTTATATATCAATAAATTGAGGCTTCAAATCCACAATATTTTTTGTGGATATGATTACTTTATCACATATCTTAAAACAATCATTACTTTCTTCACATGTGAATAAATTGAGATTTCATATTCATGTAATGTTTTGTGGACATAATTGTCTGTATCATGCTTCATAAGACAGTCATTTTATCTTCAACAAATCAATATATTGAGGTTTTAAAATTCAGAATTTTAATTGAGGATATAAAAATAATGAGACGTAAATAAGACATTATATCCCCAACAAGTACATAATTGGAATAATTATAAAATTTAATAAGTAATTAAATTTAGACTGGCGAATAATGTATTTTATAAAAGCATTAAATAACATCATTAAATTAATTTCACAAACAACCGGCGTCACTAATTACTACAAATCATCCTCGCTCACTTTCCAAATAAACTCGCCTCGTGTCCTTAATTCGTCGTGATTTTTGCGCCGCCAACAACTCACTTAAACACACGCACCGGGGAGCGGTAACACTAGGTGAAAGTTCGACTCGAAGGGGTAATCCGGCCGTCTGATTAATGGGCGTGAGTCGGAGTCGGAGGAACCAGACTTTTGAAACGTTTTCTTTATTGCCACCCGAAATCGGTCTTGTTTCGCGCACTTTACCGCTTTATTATCGCCGGGCCGGAGGGTGGCGGCGAATCGCGCCCCCGGGACCCGCACCTAATGGCGGTTTTATGTCGCGATTTCAATGTGCCGCGCTAAAGGGCGCGAATAAGGCGATCGACGCTTACGGTGAACTGCTCATTCAATACGAGTCTTTTTTCCCTTTTTTTTTAATTAACGGTACAAAATTTTTAAATTGGTAACACGACGATAAGTAGCTTTCAGAAATCTTTAACATCAGAACTGGACGACATAATTGGCTGCAGTTCGCGAAGCTTGAAATTCAATTCCTTATTAACTGTTTTCTTTCGTTGCACATTCTTCTAGTTTCCAACTAGTTCGGGTGATGTTAATTATGTCGGTAAAAAGTGCGATGGAAGGAAATCTAATGGACAGCACGCTTATGTAATGTTCATGAATATTTATGAAAAAATGTTATGTGGCTACTTGCACTAAGTGGGCATATTAATTGAACCACTCATTGGAAAAAAGTACAAGAAAAACAAACATAAATTTAGGCTTTTTGCGTTCTATGTAATTTAAAAGGCTTTAAGGAGTTTTTTGTTTAAGTAACTTTTCGTTTCGTGTAGAGGGTCATTAAATGACATCATTTCTTCGCTGCTTTGATAAGTAACCAGTTTATAAAACTTTGTCAAAACAAATCCATAAATTATTTGTTTAAATACAGAATCCTGGTTAGAGATTTAATGATTATCTTAGAGAATATGAATAAGATATGATTATCTTTTTTATTCAAGATAATCATTATAACATCAACAAATATCCTAAACATACTGTTGTAAAATTGAATCTTCAATTTGTTGGTATGTTGAGAATATAATGATTGTCTTATGAAATTTTATAAAGACAATCATTATTTCCTCAAGTAATGGTCTATATTTAGAACCTTAGTGAATTGATTTGTTGAGTATATAATAAGTGTTTCATGAAATGTGATAAAAACAATCATTTTCACAAATACTATTGTGAAATTGAATCTTCAATTTATTGGTATGTTGAGGATATAATGATTATTCTTATGGAATGTGTGATAAAGACAATCATTATTCCATATTCTGAATTTATTGATTTGTTGAGTGTTTAATGATTATTTCATTACGTGATAAAAACAATAATATTCACAAATACTGTTTTTAAATTAAAACATCAATTTTTTTGTATGTTAATGATATAATGGTTGTTCTATGAGATGTGACAATAGCAATCATTATGTCCTCAGAAAAATATTATTAATTAACTTCATTTTATGATTTGTTAAGGACATAATAAGTGTTTTATGATGTGCTAAATAGACGATCATTGTTTCTACAATAAACTAAGGTTTTAAATTAATATATTATACGATCATTGTATGACATCAATTTAGTAAGTAACCAGCTTATAAAAACTTTTTGAAAACACACCCATAAACTGATTTTTTACCTTCAATGTCCTGGTTAAGGATTTAATGTTTATATTATAAATAAGATACATTAACTTTTTCATGCATATAAGTTATTATTATATACTCAATAAATATTCTAAACTAGAGGTCATTTTATTGATCTCTTGTGTAGATATACAAATATTTAAATGTGATAATTCTATAAAAAGTGTTTTGTAACGTGAAATATAGACAATCATTGCTTCCTCAATAAACTGAGGTTTTAAATTATTATACTGTAATTATTGTAAATTAAACTTATATCACATATTTTCTTTGTTAAAAAATAATTATTGGAAAAGTTCAAACTGAATCATAATTGTTGGAATTGTTTCAACTTGATTTATTTAAAATAAAGTTGAAACAAAAATAAAAATTATTTAATTAACTTTACTAAAAATAAATTTGGAGACAAATAAAATATTTGAAATTGGACAATAAAATTTGTATTTCAATTACACATTTTATTAGTTCTCAAAAGTGCACAATAAAATGTGGTATTTTTATTTTTAATTTAAATTATATTTGTTAAATTGTATAGATTAAAAATAAAAATTAAATGTGTAGTGCAAAATGTAACTGACACGGTAATCGTTATTTAATTAAAATGAAAATGCCTATTGTCTGTTGCCTATTTTAAAACAATAAATTAAATATATTTGTTAACTGTCAAGCAATGTAACATTTTAACACCACGAACAGCTAAAAACTACTTAAAAATATTAAATATACATAAATACGCAATATAAACATTTCAACAGAACATAAATATGTTATTTCACATAAACGTTAACAAATAATATAATATAAACAAAACGCATATTTTATACATTTTAAATTACGAGAAAGTTTTAAATGCCTTGAGAACAAATTTATTACCAACATTTGAGATTTTTGAATATCAGAAACTTGTTAAAGCGTTAAAATGTGTATTTAATTAAATAAATATATTTTATTCTTGTAGTCATGAATATTTTATTGCATAAATTTACCTGAAATTAATTTTAATGTTGTACAACTTTCAATAAAAGTTAATTATTAAATGTAATTATTTATTTAATTAACCATTATTTCAAATCGTTTGAAATATAAATTAATATTATTTTATAAATAAATTGTGAATTTTTTGCATTGGTAATTTGTTGTTAAACACCTACTCATTACCTTCTAAACTATTGTATTTGATTAACATATATGTTAAGAATTGAAATATGCGTATGGTCGATAAACAACAACGAGGTGTTAATTCCACAAATTCCTTTATGAACAAATAATAAAAAAAATAAACCAGAACGTATTCTAATAATAGAATTTTGTCGTAATGAAATTTTAATTAAAATTCGTAAATTACGTAACAATTTTGTGGGTGACTTTAGTTATTTTAACTCCAGATTAATCAGCAATTTGCCTGTGTATTAATTCATGTCACATTTTTAATTTGAAATATAGGAAAGATAATTAAGGCACTCATATTTTAAGTTTAATTAAATTTTCTCCTGACCTGTTGTCGCAGCCATTAATCAATCAATTCATAAATTCAAAATGAAATCGCCTTTAGTTACGCAGTTTTGTTACATAACCTAATCAAAAATTCACAATCAAATATTAATTAATAATAAATCAAATATGGATTAGATTATTTGATGTTATAAATTAGTTATCGATTTTGTATGCAATATTTGTCGTACATGTGCACGAACGAGATGAAAAATTTCGATATTACAGTACATGTAAATCCACTTGATATAAAAGTAAAATAAGCGACGGAAGATAAAACGTTTTATCGTCGCATTTTTATTTCATATTCAATATTGAATCACATTTGTGCATTACGAATTTTACAATTGGTTTAAATGTATTTTTGCATGTTTCACATTCTGTGCAAATTTTATTGATGGGCACGTTTCGAATTGTTTATTAAAAAGACACTAAATTAATTTAATTTATTTATGTAATCTGTATAGACAGCAATAAATTCAATTAAATTCGATGTTCTTTTACTTATTTTAAGGGAATTTGGGTGTGCTGAGCATTTTTTTTTAATTACGCCATTCACCGACATAACGACAAATTTGTGTTTTTCAGATTGCCATTCTACTTAAAGTGGAGTTCAGAATTGACGAGAAGTCCAGTTGAGATTAATAATATTTCGTTAGAAAGGGAATTAAATTATGCGGCCAACGATGCATAATTCGTGTCAGTCGGAGGAAAAATAGCTGAGTTAGAGAAGTAGAATGTTCAAATTTCTTGAAATTGTTGGATATTTTATCTATGATTTATCCAATTACATATATTAGATCAAGATTGAAAAAAAAAATAGTATGAAGAAGAGAAAAATATACCCATTTATTTATCCTTAAATTTCCATTTGAACTGTCTTTTTTAGGGTTTTTATCACTCAGATATTCTGATGTAACAAACCAGATATATACTTTCTGTCATATGATTGTTGAACCTTTCGCCTTGTTCATCTCTTTAACCTTCTAGGTGATTGAGGAGATACTGAATCTTAATTTTTTTCTTCTGTCAAAATGTTTTCAGGCTTTATTAAATCTTGGTAAAGTAGTGCTTAAAATGTTTGTAACTGAATAAACTATAGATAAAAAATATAAAATGTGAGATATTGGAATTATTTGTTGTTGAAAAAATTACTCAAATGGCGAAGGTGGCAGAAAAATTGCATGAAATTTGAAATATTATTATGATATATATATTTAAATAATTGAACTATACATTGTCCCAAAAATTTGTTACCGGGTTCCTAGATTACTCCTATTAGTAAACTATTGTGTTAAATATATTTTTGAAGACAGTTGAGCCTCACATATTTTAATTAATTTGTTTTTTAGGAATAAAATATGTAAATATACTTCTACAACTGAAAATGTAAAAAAAAAAATATCGAAATTTATGTTTTATATTTATAAATCAAATTTTGTTAGGATAGTGCTTAAAATGTTTGTAATTGAATAAACTACAGAAGTAAAATATGAAGTTTTATTGGAACATTGGTCCTTAGTGAACTATTGTGTTAAATATAATCTTGAAGACCATTGTTGTAAATCTTTTTTAACTGAACTTTTTGATTATATCTGAAATTTGTTTTTCAGGAAGAAGATACCACATATACAACTGAAATTATAGGAAACTTCGATTAGACCTTTTTTATGTATTTATACAGTTTATATGATTAAAAAAATATTGAAACTTAACAATAAATTTATACACCAACTTTTTCCTTCTGTTAGAACATTTTAGGTGTTATCAAATCTTAAAATGTTTGTAATTGAATAAAAGTGTAAAACTTGGGTCATCAGAATTATTTGTTGTGGTTTGGACTTTCATCAACAGTAACTGAGATATTTTGCCTCCGATAGAAATTTACAATTATCTATATATACGACTCTAATAAAAGAAATAAAAAATGTTCAACTCAACGGAAATACCCTAAAAAGTGTAAGAGAAAATTTGTACATTCCAAAAGTAAAATTTATAAACCAGTATTATTATGGACCATGTGGTGCATTACTCATATTATTGTAATTGTGAAAGTGGTACAAATAGCACATTTTTGAATTTAAAATATATTTTCATTATTTTGTAATCAATTTATTCTTAAGTTAGACATTAAGTCAAAAAATACAAGCACTTATATGCCAGACCAGCCAAACGTATAAATAAATAATTCATGTCCGTGTGTCATACGATAAATTTACTACCGGTATAAATTTCGTAAAACAAAAATCGCCGTTTCGGTCACATAAATTGAACGAAACTAGGCTATGCTCAAACGAGAATGAGTCTATTTTCCATTGTGCGGCGATTGTAGGTGTTGAACTCGGAGGAATAGAAAGTAGTAACTGTACTTGATTTAAGCGTCTTAAATATCTCGGGTTCGTTACGATATGACTTTCTTTCATATTTCATTTTCGGTCCGAACTATTGTGCATATTTTTCGCGGTTTGTCGCTTCGCCAGGCCGCGTCGGAGTCGAAAAATAAAGGGACACTTTTACGTCGGAGACATTTAATGGCTCCCCCACCGTGTGTATCAATGGCCGCGTAATCGAATGTCCTCATTTTCTTGTAACAAACGAGACAGATCAATACCGACTGTTATGTTTTTAATTCGTTAAGGCAGTTTTCTTTCGTCGAGGCACCGCGGTGGAAGTTATTTTCTTAATTAAATTCCACCATTGTCGATTATTAATCCAGAAGGCGGATGCGATAATTTTTGGTTGCGGACCTTGGACAATTATAATCGTAATTAACAAGACCTAATAATCCAAACTGGTTTTAATGATGATGTTCTAATTGGCCCCAGTAAAAAAAATCAATTAACCTAACCCATCGTGCCAAAAATGACAGAAAATCCCCAGACTTGCTTAACAATGTAGTCGTGAAATTTTAAAAGTATTTTATTTTTTTCTCAACTTACGAAACATTTAATAATAGCCGTCTGGCTCGGTGACTTTACAAAAACCGAATTAATCCCGCCTTATTAGGCTGCTAATTTCAATTTCAAATCACGACACGGACGTGTAGGAAACTGGAACGGCCCGAAATGATTTGCAATTAATCTCGACCGAAGGCCTTTATTACGACTCGTAGTGTACCGAATAAATTACGGTAAAAGTTCACTTTCTTACATAAATAAACTGTCGAAAAACTATACCGTCGAAAAAAATAATTAGCTTTGATGCAGCACAGCGAATATCAATTTCGTTTTTGATGCTGATATGAATTTTCTGACGCTTTAATCCGTAATTTGTTCAACGGAGCAAAACTTCTGCACCATATTCATAAGCCTTTTCGAGTGGATATTATCTAGAAATTGCATTATTTTACGCTCCCTTTTTGTTCAGATAGTTCACGTAGCAAATGTACTGGATGTACTCTTACATGTTGAAGCTCATTTAATTTCATTGAAGAATAGCTCAAAAGATATCTAAAGACCTCATCAATGTCATAGAACAGTTTCTTTCATAATCAAACCTGCGTCAAGCACATTTTGTATGGTAAAGGGTGAGAAAAATTAATTAAGAAAAAAAAATAGAAATAACCATTAAATTTTATTTCTTACATTTGTAAACCGTATGTTTTTTTGTTTTTATCAAAAAACTTGTAAGTGCCATAATACCATATTATTATTATAATAATGTTTAAAGTTCTGTCAACTGCCATAATTACCTAAACTTTTGTAAAAGTTATACCAATTTTAATGGACAGATTATAATGAAGACCATAAGACAATTTTGATCAAAATCATCAGTTTTAGTTCAATTGTAATTATAAATTAGTTTAACTAAAAAAATGAGGGTTTTAACTTCCTTTACCATATATTTACTAAACTTGATTTTAGCTATAATGGATAAATTAGAACATAGAGAATTTCTTACCAAATATTTATCAGATACACCAATTTAATTCTATTATAATTATTCTAAAATTAGTTATTTTAAATTAGTTGTTTAAACCTCTTTCTTATTTTTCCTTTACAATAAATTAGAATATAGAGAATTGAGACAGTTTATTATCAAATATTTATCATCACTCCATTTTATTTCTATTGGAATTACACTAAAATTAGTTAGTTTAACTGAAAAAATAAGTGTTTCAACTTCTATATTATATTTTTCTCTTGTGCCGTAACGGATAAATTAGACTATAGTGAATTGAGACAGTTTTTTACCAAATATTAATCAGATACTTCAATGTATTTCTATTGGAATTATACTAAAATTAGTTTAACTGAAAAAAATGAGTGTTTGTACGTGTTTCAACTTCTTTATTATATTTTCTTTACCATATATTATCTCCACTTCTCTAAAAACTTGTACTGATTTTGCCATAATGGATAAATTATAATATAGAGAATTGAGACTGTTTATTACCAAATATTAATCAGAGAGTCCTTTTTATTTCTGTTATAATTACATTATAATTAATTAGTTTAACTGAAAAAATGAATGTTTCTATGTGTTTCAAAGTCTCTATTATATTTCCATTATTAAATAAACCTCGGAATATAATGTCAAAAATGTTTGAAATATTGGATAGTGACTTACAGCATTTGTTCTCACAATTAGTTTAATTCTTAGTGTCAACAAGACGCCCAAATTCAATTTTGTCTGTTACACTATGTTCACTAATGACACCACTCAGTTATACAATTATAGAGATATTTTAACAAGCACTAAACTGATTATGAGAACTAATGAGTTAAATCACTAGCTAATATTTTAAGATATTTTTGACATTTTATCCAACGGTTTCCTTGATTAAGAAGTAAATTCATTAAAAGAAAAGAACTCGATTTTTATTTGTACCACATACTTATATAAATAAAAGTATTTTTATATTAAATTGGATGTCCATCCATTTTTTGACATGCATGGAGTTTTTTGTTACTCAATTTTTGAGCTATTATTCATCAAAATCGGATTATAAATAAAAAAGTTACGGGGGTGTTTCCAACTTAAGTTAATACGTTTAAATTCGGACAACATTCCTAAAGTTTTATGACCATAAAAGTTTTACTGGTCCCATTATTATTACGTCACCAAGTATTAAATTAATTAAACAATTGTGTTGTGGGCGATCTTTAATCGTTTTTGCCTTAGCACTCCCAATGACGCAACAATGCAATCAGTCCTCAAAACTGAAATAAATCGATCACACTTCGATTCCCGTAAATGTTTACTGACACAAGTAGGAACCGAATTACTGGCTCTATTGTTTACTACATACTCATTACGTGACCGTATTATTAATCGACACAATTCCAATTATGTCCGACTGCATAAACACATGTTTGTAAATGTCGAGGCCTGTTAAAAAATTAGAGAAATGGGACGAGAAATAGCAATAACTCGTACGGGTTCGGAGGGGGATTCCCCCGAGGTGTGCGAATTTGCGTTCGATAATTCTAGCCGAACTAATTAATTAAATAAGTAATGGAACGACTAAATGCGTAGGAACACCTGCGGTCCATAATTTACTACCGTATTGTTCTGCCATAATGACATGCTACAGGTTGACGATGTTACCATAATAGTATGGTGTTTTTTTTTTCATCGATAATTTGTCACATGTCGACGACTCTGTACTTATACACTCGTTTTACTATTATGATCAAGTTGAGACATCGGTGTTTTTTTGTTAGTAATTTGTCACAGGTGGACTTGTCCAAATATGATAGTTTTATCATTAAAGTCAAGTTAGGAAAGGCACCAGTTTTTTTGAAATTAGTCACATCTACTTTTGATAAATCTTGTGCTAATTTTGCCTTTATGATTAGATTACAATGATGAAAATAAAAGCATATTTTTATAAAAAAAGATAATATTAAATAAGAATTAAGCAATTTTTTATAAAAATATATTCTATCCAATTTCACCAATCCAATTTTCAGTTAGTTAGTTTGACTTAAAAATGTGAGTTGTCACTTATTTTGTAAAAACTTCTGTTTTATTTGCTATAATAGACGGATTAGGGTATAGAGAATTAATACAGTTCTTCATCAAATATTTATCAGTTACTCAAATTTATTTCTATTCCAATTTAACTAAAATTGGTTAGTTTAACAGCAAAGTGGGTGTTGTTACGTGTTTCACCTTCTCTATTTTGTTTTCTTTGGCGTATATTATCACCGCTTCTGTAAAAACTTCAGCTACTTCAATTTATTTATTTTGCAATTTCATTGGAATTGATTAGTTTAACGAAACAATGAGTGTTGCTACTTGTTTCATATTCATTAAAAATGTGTAGGCTTCCATGTTAATTCATCTGGCATTTTATTTCCAAATAAATTAACTTTTAAGTAAGAAAAATGAGTGTTACTACTTCTCTATTATGTTTATGTTGACATTAAATTAAAGTCAAATGAAAGGCGACCATTTGTGTATTGACCAATATTCCAATTATCGCCATTAAAACTAATAAATAGACACTTCATCCGACCCTTCTCAATTAATTTGACGTCTAACACGCATAACTCAATTTACCTCCTTCAAATTAACCCAATCGACTCATGGAAACCTTTCGCAACGAACCATAAAAGTTCCACTGCCACGCAATCAAAATTAGCGAAACATCTACAACACCATTCATAACGAAGACATTTGCATGATCGTTCAATCGCATTCTAAAGCCCAGACACAATGCGAAAATCAATCGAAGAAGCCCAACGAAGCAGACAGACTCGTTTCGAATTCCCCTTGACAACAGTATTGTGCGGACTCGTGCATTCTTCAGTTTCTTCACATTCCGACGCATTACGTGAAAATCGCCGTTTATATGCAGCATTATAATTCTGACTCATGCATTGTCGACTCGCCGTCTTACAGTAGGTGTTTTTAATAACTTCCGCGCTATTATTTCCTTTGTAAATCTCGTTGCACAATGGGTCCGATAGATGTGAACGATCTCCGCGAGTCGGATGAATGGAACGTACCGCGAGAAAGCACCGATTTATGCAATCGTTTCTCACATAAATAATTAGCGGGAGATGAGGTTACCGTTTCCGCTTGTGAAACTGGTCGTTATCAAATTTTGACTTGTCACGAATTAAATGGATCCAATCGTGTTAATTACGTTATTAGAGTCGGGTTGCTGGATTGGTGAATGCGTTTTGTGGCGTTGAGAGTCGGACGATGTCTTGTGGTTATGGGAGATGTCAATTCGGATTTGGTAACTCCACCGGAATTTGATTGATCACTTCGTCGATGATGGGAAATTGAACCTTGAAATCTTATTTGTTCGTTGATCCATCTTACCTGCAACAAAATAATTCAGTTACAACACTGTTGCTAAGTTTTTTCATAAACAAAAAAATCTTTATAACCCATAATTAAAACTTGAAGGCTCCTTTGGAACAACTAAAGCGTCCGCAAACTAATGGTTATCTTTGTGGACAAAGCGGCGAAATTCTATTGAGCATGTTAGTAAAGAAGAACGTTTTAATCAGCGATGTATTAATTATTCTTGTTTGAATAACTCGCAGGTACCAATTACTATCGGCGGTTAATTGATTTAATTAAGGCATTCTTGGATCGAGTCTTTGTTGCTAAATAAAAGCAATTACACGAGCCGATCGGTTACTTTCAATGACGGGACCGTCCACGACATGGACGAGTTGCTTGGTTATCAATCTGCGCTTTTGTAACGCGCCTTTATCTTTATCGATCTTTTTCTATTTAATGCACCGTAAACATCAAGGTTACAGACATAAAAGTTTTAATTCAATAATTACAGAAATTACATGTCAGACAGGAATTTAAGCGGCAAGTGTAGCTTTGGGCCATCAACGTATGTTGTTTGGGATTTATGGCTGTGCGGCTTTATAAACTGATTCGCAGATCTTGTTTTCTGTTATGTATTCACGGAATTTACTGTGAATTTTTGTTATTTCGCGTTATAAAGATGACACCACATTTTTATATATCAAATATATTTATCCCACTTTCTTTGGTGAAAATCAGATGTTATTGATAAGAACTATAATATTAACACAAATAAATTTATTTTATTTTTAATTATCATTCTAATTTTGAATGTATATTAAATAATGAATTTGAATTGGAGCATTTAGATTATCTGAGTTATTATTCGAATTTTTATTTAATTTATTCAAAATATTTAGAACATTCAGAATATTTAGAATATTCAAAATATGCAGAATATTCAGAATATTTAGAATATTTAGAACATTCAGAATATTTAGAATATTCAGAATATTTAGAACATTTAGAATATTTAGAACATTCAGAATATTTAGAACGTTCAAAATATTTAGAATCTTCAGAATATTTAGAACATTCAAAATATTTAGAATATTCAGAATATTTAGAATATTGAGTATATTTAGAATATTTAGAATATTTAGAATATTTAGAATGTTTATTTAGAATATTTAGAATATTTAGAATATTTAGAATATTTAGAATATTTAGAATATTTAGAATATTTAGAATATTTAGAATATTTAGAATACTTAGAATACTTAGAATATTTAGAATATTTAGAATATTTAGAATATTTAGAATATTTAGAATATTTAGAATATTTAGAATATTTAGAATATTTAGAATATTTAGAATATTTAGAATATTTAGAATATTTAGAATATTTAGAATATTTAGAATATTTAGAATATTTAGAATATTTAGAATATTTAGAATATTTAGAATATTTAGAATATTTAGAATATTTAGAATATTTAGAATATTTAGAATATTTGGAATATTTAGAATATTTAGAATATTTAGAATATTTAGAATATTTAGAATATTTAGAATATTTAGAATATTTAGAATATTTAGAATATTTAGAATATTTAGAATATTTAGAATATTTAGAATATTTAGAATATTTAGAATATTTAGAATATTTAGAATATTTAGAATATTTAGAATATTTAGAATATTTAGAATATTTAGAATATTTAGAATATTTAGAATATTTAGAATATTTAGAATATTTAGAATATTTAGAATATTTAGAATATTTAGAATATTTAGAATATTTAGAATATTTAGAATATTTAGAATATTTAGAATATTTAGAATATTTAGAATATTTAGAATATTTAGAATATTTAGAATATTTAGAATATTTAGAATATTTAGAATATTTAGAATATTTAGAACATTCAAAATATTTAGAATATTCAGAATATTTAGAATATTCAGAATATTTTGACTATTTTTAATATTGTTAATATTCTTAATATTCTTAATATTCTTAATATTCTTATTATACTTAATATCCTTAATATTCTTAATATTCTTAATATTCTTAATATTTTTAATATTCTTAATATTCTTAATATTCTTAATATTCTTAATATTCTTAATATTCTTAATATTCTTAATATTCTTAATATTCTTAATATTCTTAATATTCTTAATATTCTTAATATTCTTAACACACTATAAGCGGGCAGCAAAATAGTCCAAACTAAGTTGTTGAATTATAACAAAAAATAAGAGATAATTCTTTCAGTTCCGTATGTCAACCAATAGAGTAAAATTATCTCACCCCGCTTTTAAAGTAAGTACATTCAAAAAGGTAAAAATTACCCGACCAGCTAACAATCAACAGTTCTCGTGACGGGTATTTTTACCCGACCCGTTTATAGTGTGTTAATATTTTTAATATTTTTGATATTTTTAATATTCTTAATATTTTTAATATTTTGAATAATTTTTAACATTTTGAATATTTTTTAACATTTTGAATAATTTTTTAATATTTTGAATATTCTTTAATATTTTGAATATTTTTTAATAATTTTAATATTTTGAATATTTTTTAATACTTTTAATAGTTTGAATATTTTGAATATTTTGAATATTTTGAATATTTTGAATATTTTGAGTATTTTGAATATTTTGAATATTTTGAATATTTTGAAAATTTTGAATATTTTGAATATTTTGAATATTTTGAATATTTTGAATATTTTGAATATTTTGAATATTTTGAATATTTTGAATATTTTGAATATTGTTTTGAATTATTTTGAGTTATTTTGAATTACTTGAATTATTTTAATTTATTTACTAAATAAACATTTTACACAATCACATAAATTACAATTACAAAAAAATTTAATGTTTAGCAACGAAACCTTTTGCACAAATAGTTACTAGTACACATTCTAATAAACCAAGAATTTTGTATACAATTCATGTCTCCATTTTGGTGTAATCTTCAACAAAACAAAAGCTATTGCCACAATGCTGATATAAGAGAACTACTAAACAGCCCAGATTAGAATCACTGTAACACAATTAGATATATTGCAACTGAGGCGTTAATATTGTGTGCTAATGAACTAAAATATTAGGAAATCATTATATTGCACGAAAATTTTAATTAAACGAGACTAATGAGACAGAAAAACCCGTTGGAAATTTGAGAAGGAAACAATATTTTTAGCTTGATTTTGTTTTGATGTAATGAGTGAAAGCATACAGGAAATGTCAGTTGGTTTGTAGAAAGAGGAATTACTAAATTTTAGTGTAACTGTGTCAATGTTAAATGGATTTTTAATGCATACAGTGCAGATTTTGTATTTCCGTTTTACACTTTCATTTTTTTCCAGTATCGTTTATTAAATATTATACTATTAAGATATAAAATACTTTTTATTTACAGATAATCACCCGTTCAATTTCCATTTTTTTTTTTTTGTTTAAAGCTCTGAGTAAACATTTTTGACGACCATCTAGCATTTCAACATAAAGGTTCTTTTGTCATTTATTGCAGCAAACATTATAGTAAACAAATAATAAACACGAAATCATAACATAAACATCAGGAAGGAAACGGAGTTACCCAAACAGAACTGAGTTCGTATTTCTCATGTTCATTGTTCGTTCCATTGGCGAGAGAGCAAGGCGCAAAAAGCGAAACGCAGCAAACAAAAGCGCATGATAACTGTTACGGCCGCAGAATATTAACTTACCACCTTGACTATGGACTTTTTTAAATATCAAATATCGAAATCCCACGGTGTAACGTGCACACGTGTATCCGCACACCGAATCGAAATGGAAACGGCATGCACACGGCTAATTGTAATTCGAAGCGGGCGTCCGATTCGACGAATTGAATTTTAAAGGCGTATATTTTTCTTATTTTCGTACGCGGCCCGGCGAGGGTCGTTGTCGCGTTTTCGATTTTCGTTTGGCACTGAAACGTCGCGGTTCGCGTAATGGATTTATGCTGAGGATTAGTTTTTAGCACCGCAATGGTTTCTTGCGACGACTAATAAACATGTGCCCGGTTTGCGCACAGATGTGTTGGCTTGTCTGAGTGATTTTTTTGTTTGCTCTGAAATGCGGGATTTGGTTAAAATTACAGAGGTTAAAATTGTTATAATTATTTTATATGAAATTATAAATATGTACTTTGGATATTTTAAAACTTAAACGTGAGTTATTATTTTGAATATTTCTTTTTAGAAATATTTTAAAATGTCAAAAATGTATAATAATTTCACAATTCAATAAATTAAAATTAATTAAAAAATAATACATAAAAATTTGAGAATTAAATAATACAAGACTTTAAAAATTTTAAGAATATAATTATTCAGTTTTCCAGAAATTCAATAATAGGATATATCTTAAATTTAAAAA
Source organism: Aethina tumida (assembly GCF_024364675.1). NCBI lineage: Eukaryota > Metazoa > Arthropoda > Insecta > Coleoptera > Nitidulidae > Aethina > Aethina tumida. The sequence goes on from NC_065441.1 coordinate 5,597,920, forward strand.
GTGAATCGCTCATTAATTCACAAACTTTAAAAATCAATTTAAAAAAATTCAGTAATTCAGAAAATCAACAATAGAATAAATTATAAATTCTATAAAAAATTATTTATAAAATTAAAAAAATTAATTAATAATTTAAAAAATAGAAAATTAAAAAAGGCAAAAATTCAATAACACAGAAATGTTATATTAAATTAGTATAAAAATTCAAAATTTCAAAATATTAAAATTTTAAAAATTCAAATATTCAATAAATCAGAAACTCAATAATAGAATAAACCATAAATTTAGTAAATTAATAATATATAGAATTAAATAATTAAAAAAAAATAAATTTAATATGTAAAATTTAAAAAAGGTAAACATTCAATAATTCAGAAATTTTAAAGACCAATGGTATAAAATTTGAAAATTAAATAATTTAAAAAGTAGATAATTTCAAAATTCATAAATTCAGTACTAAAAATTGGAATATTCAAAATAAAAATTAGAAAAATTCAGTAAATTAATGATAAAAAAGATCTAAAATTCTTTAATTTTATAATTTTAGAAAATTCTGAATTCTGGAATTTTAAAATTCAATTAATTAATCATCTAGAAATTCACGTTAAAAAATTTAATTAAAAATTTTTAAAATTTTAAGAATATAAATATTGAGTATTCCTGAAATTCAATAATTTTATATATATATATATATATATATATATATATATATATACAATATATATATATATATATATATATATACAATATATATATATATATATATATATATATATATATATATATATATATATACAATTTTAAAAAATTCAGTAATTCAAAAATTCAACAATAAAATAAATTATAAATTTTATAAAAAATTATTGTATAAAATTTAAAAGAATCAATTAATTAATAATTTAAAAAATAGAAAATTAAAGAATTCAAAGATTAAAGTCAAAAATTCAATAACACAAAAATATTATACTTAATTAGTATAAAAATCTAAAAATTACAGAATTAAATAATTCAAAATTTCAAAATTTCAAAATATTAAAATTTTAAAAATTCAAATATTCAAAGTAAAAATTTTCAAAGTTAAAATTACAAAAATTCTGTAAATTAATTATAAAAAAGATCTAAACTTCTAAAATTCTTTAATTTTATAATTCTAGAAAATTCTGGATTCTGAATAATATAAAATTATAAAAAGTATAAAAACTCAATTAATCATCTAGAAATTCATTTTAAAAAATTTAAATTCAATACACTGGATTATTAGGTTTTGTACAAATTTATTTAAAAATTATCAACCATCTTAATTAAGATTTGCTCAGTAAACTAACATGTTAATAAAACATATATTTTCTATTTAAATATTAAAATTTTAAAATACAGATACTATTAATCTTTTAGGTTTAAATAGATAATTTTAAAATTTAATGTTAATATTTTAAATTAAAACATTCACTACATACTTTGGACAGTTATATTACAATTTATTTTCAACGAACAACATAAAAAAATGTATAAAATAACTGCTTTTCATTGAAATTAATGTGCACCATTTACACTGCGTCAGTAAAACAACATTAAAATACGATTTTTAAAAGTTAATATGTATGCAGGGAAAAAATTCCATATATCAGGATAAAATTCTGTATTAAATGAACCTTTACTGTGATTTTATAATCCAGTTACATCCAATGAAATTTAACAAATATCAACAAGGGAATTTTAATGAAGAAAAATAACGTTTCAAACTCAAATGTAATTTAAAATTCATGTAGTCTCGTTATTCACAATAAGGCTTTTAAGACCAAGTATATACAATTTTGATTAATAAATTCCATTAACACAAACTCATTCGTAATGAAATTAGGAGAAATCTAATTGTAGGAAAATGAAAGTTGAAGCAATTTTGCACAAATTCTTATAAAAATGGCTGTTAATGAGTAAATTTAAATAAAATTAGCCGTGACGCCATGTGTTGGATTGGTTTTGTGAAACGGCGTAAAAACGATTGATTTTACGACGTCGTTTGTCGTTTATAATAGGAAACCTAATCTCATTTGTAAGTGAGATTAAAAACAAGGTCAGATTTGTCATTTCTGCATAATAACAACAAATTGAACAAACGATTTGCCATTTCCAAAATTGAAAGCGTCCGATAATTGAACTTTCAATACCAGATGTTGAAAAACCAATTAATGCAATAATTACGTGTAACACGAACAATTAGATTGAGTTAAGTATTTGTAGAAATCCAACAGTTACACAACTGTTGTAATGGTTGATTACAATTAAACAATTTTAATAAATCGTGGTCATTTGTTGCGGTTTATCATTTAAATTGGAAATTTAAAAATTCAAGGCGAACGATATTTTTCAATTTAATAAAGCTAATGCGACCGAAAAGGTTTTGTTATTCGTTGGAATTTAGGAAACACATGTTGCCTAACAACTGTTCCGATTCGGATACAATGGCCAAGTCAAAATCAAATGACTCAGATTTATTTATGTTTTATTAATATTCGAGCACGCACATTCGCTCCACGTTTGAACGTTACTGTATTGTTTTAATTATTAGGAATTTTTTATGACGTAATAATTTAGAAATTCAACAATTAATTAAATTAGAAACTTTAATCCAAAATGTGGAAAATTCAACAATTAAATAATTCAGAATTACTGAGTTCTAAAATTTAAAAATTTTGTTATCAAATATTAAAATTCTCTGTAGTTATAAAATTCAATTCAACTCAGAAAATCAAAAATTCGTTAAATAAATAAATACTATTTAATTAATTAATACATTTGTTAAATTTCTGAATTTTTGAATTTTGGGTTTCATGAATAAAACTCTGTAAAAAAATAAAAAATTCTAAAATTTAAAAATCCAAATTCCAATTGAAATATTCAAAAATTTAAAAATGCTAAAATTCTAAAATTCTAAAATTCTAAAATTCTAAAATTCTAAAATTCTAAAATTCTAAAATTCTAAAATTCTAAAATTCTAAAATTCTAAAATTCTAAAATTCTAAAATTCTAAAATTCTAAAATTCTAAAATTCTAAAATTCTAAAATTCTAAAATTCTAAAATTCTAAAATTCTAAAATTCTAAAATTCTAAAATTCTAAAATTCTAAAATTCTAAAATTCTAAAATTCTAAAATTCTAAAATTCTAAAATTCTAAAATTCTAAAATTCTAAAATTCTAAAATTCTAAAATTCTAAAATTCTAAAATTCTAAAATTCTAAAATTCTAAAATTCTAAAATTCTAAAATTCTAAAATTCTAAAATTCTAAAATTCTAAAATTCTAAAATTCTAAAATTCTAAAATTCTAAAATTCTAAAATTCTAAAATTCTAAAATTCTAAAATTCTAAAATTCTAAAATTCTAAAATTCTAAAATTCTAAAATTCTAAAATTCTAAAATTCTAAAATTCTAAAATTCTAAAATTCTAAAATTCTAAAATTCTAAAATTCTAAAATTCTAAAATTCTAAAATTCTAAAATTCTAAAATTCTAAAATTCTAAAATTCTAAAATTCTAAAATTCTAAAATTCTAAATTTCTAAATTTCTAAAATTCTAAAATCCTAAAAACCTAAATTCTAAAATGCTAAAATTCTTTAAATTCTTTAGATTCTTTAGATTCTTTAGATTCTTTAGATTCTTTAGATTCTTTAGATTCTTTAGATTCTTTAGATTCTTTAGATTCTTTAGATTCTTTAGATTCTTTAGATTCTTTAGATTCTTTAGATTCTTTAGATTCTTTAGATTCTTTAGATTCTTTAGATTCTTTAGATTCTTTAGATTCTTTAGATTCTTTAGATTCTTTAGATTCTTTAGATTCTTTAGATTCTTTAGATTCTTTAGATTCTTTAGATTCTTTAGATTCTTTAGATTCTTTAGATTCTTTAGATTCTTTAGATTCTTTAGATTCTTTAAATTTAAATTAAATTAAATTCTAATATTATAAAATTTTAAAATTCTGTAATTTTGAAATTTCTAATTCTCAAATTGTGAAATTCTAAAATTCTAATATTCTTGTATTATCAATCAACTTTCTGTCGTTCACATTTGAACGTTACTGTACTGCTTTAATTAGTAATTTTTTATGAGGCAATTATGTACAAGCATAATATTTTGACGTATCGATTGGTCGACTCATTAATGCTTAACAGGAATCGATTCGTTCAAATTGGAGTTTTCCCGGGTGTTCTAAATATTTCAGCCGATGTGCCCGAACATAATGAACGCCGACACGAAAATGTAATTTTATTTCATTTATTAGTTTTGTATTTACTAATTTCACTGTTAAATTGTTACATCTGGTAAATTGATGGGGGTCTTCCGCGAATGCAGAATTACGTTTTTCGGTCCGCTTAGCTTCCATTCGCATCGCAATTAAAGCCTTCCATTTTCATTCCGTCCCACCGTCTTCGAAATATTTATTTCCTTGTTCAATTTAGTCTTGAAAATTTACTACAATCCGTTCGGCAATAAATGAGACATTTGGGATTGTTTTCTGTCTTATTAGACGGAATTGTATTTGTCCGAGGCACGTTTATCTTTTTGATACGTCAATTGTAACAAATTGGAGTAAAAGACAGTTACTGTTTTAATGAATCCAGATGCTTATATCGCCGGCCTGGATGAACGAAGCATTTTGCCTTGATGTGTTTCTGGAACTCGACCGCGGCGCCACAAGAGGAACTTTAAAATAAAATTGTTCTTGATATTAAGCCTTTGACTTTCTTGATTTACTAGATTTTGTTGTTTTTTTAGAGAATTGACCTGAAATACCTTCATCCAACCTGATAAAACATATTTCTTTCACAATTATGGAGGGAAAATTTATAATTCCAAGATTTTCCAACTTCTTAATTTGTAAATATGTTGATAAATCATATTTTTTTCTTGAAGATGAAATGTATAGTTCCTTGGTCATAATAATTTTGTGCTTCTTCCAAAAATTGATTTCTTAATACTAATGATTCATATCCTATAGTTTTATTTTTTAAAAATCAGAACATCAAAAGTTGGAGGGTGCTAATCAATTATTCCTCTCAACCAAATAATTATACCTGGATAATTCTTCCTAAAAATGCTTTGATAATTTTTCCTAAAAATGCTGAAAAATTATTATTCCAACATCTTAATTTATAAAGAGAGACAAGTTATAAATTATATTTTAGGATAAATATTTTTCTTTAATTAAAATTGATTAAGAACAAAATTATAGTTGATATCTTTGTTTTCATTGCTTTATTATATTTTGTTTTTTCTTCAGAGGATTGATTTACTACTATTAAAATCTTTATAACTTGATATATCACATTTTCTTCTTGATGAGATGAGGTATGAGGTATTTCTTGGATTTTTAAACTTCTGCCCATCGTTAATAAATCCTCTTCAAGATTAATAGATCGACTGTGTTCATTAACCTGTTGGAGAAAAATATATGATAAAAATAAACAGAAATTTTTATGTCTCCATAAATCATATTACCTCCTTCTTCTTCATTATTCTTCAAGACATGAATTTTAAACTTGTTTCGCTTTCGAATGCGATAAACACAATTCAAGTCCATAAAATAATACATTATTTTACCTATTCATAATATATAATGGAACAATTACACTTCATTAGAAATCGGACACACTTTCCTTATTTAATAACTTGGCTTTTATGTTTCTTAATAATGCATGATTTATAAGTATTAAAAAAATCGCAATTGTGTACGTTAATGCGTTTTGTAATTATCCAATTTCCTAATAAAGCAAATCCATTTGCAAATACCGCAAACTCCCGAATTCCAACCTACATATACGATTGTTGTTTATTTTTTTCCCTCAACTATTTTTAGGCGTGTTAATCTCAATCTGAATTGCCGACCGTGCCAGAGTGCTTTGAACTTTCAAATGACATTTTAAACGAATAAAATTACATCATTAACGAAACAGTATCCAATACCAGATCGAATATCAATAAACTACTTTCCATTCGATGGCCGATACGTTTACAATGGTCCGTTTTCAGTGCGTGATACCAAAACACGCATTCTTGTACATTTTAATTATCCCGGACGAACTGTGCCATTCAAATGGGCCCCGGAAATTTCCCGGTGTGCTGCGCATTGCTAGTGTTCGGTTAGTTTCCTTGATTTCCCCAAACGTTCCGCGGCACCGCAACAACCGTATCTAGTCGCAAAATTCCATTTGTTTTGCACCTACGCCGTGCGAATTTGTTCTCGCATTACGAAAATATAATTCGGTGCGGCATTAAAATTCAATTTCCGCACCAAATGGAAGTTTAAACTTGACGCGTTAAACTGTAATTTATGTCGGGAGCAAAGGGACCAAACAATTGAATCAAGCCGCAGATCCGAGACAAGTACATCCTTTGTGGCACTTTCCTAAATAGACTGATTTATAGAAACACCCAACAATACGTTATTATTATACATAGATTTCCAGTTAATATTCGTTGTGTTGGAAAGGAAGGAAGTTGATAAAAGTTGGTCGAAGTTATAAATAAAAATTGTGCAAATATACCCAAGCTTTTATTAAAATAAAAGAGACAATCTAGAAACTTGAAACACCATCAGCAAAAGTATGAATAATAGAAAACAGTTCTTTATGCAAAAATGGTTTTGTGTTTTTCTTCGTGTTCCTTTCTCCAATTCTATTATCTCCGGTTTTGTACTACAATATTTACAACCTTTAGAAAGTCCTCGTGTAGATGATATTGCTATTGGTTATTTACATCTCTTGATGTGTCGTAACCATGCACTGACCTCAAAATTGAACGTTTGTGGGGAAGTGGGACAAGAAGTACATACACGACGTTAAAATTATCGTTTTGTTTACATTTAATAATATTATATCTAAGCTTCGATTCGTTTTCGTTCCGTAGTCCCAAAGCCAGTGGGTGGCTATAGAGAATTGATCCGTTTTAAATAATACCGAAGAAAACACTTTGGGGGGTCTTCGCCGAACACAAAAGGTTCCCATGACTGCAGATCATTTCTACCCACAACAGATTGTAATAATCCCGTCTTAACTGCAATTAATTTACTGCCACAAGAAACTGAAGAACTGCAATTTTCAGAGCTTAAGGTGAAGGTCTCAACTATTATCTTCGGCAGCTACAAAAGAATAATAACGTTAAAAGTTAAGTTACGATTGAAAGACTTCTCTGACTGTACTATTGCCTTCAGTAGCTAGGACAGTTAAAAAAAAAAATCAAAGTTCTAGATAAGCATTCAATTCATTAATCAAAAACTGCAATCATGAACAGTACCGTACTTCTAAATCTACTAGAGAAATCGAACATCACGAGCCAAAGATCGGTACCAAGCAGATAAATTGAGAGTAAACCGTATAAAATCGACGGAATTCCCACGTCCCGTCCTGAAAGGTCAATAAATTTCAATTTTCAGTGAAACCGACCAATTACCAATTATTAAAAGCTTAATAATTTAATTGCCCAACAATTGTGGCCGCTTAAAGTTTTCCCTCGCCAAGAAGAAATCACCATGTTCATTACATAATCCGAACGCGGCGTGTAATATAATATCGGTTTCAGTGGAGAAAATGATTCCAATAATTACGCGGAGCGCATCGCCCCGTACGAGCATACCTGCACAAGGAACTGAGCAATTTTTGCTAACGGTAGTCTCGTGGGGAAACAGAAAATAAGTCTTCCGTCGCGATCTAGCGAGCCAGAAATTACACAGGCAGATGTTGCACAAAATGCTAATTGGCCTCTTTTAAATGTATGTATTATGCAGTTTTACGGTTCTTTTTTTCTTACATTGTCTGCGCGTCAAGAAATCGTCTGCTGAGTTTCACTATTGGTACCACTGATTTTTTCTTCTATTTTAATTGGTTGCCAAATTTGGTCAGGTAAATTGTTTCCCATTTTAATTTGGCCAATGACATTTTATCTACAATAATTAAATAAATGTTTATTGAAGAAACATGCTATTTTTGGGGATTCGGAATAAACGAAGTAGGGACATAAATATTAAAAATTACTTCCTTTTCTGTCTACAATTCATTAAAGCTTCAAAAAATTTCTATGATAAAAATTACATTCCATAAAACAATAAAAAGATCAGTTATAAGTTACCAAAAGTAATAACTAGCTTTATTTTTAAAAGTTCAAAGAACAACAACCATTTAATCATTAAATCGTTACCATTCAAAAAGTAAATAAAATAAAATAAATTAAAAAGGTTCATAGACCACCATTTTAATTGGTACTATTAATAAACATATATTTGTAGTTGTGCTCAATTCAATTCATAGTGCTAAATATGACCATAAGTAACAGTTTCTTAAATATAACATATATGCCTAGATTCAAAATCATTAATCATAATTAACATTAATCAAAATGAAAACTTTTATAGTCTTACCTATTCAAAGTAAAAAATGGTAATTAGTATATTTTATTAATGACCGGCAACTTAATTGGTACTATTAAATTGCGATCTTAATAAAAAATTATTAAAATGAAAAGATTTGAATGTTTTTTTATTATTTTTTTTTAACTGAATCCAAAGTCTTAAATGTGGTAATAATTAATAATAATACGTATAATAGCCTAGTACTTTCAAAATGTGATTATGCTATTAAAACGAAATGTTTTGACTGTTTTTTGTAATTTTGTTAACCCAATTCAATGTATGAGATGAGACTAAAACAAATAGTTATAATATTTCAATAAAGATTCAAAAACCACCAACTTAATTGGTACTATTAAATTGAGATTTTAAAAGAAAACTATTAAAATGAATATTTGTATTTTAAATGTTTTTGTAGTTATTTCCATTGAATCCAAAGTTTTAGATGTGACCCAAAAGTAACAATTAAACGTGTATCTTAAAATTCAAAACCATCTACTTAGTAAGTACTATTAAATTGTGATTATAATAAACATCGATTAAAATAAAATGTTTTGACTCTGTTTTGTAATTTTGCTAATTTAATTCAATGTTTATATAGAACCAAAAGAAATAGTTTTAATATTTTAATAAAGGTTAAAAAACTACCAACATAATAGGTACTATTAAATTGTGATCTTAAAAGAAAACTAATAAAATGAAGATTTGTATTTTGAATGTTTTTGTAGTTTTTTCAATTGAGTCCAAAGTTTTAGATGTGACCAAAAGTAACAATTAAACGTGTATCTAAAAATTCAGAACCATTAATTTAGTGAGTACTATTTAATTTGTGATCATGATAAACATCGATTAAAATGATATGTTTTGACTGTGTTTTGAATTTTTGCCAATTTAATTCACTGTTTATATAAAACCAAAAGAAATAGTTTTAATATTTTAATAAAGGTTCAAAAACTACCAACATATTTGGTACCATTAAATTGTGATTTTAAAATGAAGCTGATAAAATGAAGATTTGTATTTTGAATGTTTTCTTAGTTTTTTCAATTGAACCCAACGTTTTAGATGTGACCCTAAGTAACAATTAAATGTGCTTCTAAAAATTCAAAACCATCAACTTAGTAAGTACTATTAAATTGTGATCAGAATAAACATCGATTAAAATTAAATGTTTTGACTGTGTTTTGTAATTTTGCCAATTTAATTCAATCTGTTATTTAAGACCAAAAGAAATAGTTTTAATATTATAATAAAAATTCAAAAACCGCCAACTTAATTGGTACTATTAAATTTTGATCTTAAAAGAACCCTAGAACTAGAATAAAATGAAGATTTGTATTTTAAATGTTTTTGTAGTTTTTTGAATCCAAAATTTTAGATGTGACCTTAAGTAACAATTAAACGTGTATTTAAAAATTCAAAACCACCAACTTAGCCAGTACTACCAAATTGCGACCATAAACATCGATAAAAATGAAATGATTTGACTGTTTTTTGTAGTTTTGTCAATTCGATGTTTAAGATGAGACCAAAAGAAATGGTTATTATATTTTAATCAAGTTTCAAAAACCACCAACTTAAATGGTATTATTAAATTGTGATCTTAATAAAAAGCTATTAAAATGATCGCATATATTAACACACATTAGAATGAGAATTTTTAACAATTTTTGTACTCTTTTCTTCTTTCTTTCTTCTTATTTTACTAGAAAATAATAATTGTTAGATTTTACTAACGATTAATTAACGAAAGACCACCTTAACTTAATTGGTACCATTAAATTGTGATCGAAAAATGAAAAATGTTGTAATTTTGTAAAATGTTTTGTAATGTAAATAAACTTATCAAGCTTTTAGTGACATAACCAAAAAATGTTGAAGATAAAATTGTGATTGACTTATAATAAATTGAATAAAACAATAACTATTGTTCAACACATGTCGAAATAATATAAAGATTATTGTTGGAATTGTGACCCCGTTCGTTCGTAAAGTCCTTTTTGAACAAGCAACACAAGTGCTGCCAATACAAATGAGTACCGTACGTGAAATGAAAGTGTTTGCGACTAAAGAACGCATTGTTCGAATTAATGTGCGCCCATTAGATTTAATACGATTTTATTGCAGTTTGAAGATAATAAAAAATATGCAGGATGATTGTAAACAATGTTGTGAAGCTGGTGCTTTTCGCAAGATTAATGCAATCTATAAATCATTTTCGTTGCCGGGACAGTAATGGTCGTCGGGTTCAGGAAACTTATATCGGTTTTGATCTAACGGAACGGACATCAATTTCGCAATAATTTATAAGAAAGTTATTACCCGAGTTAAAGGAAATCGATGATTGGTGCATATCGAAGAAGAGGAATGATCGATGGTTTCTGTTAGTTCGCAGGCAAACAAAAAGTAAAACAGGCAGTAAACAAAATGAATAAAAATGCTCCCGTTTCAATAATAAATAATTTGGAATGACTGTAACCGTTGACCAACCCACGTCGGTTATAAAACAGATGTTGCACTAACGTGCACGGTATATTTAGAGCATAAATGTGAGGTGTTAATATTTGTCTGACGCATAAATAAATAAAAGGACTAAAAGATTACATAAACAGAAGAAACCTAACGTAAAGAGATTCTGTTTGTGATTTGACAAGCTAAGTAACTGTGGGAAACGAGATTGTTGTCGCACATACATGTAACAATGTTTGCAAATTGTATAGGAAAGATGGCAATAAAAATTCCTCTTATTTTATTAACATTTTTCCAATAAACGTTGTAACGTACATGTTCGTATCAAAAACCAGAAATTGGTTATAAAGTTGTAATAAAAAGTGACAGAAACGGAAAAATTATTATGCCTTATAAAGGAGTATTTCTTGAAACTGCGTTAACAGTTACATTTCCAAGTTTATTGCACTGTTTCTCATTTTTATAGTGGACATTAGATACTTGCTTATGAGAATAATTGGTAGTTCATGCAGTTATTTTATTGGTCGTGATTGTAAATTTGGACAATTGGGTTAAAATGAAGTATGATGTACTGAATTTAATATCCAATAAATTCTCCTCGTTTTATTTTGTTAAAATATATATAATCGTATATGTGCATTGTCATTTTTTAATTAAAATTTAATTATTCCATGTAAAAGTATATTTTACATATAAATAAAATAAAACAAAATAATAAAACTTTACTTTTAATTAAACTGTGAACAAAAACTCTCAAAAATTCAATAATCACACTAATGAATATGATGAAAATAATTTGAATAAAAAAATGTTAAATTTTAATATAATTAATATAATAAAATCAATCAAAAAATGTTTTAGTTTTATATTATTTATTAAAAGCAATGTAAATTTTACATTTTTTGTTAACTTATATTTCATAAAAGCTAAACAAATTAAATTTTTATTTTTAGTTCTAAAATCAACAAATATCTCTCAAAATTTAATATTTACGATTAGAAAATATATCAATAGAATAAAAAATTAAAAATATATTTGTTAAATTAATTAAATAAACCATTTTAGATAAAAATGAAAAAATAAATTAAAAAATAAGATAATTTTAAACCAACTAAGGCATTTTACTGAGATTGTAAAGGAAAGTTCAGTAATTTCCATTGCTAGAAATTTTATTGTTAGTTCTAAAATTAAAAAAACATCTTTCAAAATTTATGTCAATTAGGAATAGATATCAATAGATTTAAAAATTAAAACTATATTCTTTAAATTAATTAAATTAAAGTTTTTAGACAAAAATGAAAAAATAAATTAAATGTTAAATTATTAAATAAAAAAATTATTTGTTTTCTCTAATTTAATCTAATATTAAGCCAAATAAGACCCTAAAAAATTAATTAAACATTAGAATATTAAATTATTTTTTTAATTATTTTAATATAAAATTAAATAAAACAAATTAAACATTTTATCGAACATATTGTTAAAAACTTACTTTTAGAATATTTTTCAAAAATTACAATTAGAAGATATATCAACAGAATAAAAAAATAAAAACATTTTTAAAATTAATGAAGTAAAAATAAATTAATTTTTTATTTATTTATTTATATATTATATATATAGAAATATTTTTTAAGTGTCTGATAATTTCAAATAATATTGGATCTCTTGATTATTTTTATTTATTTGAAAAGATAAAATGTGCGCAAATAATTTAATAATATAAATTAATATACATACATTAAATTAAAAAATATAAATAAGTTTATTTCAGTTAATTTTATGTTAATTAAAAATGTAGTATCAAAATTATTTTCAAAATACTTAAATTTTTTGTGTATTATTTATAAAAAGTAAAAATAAATATAAATTATTATTAATTTCCTATCTAAGAATTTTTAAACAACTGATAATTTCAAACACTAATAGTCACGTACTTACACTAAATGGTTTAAGTAATTTAAATAACTAAATTCTAATTATAATAAATGTAAAATTATTCTATTTAATACAAATATTACAAGTTTTCGATAATTTACAAAAATTATGTAAATAAAAACTGTTGGAATAACAAAGTTTATATAAAAAATAATTTAAATAACTAATCATAAATTATGTTAATGCCTTTCTATTTACATAAAATAAACTACTTAAAAAAATTTTTCAAATAACTAATAATTTCGTTCAAATTTCTTTTTTTAATTGGATATTATGACTTTATATAAAACATTTATTTTCATTGTATTCTGTTGATTACTTAATTTAAACTTAAATAATTTATGCTAATTTAAAACCAGTAGTTACAATTTATTATAAATCGTGTTTTTTTAGTCAAGAATGTATTGAATCTGGACTTTCGATATTAGTTATAGTTGTAAAATGTGAAATTGAAAGGATAAAAATATTTTTAACATTAAATTGGTATATTTTATTTAAATTATAACAAGCAATACAATTTTTATGTGGCTAAACTAAACTGCTTAACTGTCGTTAATAAAAACTAGGTTTGAACATGAGATTAAATCAAGTTTAATTTGGCTTGTAAGTAATGACCTTGATTTTTGACCACTTCATTGAATGAAATTTATCAAAAATTCCTCCAGATATAATTTAAATTTAACGGCATTGAAACCACAAGACCTTAAACACTCGAATGAATATTACTTTTGTAGCTGTGTAAACTGTCAATGTTATGCTCATGGCGACAGAAACAGGTGCAAGAGAACCACTCTTCAGACTTAACGCAGCGATTATAGCTAGTTGAATGAATAATTATTGTAAAGTATCCAGATATTCAATCTTCTTATCCTTTTAAACATTCACCCAAACGAGCAGTATCATAATTATAATCCCTCCGAACTGTTGCTTACATAAATAAATTGAAAGGACGGAGAAAGCCAGTAATTATAAAAATGATTCCATGATGTTTAATGGTTCCACTTTCAATGAACGGCGAGAATTAACAATTTGGCGCTTGACCGATCAGCACAATAAGAATCGTGTCTAAACGGAACCCAATTAACATTTCAGCATAAATTTAATAACAACAACGCGCAGTTTGAGCAATTCTGCTAAATCAGCGCACGCCAAATGCCAACCGAGTCCAACAAATTCCTGATGGTTTTTAAACGAACAATTTTTTTCTCCGTAGGCTCGGTTCTGAAATCCCGTCTGAATACGAAATCAATGATAATAAACATTTACATAAATAGTATTCCAGCGGTAACCTTGACCATTCAAATACCTTAAGAGTTTTGAAAAAATCCACGGCGCATGCGTCGTAATTCAAATTTGTAGTTTAGTGGGTTGAAAATTCATGGGTTTCGGTTCCGGCGTTTCCGCCGACCGGATCGATCGCAACACGGGTGAAAGTTCGATAGGATTGCACTTTAATATCGGAAATTCACCCGATGTCATTAAACCGGTTGCGTTTGCCGCATTTTCGAGAGGCGTCCAGAAGATGAACGGACGGTGGCGTTTACCTAAATCCAGAAGGCTTTAAGGTGTACTGGACCAGCTCAACATTCGCGGTACCAAAACTGCAACATCGACGCACACACAACCACCAAATTATTGATCAAAAAAATAACAACCAGGCACCAAACACTTCAATCAAAATAATAATGATAATAATAATAATAAAACCACTGCGTAATCCCAGAGAAGACGGTTCACGATTCGGGCGCGGAATCGCGGTTGCGGGGCATTTTCAGTTAGAAAATCCAGCACTGCGGGTATTTGAAAAACCGTTGGTTCTGTCGACGCGACGGGCAAACTTTGCTTCGGTACCTTGCGGTAGAGCGGCTTAGCCATCAACCTGTGGGGAGGATGGTGGGAGACTTACCTGTGGCGCACGGTGTCGCTTGTTCGGTCGACGGAGGATCGCATACCGATACCCATGTGATGGTTCGATGCTATGCGGCCTTAATGCATGGAGGCTGGATGATGGGAATGAATCGTAAACTGCTGGAAATAGATGCCTTAATGTGTTCGTGGGGTAGGTTAGGTTGAGACTTCTCATCAGTTTTGAGAGAATATTAAAAACGCTCTTTTAAAAACGTAAAAATTGAAGGAAAATGTAATTAAAAAGTGTAAAATAGATTAAATTGTTTTAATATAAGCGTAAATTTGCTCAGATAATCCAGAAATACAAAATACTCTAATTGAAATTAGAATTTGATTTTCCAATAGTTTTAAAAAACCCATTAATTCCCATCAAGTTAAGAAAATAATAAGAATTATGTTTAAAAAGACAAAAATATAAAAAATTAGACAATTAAAATATAATAAGTTATTTTCTTAATCTTTATAAAAAAATAATCAAAACAAAATATTCTAATGAAAAAGATTTAGAATTTAGATTTAGAAAATAATAAAAATGATATGTTTAAAGGACATAATATAAATAAAATATTAAATTAATGCATACATGTAATTAGAAAAACATAAATTTCTGAATTATTTAAATTTTATAAAAATAGTTCAGATAATCATAAAAACAACATATTCTAATGAGAATTTCTCACCAAATTTGGAGAGTAAAAAAAATAATGTGTTTAAAGGACGTAATATATAAAAAATATTAAATTAATGCAAACATATAATTAAAAAAACATAAATTTGTGTATTTTTTAATATTTATAAAAATGGTTCATATAATCATCAAAACAAAATATTCTAATGAGGATTTCTCACCAGATCTAGGAAGTAATAAAAATTATACATTTAAGGGATATAAAAATATAAAAAATAGAAAAAATAAAGAAAAAAAAAAAATTAAAATTATATTTAAGAAAATATACTGGAGTATTTTTTACTTTTACAAAAAATAGTTCAGTAATATATAAAAAAAGTATATATAAAAAATTGTGTTTCTCACCAGATTTTGAAAATAATAAAAATATAAAATATTTGATTTATAAATAATATTTATGAAAAAAAAAATAATGAAAAATTGTGATTTCTTAACAGTTTTAGAGAATGAAAAATTTTATATTTAAAGGACATTAATGAACAATTAATGAATTTAAAATACGAAAAAATAGTTCATATAATTTAACAAAATACAATATTCTAATAAAATATTGTGATTTCTCACCAGATTTTATGAATAAAAAAGTTATAATATATGCTTAAGGAATAAAATATATAAAATATTTGAGAGAACTTATATAAATAATAATTAAAAAACAGAAAAACAAATTATTATAATCAAAAATTGTGGTTTTTCGGCAGAGTTAAAAAATCATAAAAATTTTGTATTTAAAGCAGATAAAAAAATTGAATTAATGAAAAATATAATTAAAAATAGAAAAATAGATATATTTAAGTTCAAAAATAGTTTATTCAATTTAGCAAAATAAAATATTTTAATGATATATTGTAATTTCTTACCAAATTTTGAGAATAATAAAAATTATGGATTTAAAGAGCATTATAAAATATAAAAAATGTGAGAATATTTATAAATAATACAACAGAAAATCAAAAAAAAGCTAAATATTCTAATGAAAAATTGTGGTTTATCATAAAAATGTTGTATTTGAAGAACATAAAAAAATTGAGTAAATTAACGAAAAATATAATATAAAATAATAAAAATAATAAATAAAACCTAAAAGTTTATGTAATAAGTAAATAAAATATTCTAATGAAATAATAAAATATAAAATATTGAAAGAATATTTGTAATATTTTAGGAAATATTGTATAATAATTTTGGAAATATATATAAAATATATTATTAATTATTATTAATATTATATTATTATTAATTAATATTATATTATTATTTAATTAATTACTTATAAAATTATATTACTTTTATTAACCCTTCAAAATAAAAACTGAGAACAAGTTTATTAATAAATAATTAAATTACACTTCAGATTTCCTATAAATTTTATAGATAAATAAAATATATTGATATTTAAAAAAATATAATGAATTAATAAAAAATAGTCATATAAACTAATTTATTTATTATTTAATATGTAAATGTAATATAGATAATAATTTCATTAAAAATTTAATTTACTAAATATATGTCTAATGGAACAAGTATATTAACAAATAAATAGAAATATTAAATAAAAGTATTTCACTGTTTAAATTAAAATTGAATTTAAAAGTTTTTATTATATTTATTAATTCATTTTTTAATGGTAACATCTGTTATTTTACATTTTATGTATAAGAAATGCTTATAAAAATATGAAATAAACAATCATATAGATTTTTTAACATTAATAAATAAAATTTGTGATTATAATAATGATTCCTTAAAGGGATGGTTCTTGGATTTAGGTATAGGACATTAAATATACATTCTATTTGCAGTTACATGTAGAATTTAAACATTCTAAAATATACAGGAAATAAAATTTTATTAAAAATATATTAAAAAACTAATTCAAGTTAATTGCTATAAAAATTTCAAATCAATGTTTTTTCCGTTCTTCATAAACTTTTGATTAATAAGTAGGTGAATCACTTTGTATAAGATATTAAAATTATATAAATAAAAATTCTTATTTTTTAGTTAACCAATTATTTACTAATTAATACATTTAATGCCTGTCTTAAAAAAGACTAAAGTTTAATTGTTGAAATGAAAAAAATCAACAACAAACCAACTGCAAGGTCCAGCTGGAAGAACATTTGGTACCACAGTGCACCGATCACGATCCGAAGAGAACCGCGTTCAATTCCAACACGGTTGCCAAACAAGCCAAACAATCTCGAAACGAGATGGAACGTCTGCCCGATACTCACTGAGTCATGTGTTGACCTGTGCAAATAAAATGGGTAACGACGTATTGACAGGTAGAAGGCCTTTTATCTTTAGGTCAACACAGGTCACATCATTTTTATGTTGCCTCATGTCGTCTCTTTAATACCTTCATATGTGGAATAATTGATTTATAGTATTTGAAAAAGGTGAGGCGATCGTCTACCCAATAAAATCATCGATATTTTCTTATGGATTATGGATTTGTTATAAAATTCTTAATTAATGTTGTTAATGGCAGCAACTTTTATTTACTGAAAACACGGCTCATTAATTAGTGAGGTTCGTAAGGACCCAACGTCTCGTTAACACCAATTACCTGTTTGATATACACAATATCTCTAAGGAGACAGAACTAACTTGATATTGATTTCGCTTAATGAGGCAACTTTGTAGTCTAATATGTTGTTGGACTTAGGTTTGTGTCTACTTTGATCGCAGGTTGTTATCAAATTTCAGACGTATTGCAGGGTGGGTTTAATTATATTTTATCTCATATATTTTATTTGTATCTGGAGGATGGGTAATATGAATAAACATGGGAGATAAGATAACATTTATTGTTAATAATATATTATTATACAGCAAAGTTTATGTTTAATTTAAAAAGGTATATTTTTTTGCATTAAAAACATGATCTCATCAATGTTTTTTTTTATGAGTAACTGATATTACTGATAATTTTGTTATGTACGTTGCACAAAGATTTGTACCGTTTACATTGTGGTTATTGAATAAATATTTATCTGGTTAACTTATTATTTCCTAAAATATGTATGTATATTTGAATGTACTAAGTACATATATATATTATATATGTATACAATTAAAAAAATTCTTCTTCTCATTACCTTAAATCTTCCAATTGAAGGCCATAAATTTGAGTGGATAAGGAGAGATAAATTATATATTTACTCGCTTTATATAAATTTAACTTGTGAGTAACACAAATTCAGTATAATCCCGCAAACATCCTTATCAGATAAAACAAACATCTCCCCTATAGGTGTACAAATGCACCATTTAGTACTAGTTTAACCGTCATCAACTAAAGATGTACGTGAATATGGAATCATCAATTTTTACATTTGTACTCCTCGTTTCTTTAATCCAAGGTAGTATTTTTTATAAAAACTAATATTTTATTAAAATGCATAAATTTTAGGAATACATTCTTTCAAGTGTTACGATTGTAATGGAAGTGATTGCTTAAATATTACTACTAAAACTATGACTGGTAGAGTGTAACAGTGATAGTGTGTGTTATTCCTTCAGACACAACGACTCAAATGGTAAGTTTATTAATAGTTAAATAACATTTTTCTTAAAAAATGTGTTATTTAAGGGAGAGTAGCATCAAGAGGTTGTACTAAAAATATAGGAGACTTGTGCGGTTCTTTTGCTGATTCATATTCAAGCACCAATTGCAAAATTTGTTCTTCAGATCTATGTAACAACGAAACCATCGAGCCTTACAACAGTAAGTTTGATGTTTAACTAAAATAAAATTGTTAATAAATAAATCCGTAGCAACATTGTGTTACAAATGTAATGATGATGACGCTTGTTTCGACCCTGTCCAAAACAGAGTTGAACAGGTGAGATGTAATATGGAGACATCATTTTGCTATTCCCATAGGTACAAATATGGTGTCGGTATGTATGGATATTTATAAAATTGTAATAAGAGGAAAATATTTTATGTGTATTTTAGGATACAAAGTTGAGAGAGGTTGTTACTCTGGTACTAACAACTTGACCGTTTGCAACGAATTGAGTAGAGTACGAACCTCATCAAATTGTTTGGCTTGTACTACAGAGACTTGTAACTACCAAAGAATTCTGAAAACTCCTGGTAACAATTTTACGTTTTAGTTATCAAATTTGAAATATTTTTCCTATAATATGCGAGATATCGCTTAAGTATTTACCCTTTTATCAATAAGCAAACATAACAGACGTGAGACAACAAAGTCCTTTCTTGATTCTAGGAATGAGTTGCTACGATTGCAACGATGAAAACCAATGCTTTCACCCAGAACAATATTCGATTCCCATAACAACCTGCAGTTCGGAAAACGCAGTCTGTTTCGCTTTCCAGGCCTACCCAGATGGTAACGCAGCATCGTCCATGTTATAAGAGTTAACACGAAACAGTTCCATTTTCAGGTGTAAAAAAAGCTTACAGGGGATGTTTTAATGATGGAGGTACTACTTCGGAAGTAAAAGAAAAACTTAATGAAAAATACAAAAATATTAACATCTCGAAACTCTCCGTGTGTGAACAAAGCAATTGCAATTCTTTACAGTTGCCTTTGGAATGTTACACTTGCGGAGGAGTCAACAATTATGGTGGATGTCTGGATCCGAGTTCCAATCCCGATACACAAATCAATAAGTGCGAACCAAAGGCCAACATGACTCAAGTCTGCACTAGTTATTATATCTCAGATGCTAAGAGTAAGATGCTTGGATTATTTATGTACTAATTTTCTATATTTTCATCATTTCAGAGGTGGTAAGGCGTTGTGCCAATGTAGACAAAACGGTCCTTGATGTTTGTGACCTTATCAGTAACCAATTCAAAGGTGGAAGCAAAATTACACAGTGCAATTATTGTTCAGAAGATCTGTGTAACAAAGACATCATTAATGGTGCCTCCTTTAATGGTCTCAGTTTTTATACTCTCATTGTCGGTTTCGGAGCTGTTTTACTCACTGGACGACTCTGAAGCATCAATAGGTCTTGAAATATAGTTATAGGTTATTGTAACTTAAATGAAATAATATTCTTTATTAAAAACGTTTTTTATTTAACCTTCTTTAGTCTATCGATTGGATTTGTGAAATAAGGGGATATTCCCTACTCCTCTTTCATTGTGATTATTCATTAGATCCATATTGTATGGAACGAAAACCATCGAGTCTTTCAACAGTAAATGTGATGTTTAACTAAATAAATTTATTAATAGTAAATTGTGTGGCATCTTTATATCATAATCGGTACAAAGATGGTGATGGTACGTGTGGATATGTATAAAGCTGTAATTACAGGAAAATATTTTTGGTGCCTTTTGGATATAAAGTTTAGGGAGGTTGTTATCTTGGTGGTTACAAGTTGACCGGTTGCAACGAATTGAACAGAGACTTGTAACCACCAAAGTATTCAAATTACTGGTAACAACTTTAAATTAGTTATCAAATTTAAAATAATTTTGCTATAATATTCGAGATATCTCTCAAGTATTTACCTTTTTATCAATAAGCAAACATAAATGACAACGAATAACAAAATCGTTTCTAGGAATGAAATGCTTCGTTTGTGATGGCGGAAATGAATGGATGAATATGTTATTTCCAAAGAAAATTGCAAATCGGAAGAATGTTTCACTTTCCAAGCCTACCAAGGCAGTAACGTTAAAAAGGTTAACACTAAACTGTGTCAGTATTAGGTGAAAAGAAAACTTCAAGGATTTTTTCCAAGACAGAGGTGTCTCTTCGGAATTAAGAGAAAAACACATAAATATTAACATCTCGAGACCTTTCGTGCATTTAGATAATAATTACAATTCAATTACAAAAAGTATATTGATGTTGTTATTATCACTAACCAATTCGAAGAAGGAAGCAAAATTTGACAGTGTAAACATTTTTCAAAAGAACTGTGTAAAAAAGATGTAATCCTGATTCCTTTAATAGTCACAGGTGTCATGGATTCACTGTTGTTTTCCATCTATTTTGCCTATTGGATCACCCTTACACATTATGTGTGATTCCATATCCTTATCAGGCAATAAAAATATCTCTCCTATAAGTCTCGAACTGCACCATTTTGTACTAATCTATTCGTCGTCACCTGAAGTTTAAGTGAATATGGAGACATCAATTTTCACATTTGTTCTCCTCACTTCCTTAATCCAAGGTAATATTTTTTTATAAAAAACAATGTTTTATTAAACTGCCTAATTTTAGGAATCTATTCGATCAAGTGTTACGAATGTAACAGAAGTGATTGCTTAAATATTTCAACTGAATCCGTGTATTTAACAAATTGTGACAGCGACCATGTATGTTATTCCTTCGCTCACAATGATTCAGATGGTAAGTTTATTATTAATTAAACAAAATTTTATGTAAAAAATGTATTATTTAAGGGAGATTAGCATCTAGAGGTTGTATTGGAAACAGGGATAATTTGTGCCAGTTTTTTCATGAAAATTATTCAGGCATCAGTTGTAAAATTTGTTCTACAGATCTATGCAACAAAGAACCCATAGAGCCTTACAACAGTAAGATTGAAATTTAACTAAAATGAATTTATTGATAGGTCAATTCCGTAGCTTTTTGTTACAAATGTGATGATGATGACGCTTGTTTTGACCCTGTCCAAAACAGAGTTGAACAGGTGAGATGTAATGTGAAGACTTCATTTTGCTATTCCCATAGGTACAAAGATGGTGCTGGTATGTATGGACATTTATAAAGTTGTAGTAAGAGGAAAATGTTTTATGTGCATTTTAGGATACAAAGTTGAGAGAGGTTGTCACCCTGGTACTAACAACATAACCGTTTGCAACGAATTAAGCAGAGTACGAACCTCATCAAATTGTTTGGCTTGTACTACAGAGACTTGTAACTACCAAAGAATTCAGAAAACTCCTGGTAATAATTTTGTATTAGTTATAAAATTTGAAATAATTTGTTTATAATGTTCGAGATATCGCTCAAGTATTTATCTTTTTATCAATGAGTAAACATAAGAGACGTAAAACAACAAAATCCTTTTTCGATTCTAGGAATGAGTTGCTACGATTGCAACGACGAAAAGGAATGCTTCCACCCAGAAAAATATTCTATTCCCATAACAACCTGCAAATCAGAAAACGAAGCCTGTTACACTTTCCAGGCCTACCCAGATGGTAACGCAACATAGCCCATTTTAAAAGAGTTGAGATGAAACAGTTCTATTTTCAGGTGTAAAGAAAGCTTTCAGGGGTTGTTACGAAGGCACCTCTTCGGAAGTAAGAGAAAAACTTTATAAAAATTTCAAAAATATTAACATCTCAAGACTCTCCGTGTGTGAAGATAGCAATTGCAATTCTTTGGAGCTGCCTTTGCAATGTTACTCTTGCGGAGGAGTCAACAATTATGGTGGATGTCTGGATCCGAGTTCCAATCCTGATACACAAATCAGTAACTGCGAACCAAAGGCCAACATGACTCAAGTCTGCACTAGTTATTATATCTCAGATGCTAAGAGTAAGTAAGTTTGGATTATTTATGTACTATTTGTCTATATTTTCATCATTTCAGAGGTGGTAAGGCGTTGTGCCAATGTAGACAAAACGGTCATTGATGTTTGTGACCTTATCAGTAACCAATTCGAAGGTGGAAGCAAAATTACACAGTGCAATTATTGTTCAGAAGATCTGTGTAACAAAGACATCATTAATGGTGCCTCCTTTAATGGTTTCAGTTTTTATACTTGCATTGTCGGTTTCGGAGCTGTTTTGCTCACTGGACGACTCTGAAGCATCGATAGGTCCTTAAAATGTAGTTGCAACATAAATGAAGTAAAATTATTTATTATTTAAAAAGTTTTTTATTAAAACTTCTTTAGTTTGTCAATTTCATTTGTCAAATAATGGATTAATTCCTCACCTGGAATGTATCAGGGCTTCCATCATTAAAAGACTTAAGTTCTTATTAATTATTATTAATTAATTGGGCCAAATTTACTATTTAAGTTATTTTTTTATTTGAAATTAAAGGAAACAAATTCGCACATCTGTAATATATTACATTTACTACAGTTTCACACTTTTTGATTTGCGTGACCGTGAGAAAAGTGTTCGTCCACATTTCATTCCCATGCCACTCGATTTTAAGGACGAAAAGCCAACCCCGATAATTACGTGCCCCGCGGGGGAGCTCGTGGTGGCCCCCAGGAAGCGGGCGTGCACGCCGAATTGCACGCGGCCGAGTCGCCGGGACACCCGCAGCATCCGAGATCAGGCGCGGTACGCGATGGCGGTGCGGCGCGGCCGCGGCGTCTCCACCGGATCGGCTCAAAGCCAAATTCCTTAACCTACAAACACCTGTTGGAATGCGGTTCCGATCTTCCTTTTCTCGCAGCGTGTGTCCGCGGGCGAAACTGTTACGGGGCACCGAAAACCGATAAAACTCGACGGGTCCGTCTCATTCACAAACCGACGGGCGGACGGCTCGGATTATTTTATCGTAGAATTTTCCGTTTCGTGTACATATTACGATTTTTTAACAACTGTGAATAAGAAAATACCTTACATTATATATTATTTATATATTAAAGATAATAAATAATATATCACATTCACAAATTATTTTTTATATTTCCTTAAATTAATTTATATAAAAAGTCTAAAATTAAATTGTTAACCAATAAAAACTAGGTCTAATAATAAAATTTTTTTTTCAAAAATATATTTTATAATTCCACATTTGAACATACTCTGAGTTAAAAATTTAAAAACTTTATTACATCGAATAAAAAGAAATCTTATCTTAAACTATTTTTTCTTTCAAAGATAAAATCAAATTTTATAATAAAATATTAAATATATATTGTTCTAAAACCAAGTAATAAACTTATTATTTATTAGATAATTGTTCTTAAAATTTGTGGAGTAGAATTCAAATATTATTCCCCCACCAATTATGCAACCCAGGATACAACATGATATATAGATAGATATAGAGAATATATACACTATGAGTTTTATCCATCTGAATCCTGAAAGAGACATCATGTATAATGGAGACAGTAAGTCTCCCACTACGGAACAGACTTCTACTGTCTCTATCATGCATGATGTCTCTCTCTAAATTCAGACGCGTCAAATGCTTTTTCTACTGTATAAAACATTTTTCAAATCTTCAAATATTAAATTAAATTAAATTATATAAATAATTATGAATTATTTTAGTTCAAGTGCTAACTTAATTATGGATTTATATATTATAAATAAAATAGATAAATATCATATTTAGGTATCAGAAAAAGTAGTTTACGTTTCTGGTTCACAATTTATTTAAATAATTTTTTATAATATGTTTTAATATTTTTGTACTAAATTGTATATATTATTTGAAATCTCTTCTATTATTAATATACTATATTTAATTATGTTTTTTTAAGTTTTTTGGTAATCCCTGAATTAAATTCAAATTTTAAATATCATCATGATTTCTCTTGTTTGTTGATGTTTGAATTCAAAATTAGCTAAAGACGTATTAGAGATATGAACTCGTAAAAAACTACTTTTAAAATTCAAGTAACAGAGACATTTAAAAATTGATGTAACAAATGATTATGATATTGACTTCTGAAATAACTTTATACATTTCTAGGAATTTTAAATATCATCATGATTTTTTTGTTTCTTGATGATTGAACTTAAAATTAGGTAAAGAGGTATTAGAGCAATGGATTTCTAAAAAACTACTTTAAAAATTTAAGTCACAAAGGCATTTAAAAAATGATGTAATAAATGATTATTGACTTTGACTTCTGAAATAATTGTATGCCTTTCTAAGAATTTTTAAATATCATCATTATAAGAAGAAATAACTTCATAATCTTCCAGGACTTAGATCGATATCATCATGATTTTTCTTACTTCTTGATGTTTGAACTTAAAATTAGGTAAAGATGTATTAAAGCAATAGATTCCTAAAAAATTACTTTTAAAATTCATGTCACAAAGCCACTTAAAGAGTGATGTTACAAATGCATTATGATTTTGACTTCTGAAATAACTTCATACCCTTTTAGGAATTTTAACTATCATCATGATTTCATTTTCAATTTATAAGAAGAAATAAATTCATAATCTTCCAGGGGTTGTAAATATCATCATGATTTCTCTTGATCGTTGATGTTTGAACTTAAAATTAGGTAAAGGTGTATTAGAGCAATGAATTCCTAAGGAACTATTTTTATATTTTTATAAAGGCACTTAAAGAGTGATGTAACAAATGCATTATGATTTTAACATCTAAAATAACTTATCACTATTTTTCTAATACATTTTTAGCTAATTTTGACTTCAAACTTTTTTAAATCGAAAGAAAAGTCATCATGAGATTTAAAACCACTACATTTTTTGCTAATTTTTAAATTTAAAAGTCATAACTGACTAATGTTACAAACACAACAGATTCATTACATGTCTATACATAAATTAGTTATTTTAATTAAAGAAGCCTTAGGTATTTATTTATATGTATTTTTAATTAATTTTGATTTCCATTAACAAACTTCTTATAAACCGTAAGAGAAGTCATGCTCAGAGCTAAAACTTTCATAAAAATATGAAGTTGTAGAGTATAACACACTTATCACATCTCCCATTACATGTCTTTTTGATTTAAATTACGAAAGTAGTTCCGGGAAGTTATTGCACTAATGAATTTTTAACTCGAGAAAGATGAGAGCGGGCAAACTTCCGTAACAAATTGGGACTTCCGTTCGTTTTAAAGTTAAACCGAGGTAAATAGGACATAGTTGTACGTTTGTTTAATGAAGTCTGAGCTAATCTAGGCTAATGTGCAGAGCAGGCATGTGTTTAATAGGGTCCAAATTGCCTATTACGTCGCTCAGATTTCCGGTGCTCCTGCCCGGACTTTCGCACTCCGTTTTTCGGCGGGTCCTTGTCATTCGCATCGCGTGCGTGTGTGATTTTATATTTCTCCATTGTTTCGGGGGGTGTTATGCTCACGTATTTACCGATCGTAAAAATTCAACTCGGGTTTTTTTATTCATTCCGTCCTGCAGGATGAGGGAGCAAAATTTAAAATTGGCTCCTTGGTGTTGATTAAACATTGATAAAAAAGGAGGCTGAGGGCGTCGATGATTTCTTGAACGAAACTTCCCTCGACCCGGTAACGTGTCAGTTTATCGGGTTTTAAGCGGAGCGGCGGACGAAGAACAGCATCGGGAGTGCATTGCAATTTACCGGAAGTTTTTCTGGCAATTCCGGCAGTATTTCACGTCGAATAAGATCCTTAATCCTCCAATCTCGCCTCCTTTATTTTTCATGCAAAAACCTGACGACTCTATTTAATAAATTTCTTTTCGGCACGGTAGTTTTACGACGTGAAACTCATTTCCTTTAACCGGTCGCCAGATATTTAAATCGTTCCGTCGCCCGTCGACGACCGTCAATTTTCCATTAAGTTTTCGTTTGTGCACCCAAATCAGTTTCGGATTTATCATCCCGCGTGGTTTTTTCTCGAATCGGCGCCGAAAGTTTTAATGACCGGCGTGTAATTAAAGTTTGAATCTGACCGACGTGATTATTCAGAAACTGATAAGATTAAATTATTTTTAGCAATTTAAGATTTATCTTGTTTGCCTAAAATGAAGTCTGGATTAAATAGTATGGTATAGTATGGCATAGTATGGTATAATATGGTATAGTATGATATAGTATGATATAGTATAGTATGGTATGGTATGGAATAGTATGGTATAGTATATTATAGTATGGTATAGTATGGTATAGTATGATATATTACGCTATAGTATGGTATAGTATGGTATAATATGGCACAATATAATTGTTTAAAATAACGTTTAATTTATAAGAAAAAATGACCTAATGTCAAAATGTAGAATGTATTAGAGAAAAATTTCTAAAACTACTTTTAAAAATCAAGTCAAAGACATTTAAAGAGTGATGTAACAAATATATTTCGATTTTGACTTCATACCTTTTTAGAAATTTTAAATATCATCATGATTTCTCTTCTAATTTATAGGAAGTGTTTTTAATCAAAATTGTCTAAGAATTTATTAGAGTAATGGATTCCTAAAAGTACTTATAAAATGTAAGTCACAAAGATATTAAGAAATGTAACATATGTGTTATGATTTTAGCTTTATATTCTTCTAGGAATATACAATATTATCATGATTTATTTTCAAATTATGAGAAAAAATGAATTTTTAAAAAATCACTTAAAATTTAAGTCACAAACCATTTAATGGGTTGCTACAATGGTTTGTGACTTAAGATATAAGATACCTTCATACTCATCAAGGATTTTAAATGTCTTTCAATTTATGAGACACATAAGTTTATATTCTTCTGGAAGTTTTAAATGCCATCATGTTTCTTCTTATAATTTATGGAAGTTAAAATAGGTTGAATATGCATTACATCAATGAATTCTTTAAAAAGTTGAAAGATATAATAAATTCTTCTAGTATTTTTAAATATCATCATGAAAAAGAAGTTAAGTTTCCATTATTATGGAATACAAAATATAAATAAGTTTTTTTTTTATTTCAAGAAAATCTGGTCACCTTGTTAGAAGGATATACACGTGCTTCGTCGAAACTTGTACACCTCCACTAAAAAACCAGATGGCTCAGTGCACAACGCCGGTAATAAATTGTTTAATTCCCAATAGTCTACTGTACCGTGATGAATGTGGAGCGCGGAAAGTCTCTAAAGAAGTAAAGCTGAAAATCCCTAATGAATCGCCATAATAAATAACTCATTCGTAACACTCTCCTTTTGATAAAACCCACTACGTGGTCACAGACGTGGGGGTAAGTAACTAAGTAGTTCCCGGGTCGTATATAACTGTGGGTGAACTGGAGCGGCGATGTCGCTTTTCAGTTTTAAACGGGGTCCAGGAGAGCTTTCCCACGTTTGATGAAAAATTGCTTGAGTGAAACGCTTCAGTATCCCACGTCGTGGTTGAAAGGTCTAATTATTAAGTTGCAAGTTACTTTTTACGGGAACGTTCCACGTACAAAGGAGTGGAACTATTTTAATGATCCGGTACAGTGTCTGTATGAAGTGAAGTGATAAAAATACATACTTTTCAACAAAATAATGAAAAGAAATATGGTTATATTCGTGCACTTCAAAATACACTTATACAGGAAGTATAAAAAGTAATCCTACCTACAGTGGTGGTCATCTCTTTTATTTAATGTGAACTGTTAAAATAATATTAATTTATTATTCTTGTTTTATACAGCATTATAAAAAATTATAAAAACTACTATATTCTTATATTGTAAAATGTTTTATATATTTTCTGAATTGTTTTCTATAGGGTTGATGTTGGGAGCCATCAGTCACAATTTTGTATTTATGTTTGGGATCGTTTTCATGTTGAATAGCAATTACTGGATGCAAATTGTTGTTTAATATATATTACATAAAGCAGTCTAAGGGGGCCCACGTCAGAAGAATTAAAGCATCTCCAAAGAATAACTGTAGGATGTTTAGCATAAGCAGAACCATCATTTTTTATAAATTAAATGAATGTGAAGCAAGTCAAAACTGAACTTTCACATTTTAGTAAAAACCAGGGTTTTTGTTGCATGTCTGGGGTCAAACGAACCCCCATGCAATTATCTTCTCACAGTCCTTGAATTACTTTCAGTAAATCCTCATTGATCATCTCCATTTTCTTTTTTTAAAAACACGTCCTGACTTGGTGGCAATAAATGATTTTGAATCTTAATGCTTAATGTTGTTCCCAATTATCTTGCTGACATTGGGATTAATGCTATGGCCTCGCCAGCTCGCAGTCCAGACCTTAACCCAATAGAACATATCTGGAACATTCTTGGGAGATATCATCATAGTAGAGGTGGAAATACCCCATATTAAATTCAAATTTATATTTTTTATGGACATCAAATTTTGTTAATTATTATTAATTAAGATTTTTTGTAATAATTATAAACAAAAACTATTTTTAAATAAATATAAAAGTGTGTGTAGGTTTATTTTACCCATTTTCAGAAAATATTAATAATAGTCTTCACTACCGTAGGATCATTGCAAACAAAAACCCATGTTGGAACTAAAGTTGATGTGGTGGAATTTTAGTTGGAGCTCCGCATGCTTCGTAAGTCGTGTTGCATAATATTACAGTTTGAGACAAATTGATATTCGTGACAGCTCATTAGTCCGAACGTTTAGACAAATTTAAGCAAAACAACGTTCGTTATTTGTTCAACGTTTTAAAATTGAATATTACCCGTTGAAGTTGACATGTCGGCAATTTAAGCGGCACCGACTTTTTCTTATTGCGGATCCGTCTTCGCCTCCTATTAATTTGTATTAAATTGCTCGGCGTTAATTAATTCCGAATATAGTCTGAAAAATACGGTCTCGTTTATTTGATGAAGGGATAAAATGGAGTCCGTATAGAATATCAAGTGTTTGCGGGGGTCGTCCTCTCCAAGGAACACGGCTTAGGCGTGGAAAGGAAAACTTTAATTAATTAATTTTCAACACAGTTTTCCGTTAAAAAGATTACACCCCGCAGTAAGCACAATAGAGATTTACTGGCGTGGTGAGGAACTGCGATTTTTTTTCGGCCGCGAATACATAAATTATTATTTTCTTTTTAATTGGACCGCTGTAACGACTGGTAGGTACGACGGAAAAATAATTACAATCTGCATTTTAAACGGGCGCTGGAAATGCGTTTAATTTTTTCCCTCGTCATTCCGTAATAAACAAATCACAAAAGGAACTGTTCAACTTTATGGCTCGAGCGATTTTGAAACAATGTAGAAGCGTAAAGTTTTTATCACGATCACAGTTAAACGAATCATTTATTGTTGGGCAAGGCGTGAAAGAGTTGCCATAAACAAAATCTAATTTAAACTATGCCCGCTATTATGAAGAAGACTGTTGCCCGGGGGTGGCGCCTAAAATTTCGACAATTGTTGAAGAGGAAAACATGGGACTACAAATGCGTTGTTTAAAAAGCATCCGGGCTATAATTCCAGAGAAAATTAATCCTACTATCTTTCTCATTAACTACTTCAATTATCCCCATCTAATGTAAGAAACAAGACGAAAATTTCAGAGGAATTAAACGTAATTAAAATTTGCATTTCTCTCTTGCTGTCGGAGTAATTGCTACTTAAAATCATGCACTGAAGTGGTCATAAAATCGCAGTCGGGCAATTTTATTACTGTGTTGAAATATTTTTATTCTACCAAACGCTGATAATTGATTTTCCATTAACTTTTTAATTATTTTTCGTGGTGGACAAAATGCACTCACGATTTACATATAAATTATACCCCGGTTGTGGCTGCAAAATGGCTTAATAGAGTCCCATAATATTAATATCAGTATAACGTTTGTAATATGCATAAATTTTCATTTGGGATAATGTAAAAGTCGAGAAAAATTTAAAATTATCAGCAACTCAAATTTCTAGACGGGGGTATTTAAATTAGAATATTCCTACTTTTGTAAGTTACTGACGTTCGGGTTTTAAGCCGTCAAACGATATAAAATCCCTGTTTTAAAGTTTATGAAAGTTATACGGAAAATCAGAGTGCTCGTATGTTTGCTGCGCTTAAACTCTTGTTTCTTTTACGTTACGTGATCGTGAAGTAGTTTTCACACATTAATTTAATTTGTTTAATATATGTTTCTATTACAATTTTCTATTGATTATTGTATGTTTAGAAATAGGGGTCAGAGGGGTCAGAAAATAATATCGCCTTCCTACATTAAAGTCCAAAAAATAATAAAATCAAAAATAATAAACCTTTATTTTTAATAAATAACATAAACACCCTCATTATCAACAACCTTTTACCATATGAAGTGCAAATTATCAATCGTTTACCGATAAAAATCATTTTTAGAAAAATATCTGGCATTTTGAATGTTCAAATTTTTTACCACAAAGAAACTATTGTAGGGATCGAAATATTTTAATTTTTCCAAATCTTACATTTTATAAATTTTATAAATTGTTAGTCTTATAAGTTTTATAATTTTCATGTTTTATAAGTAAATTTTATATTTAATTATAATATAATATTTAATTTAATAATAATAATAATAATAATAATAATTTAAATTATAAGCTTTATAAATTTTTTAAATTATTTTATTAGTTTTAGATAAGATTTATAAATTTTCAAATAAATTTTGCAAATTTTATAAATTATTTAACAGTTAAAAATTTGAATGAATTTGTTTATTAGTTTTAGTCTAACGTATAATTTATAAATTCTATAAATTCTATAAATTCTATAAATCCTATAAATTCTATAAATTCTATAAATTCTATAAATTCTATAAATTCTATAAATTCTATAAATTCTATAAATTCTATAAATTCTATAAATTCTATAAATTCTATAAATTCTATAAATTCTATAAATTCTATAAATTCTATAAATTCTATAAATTCTATAAATTCTATAAATTCTATAAATTCTATAAATTCTATAAATTCTATAAATTCTATAAATTCTATAAATTCTATAAATTCTATAAATTCTATAAATTCTATAAATTCTATAAATTCTATAAATTCTATAAATTCTATAAATTCTATAAATTCTATAAATTCTATAAATTCTATAAATTCTATAAATTCTATAAATTCTATAAATTCTATAAATTCTATAAATTCTATAAATTCTATAAATTCTATAAATTCTATAAATTCTATAAATTCTATAAATTCTATAAATTCTATAAATTCTATAAATTCTATAAATTCTATAAATTCTATAAATTCTATAAATTCTATAAATTCTATAAATTCTATAAATTCTATAAATTCTATAAATTCTATAAATTCTATAAATTCTATAAATTCTATAAATTCTATAAATTCTATAAATTCTATAAATTCTATAAATTCTATAAATTCTATAAATTCTATAAATTCTATAAATTCTATAAATTCTATAAATTCTATAAATTCTATAAATTCTATAAATTCTATAAATTCTATAAATTCTATAAATTCTATAAATTCTATAAATTCTATAAATTCTATAAATTCTATAAATTCTATAAATTCTATAAATTCTATAAATTCTATAAATTCTATAAATTCTATAAATTCTATAAATTCTATAAATTCTATAAATTCTATAAATTCTATAAATTCTATAAATTCTATAAATTCTATAAATTCTATAAATTCTATAAATTCTATAAATTCTATAAATTCTATAAATTCTATAAATTCTATAAATTCTATAAATTCTATAAATTCTATAAATTCTATAAATTCTATAAATTCTATAAATTCTATAAATTCTATAAATTCTATAAATTCTATAAATTCTATAAATTCTATAAATTCTATAAATTCTATAAATTCTATAAATTCTATAAATTCTATAAATTCTATAAATTCTATAAATTCTATAAATTCTATAAATTCTATAAATTCTATAAATTCTATAAATTCTATAAATTCTATAAATTCTATAAATTCTATAAATTCTATAAATTCTATAAATTCTATAAATTCTATAAATTCTATAAATTCTATAAATTCTATAAATTCTATAAATTCTATAAATTCTATAAATTCTATAAATTCTATAAATTCTATAAATTCTATAAATTCTATAAATTCTATAAATTCTATAAATTCTATAAATTCTATAAATTCTATAAATTCTATAAATTCTATAAATTCTATAAATTCTATAAATTCTATAAATTCTATAAATTCTATAAATTTTATAAATTCTATAAATTCTATAAATTCTATAAATTCTATAAATTCTATAAATTCTATAAATTCTATAAATTCTATAAATTCTATAAATTCTATAAATTCTATAAATTCTATAAATTCTACAAATTCTATAAACTTGTAGATGATATGATATGATTTTCTTTCGGTTCAGGGTAGAAACTCGTTATGAGCCCAATAAATGTAAAAGGGTAAATATCCGTAAATTCATTACACACATTTTCATTCATGAAAATGTACAAAACTGTATTTTCCAAGAGTATTTCAAATTTTAAACTTTTGACGATTAACTGCAATTTATGGATGAGTGCATTTTAATTAGAACTTTTGCTGATCCGTTTCTGGAATAACCAACTTCTGTACGTCGATTTTTATTCCAGCTAGAGTACCCTGTAATTATAAAACTCCATACAATTTAACTATTGTATTTTTTAATGAAAACTACTGATTGCTGTTGAGCTATGCATTTAAATTTCCATTCTTGTTGAAATATAACAAAAACTTTTCGGATCATTACCATAAATTAAACGATTAAACCTATAACCAGACAATGTAAGTCCATAAAATAGAAAACTCCTAATTCAAACCGCTTGAAGTAACTAAATATCTGGAGCTTACAATGCACGACCGATTTACATATAGATTACAGGAGACGTTTTGAGGGTGGAAACTGGAACGCCTGTGGCCTTTAAACGGATCCACTAAATTTAAAATCCTCGCAGACGCATCCAGATTTCTATTGTTAGATTTTACTTAATTTATGTTATTAAATTTTCTCTCCACCCGATTAAGGCTAATCCAATCCTAACGCTTGAGCTTACGGCTTAATTAATTCCGCCGTTTTAAATACGAAAGTGCGACCGTTTTATTTATTTTTGGTCTTTGGGACATTACAATATGCGTGCGTGTTTGGGCAAGTACTCTTGTGGGATTGGGCCCACTTTTTTACTCGATGTTTGGTTTAAGTTAGGAATGTGCGGAGTATTTTATTATTTTATGGTTCCCAGGCCGGTTCTAAAGGTGGGCAAATGTTGGTTTTTTATTTAGTTTTTTATTCTTTGAGGCGTTTACTAAATTGAGGAATTTATTGAAAAAGGAAATAATAACATAAATAACAAACTTGGGAAATCAATTTAAAATATATTTCAAATGGTAATTTGAGTAAATTAATGTTATGACATTAAACTTTGTCTGCAGCAAACAGTTACATGCGTTTTGATTTGCCCGATATTAAATAAAACTTTCTAATGGAACTCATGTAAATCAGAATTCATTTGCAAGTCCGAAACTTTCCGGTAATTAGAGAAGGGTTTGTTACAAAATCTAAAACAAATCCATAGCTATATGTTCTAATTAAAATGCACTTCCGTAAAATATTCAGTTGTGCTTAAACATCATTTAAATCTCGCTGAAAACATACTACATTTTCATATATGAAAATGTATATGATGTCACAATCAAAATTTACATGCACTAAAATGATTTCACATTTATTAGAGTCATAACACACGGTTAATACCATTTTCTAACCACCAAGCTGCAATTTATATGCAAATCGAATGTATTCGTTTTAACTACTGCAGAAACGTTTACAGCTTAATCCTGTTTTAAAATAATTAAGTTTAATGGGAAATCAATTATTTTGTGTGGCCGGTTGTGATAATTAAAAACACGTGATATTCGTTTGATGAAAACAATCAATACAGTTTTTTTGTATCAACTCATTTAGAGCTTATAGAGCCATGACATTTTAAAGTTTTAAATATTAACCTCTTTTTAATGAGCATGTATTTATAAATAAAATCATTTAAACACTACATAAAATGCTTTTATTAATTTATTTTAATTTAATTTAATTTTATAATTATAATAATTATATTATAATCAATTTTATTAATTTTATAAATATTATAAATACATAAATACTATAAATTTTTAAAATTTTCAAATTTCTTTTAATTTTTTATTTTTTAAATTTTTTAATTTCTTAATTTTTTTTTTAAATTAAATACGAGTCTATAAATTTTATATATTATTTTATAAATTTCATAAATTATATTTATTAATTTTATGAATTTATAAATTTATTAAATTTTTTAAATATTTAAAATTGTTAAAGTTTTTTAATTTTAATGTTTAAAATTTTTAAAATGTTTAAAATTTTTAATATTTTTAAAATTATTTAAATTTTTAAAATGTTTATAATTTTTATAATTTTTATAATTTTTAAAATTTTTATAATTTTTAAAATTTTTATAATTTTTAAAATTTTTATAATTTATAAAATTTTTAAAATTTTTAAAATTTTTAAAATTTTTAAAATTTTTAAAATTTTTAAAATTTTTAAAATTTTTAAAATTTTTAATTATAAATAATATAAGTTTTACGAATTTTGTAAATAAATTTTATAAGTTCGTAAAATTTATGAATTTCCAGATTAGAATTTTACATTCAACCAAAGAAATCAGCGACCAATTATATTATTTACAAGAATATTAAATTATTTTTTATGAGCTGTTTATGCGAAACTTGTCAACAGAAATTATTAATTTAAAAATGCGGCTTTAATGCCACAGCATGAAAGAAACCAAGTAATTTGAAATAACTTTATCTACATCAAACGTTACAGCCGCTTTGATTTTCCTCATTTTAAATAAAACTTTAAAATACGTTTTCAGATTTACATCATTTGCAAGTCAAAAAGTTCGTAGTAATTAGAAAAGGATTTGCTGAACATACGTTATAAAATCTGAAACAAATTAAAAAGTATACCCTATTTAAAATGCGTTTCTGCAAAGCTGCAAAAAATAAGTTGAAACCATTTAAATTTTGTTGTTCTCACTTCGTATATTTTCATAAATGAAAATATGTGTAATGACACAACCATTTACATATTCAGAAAATTGTTATTAGTATTCCAAGAGAGCTGAAAGTACTATATTAAAATAACTTTGCTGCAGTAAACATACTTGATATATTGAGCACATGAACTTTCCGTATATTAAAACTTTCACAAATTGAAAATTTAAATCAGCGTCGAGGTTTACTTTAGATTTAAAAGAAAAATATAAAACACAAATAATAAGTTAAGACTAAGTAAATAAACGATTCTGAGATGGAAACAAAATCAAATAATTCTGACATTTTCCTGCAAATATTTCAATTTTGAATTCCCATTTAAATTTCCAGTTTTGCCCCATTTATTCCCCGGCATTAGCCTCCATTGATACTGATATAATTGACAATATTTACATTTAATGAATTATTCATAGATACGGGAGTTAATACTCACTATACTTTAATAGAGCTAACGTCAACAACGATATATCATTTTATTCAGCATTCAACTCTGAAGCATTTATTTGATTTACTGCAACTAATCAATTAACAAACGTTCATGTAAACACCTCCACTGGGATTATTGTTGATTATTTGATAGCAGTTAATTATTATTAATGATCTTATAATATACAGTGATGGCGATAATTAGATCAATTTATTGAGATATATTAAAAATAGGACCTGTACTACTTGAATTGGATGGCAGTACCTATAATGTTTATTGTTTTTTCTGTTATTTTTATACTTACACGTAACTGGTCAATTTACTTATATACTTTACAAATTGTGTACTTTTTTTAATGATTGTTAGTTATAGCTTCAACCCTATAGAAAACATGAGGGATCACATTTATAACCAAATTCAACATAGGTATTAAATTAACTCATCATATAAATTTAAGAAGAGATGGGCCAAAATTATAAAACAAAAAGGATATATTATACAAAGTGTTAATGTTAAATTAAATAACACAGATCTAATCATTAAAAATTCCTTTAAAATTAAAGTTGCTATATTTATGTCCAACAAAATTCAGGAAAATATATGTAACATTTTATAGAATTAAAATTTGTTTATAAACAGAACAACAATAGTAAATTATTATTATTATTTTAATCACATTAAATGAAAGAATGATGGATAAAATATTAACATTTTATGAAGTTCCTATAATAATGGCCACCACTGTACACAGCATTCTGCAATGAATTAATATATGCGCCGACCGTTCATACATGAACAAAAGGGGGTTGACAACAGCAACAACGGCTTATCGAAAAACCACCCGTTTCCAGTTGGTTTTAGCCCGAATTTTAATTACTGTGAAAGCCTCAATGCTGACCGCAGTTCTTTCTCGGCACTCGTGCATTATGCTGACGACGCCAAAACACATTTAATTCGTTCAGGAGTTGCGTCCCGAAGATAAACCACGTATTCACTTGCCGCTTTAAACAACCGTTTCGTGGCTTGCCCGGAAAAAATATGGATTTAAAAATCACCAACCGAAATTCCGGCCGGAGCCAAAACCCACGCGAAGATCGGACTCCGGTGAAATATCAATTGTGCGACAAGTTGACGTACAAGCAACGGGGAGACGGACGACTGGGACGATTACATATGCATACGGCATCGTCCCGGGCGTTCGTCGTCGCGCTTGAGACAAAACGGGACGGGCCTCCCGCCCCCTTAATACCTGAACGTCAGCTTTGAATAGTGTCATCCGTATCCGGAACGCTTTTGGCATCGCAACGGGACCGTGGAATTACGTTGCAAATGAAATTTTCAGTTACTGTGGGCGATAGAAAATCGTATTTTTCGCATCTAATGCCTTGTGCAGTTGCAGAAGTGACACTGGGTAGGTGGGTAGTGAACGTGTCGTTTAAAGTGATAGACGAGAAGTTGCCGGTCGAACGGACGCGTTACGTCTGAAACTATTTATCAATTATGGTTCACGGCTAATGAAGATGCTGGATTCCCACCAATAATCTAGATTTATGTATTTCGGGCGAACCGTCGTTCCATTGTAAATCAAATCGGGCTGCAACTGGGACCCCTTCATTACGAAGCTGCTTTTAGCTTAATGGGGCGCAGTTTGTTTGTGCATGTCACAGCAATTATTTAGTCACCGACAATATTATTTTTATTGATCCAGACATAAATAGGCATAAGTACACATGGGAATTGTATGAACTCAAATTTATCAATATGCATTTAATAATATTAAAATATTTTAAATAAAATTTTATATTTATTTTAATTCAGTACAGAATTGTAAATATTTTATGATTTTCTAAATAACCAATTTTTTCAAAATAAATTTCAATATTTTTTGTAAGAGAATATTTCTTTCTGTATTTTATCATCATCAGATAAATTCAAGATTAATTTTTATTAATTTATTATTAGAAAATTATTTGTAATTTACTGATAAAAATAAAAAATAAGAACAAATATGTTAAATAATATACGTCATAATTGAATCATTAATTAAATACAGAATCGAAAATACCAACAATTATGTTGTAAAATATACCAAATTGACCTCTAATTTTGTTGATAAATGAATATTTCTTTCTGTATTTGTCACAAATTATATTACTATTAGTTTTTTATTAGAAAATTATTTACAATTCATTGATAAAAATAAAAAATAAGGGCAAAAATGTTATACAATTAAAGACCTCATTAAAACTAAACTTTTTAATTGAATAAAGAATCATAAATACTAACAATTATGTTTTTCTAAAATATCCTATCAAATTGACCTCTAATTTTTTCGATAAAAGTATATTTCTTTGTACGTTTGTCATTAATTGCATTTTTATTAGTTTTTTATTAAAAAGTTATTTAGAATTTATTGATAAAAATAAAAAATAAGGTTAAAAATGTTATACAATTAAAGACAATTAAAACTAACAGAATGCAGAATAGTAAATACCAAAATTATGTTTTTCTAAAATATCCCATTCTATCAAATTGATCTCCAATTTTTTTGACAAAAGAATATTTCATAAGTTAGATTCTTATTTGTTTTTTATAAGAAAATTATTTAAAATTTATAAATAAAAATAAAAAACAAGGCCGAAATGGTAAATAATTAAAGACATAATTAAATTATTAAATTTATTAAATTATTATTATCATAAGTTGCATTTTTATTAGTTTTCTATTAGAAAGTTATTTGTTAAGAATATTTCTTTATGTATAAGTGAAAGAGCTATTTAAAAATTGATTTATATTATTCATAAAAGTTAAAAACGTAATTATACTAATATTTTTAATTCAGTACAGTATTATGGATACAACAATTAAGTTGTTTTTCCTGAATATTTTTAATATTATGAATAAGATGCTAATTTATTTATAATTGATAAGTTATTTGTCGACAAAAATAAAAAAGGTAATATAAGATAATATAAGATAAATACTAACAATTGATATAAATATGGTTATTATTATATAATGAAAATATTCTAAAACGCTTTGTTTTTAGGTAATTGATGAAGACATGTAAAGCAGGGGAGGATATCAACAATACGTACCACAAATTTGTAGTCTTTCCAAAGTTCAGTCACAAACATTGACATTGAAGTTAAAATAAATAATTTCCCTCAAGTATTCGTGATGTCGAAGTAATACCCCATGAAAAAAATGGCTCGTTGACTGTCCCAAACCGAATGAATAATAAACCAGCTGTAGGACTTGGAAATCACCAAAAACCGAGGCCAGAACACTGTGTCCGTCATATTTCATGGAACGGCTTAACATGGGTTTTACAGGATTCATTTCCAGTCGGGGGATAATAGAATTCCGCAAAATTCAGCAGCAACACAGACCGGAAATAGAATTATTTAATCTATTAGTTTAATCCGGCCGGCTTTAAGTCATTGC
Source organism: Aethina tumida (assembly GCF_024364675.1). Classification (NCBI taxonomy): domain Eukaryota; kingdom Metazoa; phylum Arthropoda; class Insecta; order Coleoptera; family Nitidulidae; genus Aethina; species Aethina tumida. Next base: position 5,637,857 of record NC_065441.1, read on the forward strand.
CAGATAAAATAACTGGAGGCTGATGAGGTCCGGTGTGTAATTGCTGTTTAATTAACTGGGGAGTTAAAATTACTTATCAGCGGTGCAGATTTATTGTTGTGATTAAATTCGGATGTATTTATTTAATTTGTTATTTTGTAATACCTTGCCTTTTTGTTGTACACATAAAAAAATAAATGTCGTAAGACTAAAAACAGTAATTTGTCGACGACTTTGAGGTAGTGAATGAAGTTGCAACTTTTAACGCTTCCCATCTCAAACAACCCTTTCAACATTCGAAAGCCGCATTAACCTCGGTTAGTCTATCGAGTAAGATCTTGCTTGTGATCCGTTCTTGGTAATTAAGCACCTCCGTGCATACTTGAATCGATTTAGTTTCGAGAGGGTGAATTAAACTTGCACCAGTGCAACGTACAATTTACGGGACATTTTTTTGAGGCACACTGTGCCGCAAATGCGCTTTGTTATGAAACTAAACTCATTAATAGTTTATGCTGCCGCGCTATATTATCCCCATAATCGAGAAACATAATTACTACCACGTTTGTGGAACAAATTGGGCGAATATGTCCAACAAATAAAATTAAAACACATACCTTCGGTCGGCAGCAGGGTGTACTGCAACTTGAGTCTTCCGGTGCCCCAGCGTTGCAGCATGTCCAAGGGGTTGGTTATTTCTGAAATAATTTAAAGTTGTAGCTTTTTAAATGGAGCAGTTTTCATTAGGTTTTGATGGCAACAATAATTCAGGATTCAGGAATTCACACGTAGAACATGGAGCTTTAAACCCATCCAGAAATCCATCCATGCGATAGTGTAATCCTATTACAACTCATCAATCACTTACATATGGTCCCTGATTTACAGGGATTGCATACATACATGATTTATGTCACCATTTGATTTGTGTAAGCTGATACACAAATGCACAACGTAAATCGTCGGATAAACTACATTATTCACAGACTTTTTTATTACCTATCTTGTAAGGATCAACACCTTCCTCCCGGTCTAAAATTGTATAATCGGAAAACTTGGTCTTGGAGGAAGTCACGACTAACATAGTCAGACACGGAACGTTTTCCCGACTATTGATAATAAACCACTAGTGAATACAAAATCCCTTCGTTCAAGTTCAATCGATTTTACTTGTCCAATAATAACATTGCCTTCAGTTTGCGTTCAAAAAAACATGTACGGACTGTACTGGTTGGGACTGAATGGTCGGCGCTTAATGATTAATGAATGAAACATGTTGAGGGAAATCAATCATGGTGTGTTAAATTTGTCACACACGTTTAATGGACGCACATCTTTCACCTGCGTTAATGAACAGTTACAATTTTAATTAATTACTTTGTATATTATTGTGAAATATTTTTTAGTAAATTTATAAATAGAAAAAGTTAGTTGTTTTAATCAGTCTGCAATGGTACTTCTTCTTGTGACATTTTCATTTTCCTTACTCTTTGATTGACTCCTTTCAATTTTTCCATTTGGACTTCTTGTTCTTCGTCAGCTTTTTTCGTTTCTAGTAATTTCATTTTTGATATACTGTACCAGCTGTTATTTGCCTTTAAGCTTTGAGCTTTGTCCACCAATTTGGCCTTAAATCAAAAGAATTATTTTAAAACCATCCTTAAGCTTACACAATCTTCAAACCATTCCAATTACAGTTTTCATTAAAGGAAATTACGTTTATAGGTGCAAATCTTTCATCTGTTTTAATGAATAGTTACAATTTTAATTAATTACTGTGTGTATAATGCGTTTTATAATAATAAATAGTAAATTTATAAAGACAAAAATTAGTCTTCTATGTTTTTATCAGTGTGGAAGTGTTTCTCTTGTTGACGGTGCTTCTTCTTGTGATGTCTCCTTTTAACACGTCCCCAACATTTCCTGGCATGCCTTCCACGATTTCTTCTTCTGTTATGTCTCCTAGTCAGTTTTTTGCGAATGGAACGTTTTTTTAAATTTGAAGAGAACGGCGATGATTCACTTACACCGCTCAAAATGTTGATTGCCTTTTGTATCGTCTCTTCATTTTCCTTACTCTTTTGGTTGACGCTTTTTACTTCGTCCACGATTCTTTTAATTTCTTCCATTTCGGCGTCTTGGCATTCTGCAGCTTTTTCGTTTTCTGTGATTACGTTTTTGATGTAATGTACCAGTTGTTGTTTGCCTTTGAGAGCTGATTCGGCTATTTCGACGTCGCAGTGAGCCTTGTCCGCCAACATTGACTTGGCCTTAAAATAAAAGAACTAATTTAGAACCATTTTTATGCTTACACAAAATTGAAACCAATCGAAAATACAAAGTTAAGTTAGATTTTTACATACCTTACTTTTTATTGACTCAATTAGTTGTTGCCATTTATTTAATTTAGTAATACTATTAAATGTATTAGTCGAGAAACAGTTACTTAGTTCCATCATCTAACCTACTCTAATCTAACCCACTGTAAACTAATTTATGATTGGCAATTACTATAAAATAACAGTCTTGTTTCATCAATTCATTGTATAAACTTTATTTGTAAATAGTAAATTTATATATAATAAAAGTTAGTCATCCATATTTTGATCAGTTTCGATGGGTGTGTCCAATTCATAGCGTTTCTTCTTGTGATAGCATCTTTTAACACGTCTCCAAGAATTTTTGGCAAACCTTCCAGGCTTGTGTTTCCTGTTATAATGTCTCCTCCGAAGCTTTTTGTGGGTGTCTCGTTTCCTTAAATTGAACAAAGATTCACGTTCATGTGATGGTTCAGTTATACCGCTCATAATGTTAATTGCTTTTTGTAACATCTCTATGTTTTCGTTGCTCTTTTCATTAATGCCTTTTACTTCTTCCTCGATTTTTTTTACTTCTTCCACTCTAGCAGCATCTTCATCGGCAACTTTTTCCTTTTGTCCAATTTCATTTTTTATGAATTCTGCTATTTCTTGTTTGCCTTCCAGTGCTGCTTCGGCTACTCCAACATCACAGTGAGCTTTCTCCGCCAGCATTGATTTGGCCTTAAATAAAACACCTACTTTAGAACCATTTGTATTACCACAATTACATCCATAAAAACAAATTTAAGTTAGATTTTTACATACCTTATTTTATTGTCTCAGTAATTTGTTTGTTTATTTAATTTGTCGGTACAATAAAACTTACTACTCGAAAAAGTTAACTCAGTATTTGTTTTACTATGCAACCTAATCTAACCTACTCTGACCTAACCATGTAAAACCTAATATATGTTATGAAATTTCAAACTTAATATATAGTTTAATTATAAAAATACCACAATGAATAAAAATACTTCCGATTTTTAAATTAATGTACCGACAAATTATTATAGACCGAAGTAAATAACCTGAAACAAAATAATAAAAAATGAATTAAATTCATAAATTTCTTTAATATGAGTAAACTGTAGCAGTATTACAATAATTGTAAAAATATCTATGTATATTCGACTATGATAACGGTAATATTCCAGCATCCACAGTTTATTTGTTTCTTCTGTGAGCTCGCCTCTTCGGCATCACGTGTCTTTTATTCCTCATCGCGTTCTGCTTCGACTCCATGGCCGCGGTCTCAGCCCTTCTGGCCGCCTCCTTGGTGCTCTGCAACTCCTGCTGAGCAATCGTCAACTGTTTGTTCAACACATCCAATCGACTCTTGGCCGCGTCCGACAATTGTTCCTTCTCGGCCAGCTGCTCCTGCGTGCCCTCCTGGGCCTGAGCCGAGTTAACAGAATTGGCCTGAGCAAGCTGCAACGTGGTCTGCAGCAATTTCACCTCCGATTTGGCCTCCTGGGCCGCTTTGGCGGACGCCTGTGCGGTTTGCTGTAGCTGCTGTACCGAACCGTTCTCCTCTTGGACGACGGCTTCCGCCTCCTTTATCTCCTGTTTGATTTGCTTGACGAGCGCCTCTTTGCCGGCGAGAGCGGCTTCGGCGGCCTTCGCCGCCTCCACGGCCTTTTCGGCGAGCTGTTCCTTAACCTAATCAACAATATCAATTTTTGTAGGTTTGTAGAAGAATTATAGAAAACAAATACTTCCGATTTCTGAATACAGACTTAATAAAAAGCTTATCGCAAATATTGTAATGTAAAACTTGTATAAATATATAAATATAGATAAAGTGAACTATTTCAGTCTTCTGGCAATGCGTCTTTTGTTACGCATCGCGTTTTGTTTAGCTTCGCCGGCGGCCGTTTCAGCTTTTCTAGCTGCGTCCTTTGTTGCCTGGAGATCAGCTTTGGCAACGCCTAGTTCTCTATTCAACTGATCCAGTCTGACTTTAGCGGCATCAATGACCTGTTCCTTCTCGCTCAACTCCTTTTGGGAGCCTTCCAAGGTTTGAGCTGAATTAGCTGCGTTGCCTTGTGCCAGCTGCAATGAAGTTTGCAACAACTTAACCTCGGCTTTGGACTCCTGTGCGGCCTTGTTTGCCGAGTTGACTGTCTGCTGGAGTTTTTGAAGGCTTGACGTTTCGTCTTGGACCACCACGTCCGCCTCTTTAATTTCCTGTTGGATCTGACCGACCAATTCTAGTTTGCCGGCCAGTGCTGCGTCCGCAGCCTTTGCCGCCTCTATCGCTTTTTCGGCTAGCTGTTCTTTTACCTATAAATCATTTGAAGCTGAGTGCTTTGGCTTATGCCGCTTTTGAAAGAGTTGCACCCCCTAATATATTACTATAATAATCACAAACTGAAGTTTTACAAAATTATTACGTTTAAATAGTTGCAGCTTTAATTAATTCTACAAATTGAAATTTAATAATCGCTTATCCAACATTTCGATCCATGAATGACAATAAAATTTTTAAGACTTTCATCAAAAGTTTAATATCCATCACAGAGTTTTATATCTTTGCTAGTATAAACTTCTGTTTAAAGTTTATTGCTTCCTGACCTCAGCATTTGGTTTACTTATTTTGAAATGATGATATTCCCTGATTTGATTTAGATAGAATTTAATTCCAGCGTTTTATTGAACGTGAAAGAGATTTGTAGCATTTATTAAGTTTGCAACGTGATAGTAAATGTAAAATAGACTAAACAGTTTAATCTATTACATGTTTATTGGTATTTTGGAGTGAATCAATAAGTTTATTTATCTATCAACTATTTTATAACACAAAATTGAAATTAGAAACTGAAAAAAAGACAGTAATTAAAAACTTACCCAATAGGTTTATTCCTATAAATCTTCTTAATCTTTTCATTTTTTTCTTCAAATCCAATTTGTCAGTACAAGTACATATACCTAATTATGACTATAATTAGGAGGTGCAAACCCTTCTAATTTACTATCATTAAGTATTACATAAAATCGGAAGTATTCCATTTTCATTGCTCTTAATCTAACTAGACAACAAAGTGTTTCATTACGTCAGTAACAATAATGAAAGCATTTGTCACCTTTAGAAAATGTCTCCGGGAATTTTACTTACTTGATGTGCAGCTTGCTGTCCGGCGGATTGCTGTGCGTCTTCAGCAGCTTTGGCCTCCTGCGCAGCCTTCTGAGCTATGTTCGCGGCCGAACCTTGCCCTCCGTTGGCACCATTTGGGCCCCCATTTTTATTGCAATTCTCTCCGTTCACGCACGCAATATCATCCCTGTTCTTGACAGGGCCAGCTTCGTCCTCAAGTTCGGCTCCGAATGCTTGGAGCACCAGAAATAATGCCAGTAAAAGCAATATACGTACTCTCATTTGATTAGGATTTTTGCGGGAACATCTGGGAAATATTAATTGACGTGTGTCAAAACGTCTAACATCAAATCGAGTTTATTGTTATACACTGTATACTTGACGCTATACGGATTTATACAAAACGTAAATTAATACATAATTTTATTCGATTTTGATTTATGTATTTGAGGATTGACATAGTTATTGCCCTCATTTTGTTCCAAACATCGATTGAGGATGAGGTTAAAATTAAAATTGAGGATGGAGTAAGCACTTCTAGTGACTTAAATCACTCAAGTACTATAGTCGCAGGGTAACCACAATTCATTGATTCTTTGCTATCCATTTTAATTATTTGTTTAAGATTGCAATCCACAACAGCACCAATCTCATTAAAAGCATGCCCTGCTGGCGTAAACAACATGTCTACAGCCATAACTTCTGTAGCTTCAAAAACTACAATCGGTACTTGCGGTGCCCCGACAACCAAATCTAACGAACTAGACGACGAAAAGTCGAAAGAAACGCTAAACTTATTGAGGAAAGCTCTGGAAATTGAGAGGCAAATAAACATGGAGGCTAATATGACATTGGAGTTTTTGGAAAACGAGCAAAACAATTTCGAAAACAAAGAGAACGAAGAGAGGCAGAAATTAAGTGCCTTAAATAGCAATTTCAGCGAGGCGGAAAAGGACCTAAAGGACATCCAGAAATCCGTGAATGCGGCGAAGCAGTCAGAATCCGAAGCCAAACTCAATATGGATAAGGTCGACACCAAAAGGTCCAAGATGAGAGCCAGGAGGAAATCCAAACGAAATTGTTCAAAATATGATAGAAGAGGAAGGAGAAGAAGGCATTTTATTTATTTATAAGTATTGCCAAATGTTGTTTAAATTATAAGCGAAAATTATTGGGATATATTGTTTACTGATTTCTATATTTACAATGTTTTATATTAACTATTTCAAAACTACTCAATGTTGAAGAATGGGGTAAAATAAAACTAAAATGTACACAGATCATATAGTTTATTTATATTTTGTACATACATACACATATAAAGATCACATATACATTTCATATAAAAAGTTAATAGATTATTTGAAAATATAGCTGCAGAACAGAGATTCTCGTTCATCTACATAAACATTTTAAATTTAAAACAATCATTATTTTGAAGTAAAATAAATAATTCATGGTCAAATTTGACTAGACTTTATTATATCGTTAAAGTCTTTAAATAATCACAAGCACAATTATTGTCTTTTGATATAAAATTAAATAATTTTTAAAAACTACATTAATTTATATAAAACTTCAACAAATTCGTATCAACACTAACACAATGAATAAGAATCTCAAAGAGTCTGTGCAACGTCTTTTTATAGATATGGTACAAATAACAAAATAAAATATTCTTTGGAAAGTCAATACTGATTGCATGATGAAATAGTATAAAAATACACTAGACTTTTAACTCTGGGAATGCTGAGTCCATAACAACCTCAAATATTTCCTAAAACAAAAATAAATATTACAATAAATATGACTAAATAAATATATAATTTACATAGAATAGCTGTTTGTTTAAATCCTTATGTTGAAGAGCATCAAACACAGTCCTAGCACCATTCTTAGCAGCGGTATTGCCGACCAAAGTAGTCAGTAATTCAGGTACGTTGTTAACGAACAAATTGCGTGCTCGTTTAGCCGCCTCACGTTTTTCTTCTTCGGATCTAAATGAAAAAATAATTAACAGTAATAAATAACTTTTACAGCAACATAATTATAATCACCTTGTTGGTTCCCTCTCAGCCAAAGCTCCACCAGGCCAAAAAGTTTTCAGTATCAACGTTATGTAATAGTGCAACATTTGATCAGAGTGCAACCAGTTTATAGTCTCGTGGATTTGTTTGTTAATATTTCTGCCGTATGTAACTTGTACAAACCCTAAATAAACAAAGTTAACTATTGTACAAATTAGAACAGCAACGACATACCTATTAGGGTTTTTCTAAGATACTTAAAGAAGCCTTTCATATCAAATAATTCGCTGAGCAAAGCAAACAAAGGTTCTGCAATGGGGTCCCTGCTATCTTCAACCACTTTATTTGGGATGCTTCCGTTGCTTCTGACGAAATCTACCGTGTCTATGTTACACTGTTCTGGAATTTGGGACATGTCCTCATCTTCCACGTCTTTGAGGATGAAAAACGCGTCTTTGTTTTGTTCGTTACCACTACAGACATGATACATTTGTTTGTTTAATGCGTTCCAACTTCCAACAAAATATCTCACCTTTTAAATAGAGTTGAAAAGAAGAAACGCGACTTCTTAGGATTAGGAGATGATTGTTTCAGATGCTCAGAACTAGGACTCAAGAAGGAATACACAGCTTCGCTTTGATTCAAACGATCGTCTTTTAAAACGAACTGCAACAAAACTTAGATAATACCACAACCTGAAACAAATACTTAACTCACATCTAAATATTTTTGTATTTGTTGTTTTGCTTTTTCTAAGGTTGGCTTATCGATTTTACCAAAGAGAAACTTGAAAGTGTTCGAGGGCAGTTCCAGGCTACGTATTTCTGTACACATAGGCCGTAGTTTTTTGTGCAGCTCCTGAAACTGGCTCAGACTCCTGCAAACCACCCAACCAGTGCTGATTGCCTCCTCGTCATTCTCATTGTCGTTTTCTATGTGCACCACCAGAACAAACTGTGGCGGTTCCTTTTCATCTGGAATCTGTGGGAGAACAAATTGTAGTCCACTATAAGATAATTAAATAAATACACTCACATCAGCGCTTTGGACTTGAGCACGCCATTTGCCCAAATTTTCGCCCCACTCCTCGGTTCTGTTCAGGTGGGCTTCCAATTGCCTTTGCTCGCCTTGCAACCATTCCACTTCCTTCTCAAGCTTCTTTAGCACCTTGGATTCCGGCCTGAGTGAACTTTTCAGCGACTCAAGGGCCTGATAAACCAATATTAGTTGTGTAATTGGGCTATCGAAGTCAGTCTTACCTGAGTCTTATTGGTCAAACGTTCTTGTAACTGGTCCAGTTTCCTTCTTGCGTAATTGGAGTGATCACCGACATTTAAACCGCTGTCGACGGATCCCGAGGAGTCTATCATTATATTTTTTTCTTCCAGTGATTTTCGATTTTCGTTTTCTGATATGTCGTCTTCTTTTTCTATTGCAATGATCATCTCCTTATAATAATCACTAATTAAAAACGGCTGATAATATTTATCCTCTATTGTCTGGACTACTTGGCACTGGACTTCGTAAAAAACTTCCGGCCCTTTATCGCCCAATAAGAAGGCTTCCATTCTTTTTCTCGTGTTTTTGTCGACTTTGATTTCGGACCGGGGATTTCGGATAAACGTGTAAAAAATCTCCGCACCCAACTGATGCCAGTTTTTCCTCTGTGCTGTCCGCAGTTCGTCCACCGAAATCCAATACCTGACCAAATCCTGACTGGCCAAAGTCTCCAGGAACTGCGTCAAGTACTTCCGACCCAACACGTGATCCATTATTGTCGGTAAAGGCAGAATTTTATTGACGTCGTCCGAAAATTGGTACCCCAAGTCCCAGCCCAGCATTGTCAGTTTCTTTTCGCACTCTTTTTTTGCGTAGGTCAATTGATTTATGTACTTTTTCAGTTTTCTGGCCGCTGTCAAGTCTGATTTTTGAACACCTGCTGAACTTAGAGTGTTTTTGTCATTGTCTAAGTCCACCCCTTTGGCTCTGTTTAAGTTTTGTAGTGTTGTTGCCTGCATTAATCTAGTAACTATGTTATACCTGAAAGTTTCACCTTAAATATTAGTTTGCCTTTTTTAAATGAGCAATACCTTAAAGATTTTAGTGCTTCTATATCATCAGTTGAGTGAATGATTTTCATCACGTCCTCAAATGATTTGGCATTTTCTATGCTCTTCATGTGCGTACGTGAATCGTTTTCTTGTGCTTCTATATATAAAATTACGTGGCGGTTGAAGAAGTCAGGATCAGTTATATTATCTATGAATGGTTTAATTACTAAAACAGAAAACAATTTGTCACACATATGCATACAATATTTTAAAATTTATTAATAGTCAATTCAATCAATTAATATCGTGTTGGACTCTCACCTTTACAAGTTAAAATCTCTCTTAAAAAATATTTTGTAGGTGTTAATGAATAACTTCTTGGCAACAAAAACATAATAAACAACTCACTAATGTTTCTAAGATATTCTAATTCTTTATCAGAAGAAATTACATATTTTGCCAGTTTAAAAGAAGGTTTGTCTCCTTCCAACCTAAAAAATAAATTGTTTAGCCTTGTTAAAGCTTAATAAATTTGTGAAGTTACATGTGCATTTTAGCTTCTCTTATTTCTTCAAAATGTTCAGTTAGTTTGGTCACAATATCTACTGCAATTAATTTGGCCTCATCCACTCTAGTGAATCGATCATGTAAATTCTGTATAGCACCCCACATATCCTCCCTGCAATCAATGTGAGATTATCTTGTGAAGTTATTGGTCTCTTTAAGACTTACTTAATTGTATATTCTAACATTTTAAAGTCATAAGCATATTCATTTAGATACACAGAAATATAATCTCTTAAAGTAAAATCTAATAGTTGCTGAAGGAGACTGTCAACAGTCCTACCAAAGACTGGAGGTAGTTGTGCTGAAGGTTTAGCTGAAGTGTAAGTTTCATAGTCTTTCTGCAAAAATCAATGGTGTAAAATCAATGACAGCATTAAATGGAATAATACCATGAGCTTTGTTCTAAATGATTCCATTTGTGTTAACGTATTTTCTGCACCTAATGTACCCTTGTGTGGGGTCGAAAGCACTAAATGTATCCATAGTGCTGTTAACAACCCGAGCACAATGCTCAGGATTATCAACAGTATAAAGAATGTTACTTTGAAGAAAAAGGGGTAAATTAAAATGCTTGCTAAAAGTCCTACAGAAGCTGGTATTAAATACATGTACATGTTCATCCTAAAATTATAAAAATTATAGAATTGTAACATATTTTTGCACTATGACTTTTACCTTTGTTAATTTTCCCTGTAGGCAGTTATTTACACATTATAAGTGGGTGGTTTTGTTATGTATTGTTATCTCAGTCAATGATATAAAATATCTCAACATATTTATTGTTTTTACACCCATATGTCAACAATTGAATTGATTTTGGCCACCCACCTAAATTTACAGGAATCTTAGCTGTCAGTGGCGGAAAGTGGAACTACTAAAGCAAATATAAATGTTTAATAATAAACTAGTAATTATTTATTTATTTAACATTAAGTGAATAAAACCACATATATTAGAAATATTTTATTAGAAAATAGCTAAACACATAAAGAACAAAATAAGAGTTTTCAAATTAATTTAATTCAAGATAAATCAGTTAACCAAATAATTAAATAAAACATTAGGGGCTTTAATGTCCATACTTTTGGAATTCCCATTCTCTGTTGTCCAAAGGACATACTTGTCGAGTTTTTAACCATCTTGAAATGCAGTGGAAGTGAAATGCATGCTGAAATTGAAGTAGTTAATAAAGAATAAAAAAATTTGTCAAATTATTACATTGCACACTCCCCAGGCAACTGTACACTCTTCACTGGTGGCTGAGGCCTGATTTGCCTGGCACTCGATGCACAAATCCATGATGTGGTTGCGGCAAATGGCACAGTTGTCAACGACAATGTCTATAACAAAACGGAGTTATATGGTGAAGAGTAAATGGTGCATGTAAACTTACCCCATGCCCACAAAGCGACGGCGTTCCACTGTAAACAACAAGAAATTGTTAATTCATTGACATTTTAGGGTTATGTTTTTGGCACCTTTTTCACTTCGAACCGCTTTTTCTCGCCCTTGGAACTGGAAGTGGGCATCTCTACTTCGTCAACGTCTACGTCCATTGCGCTTGCCATTTTATGCGATTTGTTTTACTTTCTGTGTTGATTTATAAGGAGATTGGTTGATTGATGATGGATTGAAAATTGCAGATTTAGATCAGTGTAGCCAACATGACGCTTGTGACATTTTCATAGGTAATATATTTCTTATGGAAGGATTAAAGTGACGTCAATGTGCCACAGTTGGCTGCATTGAAGTAACTGTTTTAAAACAATCAAAATCAAAAATAATTTTTCCTGAACAATATATCAATCGGTAGTCGAATCTTTGTGCTCGAAAAATGAGGCTTCAACATCGACATGTAAATTAAGAGCGTTCTGCGACTTAAACAGACACAGTGATAATAAAAGTGGGATATGTAAGGTGACCTGTCCATTTAGGTAGGTAAGCTTCCCGTATTGATAAAACTATAAACTAACTAATAAACTATAATAGTTCATAGAATCCAGAATCATTGAGAATTAATATTTCATGTTTACAAGATTCATACTAACCAGTCTAATCACAATGTCAGGGACATTTTTCAAAGAGTATATTTTTTATTATAATTCCTAAATATAATGAAAAATTAAACTTTGTATAGACTTTTATTCTACTGGTACACAGTAGTAGCCAGAGAGATAACACATTTTACTATCCTTAATTAGGAAAAGTACACCTCTAGTTTTAATGCAATTAAAATATTTTATACTTTATTGTAAATAATGACACTATATTCTTTCTACTATTATTTTATATCTAAATCAAAAACAAAATTGTTAATATTTTGTTGGGTACACTTTGTTGTAACCACCTATAAATAGTATCAAAAAGATTCAATGAAATATCAATGTTTTCTTCAAGACTCAACTCATTTAACAAATTCATCTAAATTTGATGCCTTTTGATGTTTTAATATAGATTAAAAGTCCTTCCACTCTTTTCGTCCACCGTGTTTCAGTTTTTGTAGTGCATCTGAGATCCAAACTTTTGAGAGGACGATGAATGTTTTTTATACCATCTGATCTTGTTCAATTGATACAGATTCATCACATCAAAATATCCTTCGCAAAAATTCTGGAGAATTTATATAAAATTGATCATTTTAGAAAGTTACTATAATGAGCACTATTTTATACTCCTTGGATATGTGCAAGTGCATTTAGTGGAAAACAGTAAAAGAACAACTATTTTAGAAACACCTTGTAAAAATAAAGTAAAACCAAAAATATGCAAGTTGTAGTTATTTTATTTAATATAGTTATACATTTACATATAACGCAGATCATAACAGTGATTTTATTATACAATACAGTCTTTTAAACTTTTTGCTATTTACAGAGAAGTTGTATGTATTGTATTTCTGATTGATATTGGGTAACATACATTTTATTGAACTTCTCACCATCTGAACAAAGCATAATACATAGCTTCTCAAGTTCAAATGGTAAAAAGACTTCATATATTCAAAGAATACTTGGGACTAGACTAACAGTAAGTAAAAATCATTGATTAATTCGGCTTTTGTCAGCGTCTTTTATATTGCTTCTGCCATATTCTTTGAACAACGGTACAAAAGAGCTTAATTGTTAAAAAGATTAGATGACAGTGAAATGTGTCCCACATTGTATCACAGAATAAGCTGGGTTTACTAAACATGATCCTACATCAGTTATATTTAATTAACAATTACATGAATTTGACGGTAGATTTTGACAACAAAATCAATAGGCATTAAAGAAGTATTGAAGAGGAAAATCCATATCGTTTACGAAAATACCCTATATGCGCATTTTCTAAAATTCAACATTTCTAACGTCAAATCTTGCCGCATTTGAAACAGTTCCAGCGAAGCTAAAAGATTTTTGGATTATGTAAAGGCAACAGTGAAACTGTTTCAATTGCACATCTTACTATAGTCTAGGGTAATAGTACTTAGTTAATAATTCTTTATTGTCATAATAGAATGGAAAGTGTAATGGGATCGAGAGAAACATTTAACATTAAATGGGGCCAAAATCAATCGCACATTATCACGCGTCTAAAGATGCTAAAAGCTTAACTTTGCATTTTTATTAAAGTTTTAGTTCTTTCTCAAAGCAATTTTTTCACTAATCCGGACAAATTGTTTTGAGAAAGAAACAGGGTGAAGGCGATGATAATAAAATTGGATTAATATTTGCTATACAACTGAGCTTTCTTACACTAGTAATTAACTTGACCAAAACCATGCTTGTTTTGGTCAACTTATTAGGTAAGAATGCTTTTTTTGTATAATAAATGTATAAATAAAATTGTATATAAAAAATGTATAAAATAGTAAATTTTGTATAAAATAGTATAAATCAAAATAGGTTATTCACTTTAAAATTGCAGTATAATGGACTGTTTCGGGATGATATCGACTCGAATTTAATCTGACCCACTAGTACCAATTAACTGAACTTGGTACAGGTACAATAAAATAGCAAAACAATAATTTTATAAAAGTGTTGGTGGCAGCAGGCCTATTCTTAACTAGAATTTAGACATGCTTTTTATTGCTCCTGCACTAGTATGAGTTAATTGGTTGGTATGTTGAAATTGGTGAAACCCAACACTTGAAAAATTTTAAATCAACAACATTTCGGTGGATAGATGGATAATTAATGTGTATTATAAAATATAAATGTATAAAAATGTATATTTTAGTTTATATAAGTATAATATGTATATGAAAATGTGAATTAATAGGACATGATCTTAATATGTCCACTTTTACCATTTGACAATGTGCTTATCAGCAATATTTTTTTGTTACTGTTTGTAAAATGCTAATGCTAAAAAATGCTAACACTAATATAATAATAATGCAATTAATCACGTTAATTTAGAGTAATTTTAGCCAAATAAATTGTACATGATATAAAGAAATATGTAAAATAAACATTCTTAGTGCCCTCTAAAAGCAGTAAAAACTAAAACGTATTAACCTAATCGCTTTTTCCAAACTTGGGGTAGCGCCGCTGAAATTTAAATAGATCCCAACGGATCAAAGTAGTAGTCTTTATGAAAAATCGTAATGCATTTACAAATAACTAACTCTAAGTGAAACTAAATAACAAATCTAAATCTAATACTAAATCTAAGTCTAATAATAAGTATACAATAGCAACTATTTGGGTGTCAAAATCGATAAATCAAAAATATTTGCAACCCCGCCGTATAGATTATCTAAGATCGTGAAAATATATGAATTCCCCAGTGAATCATATATAGAAAAATCCAGTCCGGTAAGCGTCAGAAATTCGGTCCGATTTCTAAGTCTATGCCTTAATTCTAGTCTTAAGTCTAATGCTAAGATAGGATAAGATTTTAATGTGATATTGCCAATTAAGATTAAGTTGTTGTTAAACAATAACAATAAAATAAGTCAGTCGTTGTAGTCGTTCCATATAGCAGTTTTAAAGCAATTTTGAATGTGCTATCGTACGTTAGTGCCGGCCAATCGGTTTTGTCAGGTTGGCCCGGCCAATAGCACCACTGGAATTTTGACACTTATTTGGAAAACGCATAAAATGCGAGATTCATTAAATGGCAATGGCGTATTTTGTCGTTTTTACTGTAATTTTAATTTGAAGTGGGATCCACTAGCCCCCTTCAATAAGATGAATGTATTATACTTAATGTTTGAGTGAAAATAAGCCCCATTTATCAAGATTTTGTCACTGGAAATTTTAAAAATGCGCCATTGCCATTTAAAAATGTTGCCTTTTATGCATTTATCCATGCGCAGTTAAGTTAGTTCTTTAGAAAATGTTTTCGATAAGCTTGCGACGATTTTCACCCCACTATATACATATGTTTATATAATTTTTAATTAGTTACAACTATAACATGTAATCAGCAAAAAAGGCTATATATCACATATATGGAAGGTTACACTTATAGTGTTTTGGGGATTGTACAACGTGTATTTGTTTGGCTTTCAGCGAGTGACGGAAAAGAGATATCTTAAAGCCAATCCAAAAAAGTGCCCCACCTCAATAATATCTACACAAACCATTCTGATACCTCCTTTCCGCCGAAAAGGGATGCTTGATTGGTTAAAGAGGCGCCATCCAGGCTGAAGACTCCTTCCTCCCTTTTACTTCCTGAGGCTGTGCCACATGGCCACAGGTTTCCTGAGCGCGGTCAGCATCTGGTTCCAGTGACTGAGCGAACGACCGCTCGCCTGGTTCCCTATTATCACATGTCCTATAGCGTAGGCCTTCGTGTTCTCAGTCTTCGGAGTCTCCGCCACTGTCAGACGCAGCTGGATTGTCTGCAATTAATTTGGGATTCGTTAATCGATGCAAAAATGTTTTATACAATATGATGGATGTAGAAAAACTCTTGCTTGAATAGGGGCTTACCGATAGAGTATGAGATGGAACACTGAATATCATGGCTTCATTAAAAATAGGGCTCTTCTCGTTTTTCTTTGTAGTCGTTTTCTTTTTATTGATTTTCTTGCCATGTTGCATCAAATAGACCTGTAATTTGCAATGTAATTAATTCCTCCGTTGCTTTCCGGATTTTGTTTATGCAAATTTGGGCGTGCACAGATGAAAAATTAAATTAACAGTTCCTTTTAATTGTACTTGCAGCTTAAATTGATTTAAAATATTTTAATATTCAACAGTTTCCTGCACAATACCCAATTAAAATTAATTGAACTAGAAGATAAAATAAAGTAAAAAGTTGTCCGTAATTCTGTAAAACTGTATAAATTAAAAAATTAATTCAATACTTGTCCTCCAAGATTTCCAATTTTATTTTAATTTTTAAATATTGATCATAATTTGCATAATTTACGTAATTTCTATAAAATTGTATGTGATGAAATATATAAATTACCTTAACAAAAGGCTCCCCAGAGTTCTGGTTTTGAAACTTCAAATTCCTCGCCTTAACCACAACAACCGTCAATCTTTCAGCCGTCGGCAAATAGCTCAGCGAAAACATGAGCTCTCCAAACTCGCTTCCTTTCTAAAATCAACACATAAACACCCCCCCAATAATATTAAAAGCTTTAAGCTTACCTGACCCGTGTCCGTCAACGTGACCCAAGTGGTGACAGGCTGCCTCAAAATGATGTCCGCCAAACGAATCTCGCCCTCGCCGACCAGAGTGTGAGTGTGAGTGTCCGTCGTATAAACGTGAAATGAAAGTGTCTTCTGATTTTGCTCCCGCGGATTCAGGGTGAACAGGAACCGCTCCTTGTAGCTGGGAGTGTTGGAACAGCGATAAACTCTAGTTTGAATCGTCGCCTCGGTGTCCGGCAGCAAGGACACCCTCACGTACGAGTCCACGTCCCCATCTTGGGCTACGCCCTGCAACTCCTTCGCCTCCAACACGTTGACCACCAGATCGAAACACTCACTGCGAAAATATAAAATTTAAAACTGCCACAAGAAATCATAACCATCATCTTTATTTAACCCGAAAGATATTGGAAGCGACCAAGAGCGCGTCAATCAGGATCGTTCCCGTTCAATAAAGATAACGAGCCGTCAGGAATCCCTTCACTGAACCCGACATCGAGCTTCCCGGCCCCCTCACCTGTCATATTCCAGTCCGATGCAGAGATAGCCGGTGATATTGACGTCCTCGAGATCGCCCAGTGCCACAGACGTGTCCGAACATACGCTGTCACAAGATATAGCCCTCTTCAAAGCCATGGGTACAGTTTCAGCTTCATCGGCGGCGGGTGTAGCGCAGACTTCGCCTTCCTTTCCGGCTGAAATGTTCGGAGACGGTTCAGTTCAACACCTGGACCCATCCCCAATAGGGATTGGGATGGGAGCAATGTTCAAAGCGTGTCGACTGTTCGAGAGTGCAGGTTCAGACTGAATTGGTTCAGTTCTATGGTTACCAAGTCAACTTTCAAGGGTTGCTTGAGAAAACTGCTTCTGTTTATTGCCTGGCATGGTAACTGAATATTGTTTCAAAGCTTACTTGCACAATTTTATACCGGTAATATAATTTTGTTTTATGTTTACAAAGGCGGTTCTGTTTAATGGATGACATGGTTACAATATTGTGCAATTTGCGAAACACTCAATATTGTAATCAAATAAGCAGTTTCCCTTTGCCTCGTTTCCCTTTAATTTTGATTGAAATACCTCCGCAGCGGTTTCAAAGGAAGTTCGAAAACAAAATTTATGTAATTGCTTCTTTATTCCGTTCAATAAAAGCAACAAACAGACGCTCAAGTGCTCTCGCATTCGTCAACAGCCACTTACCGTGATTCGTCTTGAAGGAGAGGCTGGACGCGAGGGCCGGCGATGAGACCGAGGTGGTGTGCTGGGGCAGCGGAGCGGTCACATTCAAGGACTGGGCGGAGGGTGAGGGGGGTGGCGACAGGCATACCGGAAACGAGGACTGCGAGGCCAACGTGGCCACGTTCACGGAGGAGACTGGACGAGGTATCGGCGAGATGGAGGTCTTCTCGATACAGCCCGGCTCCTCCGAACTGAAAATAACAATTGTGTTTGCTTGGTTACACGACAATTGTTTCTATGGCAAACTAATTTCATTTTGGCAAATTTTCATGTATTCCATTGAATTAATTCGTTAGTCAATCATAAGTAAAATGTGAACATCGAATGTATGAGAATTGATAATTCATAATTTTGGGCATTTGTGGTTTTAATAACTTTTAACATAAAATAACCTTCATAACTTGAACTTGGCTACTTTACATAATCCACCAAATTGTCCTAAGAAGATTATAAAACCAGTGACCCAAAAGTTTAAAAGCTAGTCCAGAACTATGTGAGGTCGCAGAAATTGACACGTGTCTCTAAGCTTGGTATATTTCAGTCAGAAATAAAATATGAAGAACAAAACTCTCTCAGTATTTATTATATTAAACTTAAATGTTTTGTATTGTATAAAACAAGAAAATCTTTAAAATGATATTTATTAATTGCATCACCAAAATAAATTCAAATTAACTGAAAGAAGGTGTGATATTTTTATAATAAGTTGCTTCGTAAAATGAATACTAATGTCCATTGTAAATTTCCATTTACATTCGAGTCGTGCAAATTATTAAAATTTATCTTATCCTCCTTTGTGTCTACAATATTGTATCATTCCCATTCTCTTTGACTGATACTTCGCAACATAATTGATAATAATTGTGAGGTTTTAATGACAAACTAGTTATTAATTGTTGCCTAGTTTGATCTGTATATCTAAGTAATTAACTTAAAATAAATGTATTAACATGAAACAACTTTCAAAGCACATCTTTTGCCACTTTCACCAAACTATCCTGAGAAGATTATAAAACCAGAAATAGGCCAACAAGTTTAAAAACTGGTCCAAAACTACGTGAGGCCGCAGAAATTGGCATGTGTCACTAAATTTTGTTACAAACTAAATTTATGTTTGATAAAACTTTATCAGAAATAATATATGGAGAACAAAAAAATAAGACTTGCTCAGTAATTAATGATGGTTGTTTAGATATTTTAATAATTTAGAGGAATTTTTTAATTTTTCTCGAAACAAGAGCTTAAATATGAATGTTTAAAATGTCACTTCAAAGTTACATCTCCAGAAATTCAAATTAAGTAAAAATAGGTATATTTTTATGATAAGTGGCTTTGTAAAATGAATGCTAATGTCCATTTAAGTTATTTATATATTAATCGTGCAAATTATTAAAATTCCATTCTCATTCCCTTTAGTTGTTAATTTTGTAGTGGAGCAAATTTATTTTCGTTATTTTGTTCATTTGTAGTGTTACTGAAAAATTAACTTTTAGGAGGTAATTAACTAAAAAACTTTTAACATGAAATGACTTTCACAGCTTCAACTTCAGCTCTTCACATAATACTCCAAATTATCCTAAGAAGATTATAAAACCACAAAATGTAACAAAAGTTTAAAAGCCAGTCCGAAACTATATGAGGCCGCAGTAATTGACACGTGTCTCTAAGCTCGGTTACAAACAAACTTGATTTAAATTTACATGCACTTCATGGAAATTCTCTTGTCAGTTAGAAATAAAATATGAAGAACAAAAGTATGAGACTTGCTCGGTAATCGATAATGGTTGCTTAGATATTTATTATTTGTTCTTAAAATATAAGATTCTTGAATATAAATCTTTAAAATGATACTTGATTCATCCCCAGAAGAAATTCAAATTTCTAATGTTTATTACACATTCTAATTTACCTTCAAGTCGTGTAAATTATTAAAATTTATACAATTCTCCTGTGAATAAATTATTGTATCTATTCTAGCCTCTTTGGTTGATATTTCTGCAATGTAATACCCCAAATTAATTTTTATAATTTCGTCAATTTATAGTTACTTTCATAACTCCAACTTCGGCTATTTTATTTAATCCACCAAACTATCCCAAAAAGATTATAAAACCAGATACGACCCAAAAGTTTAAAAACTAGTCCAAAACTACTTGAGGCCGCAAAAATTGGCACGTGACTCTAAGCGTAGATGAAAACAAACTTGATTTAATTAATCTTCCTTTATGTCAGTATTATTGTATTATTCCCATACTCTTTGGATGATTTTTTTGCTAAGTAGTGGACCAAATTGATTTTCATAATTGTGGTTTTAATGAAAACACAGTGTATAATTGTGATCTACTTTCAATTTTGTTCAATTAATTAAATAAAAACTTTTAAATCGCTATAACCTTAATAATTTGAACTTGGGCTACATTACATAATCCACAGAGTGATCCTAAGAAGATTATAAAACCTCAAGTGACTCAAAAGTTTAAAAGCTTGTTCAGAACAAGTTGAGACCGCAGAAATTGGCATGTGTCTCTAAGCTTGATTACAAACTTGATTTAATTAATTCTCCTATATGTCAATATTATTGAATCATTCCTATTCCCTTTGAATGATATTTTTGCTAAGTAATGGACCAAATCCACTTTCATAATTGTTATCTACTGTGAAGTTTGTTCAATTAATTAAATAAAAAACTTTTGAATCGTGATAACCTTCATAACTTGAACTTGGACTACATTACACAATCCACAGAGCGATCCTAAGAAGATTATAAAACCACAAATGACCCAAAAGTTTAAAAGCCAGTCCAAAACTATGTTAGACCGCAGAAATAGGCACGTGTCTTTGTGCCACGTACAAATTGACGTTTCCCCGATGCGACTCGGTTCCTCGTTATTGGCAAAAGCCGGGAGCGACGACACGACTAATTGGGCTGATTACTCTTGGCTTCGCCAGTTTAATTGCTTCGGAATGGAGATGCGTTTTTTTCTGTCGTCGACGTTAAGTGCACGTCGTCGGACGCACAAAGATTTTCGTCGAATCTGATTAACTGAAGGAGCAATAGCTCGAATAAATCCACCGTTTCCTCAAGGACAATTTATGGCAATTTGATTTGTGTAAACAATCGGAATTATTTGAAATTGTCACGCGAGCTAATCGATCACGTCCGAAAGTTCCAAGAACTTTTACGACTCAGAAAACTAATGATCCCTCAGACCAGAACTTCAACACAATAGATTTATGTCCTCGGGCCATTAATTCGTCTTTATTGATATTTTTTTTATTGGGGGGGTTCGCTAAACGGATGGTCTAAATATTACATGACTCTGTTTCGTTCCTGCTGAAAGCCTCGCAAGCTAACATCAAAACGACAACTAAGTGCAGCTTTTATCCAATTAAAGTTCATAAAATATTATGCCTCGTGTCGATGTTTTCATAAATGTCACATTAAATGCAACACACTGGAATATTCAACTTTTTACTGTGAATTTAGGTTTTAATTATCCAGTCATACATACATTTATAATGAACTTTCCGTGGACCTTTGAACTTTACATTTCCAGGTATATTAAATATGTTCAGAAGTTGAGGGCCTGTTGTTTTTTCGTCGCACTAATTTACTGCTGAAACGTGATCTCTATTTATTTGTTTACCTTTCAGGGTTGCTCTTACCTAAGCCGGCGTTCTTCCAATTAAAACGTTTGGGAGCTTTGTTTGCTTAGCTCAAATTCTTTAATTATTTCGTTTGTCGGAGGAAAAATAATATTTTGTTTCAACAAGGAAGGGCGAAATTAGATGTTTTCGAAAGTGTCAGGAAAAATAATGAAGGCATTTGGTGATTGATGATGTTATTAAATTTCTGAGCCTGTTAAATAATTTATTTTATAAAAAAAATACGTTTTCATTTTTTCTCTTTGTTTCAAAGCTTTAAGCATCTAGATGCAATGAACTCCAATAGTTCTATTACCGAGTGAAATAAGGTTAATTACATCAACGTAAAAACAACTACTGATCAGTTTTTAACGACACAACGTGAAAACAATTAAATAAATATGACAAAAAAATAGGTCAAAAAGCTAGTTCCAATTGCAGAAGACTATGCCACATGACCACAGATCAATATCAGCCGCCCGTCGGCTGCAGAATTGTCTCCGGAAAAGTGAGACCACCCCCTAATTACATATTTATAAAATCGCACAGACGTAAGCCGAAAAACGTGCGGCCGCTTAAGCCCCCGCTAATGGCCTCACCTGAGCTGCTTCCTTTTAATTATGCGCTTCTCTTTCTGACGCTCGGTGGGCGACTCGGGGACAGGGGCGGGTCGCAAGGGCTGCGGCGGTATGTCGCCCTCTTCGTCGTAGTTGATCCAGTCGGTGCCTGATAAACTTGTCGTCGCTATTGTCACTTTGACGTCGCGGTCCACCGAGTCGAAGCGTTTGAAGTTGCCGGTCGTGTCCAAGAGTATGTCCGAGTCGGAATGGACCTTGAGGAAACAATAATGGGGTGTTAATTTAACTGTCAAGTTGCCGGGGGCGCAATTGATAAAACTTGCGAAGTGACAAGTTATGTGCAAAATTCGGGCATTAAGAAAGTGGGGGAAACTGTGACGGCCAACTAAATTCTAAATTGTCGCTGACCTTTATTAGCAAACTTTGTACTTCGGGCCTCGAAATTAATGAGCGAAATAGTTTCTCCGCTGGCAGCTTTTTAAAAGTTGCCCAGTTTTATAATCCATTGCTTTAAGGAGGATAAGGGGAGCGAGGCTCGCAACACAGTTTATAAATCCGAAGATGAAAAAATATAGGGGTATATAAATTCCTTTGGAGTGCCTCACAATCCTCCCCTGTTATCCCGTGATGTAAAATATGTCACTTTCACATAACCCTACAGGCTTGTAACTCATATAAATTCCAGCCAAGAGGTTTCATTTAAAAATTTACAAAGCACGTAATCAGTCACGCTGTCTTAAATATCATATTTTGGTTTGTACAAGATTTTTTATCTTTATTTAAGAAAAGCAACTCATGTAAATCAATGTGGGCGGAAAATGATATATGAATGTACTTTGTGGGAAACTAGAATAAAGAAAATGCAAAGTTTTTAATATTTTAATTTTAATTTATAAGCAAAAAGTTTTTATTACTTATTAAGACAAACATTAAATTATTAAATTATTATACACTCATTACACATATTTTATTACCCATTTTTTATGACTTACTTATTATTTTGTTATTTGGTTTTAAATTATTAAAAATATACTTGCGAATTACTTACCAAATATCCGTTTGCGTTGTAAACTCCTTTCGATTTAGTTAGGCCAACTTTTTCCTCTCGTATGGACCATATCCACGTGGATATCCAAGACAAAACATTAATGGAGTGATAAAATGCAAAAAATATCACCAAAATTACTGCTAGTAAACAAAGAATTGCTACAACCACTTGCATACTGTTGTATATCTGTAACAACTAAAAATTAACTAATTAAAAACTTTAAAAATCAGTAAAATTAAAATTAGCATGATTTTCATTAAAAATATTATAAATCTATTTTATTTTATGTATTATATGTTTTCATAAATATTGAAATTTATTATTTATATTTTATAATGGATTAATATTAAATATTAGTTTTTAATTTTTATAAGTGGATTTACATATATATCTGAATCGTTATTAACTACTTCAGTTTTAATAATTGCAATTCAATTCAGTGAATTTTGAAGAGATATTTGTGTTTTTTACTCTAGAAATTCGTTATGCATTTCATATTATTTGATGGAAACAAAATAATTCTTTATTAACGTTGATAAATAATTATTATTTATTTTTAAGCGGATTTACAGAAATATTATGTATCGTTATTAACTACTTCAGTTTTAGTTATTGAAATTTTTATCTTCAGATTATTCAAAGTACTCTCATTATTTACATGTTTCTTTTTTTATTCATGAAATTTGTGATATTTAATGGAGCCAATTAACTATTTATTTTTAAAATAATATTATTGATGTTACTTTTGAATTATTAATATTTCCATGTTTTTGTATAAGCTCCTTATAAATTCATTAACTTAATTAATACTAGAAAATTATTCGATAACTATCTGTTTTTTTTTGCCCTTAAAATTTATATATAATTTATAATGTTACTTAATGAAAGTCGACTAATTTCTTATTTTAAAATAATTTTACTAATGCATTTTTAATTATTTGTTTTTGTTTGTTCTGTAGCTTCCCTAAAAGCCTTTTTGAACTTCATTTAATAATAATTTGAATTCGTTATTGTTCATTCATTTTTATAAATTGCAAATCTGCATTTATATAACTTGTATGTAATTTTATTTATTATTTATATTCATTTGAATGTGCCATTGAAATTTATTTATTTTTATATATGGTCACTATCAAATAATCGTTATTTATCTTTAAAAGTGGACTAAATGAGAGGTAAATTAATTCTTGGAATTTTAGTATTCACAGTGTTCCAGGTATTTTTATTAAAGGTATTTAAATTCGTGGACACATTTTATAATATTTAATGAGTTATTTATTTTTAAAATAATATTATGTTTTAAAGCTTTTCAAAGAAACCATATCAACCACATGATAATGGATCGATATTTTCTTCAATTTTATTTTTTCTAATTAATATAAGTGTTTTTTTTTAATTTTATTTTGTCTTTTATAACACCGGTTTAAAAAATAGAGCGGTAAGGTGTAAAATATAATATGTGAAATTAAATATGAAAATATTAGAACTGTATGGTTTTTAAATGAAATTTAAAATTCAATTATCACGCGAAATTATCAGTATTTTTGTGGACTATTCATTATTTTTTTTATTGTTCATTTTATACTATAATATTTCTTTAATTTTAACTATGCAATTTGCAAATAAAATCCGTGTTAAATTTTTATCCGTAAATTCACTCGTAAAATAAATCTCGATCATGTGATGTTGAAATTTATATATTTTTAGAGATAAAATATTAAATATTTTTTTTATTTTTGTATTTGCAAACATATTTGTGTCGTTATTAACCACTTCAATTAGTTTTAATTATTACAAATCTCTTCATACTATTCAAGTAACTAGATTAAAGGGGATTAAAACTGCATAGAATTCTGTGAATGAATATGTATTCAACAATATTTGAGCTTTTTATTTTTACAATTCGTCATGCATTTCATATTATTTGATGGAATTTTTAAAATATTTTACTAATGAACTATAATATTATATTATAATTGATGAATTATAATATTATAATGCTTTATATATGATATTGAATTGAATATTTATTAAGTACTCAATTATTAATTTTTGAAATTTTTCTCTTCACATTGTTCAAATCACCCTTCACGGGAATGAAAAATGTAGCCGTGTGAATATAAGTTTTTTTGCACATGAAATTAATTAATGATTCATTATAATATTATATATAATATATAATATTTAATGGAGGTCACTTAATTCTTTATTTTGAATCAATATTCTGTCTGCTTTGCTAATGAAATTCGTAGTGTTTAATTTTTAATGAAAGTCGATTGACTTTTTATTTTCAAAACAATTCACTAATGAATTTTTAAATATTAGTTATGCTTTGAAGTTTTCCTATTTAACCTTCTTTTAATACAACAAATATCAATTAGATCATTTGTTATATTCATTTTTTTTAACATCATTTTGTTTTTATGACAGTTTAGTGAGGACAGTCTTTTTATATCTGTTGATATTCAGAACTCAAACGAATGTAAAATGTAAAAATTATCACCAAAATTATTATTATGAAACAAAGAATCACTTACAGTTTGACATATGTTTCCAATAGACAAAATTAATTAATTAAAAACTTAAATCAAATTAATAATATCAATTTTAGTATTGAGTTATAAATCGTCGTTAAATTAGGATTTTTTCCAATAATTTTTTGTTATTGTTCATTTTATATTGTAATATTTCTCTAATTAGAGCTGTGCGTTTTACAAATAAAATATATATTAAATTTTTATTAAAAATTATTACAAATCCGTAAAATAAATTCTATTTAATTGTAAAATATAAAATATTATTATTTTATATTTTTCAGAAATATCTGTATTGTTATTAACTACTTCAGCTTTAATTAATGGAATTTTGGTTGATTATTCACTGCATACTCGTTAAATCGGATTAACACTGCATTCGATTCAGTGAATGTGGAATAGATATTTGTATTTTTCACTCCTGAAATTCGTCATGCATTTAATATTATTTCGAGGAATTCTGTACTTTTAAAATAATTTCGATAATGAATTATAATATTTCTTGTTAATTTAAGTTACAAACTTTAAATTAATTATTTTATTTTTTAAAACTAGTTTTTAATGAAATCAAAATTACTGCCATTAATTGAATTGCTGTAACCACTTGTAGTCTTATGATTATCTTCAAAAAGTTATAAATAAATTAATTAAAAATTTAAAAAAGACAGTTTATGAAATATAAGTCGTTTATAAATTAAATTAAAGAATTTAAATTTCAATTATCATACGAAATTATCAGTGTATTTGTGACGACATAAGCCTTTCAATAATTTTTAAAATTGTTCATTTTATATTATAATATTTCATTCAGTAAACATTATTAAACATCCTTATTTACATAAATTGTAATTAATTTTATTTATTGTTTATATTTGCTAATAAAATAAATATATGAAATTTATATACTTTTATAGATAATCAATTAAAATCATTAATTCTTTATTATTAAAATAATTTTACTAGTGAAATATAATATATTTACCAAAATAAACTGAGTTTTTATTTTAAAGTAATATTACAAAATAATTTTTATATATTTTAATTTCAAAGTTACGTAAAAAATTTAGTGCAATATACACTTCTATGAGAGGCGACTTTTTCTTTTATTTTATTTATCCTAATTAGAACAAGTTCATTGTTCTCAACTTTATTTTGTTTTTATGAAACTAGTTTCTAGCGAAAATGTAGAAACTCCTCTCACATATTCCGGGATAATTTATATGCGGTGAACAATTTTAAATCGAATTCTAGGTTTAAATAGACAATTAAATGGAACTTGAAATTGCATCAGTTATAACTTAATTATTTTTCATTCGATCAAAACGAATTTCATACCACTGTACTTATAATTGGATTATCCTTTTAATGAAATATCACTCATTTCGATGGTGATTGCCCTTCATTGTGGATCATAGTTGAAACACACCCACAATTTGAAAATCAGAAAAGTATTACTGACAAATTAATTTAAAATGTTTTTATATTTTCAGAAAATAACAAGAAAAAATGCTTTTCTATTGAGTCAATGTCACAACTAATTATCAAATTTGTACTTGACAACGTCTGTAATGATACGCAAATAATTAACTCAATTATCTTCCACTATTATTCCAAATTAATCAGTGCATCTGAACAATCTGATATTGTACGAGTATGTCTGTATTTGTTGTAAATGAAAACCTGCAGCAAGTTCACATTTAGCCCATTTACCACTCATTAGCAATAAAGCCGCATTCAACAGCTTCAACCTCCGTAATGAATGGGCAGCAATAGAGGAATACGCGTGGGCATCGCGCAGCTTAAATATCAATTATTTCATCGGTCGATATCGATGGCCTTTGCCAAGGCCGATCTACTGTACCTCACCTGTGTGTGGTGAATACGAATTGCTATATGCATGTGCACCGCAATACCAAAAACAATTACTTCCGACCATAAAACAGTTTTGTACTTTAAAAGCGACCGTTTAATTTTCAGTGGCACAGAGACAGAGAGAGAGAGAGAACAGTTTTTTATTAAAACGATCCCATTGTATGCCGTAAACTGTATTGCTGGAAAGTAAATATTGCGTTATCCAAATATCGGAAACAAAGGCACGAGGCTTTTATCTCCCTTCCCGGATTTCTCCGGTCGCCGGTGAATTTATCGGTGATGGCAACAGTTGGTTCGTATCTGTCTTGCTCCCTTCATTCCATCTATACGCATTGTTTGGCTCCTAGTCGATATTTTCTGTTTAGTATGGTAATGTGATTATAGTATTACTTAAAACAAACAAATTTTGGTGTACCATGTATTAAATGCAAATGTTTATATATAATGTAAAATATACGTATATAGAATTATCGTTTTACTTTCAATCAATTTTTAAATATTATTTATATTTGTTACGTTTAAGTGTCTTAAACATTTTTGTTGAAAGTGACGTTTGAAAGCTTTCTAGGTTTTAAAATAGGAATCATTTATATAAATTTCAGGAGCATTAAATTAATAATACAGTATTTTTTAATTTAATTTAATTTATATAAAGTTGAGTTCAACAATTTTTTCCTTAAATAAAATATATTTGATTAATTCAAGTAATTATATTAATTATCAAGGTTACCAAAAAAATGTAAAATGCAATTACAAACCAAGTTTCAGGGACTTCAATCAAAAGTAAAAACGACAACTTAATTAATCAAATGATATTAATTAAATTTGAAAGTTTACTAGAGGGTAAAATAGGAATTACATTGTTCATATGAATTTCAGGCACATTAAATTAATAAATTGTAATTATTAAACTGAAATTGATTAATTTAAACTTGTGTTTTCAAATAAATAAAGACAATTTTACATAACTAAAAAATGCTTATTACTACATTCAACATTTTAATTTAATTTAATATTCTAATTATTCGTAAATTCAATATTAAAATATTTATATTCGTGTCACAGTTACAACGATGTACATAAATATTCGAATTATTCTCAACAGAATACGAATTAAAATATGCAAATATTTGAGTATTCAAATTATTCTAATTAAATTCGTGGCCCTAATACAAACTCTGTTTCATATTATCAAAATTAATTCACATTCGAAATTTAATTGACTCATTTTCAACCTGATATATTTGATTTAGTATTTCGTTTTATTTTAATTCGATTAAAATGAACAAACCGAAAACACTAATTAAAAAAAATACCAACTCATCTAAACCAGTTTCAATTTACTTTATTCGCCGTATTTACATAGAGGAACTGAATAAACAGAAAAGTTCAAGTTAAATATTTGTTTAGCTTCGCTGTTAAGTCTAATTAATATATTTTTCTACCTCCAGTTTTTATGTACGTAAATAATAACAAAAAAGTTTTATTTTATGTTTGAACTTATTATTTTAATATTCTTTTATAATTAAACTAATTAAAAAATACCAACTCGTCATCTAAACAAGCTTTAAACACAATTTTATATAAATAAACAGAATAAACGGAAAAGTTAAAATTCAATATTTGCTTAGTGTAATGGATGTGTTTTTATATTCCTTGTTTTTATTGATATTTCTAAATGATAATAATAAAAATACATTTTTTTTTTAATTATTATTTAGGAATTCGCTCATATCTATTATTTTTTACGGGACACGTTATGGAAATTCAATTTTGGAAACTCATTAAGTCTGCCTTTTTAAAACCAAAATATTTAGGTCGAAAATTCGAAATGATTAGTACAAAGTGTAAACAAAAAAATAATAAAGTATGTTTATGGCTAGATAAATTAAACATTGAAATGTCAGTACACTCAGTGTCAATATTTGTAAAATTTTGTTGACGTTCCTCCAATTTAAACCTAATATATTGACTATTCGACTAGACCGAATACATATTTCAATTTCACAGCGCCAAACGCATTATTGCATATTGAAATTCCTGAAAGCTTTTCCGAATACAAGTTCAAGTTATGAAAATACTTCGTCTGAACATCTCAAGAAAGAAGAAAGGCCAAGTTCAATGTTGGATAGATCAAATAACATAATTAAGAAACTAAGCTGATTTTTTAATAAAGTAAGATTTTTTTAAGTTGCAATTAATTTGTATACATTTGCTACACTATTAAATTGATTTAAATTGAAAAAAAAAAACAAATTCTGTTAAGAGTTTAAGTTAATATTTGATTTTATCAATCAATATTCCACTCGTAAGGATTAAAATTGAGTTTCTGAATTCAAACAATAAAGTTAAAGCACAGATGTAATTTGTGGTTAAATCTTCTCAGCGAAACTAAAATAAAACTGTCTTGATGTTTCAGAATAATATTAATAGTTTATGTTTGTATTATTATTTATGTAAATTTAGTTTAAATTTCTTGTTGTTTATTTCTTAGTCAAAAATAATACTGTTGATATTATTTATATTGGAGATGAATGGAATAATGATTTGAACTTTACCGATTCTAATATAGTATAGAATTTCTCTCCGGAAATTCTCTACTATTAAGTTATGCGTCAAGTATTCGACTATAGAATCAATACATAACATTGAGATGCTTTTCCTTTATTATCCGAGTTGCTTTTTACATGTTTCTGTAGATATTTCTCCAAATGTCAAGGTAAGTTCTTTGCCTGAAAAATGTCTGTGCTCACAGTAAACATTCATAATGTCAAAAATAAAATTTAATAAATGTATAACAATAAATTTAAAAAATCAGGTTAATTTATATTTTACTAGATGATCAAATATAATTCACATAAATTTCAAATACATTAAATTATAAATGATAATGATAATTTTCTGATTGAAATTCTATGAGTTTATGAGATATTTTTTAATGATATTTTTTTTATTAAAAAAATATATAAATATAGAAAGAAATAATCCAAATTTTCAAGATTATCAAAAAAAAAAATATGAGGAAGCTAGTGTACTAGTTGATAAAATATGTTATATTTTTGTTCATTATCTGATTTGTTTTTTAAGAACGTCTGTAAATATTTTTCCAAGTGTCAAAAATATTTTCACCATGCAATTTTCTTAAATCTCATAGTATTTATTAAAATATAATTAAAATTAAACACATGTGAAACTTACAATAATAAATTATACAAATCAAATGTTATGAAAAAAGTAATTGTAAAAATAAATTAGCTTTCAGTATTTTTTAACTCTTCAGGCATAAGGAGCATTCACCATTTTTTAAAGCACGTATAAACTCATTGTTTTATATTTATAATTATAAAAATTATCAACAATTATCTGATGTTTAATTTATGCTTCGAAAAAAATAATGGTAGAAATAAACTTGCTTTCAGTATTTTTTAACAATTACTCTTCAGGTGTAAGGACCATTCACCATTTTTAAAGCAAAAATGATATCTCTAATTTTTAGTATTTACAATTTTAAATATTATCAATAATTTTGTAATGTTTAATTTATGCTTCGAAAAAAATAATCGTAAATACAAATTTGCATTCAGTATTTTTTAACTCTTCAAGCCTAAGGTGCATTCACCAATTTTTTAAGGCACAGATAAAAATTGTAAATTTACTTGTTAAAGATAAATTTTTAAAAATTATATTTGCTGTAAAAGGGCGTTAGACTCATTTGATAAATACCACTGCAACGAATTACTCGCGTTCTGTGAACTACTAACCTAAATATCCCTCCAAGGAAAATATAATAAAACATCAAACGTAACTTGATATTACTCCGTTTTGAATAATTTCCTATCATAAATTACGTTTTATAAAATTTAATTTCAAATAAGCAACCTTATTAAGAAACATCAAAAGCGTAAAAGTAGTTAAAAAATAAATCGAGAGACATTTTTATGAAAATGAAGAAGACTTAAGCAATTATCGTCCCACTTTTGGGGTCCTCTCCCCCGTGTATAATACAATATTGCACTGCTAATTTGTGTGCCCGTTTCCTGATTGCATAAATATTCGGGGGTAAATTGTTTGTGCCGTTGGATTTCGTCTAAAGATTTTTAGATTAACAAGTTGCACAAAGTCGAGGGGCCTATTTTTAGACGGCAATTTGTCTGATGAGGCAACGACGAAGTTTCGTGGAATTTTAATAATAATGGGCTGGGAAAATTTTCATTCGTAATAAGTAACGAGCTGTAAAAAGGACATTATAATGAAATAAAACGGTTTATGAGTGTTTAATGTTAATCGATTGAATTGAATGTGGATATAAATAATGAAGTTTCGTTTAGTGCAATCATAAAGTTTTAAACGTTTATAAACGATAAATGAAACTGAAGTGACCTAACTTACAACTGAGTTCTAATAACTTTTTAAGTATTGGTTTAAGAATGATCATTTTATTAATTTGACCACTTAAATCAAACAAGGAAATTATAATTATTTCTATTGTGTTTCATTAAATATATTTGAAAAAAGCAAATAAATATAAAATTAATACAATTAATTCCAGGTACATTCTTACATTAATAACAGTTGTTATTAACATATTAAAATATAATGTTATCAAATAACTATTCATTGAATTTAATTGTTATTAATTTTTCAATTATCTAATCAATCAATTGATTGATTAGAGAATGAAGGAGTCATTAATCTGAAATTTTGGTGATGTTATTTATATTTTTTAACTTTTTATATAATTTTTGAATTCTACATAAAATTATTCATTTGGTTTTGAGTTATTCAATTTTTGTGTAGATAAAAAATTAATATTAAATAAGTTGATGATGTATTTTGTAGCTGAAATATAAAAATTATAAAATTATTTCTAAATTATAAATATAATGTATATTGTCAGATGACATATTTTTGTTTTTTAGTATGGTATCAGTTACAATTATAGAAATAATAGATTTTGGACATTTATTATATTATTATTATTATTTATATTTTTTAGTTTTTGGTACTTCCTGAAAAAAAAAACTTTTCAGAATCTCTGAAAAAAATTTTGGATAATATTTATTACTTATAATATAGGTAATTTATATTTTTACATAAATTTTGATGAAAGGGAAAATATTTCTAAAAAATTTGATCCAATTATTATAATTTATAATCTTTAAATTATTAAATTTTATTTAAATTAAATTTTAAGAGCTTTTATTAAAAATTCAATTAGAATTTAAACTTGTGAAACTAATATGTGAAAAAAAAATATTAAACATTTATAAAATACGCACAAAACATATATGTTATAGAATTTATAAATCGCTGATCCTGCAACATCAACAATGCAGATCCTGCACCAAAACAAAAGCGCTACGGCAACGTGGAAAATCAGGTTAACCCCCCAAACCCAATCATCAACATCAACAAACAGATTACCTCAACGATGATCGTTTACCATAATAGGCCGTCGAAGGACACCGCTTTCCCAAACACTTAATCACATAGTCAATGTAAAATTTACGAGCACGTTTTTTTCTCACGTTTTCCTATTCAAACTCGAGAATGAATCGACTGTTTACTGCGGCCCATTTTCCCCCTTGACGGTGGTTTTCGATGTGCGGGTCGATGCGGTGTGCACGAAACGTTGGACGACGATTCCAGTCGGGGGTTGCTGGGAATGTGTGCGAGTGTGTGCGAAACGCGGAGCCCACTGTCACATTGCTGTGGGATGTGCGCGAATTGGAATCAACTGAGTTGGGGGTAGGACGGAGCTTCGGCGAAATTAGGCCGCATTCGCACTTATTCAATTATTAAAAAAAAAATACAAAATACAAAATCAGTTTAGTGGTTTTATTACACGATAATGATTGAGCTTTCTTTGTTTCCTTAATTTTATCAAATGTTATACATTTATAGAATAGAAATTTAATCAATCAATATAGTGATATTTTATAATTTTTCACAAATATTGTACTATAATATAAAATAGAATTATTAAAACTAAAATTCTAACAAATTTTTAGAGAATTCCAGTAATTATATCAAAAAGCTTCCGAAAATTTAATTGTGTTTACAAAAGTGAACAAACAAATTTATTATGAACCTATATCTAAAATAGAAATTATAAAAAAAAAATAAAATTTTAATAATAAATTATTTAATTTTGTTAATGAAAATCTTAAGCAATATTAGTCAAGCCTAAATTTTGGGCCTTCGTTTCAATTTATACAGGACATGCGTTTTAAAGGGATGTTAACCTTGACAATCGAACGAGGAAGTAAATGAAATAAATGAAATTTACAATGTCACTGAAAATTTTTGTTGAAGTATCATACATTTACACGCCTTTTTGTAATTTTAATTAAATTATTCATTGATTTTTCAATAGTTCCTTAAAATATATAAAATTATTGTGAAGGCTGAATATTATTGGTTTACTTTCAATTTTTTTGATTAGATACATATATTTGTACCATTGGCAATAATTTGACGAAATTTTAAAATTTTTGAACAACGTAAAAAGATAGTAGTTAAAAAATGGAAACTGCAATATATTATAGTTATTTTTAACTGCATTTTATATTATTGATCAATTTTGCTTTTCTGTGGCTATGACTAGATGGCGATGTTTTGAGATTACAAAAAACATTTAGTGGGAAGTCTGAGTTTTTAATTCACCTAACAGATGGCGACAATAGTACGTTGTTAACGCATACTTACAACAATACTCAAATTGTTTTAATATTATTTAATAATATTTACCTTACTTTTATTATTATTACCTTAATTAAGAATTAAATATTTTTTATATATTTAAATATCTTATGTATTTAGATTGTTTCATTTTTATTGTAAATATAATGTAAATAATGAGTTGTTTTGTTCTAAAATTATAAGGATCCTATTTTAATAGGAATTTATAGGAAATAAAAAAAATTAAATTTAAAAGAAATATCTTTTTACATGCTTTATTTTGGTCTTACAGTTCTGTAACATGTTAATGAACATACACAATAAAAAATTATAAAATACACAAAAAGTCAATATTATTACATAAAAAAATGAGAATTATTTGTAGTTTTTATATATTTAAGACCTCCAAAATGAGTATATAGAATTATGATTATTAAGTTTTTATGATGAAATTTATTATTATTGTTTGTCAATAAATGTAATTATAATTAGTTTTTTCAATATTTTATATTATTATAGAAATAAATAATAAAAAAATGTTGTTATGTGCTTTTTATTTTGGTCTTTCACTTTCGTAACATTTTTATTAATAACTTGAATTTAATGAATAGTAACCTAAAACATAGAAAATAAAAATAAAGTAAAATACACATAAAAAGTTACATTTTTATAATGAAATTATGTATTAAAATTTATTAATAAATAAATAAATTCAAAAAATTTTTTATTGCATTTTATTTTGGACTTACATTCTGTAACATTTTTATTGCTAACTCTATTTTAATGAATGTTAACTCAGATCATGGACAATAAAAGACTATACAATATATAAAAATTTTTTCATTTTTAGTCAAAAATGAGATTTGATTAAAATATATTTTTATTAATTTAGAATTCTTCAAAATGAATACATAGAATTAAAATAAAATGATCATTTTTCTGACGATTACCCAAACTAACTAAATTAGGATCTAGAATATCTAGGAATATTAGACATAACGGATCACTTCTCACAATTGCATTGGTGTTTGTTAAAATATCTTAAAAACAGTATAACTGATTAGTCTCATTAGT
The DNA here is from genome assembly GCF_024364675.1 of Aethina tumida. Classification (NCBI taxonomy): domain Eukaryota; kingdom Metazoa; phylum Arthropoda; class Insecta; order Coleoptera; family Nitidulidae; genus Aethina; species Aethina tumida. The sequence goes on from NC_065441.1 coordinate 5,673,205, forward strand.
GAACATAGTGTAACAGACAAAATTGAACTTGTGTTTGGCATTAAGAATTAAATTAATTATGAGAACTAATGAGTTAAGTCACGTGATATTCCTGATTAATTTTGAATACATGACATGGTTTATTTGATTAAAAGTAATAAGTTTCTTTGGAAAATATGATTTTTATTTTAATAATCAATAAATTAATCTTCAATATGGTTGTGGAATTTGTTATACACCCAAGTGAGATTCAGTAATTTGTTTATTTCTCTTTCTTTTATAAATGTGGTATTGAATTTGATGAATTGTTTATAGCTTGAGTTATTTATTATTCATTAATGTCGAATTATACATAAAAATGTTTCTGATAATTTAAACACGAACAATAAAATAAACCTGAAGTGAATATTAAATAAATATAATTTTGTATTGTTTTAAATTGATTATTACAATTTGTTTTATAATAGAAATAACAAACATTGTACTTTATCGCTTATTTAATAAAATCACTAATTAAAGTTTTATTTCAACATTTCGGTTCAAATAAAACAAGATCGGGTAACTAAAATCACTAAGCAACATTCCAGCAGCCGTAATTAACTGCAATTAATCTCGCTTCAGCCCCACCACCCTCTGTTCCTTCCAACCCCGCCGAACACACTCGACTGTCGAATTCCCGAACGGCGGGCGACAAATAAAAAAAGAAACCCATCACCGTTTACGGCAACGGCAGAGATGACGGTAGCGCGTCGAAATCTCGGGCGTCGCGACGCGAAAAAGCTTACGGGTGCGTAATAAACCTGTTGCTGTTGGTTAATGAGCGCGCAGATGGCATTTTGGACTTTGTGCCGGCGTATGTAATGGAATAAGCGACGCCGAAGGGCGATAAATCAAACTCGAAAGGAGCGCAACAAAGAATTGTACATTGTTTCATTCGGGCGTTACAGTTGGTCGCGAGATTGCGGGCTGAATTTGCAGTTTTTGATTATTATGGTTCGGTGTTTTATGTCATTACTTACCCCAGGTTTCAGTTTTAGGGACGCTTTTACACTTACATATCGTATAAATGGAAATAAAATTCTTTCAATGAATCATTTTCATTCTGGAAATGTATTATTTTATGCTTCGATCCTGAATATTATTTTGGTTATTGAAATTTTAGTACTAATTTAAAAATCTAAGAACATTTCAGTCTCCGACTATTTCAATTAAAATATCTACATGAAATTATTACGGCCAGAATAAATCATATAATATAATTATTTTGTAAATTTATATGCAAATTATTTATAACACGAAATATAACAATAAAAATGTGCGTGAAAACACGCATTCTTGAAGTTATAGTATATGTTCTTTAAATACGCATAAATAATGTTACACAGATTGTCATGAAATCTTGTTTCATGCAATATATACATTGTTAATTTATGACCTTTTAAAATAATTAATTTGATGTGTATTTTAATTTAATATTATTATACAAATTTAATTCAATAAATATAATTAATTATAAACCTATTAATTAATCAATGTTTCCATAAAAATTTATTCAGTAATGTTAATAATAATTTGGTTTAATTATAATAATTGTTACTGAAATACATAAACACAATGCCTAGATATTTTGAGTACACAAATTAGTATATTAAAAAGCAATAAAGCACGCATAAAAATAATTTGATGGGGAAATAATCAAATTTAATTCCATGTGCATCAAAATACCTCTATATTTCAACGATTTGATAAAATTTCCAACATGTTTGCTTTTCTAGTTTGTTTTATTAAAGTTTAACTTGAACCTGAATCAATGAAAATTTTTTATTCATTGTTAATGCACAGTAGAGATTTAAAAAATATAAAAGCTTTTATAAGGATTTTAAGAAAAATCAGAGAATTTTAAATAATATTTTTCAATAGATTGAAATTTGGAAAAATTTAAGATTTAAACCTAAAGAAAAATTAATAAATATAAAATTTGTATTATAATTTAAAGATTCTAACGTATGTAATGAATTCATATAATTCGTCTAAAAGATAATTAAAAAGTTACATGAAAAAAATTCAATTCAATTTTAAAAATCTCATATATCTAGAAGATCTGAATAGTATTAAAATATTTAAAAAATCTAAGGGATTTTATCAAGGATCTAATTACTCATTTTAAACAAAATATTTGAAAAATATAATAAAATCTAAATAACTAAATTGTTAGAAATTTAGAAAGAATGAAAGAAAAAATTAGTAGAGAATTCAAATAACAAAAATAAAGTCTAAAATATACTAAAAATTTATAAAATAAAAAAAATTAAATAATTCAAAGAATTTGGTGAATATAAAAAGTAATAAGATTTCAAACATTTCATAGAGTAAAAAATATAGAAACATTAAAAATCTGCTAAACAAACTAAATATTTCAGGAATGTGAAAGAACCGAAGAAAGTAAATAATGTTTAAAAATTCAATTCTTGAATTAAAGTATACAGAAAATATCTCTTAAAACCTTAATTTTACAATTAATGCGAATAAATTTAAGAAGTAAAAAAAAGAATAAGAAATAAGAAAAGAATTTAAATAATTGAAAAAATTTCAAGAATTGAAAGAATTGAAAGAAAGAATTTAAAGAATTTAAAGAATTTAAAGAATTTAAAGAATTTAAAGAATTTAAAGAATTTAAAGAATTTAAAGAATTTAAAGAATTTAAAGAATTTAAAGAATTTAAAGAATTTAAAGAATTTAAAGAATTTAAAGAATTTAAAGAATTTAAAGAATTTAAAGAATTTAAAGAATTTAAAGAATTTAAAGAATTTAATGAATTTAAAGAATTTAAAGAATTTAAAGAATTTAAAGAATTTAAAGAATTTAAAGAATTTAAAGAATTTAAAGAATTTAAAGAATTTAAAGAATTTAAAGAATTTAAATGAATGTTTTGAAGAAAAAAAAATTTACATCACTAATAACTTTTAAAAATCAAAAAGAAAATATTAAATTTAAAAGTTTCATGAATCTAAATAATCAAAAGAAATAAAAAATATTTGTAATTTGAAATAACTTTTATAATCTAAAGAATATAATTAATATTAAGAATATAGGAAATATAAAATTTAAAACATGTAAAACATGTAAGGTAAGAATAATAATAAATTAAAAAAGATAAACATAAATATTAAGATGAAATTAGGACAATCCAAAATCTAAACAGATTTAATGAATGTAAACTACATGCTACAATAAAAATAAAAAAAAGAAATAAAATAAAATTACGTTGAAGTGATAATCATTTTTACAATTTACATAATTATAAAAAGTTAAATAATTATCATATTATCACAACTACCAACTCATAAATATTTAATTATCAGTTAACACGCCAGGTAATTAATTTTCGAAATAGAACATTTTATTAAATTGAAATATAAGACCGGCGCTAATGCATAATTCGATACACTTTATAAACAGGAATTGAGGTCAAATACGTCGTTGGAACGTCCTTGCGAAGGAACGAAATTAAAAAAAAAAAAAGAAAGTTGATTCCGTCGGCCGCGAAGAGATGAACAATTTGATTTAGCAAAACACATTTACGGCGGAGACGTGCACGTTGCAGCGAAGAAAGAAACATATCCAATGTAATAATTTGAAATTCAAATGAGCACAATGAACAATCGAGTTTGGCACTTATTGTGAACGTCTGTATTTTCAACGAGGGCCCCGCGACGAAATGAATGAGAAATATATAAGGGACCCGTGGATGTGTACGAATTGAAAAAGTTCGGCCGTAACTTTATTAAATTTGAAAATAACCAAGTGAAACCGTTATGGAACGACATTACCATGTAATTGCGCCACGCTTCGCCGGATCACTTGTTTATTTTTTCAGGCCGTCCGCCCCGAAAGAATTCCATTCCTATTTGGAAACAATCATAATACTGATTTCATTACGGCCAGACCACGGAACACGTTCGTTCGGACAATGTTCTCTTTCCAGCTCTCCTAATCTTGTTTGAATTTTAAATGTGCGCCTTTCATACTTATTGGACTCGGACGAATTTATTTATTTCGCTGGAATTGAGCCCGCACTTTTTCATAAACTCACGAGTAACTGGGTTTTATATTCTCTTTCAAATTTTAACTTTTATTCAAAATAACTCAACAAAAATTAATCTACTTCTAAGACAAAAAATATTAGTTCTAAACAATCTAAAGATTATAATAAATATGAAAATCCTGAAGAATGTGAATAATCTGAAGAATTTTAAGAATCTGAAGAATCTGGAGATTCTGAAGAATTTGAAGAATCTGAAAAATTTGAAGAACCTGAAGAATCTGAAGAATCAGAAGAATCTGAAGAATCTGAAGAATTTGAAGAATCTGAAGAATCTGAAGAATCTGAAGAATCTGAAGAATCTGAAGAATCTGAAGAAATCGGAAGAATCTGAAGAATCTGAAGAATCCGAAGAATCTGAAGAATCTGAAGAATCTGAAGAATCTGAAGAATCTGAAGAATCTGAAGAATCTGAAGAATCTGAAGAATCTGAAGAATCTGAAGAATCTGAAGAATCTGAAGAATCTGAAGAATTTGAAGAATCTGAAGAATCTGAATAATCTGAAGAATCTGAAGAATCTGAAGAATCTGAAGAATCTGAAGAATCTAAAGAATCTGAAGAGTCAGAGGAATCTGAAAAATCAGGAGAATCTGAAGTATCTGAAGAACCTGAAGAACTTAAAGACACCAAAGAATCCCAAGAATCCAAAAAATCTAAGTCTGAAAAATATTAAGAAAAATAAATTAATTGTAAAAGTATGGCTTTTTACCTAATAATATTGGAAAATCATAAATTACGTTGACTGTATGAATTGGTCACACTTAATATTCAAGCTTTACAACATGTGAACGTGGCGAAACTCGTTATTTTATAATTTTTGATGTGGCTTTGTGAATCTAGATCACAGACACGGAAAGTTAATTGATTAAATTAGATTTAATCCTCATGTAGGGTCGTGCATCCCAACTACTCGGTCTCGATTCATTAGCGTTCGTTATGTGTCCTTGTCCGAACTTCCGAATTTCCGAATATTAGTTTGTTACGCCGAATACGAAGGCATTAAGTTCAAGACAATTTTATGTGTTCTATAGTAAAGGAACACAATCACAATCGAATATAAACAGTTCGATATTATTTCAATTATTATTTTTTTTTTGTTTAAAATGAAATAATTGGTTTTGGAAGGAAACGGATTTTGGTGAAAAGTGGTTTGTTAATAATTTCTATTTCCGGATTAAATTTGTTCGACACATATTTACTAAATCAATAGGATCTACTAAGTCAACAATAAATTCGTAAATGTATTTAATAGAAGTGTTGAAATATTGAACAGTATGATTTTAGTAATTTTGTAATATTTATTATATAAGTAATATAATAATTCAAGAAATAAATAATTTTGTTCCAAGTGGCTTAATAAATAATAAATATTTATTCAATATTTGTTATAAATGTATAGATAGAATCTAAAGAATCTAAAGAATCTAAAGAATCTAAAGAATCTAAAGAATCTAAAGAATCTAAAGAATCTAAAGAATCTAAAGAATCTAAAGAATCTAAAGAATCTAAAGAATCTAAAGAATCTAAAGAATCTAAAGAATCTAAAGAATCTAAAGAATCTAAAGAATCTAAAGAATCTAAAGAATCTAAAGAATCTAAAGAATCTAAAGAATCTAAAGAATCTAAAGAATCTAAAGAATCTAAAGAATCTAAAGAATCTAAAGAATCTAAAGAATCTAAAGAATCTAAAGAATCCAAAGAAACGAAAGAATCTAAAGAATCTAAAGAATCTAAAGAATCTAAAGAATCTAAAGATTCTAAAGAATCTAAAGAATCTAAAGAATCTAAATAATCTAAAGAATCTAAAGAATCTAAAGAATCTAAATAATCTAAATAATCTAAAGAATCTAAAGAATCTAAAGAATCTAAAGAATCTAAAGAATCTAAGGAATCTAAAGAATCTAAAGAATCTAAGGAATCTAAATAATCTAAAGAATCTAAAGAATCTAAATAATCTAAATAATCTAACTAATCTAAAGAATCTAAAGAAAAGTCTGAATAATCTAGAGAAAATAAATAATCTAAAGAGTATAAAGAATATAAGAAATCTAATAGTATCTATAGAATTTAAAAAATTTAAAGATTCTGTCTAAAGATTTTGTAAATATTTAAGAGATTTATTCTGTTTTGCAGACTTTGAATGTTAATTACTTTCACATTTTTAATAATTCTTTCAAGCATCGTATAATCTCTCTAAGATAACCAATTATTAAATTGAATTAATAATAAATTATTAGGACGCCCAAATCCGTCACTGATCCCCATAATTAATATTAATTATCGTTCTTCTCCTTACACATCGGACACCCGTCAAATAATTAACGATAAAATCCAATCGGTCGACGCGTTCCAAGACGCAAAGACCAACGTAACAAAGTGTACTTACGACTTGTTAATACGGTCGGCGCTTGTGCAATCCGTCGCGACGCACCGTTTTCAGCCCGAAGCTCCGGCGTCTCAGTTCACGGGCGGCGTTCACGGGCGGACGAAGCAGCAGCGGTCCGGTCCGGTTGTTTGCGCGCGCGACTTTTGCGTACGGGAACGCGCCGAAGTTGCGGAGTTCTAATAGGAGTTCTATGCGATAGCGCCCACGTAAGTTATTTGTTTCTAGGAGTCGGGGGCCCGTTTCGAAAATGGGCAAAGTTGCGGTTTTATTGGCTAGACTTCCCGTGCGTTTTACTTGGATTGGTTTATTGCCGGCTATGGTGGAATTTATTAATTGTTTGCGGTGTATTTTCCGATGGAAAAGTTTCCGAATTTTGCTCATTGAAAGTTTAAAAGACTATTTTTCCGTACTGTTCTTTGAGAACTTAAATATTTCGGTTTTCGTATGTTTACACAGTCGTTTTTTTTAAATTGGTTACATGATTAATCCAGGTCAAAAAAAAAAAAAAAAAAAAATTAAAAGAAAATAATTGGAATCGATCTTTAAAAATATATTAAATTAAGTTTTATTAAAATGATTAACTTTAAACATAAAAATATGAAACATTTAAGTGATATTAAAATTATTTTATTCATTATTTAACAAAATTAGTATTTCTTAATTTTTTTAAATTTCTTCTTTTTATATTATTCATTTAAATTTTATTTACCATTTTAATTAAATATAAATTTCTTAATTTAAATTGACACGTTTTTTTCTAAACGTAGTAATCTCAAACTTATTTTTTTTATCAGAATAGTTACTAAATATTCATAAAATAAAATAATAAGTATGGATAATCAAAATATACTTTATTTTCTTAATAATTAAATAAAGTTATAAATATTAATTTTAAAATTAATTTTTTTGTATGTTCATATTTTGTTATAATTTAAATAAAAAAAGTGTTAAATGTTGTCATTCATTCTTTTTTGTGTAATCTGTTAAATTTTCTTTATTATTATTATTATTTTTTTTTTCGATAAATAATTGATACTAAAAATTAAAAAGTTGAAATCTATAAAAAATTAACTAAAATTCATTTTCTTTATAACTCTATATTAAATAAATTAAGAAAGCTAAAAAAGTATTATTTATATTTTATTTTTATTTGTAAAAAAAATAATCAAAATATATTTTCAGTTTTATTTTAATTTATATTGTTGCAGTATAAATTATATAACAAATTTAAATCAATTTTTGTAACAAATTATATCTTTATTTGATTTTATCAATTAAATCTCCAATTTACCCTTTTTATATGTTTATTTAACATAATATTGTATTATTATAAATTAAATAATATTTTTTAAAGTTAAATAAAATATAAATAAATATAATATTTTCAAGTACACCTTTTTTTAAATTTTAAATGTTTAAATAACATTCTATAATTATTCTAATATATTATTTATTCAATACATTCAAAAATTTAAAATTAAAATATCAATCTATTATTTTAAATATATAAATATAAATTATATATAATATTTTTGGTATAAAATTAGGTTTAAATAATAAATAAGAGTTTAAATGTTGTTATATTAAAAATTATATATATTTTTCAATTTACCATTTTTAATAGTTTTTCTTAAATTTAAATAAACTTGTGTTAAAATATATAAATAATATTACACATAAATTCATTTATTGAATTTTTAAAAAACATGTACCATATTTTTTAAATTATAGTTAAATGTTGCACTCATATTACAAATCAAAATGAAAAACAATAAATTGTAACACAATACCATTTTTTATATTAATTTTAATAAAAATGTTGATTTTGTTTGAAAATCTGTTATTCAAATCGATGTTTGCTTTCTACAATTCACCCTAATTGATCGGGTCCAACAATTTTAACACTGATAATCGGTCCGGCCGTTCCATATTTAACTGAAAAATTCGATGTTAATTGCATAATTGGAAAATGAACAGGTTACATTGCAGCAAACATGGACCGTATAAATTTGTTTAAATTAAAAATTTAATTAATCCGACACAGAAAAAACACAATTAATCAATGACACGATAAATAAATTAACCCGTTTTAACACGAGAGGGAAAATTTATTAAATTTGGATGTCAAATTAGTTTTGTTGAAATTTGTCCTTTATATTTAATGTATCGTTCATTTATTACTTGCATCAATTTATTTTCTACTATTTTAATAATAATTTTATGAAGTCACCTAAAGGTGGTTGTGATTAATAATTTGCAAGTCGAACACTTACTGAACTGTCGATAACAATTAAATTAAAACACTTAATCAAATTGCAATCTTGTTTTGAATAATTTCGTGATTGTTCCCATTAAATACAAATCAAATTACTTTACAAATTTATACCCTTTAAAGAAACTTACAAAAGTAAAAGTAATATATCAGAATAATTTATTAAAGAACTCCCTCAAAAAGAGTTGCCAACAGAAAAAAAAATTGAGATGTACGTAACTTGAACGTTTTAGACTAAAGCTGCATAAATAGTTGAACAAGGTTTACTCAATGTAAACAAGATTACACGGGCTCATTTAAAAAAGAGGAGGAAACATTGGACTAAATTTGTATACAAAAGGTCCCTCTTGGCCTTTTAAGACCATGTTACGGTCCTTTTTTTATATTGCTGGCGTATATATTTCTCTCACTTGCTACGGATTCAATATTTGTGTTGGAACGTGTTATTTTAGCTGGACAATATATTTATATTCCGTATTTAGTTTCATTTTGATCAACCAGATCTTAAATCCTTTTTTATCGAACATTCATTATTTAATAATTGTGCTTTTAATGTATTAATTTAAATTTACAAACCTGTAAATGACGTAATATTATATTATATAATTTTACCATTAAATAATAAATTATTAAATATAATGGTTGCTATTAAAACAGACATGTCAGTTTCACAAAAAGACCAACACTCAAAACGGGCTTTTGTAATTCAATCACAAAATAAAGAATAATTTCGATTTAATATTAAATACTGATAATTTATTCTCTGCTTTTAACATTTCATCGGCACAGCTACTGAAATGTACTTTGTTAATTTATTCACTGACGAATATAAATATTTTGCTGCATTGCATATTGATTTGGGATAATAGAAAATGTTGTTTCGTGTACCGGTTACAATGATTAATAGAAATTTATTTAAAGTTAATGAGAGTTTAATGGACGGGCAACCATTTTTTGCAATTTTCAATTTAGACATTTATGAAATGTTTTATGTATTTAAATACATTTTAACTGTTGTGCACATGTTTAATTGTCAGGAAAAAATGTACACTTTCAGCAATGTATTTTATATTTAGCTTTTGCAGTAAAATATTTAACTTGTCGCTTTCTGTTCTTTCATATGCCTTTGTAATTAAAAGTTTTTTGTTCTGCGTTGAGAGTAATTAGGGACATAATATTGTACAATAAAAACTAAATAAAATTATACAATATTACAATTAAAATTCATTTTATGATTTATAAAACAACTTTATAGTGCTGTTTTGTTGATGTTTAATGATAATTTACAGTGGCAAATAGTGGTAATAGTATTTAATCATCAAAAATAATTTCTGCAAATTTAATTGTTATTCAAACTTCAATTTTGCGAGTTTATCACTGCATGAATTAGCAAGATTTTACATTTAGTTTTGCATATTTGTACCACTCATGTAATATGACAAAATAAAAGACAATTAACATTTAATATACAGTTTCAATAATTCAAACTTTAACAACGTTTCAATTCTGTAATGACGAACATTGTGCCAGAGAATTTCAGGACATTTTGTTGTGTCGGATATTGATTGGGTATTTAGTAAACTCAACTGTGACAAAGTAATAAAAATTAACAAACAGTGCGCAATTATTCAGATTAATTTATTTCAAAGTTTCCCCTACATATTGATATTTCATGAACTTTAGCCTTAATTTCGACAAGGAAACTTTTCGATTAATTCTAACGGCATTTGGCGATTGTTGCCGCATTAGAAAATTGAATATAAGAAAATTCCGACTCCGGAACATTTTATTACTCGGGCGAAATTATGTTCGTGCTTCCGAATAGAATACTAATGAATAAAGACGTTGATGTTGGTTATGGTAAACTATTTTCGTTTAGACATATTGATCTTAGTTTTCGTCAACGTCTATTTATTTACCGTGCAAAAGTTTCAACTAGAAGAACTTCTAAATTATACTTGTTACTAATAATATTCGATCACCAAAAGAAATATTTATATTTATTAATGAAATTTGGTGACCATCACTGTAGTTTAAAAAAAACTGTCTCGAAAAAATTATTTATTTTTATTAATGAAATTTTGGCTAAAGAAAAAGTGCTGCAATATACATTGCTGCTGTAAAATATTCATTTGTTTTCGTTAAATTGTGCAACTATCTATAAAATTTAACACTGTTTAATTGTCGACCACTGATAAAAATTAAATCAATAAATATTAATTGAGTAATTAAATTAAAATAAATATTGATATGAATTTTAATGCTGCATTTTATGTTTGTTTTAAGAAAATTATAAATATTAAATGTAATATCGATTTTCAAAATAATTGTTTTTAAATTACGACATATAAATATAATAAATTGTTATCAATAATTCATAACAAATTAATTCAACGAATATTAATTTTAAAACTGTTGAATTTACATATTCACAATATGTGTACGAAAGGAAAATATCAAAGTGCGATAAACGCCACATAATTTGTTGTTTCATAATTAATGCACAAAAATAACATTTTGCACTATGCACACAATATTTTTATAGTTTTAATATTACCATAAAAAAATATGAAAATTTTACGTACAGGTATTTTATAAATGGAAAATATAATTGAAAGTTATATTAAACTTTTATGTATGTCGTTATGAACACTTTTATTAACACATTGAAATTTATTACATTAATATTTAAATTTGACACATTAAAATTCCAACGTATTTATTATTAATAAATTCAAATAAAATTTTATACCAATATTAAAAAAATAAATAAACCTATATAGATATTTTATTTTCTTAATTATAATGTACGTGTCCAAAAATAAAATATTAATATTAAATTTAATGAAATGAAATTTAAAAGCTTTTATAAAAATTTTACATAATTTATTCATAAAATAATTAAATTTTCTCTTTTTGGTTCATTATTATTATTCCTATAATAGTAGATTTTATTATTAAACATTTAATATTTTAAACTTTTGTCTATTAATGTATGAAATATGCTTACTAAATATGTTTAAATAGTTTATAAATTAATGGATATGAATATTGTATTCTAATGTACGGGATTATGGAAAATGCAGGTCTGTGCCAGTAATAATAATGAAAGTAAAGATATTTATTATTTAAATGGCGTCATAAATTTATAACACAACGCATGTCATATTGATCGGGGTCCATTTGTATGCTTAAAATTTGGTTGTTTTTTATACTGGTTAAAATACGTAATTATATCAATTAAAAAATACTAATTTATAACATTTTTTTATGTTGTTCTATGTTTCACTGCGGGTATAACAAATGTTTTGGCTAATTTTGTCCCTGTTGGATGTTTAACATAAGCTAAACCATTATTTTTTATATATTAGATTTAGACTCTTCACTAAAAATTATTCATCCCCACTGTTCTGTGGTCCAGTCCTGAAACTAATTTGAGCAAATTTTCCTTCTTCCAGATTGGTTTTAATTTCAGTTGACTATAAGATTGAATTGTTTTTTAACTAATTTTATTAAAAATAAGTCAAAAAATAATAATAATTTATAACCATATAACCAAATCTATAAACTTTACTGAGGATGAATAAAAAAAAAAATTAATAATAAATTTCATTAAAAGGAGAATTTCAGGCTTGGTAATTTGGTCGACTTATGTTACAATTAGGAGGAAAATATACAAAATCAAATAGAAGTTGCAATGTTTTATTTATAGATGAAAGCTTTGAAAAAAAGTATTTATATCCAGTATAATTCCAATTTTAATTGGGTTTATGATACCTTGTTTATAATTCAACCCAGGCAAAGCGTAATTAGCAAAATTATTGTGCAGCGCAAATCGATTAAATTATTTCGAATTAACGAACACAATTTGTGCAGAAACTTGACAAGATCGAAACGAATGCGAAACAACAGTTTCATGTAATGCACCTTTGAGATAACACAAAAAAAAAATAAACCAGTAATCTGTAAAAAAAATAACTGATTTTTCCAAGCAGAAATTCCATTCATCGTTCAGCAAAGGAAATTACATTTGCGGCATTATTTTCTGGTCCGACGCAAATCCGCAGGTGTGCAATGTCGCACCGAAGTTTAACTACATAATTCCAATGTTGCCCGAAGCGATGTGATGTTGTCTTTCATTCAATTGTATCCGTATCCGTTTCCGTAGTGCTGTTTTTCCTATGGGTTTGATAAATTGGAAAATTTTCCATTCGTTACGGACGCATTTTTAATTATGAGTTCCCATTTTGTAAACAATAACTGAAAACAAGCTTTTAATTGAGTGTTATTTTAAGTTGACCCTTTTATGGGTTGTACGGTGGGTTTATTAGATATTTAGAAATAACAATTTCGATCGACAAGTGCCTTGAAATACGACAGCAGAATGTGCAGTTTGAACAAAGCGTCTTGTTATGGAGGATATAACATATTTAAGGATGCAAAACAAATGATAACATACTTCAAATGTCAATTAAAATAAGTACACATTTGAAAGTTTAATATTACTTCAATGGATTCTTTATGTTTTGTATAAAAATTTAAGTCTTTAATGTTTTATAATCTTTATTTTTAAAGACGAGGTACTTGTTACGTTATTTAGGTATTGGAAAAAGTAATTGAAGGTTATTATACTACTTAAAAATAACTTTCTTTAAAGTAAGTTCTATTCAACAAATGAAATACCACTATAATCAACTTTTTTGCCCAGATTTAATAAGCAAATTCATGCCTCTATAAAAAAAGAAAATAGTTCCTTAGAACTGAAGAAAAAATCAACATCAGTTTCTACCTCCCCTTCACAATTAAACCATTTATTACGTAAAAACATAAGTAATAGTCACGTGGAGAAATATTGTAATTATATGGTGGATGAGGTAGAACTTTCAATCTATTGATTAAAGAAACTTTTGATCAATTTTTAAGCATTAAACTGTTGCTTTGATATATATTTTTTTTTTTGGTAAATAGTCAATATGTAAAATTCCATGCTTATTCCACCCTTCCTAGGTTAAGACTATTTTTAGGTACTGTTCCACCAAGTTTACCAGCATCATATGAACGTCCAGACCGACAAGAATTGTTGTTTCAACCCACTTTCATCGCATGCAATATTACGATCAATAAAATGCTCATTTGCGTTACGTGCAAGAAGAAAATTGGCAATTGTCACACGCCTAATTTTGTTATCGTTACTTAATCTATCTGAAATCTATTTGTCCAACATTTTGATGAAATACATTGCATGAGACTTCTTCCTAATGATTGATTCATCGAAGTTGACCTATTTCCTCTTTGGCATGAGGATTTTGCACGAGATGTTGCATTATTTCTTAGTTGCTACAGGTTGTAAGACGACCTTGATTTATTTTCAATGTAATGTAACCATTTTTAACCAAAAAGAAATGTTTAAGTACAATGCAGGAAAAAATAAATTGCCTAGTTACAAAGTACTTTAAAAACTTTCAAATTTTGGAACAAAAATCTTAAAATATAATACATAATTTAGTCAAATTAATCATGAACCAAACACGTAAATTACTTTCTCTGGTAAAAATATATTAAAAATGTAAATAATATTTGAACCTGAAGACTTGCTGAAATTAGTTCAAGGACTGTGACAATATGGTTAATGAATGGGGGTACGTTTAACCCCAAACAATAAATAACAATTTAATAATTGAAAATTCCTTTCAAAATTAAAGTTTCTATATTTAATTTAAGAATAAAATAATTAAAAAAATCTGGAAATAAACAAGACATGACACTGAATCTGTAAAATATTCATTAATCTTATTTACTATATTTTAATAATACAAAAAAAAGTCGAATTTTGACCAAATAAATAAATAAAATTTATATTAAACATCGGAAATAAATTTTCTAACTTAATCATGCAGTACCATAAATTGTGACATGTTTTGTACGTTTAATGCGGCAACATGTAAATACTGAAAATTTAAATTCATCAGTGCATTTAGAATAATTATATGTTTACTATAATGGACGTTAAATTCGTTTAACAATATTTTAACGCACCGTTAACTATTTTTATGAATAAATATTGAACGTTTACTGCAGCAACAAACGAGTCTATTTATTTTGGTTTTCCGTTTTATTTGAATATAATTATGTAATGATCTGTGTAAACAGTCAAATTTAATCAAGTTTGAATTAACTGATTATTTAATTAATTGTTCGATTATGTTGTGTCATTTGTATTATGATATTCAAGTGTTTGAAATGTGTTTTTTCTTTTGACAATGTATATGAAGTCAATTAATTTTGTTTGAAAATTAAAATATTTCATATTTATTATTTAAAAATTAAATTAATTAATTAATAATTTAAATATATATTAAATTATGTTCATAAACGTTTATGATTATTAAAAATTTGTAATTAGACAAAACCATTCAAATTTATAAATACTAAAATACAGTGGCAGATTTTACAAAAATAAAATGTACCATAAAATTGGTGATTTAATTTCAATTGTTATAGAACAATACATCAAAAGCAGACGTTAATAATTTAAGGCTGACAAGATGGGAAGGCAAGAAAAACATTAAGTTTTTAATAGACATTGGCCCGCAGTTTATCCGACTGTCCTCCCATCTACGACATATATTACATTTATTTTATGCCGCTAAGAGTAATGTCGCAATTTACTAGGAGAAATATTAGCTGGTGCGATATCGTATATGTGAATGTTGCTTGCACATTATTTATTAAATTTTTTCTATTAAATTGTTAGCCATAAAGAAAATAGGATGGTGGATGTACTTAAATATATAAATTTCGTTAAGTCGGACGTTATAAATTGGTACGTATTAGTCACGAAGTGTGGGGAGCGAAGAAAACTTTCGTGAACGCAGAATTATAAAATTTTCCTTTACTTAATAATGTAATACTAAAATTTATGCATATTTCCTTCGCTGATTTATTGAAATTAATTATTAAAACATTGAAGGACCAACCTTTGAATATACTCAAATATTTTCATAAAATTTCATACATTTTATTTATAATATGCGTGTTAAAAAATTAAAATTAGAAATCAAAATTTTTAATACAAGTATCTTAAAAAGTGTCATACAAAATATTATGTTACAATTTTATTTTCTCTAAATGTTATGTTATAATTATATCAATTAAAATTTTTTATTATAATAAATTATTATTAAGTGTCTTTGTATTCATATGTACTTTATGAGCCTTATAAAGTACCTACAAAACAACAATATTTTAAAAAATATATTTATATAATATTTTAAAAAAATAAATATAATTCATTCGGATAACATATAAATATATTTTTTGAGCTCTCTTATTTTTTTTATTAGTTTATAATTGATTTTATTTATTTAAATATTTATGAAGTGTGAATAACATATTTTATATTTATTTCATGAGTTTAATAAAACAATTTAAAATACAAATATTTCTTAACTCTTATTGTCTTAAATATGTTAAAAAATGTAACAAGAGTGTTTAAATTTATATAAAAATACATTTAAATTGATATAAAATACATATTTATAAAAAATTAATATTTTTGCAGTATAAATAAATAATAATTAATTTCTTGGACATTTATCTATAAATTTGGTAGAATTTTTATACATTTGAATGTTTTAAAGTTTGGCTGTCACTTCCTTGTATTTTTTAATTATAACTGGAGTGTTTAAATTTAGATAAAAATAGTTTAAGTTTATGAAAATTTAGTATTTTTGCAGTATAAATGAATAATAATTAATTCTTTGGATATTTATCTGTAAAGTTTGTAGAATTTTACCAATTTGAATTTTAAACATTTATTGTCTTAATTATAATAAAAAATATAACAATAGTATCTAAATTTATATAAAAATACTGACAAGTTTATAAAAATTTAGTATTTTTGCACTAAATAAATATTAATCAATTTTTTGAACATTTATCTGTAAACTTGTAGAATTTTTATAGATTTGAAATTTTGCCTCTTTTTCATATTTTTTTATTTATTTTATTCTATATTTTTAATACTGATTATAGTTTTTTGATTAATCTTTTATTTATTTTATTTATTTAAATATTTATGAAATGTTAATTATATTATATATTATATTTATTATATGAGAATAATAAAATTGAGCATAAAACAATTTACATCAAGTTCAAATATTCTTAAACATTTATTGTCTTAAATATTTTAAAAAATGTAATAAGAGTATTTAAATTTATATAAAAATACTGACTTATTTATAAAAATTTAATATATTTTCAGTATAAATAAATAATAATTAATTTTTTTCAACATTAAATGTTTGTAGTATGAATAATGTGTTTTATATTTATTATATGTGTATAATAAAATTAACTACAACACATATATTTACTGTCATAAATAATTAAAAATATATAATAAAAGTGTTAATAATAAACTGTATGAAATTATTAAAATTTAAAGTAATTTTGCGCCCTTAAATATTTATAAAATATGAATGATGTAAATAAAATTTAATTTAAAAAATGTGTTGCATAGATTTAAATATAAATTTATGCTTTGAATAAAACTTTCAGTTACATAATCTCGTTGAAAAGAATTTCCAAACGTTAAAAATATATAATTTAATTTAGAACTTTGTTTCTGGTGGGCTTTCAAGACATCAACAACAGTAATGGTATTTTTTATTCTGTTCTACAGGTCGTTAATGAATTATTAAAAAAGAACAATCGCTAGAACATGGAGCTTAACAATTTTAAAACGGAAATTTCCTCGGGTATCGGATAGCTTTTTAATTACCGCCGAGAAAATTGATTTCCGAATGGATTTTGTAAAATCCCAATCACCCTCCGTTGTAATCTGTAGTAAATATTGGCCCTTTGCCGTCCAACTTATTTAGAATTATAATAAAGTTTATTTAGTTAAACTCGACGCGCCGCTTATCCAGACGTTTTTAATTTCCATTTAATTTAAATAAATGCCCCCTTAAATCGCGCAATCTCATTATTGCTAAGTGTATTCGGAATTACCGAGCCGTTGGATACATCTAGTAAAAAATTGTTGAGAATAAATAGGACGTTGTAATTTATGCATTCGCCATTACCATGTAAAATGGTATAAACGATTTGAGGGATTTCATGCACAACAACCTTTTAATAACGGTCGAAATACCTCGTAAATTTACCGCGACGTCTTATCTCAAGTTTTTTTTTAGATTTTTTACTAATGAAATTTTAATCATACTTGAACAACCGCTGAAGAAGTTTGCCACTGTAAGAACCCTAAATTTGTCTCGTGTTTGTGTGAAAACCGAAACTGTCGAACCGGATGCGGAAGTTATTATTTCACAATGAAAACCATCGTGGCTGCAAATCAATAAATAAATCCAAAGCCCCTTGCATCAAATTGACATTTGTCGTTTTTTGACTTCATAAGTAATTCTCAAGTATATATTGCAATAATCCTCAATTCTATGACATGAAGCGAATTTTATAAACTTCGACACACAGAGTCTTTTCTCATATTGCGGATTAATTTTTTGCTTTATTTCGTTTCCGTACTTTACCCGGTTGAACTTTATCGACGTTCCTGAACCCGACCGGTTCGGAGATCATGAAACCGAGGAGTTCAACATCCGCAACTGATTGTTACTCGCGTAGACGTTTCGGGCAAATTATTATTTTCGGTGGACTGTCACCTAATATTTTTCTAAATGTGAAACGTCTTTCTTTAATTTACACAGACTTGAGAGAAAAACTACGCTGAAACTTTGTGATCGAAATTTTAAATTCGGTTCAGGCTTAAACAATTATAAATCAATCGACATCAAAGCTTTTTATTATACCAGACATTAATTACACTAATTACAATGCTTTTAAAGCTTAAAATATTTATATTGAATTCATTTTTATTCCTAAAAAAAGTATAACCTATTTAAATGACATTTTTTCTGGATAAAAGGATGAATAATAATAAAGATAAGCACCTAAATACATTTATTATCCCAAATTCAAAAATATTTAACATATGTGTGACACTAAAAATAAATATAAATGTTTAATTGTCTTTTAGATAAGCCCCAGACACTTATGCACTCGTATATATTTTTATATATAATTATATAATATATATTATTATATAATTCTCTTTTTACACGAATTTTTTGGGAACGTATTTATCGTGTAAAAAGAGAATTAGGTGCATATATAATTATAATTAAAACTAAATCGAATATTATTCGTAATTAAAATTATATAAATAATTCAGTTATGTGATTTGTTTATACTCAAATTGTATGTGAAAATTTAATTCTGGAAATTGCTGTAATAATATGTAGCGTTTAATTACATTTTTAATGAACGTCAAACACAAACATACAATTTTATTTTAACGTGTGGCAAATATTCGTAATATTTCGCCGAAATAATGCGCGGAAAGAATTTGAATCGGCCAGAGATGGAGATTAAGTCACCCGGTTTTTGAAAGGCGTGCATTCGAAATTGTCCCGATATGAAATTCAGGCCGGGGAATCAAATACACTGATTTTAATGAAAAATGCAATACCCACTTTTTGATTCTTATGTTTTATTCAGTCGTTGACACAATGTACGTTCGGTGAGACATCATGAATTAATGAGGGGCGACCGATGTAAACAAATACCAGTTTTGTTTATTATGTTAGTCAAATTTTGGATTTCACGTCAATGTTGTCTTAAGCAAAACTGATCGATGCTTATTAACAATTAAAATTAGTCTTAAGGTTAATGAGGATCTTTGAAGTAATAATTGTCTGAGGGTTATTAATAAACCGAAAGGAAATTGAAAGGGTGGATAATTTGCACAGCAAATTATACATAAAAGTTATAATTAACGAGGTTAAAATGTTTGAAGTGCTTTAAATCAACATATTTGTTTCTATGCTTAGGAAACGTAATGAAAATTGTAATAATTTGGTCTTTTCTTTTCAGGTCTAAAAAATTGTCAACCAAAGAAGAAAGGTAAGATTTTTTTATTTTTTATATATTTAATTTATAATAATAAAAAAATATTTTTAATTTAACTTTTGCTAAACAAGTTATTTTAATAAACAATATTTTATTTATTTTTACTTATGATTAATGACATGAATTAATATTAATTTTATTCATATGTGTAATTCCATTATTTAGAAAATTTACTTTATGGAACTATTATATATATATATATATATATATATATATACTATAATTGTGTATATAGTTTAAATATATTAAGTACTAAAATTTTATTCTGTAGAAGATTGAATATTAAATTCTCATGAATAATGAGAAATTTAATTATAAAATTTAGATTAACATTAATTATAATTATACAAAACTAACTTTAGTGTTTTGCTGAGAAAATGCACACATTCAGTACGTTAAATATTCATAGTGATTTAATTACAACGAGCTTCAGTTATATTAATATAAATTTGATGGAAAACGGTGCATATTGAGTATTATTTTATTGAAGAAATATAAACTGATTTAGTTCAATTATATATTCATAATATGTTCATTTATTTTATTTACAAACTTGATGGGATTTAAAAGCAATATAATTGGATAAAAAGTTAGATATAAAAGTGGAATGCGCATTCGCCATTTTTAAATACGGAGGAGCGAGCGTGAAAAAAGTGGTTCGCCATTTTTTTTAAATCCACAATAATGTCCCAGTAGTCCCAGTAATAATTAAAAAAAAGTAAATAAATAAAATATTGTTTTTCAAACTTGATGATATTTTGAATATTTACATTTATTAAAATTTTGAATTTAATTAATAATAATAAACTAAATATGATAAATACTATAAAATATATTTATTAATAAATGAATAAATTACAATTATATGAATAAATATTTTTTCTTCATTTAATATAAATTTGAACAGATTTTCAATAAATATTTTAAATGTTTAATGCAATTATCTTTGTATGGCACTATAAAAATATGAAACAAATCTATATGAGAGAGAAAATAATATAAAATTTAATAAAGTCCAATTATGCAAATAAAAATGACATAGTTTATTGTTATTACATTTTCAATTAATATTCAATAAACCTTTCAAATCTTTAGAGCAATTGTATTATATAAAATGAATCACTCTAAAATATTAAAACAAATCCATATTAGAAAGAAAATAATGTAAAATTGAATTATGTTTATACATAAAATATATTAAAAATAATATTTTTGCTTCATTTAATAAAATTTTTAATAATCATTCAATAAACCAATCAAAGTAATTATATTATTAAATATGAATCACACCCTCAAAAAATTAAACGAATCTGTATTAGTGAGAAAATATTATAAAACTGTTTAAAGTATAATTATGAAAATAAGAATAAGTTTATCTGAAAATAATATTTTTACTTCATTTAATATTATTTTTATAAAATGTTCAATAAATCAATAAAATGTTTAAACGTCTTATAAAAATGTATGGTTATTCTATAAATATGAACCGAATCTTTTTTAGACAGAAAATAGTAAACTATATCTGAATAAAATACAATTACTCAAATAAAGAATAAAGTTTATCTATACTCAAAGGAATATTTATACTCCATTTAATATAATTTTCAATAAATGTTCAATAATACTGAAGAAACTCTATTATAAAAAATCACACTATAAGAAAATAAACACTAGAAGAAAATATATTTTAATAGAATAATCTAATAAAGTTCAATAAACTCAAACGTACTAATGAATGGTTAAAAAAAAATGGTTCCCATCCTAAAAATAAAAATGAAAAAGAGAAAAAATATTGGGCGTAATAAACGATGATATCATAACCCGATTACAGTGGCGTGATAGTGGCGGCAAATTATTCACGGAAGCGAATATCAGCGTGGAGTTTTCTCTGCGAGCGGGCCCCACACACAATGCGCCCGTAGATTAATAAAAGAATTCCGAGCACGACTTCTATCGAGCGCAATCAGAGATGACGACGCTTTCGCTACTATAATACCGATATTCAACTTCTATTCACTTTAAAACGTTGTTAGTGGACTTAGATGCTTACTAAAGATTGTTCCCCGCCGTTTCGCCCGCGTCGTGCCGTCACATCTTTTTAACTTTTCCTCGCATCCGACGGTTTCCGAAATTCTATTAAGAAATTACACGACTGTTCCATAAAACTTTTCTTTCGGATAATGTTTACAAGGCGCAACGCCAAAATAAACACGGCACGGCGTTTTAATGTTGTTCCGAACGCGTTAATAACGAAATTTCTATCGCGGAACCTTGACATTTGCGAACGTTAAATGTTCCGTGAAAATGTTCGCATCATTTCGAAGTGTTTAACTCGTCGATAAACCTTTTCGCGTTCCGTCTTAATTATCGGCTGCGGCCCGGTTTTAATATCATATTTTAGGCGGGGTGGAAAAAAAAACAATGCCGAAGGGCTGAATTGTAAATATGTTAGATGTAAGTCATTATTAAACATTATAATTCCATGTAAACACGAAAACATAAAATTTAAATGTTCCTTCAATCTATGTTTTATAACATTATACTCCTTCATTAAATTTTATATATAAATGTACACAGGTAATTATGAATTATTGTTTTATTTTATATTTTTCTTGTTGTTATTATTTCAAAGAAGGAAAAAATAAGCAATATGTTTTGTGAACAACAAATTAATAATTACAAAACAAGTAATTTAATTACAGAATTACCAATTACTCTGGTAATGATTACAAGATTACAAGATTACAAGATAAGATTACAAGATTATAAGATTAAAAAATTACAAGATTACAAGATTACAAGATTACAAGATTACAAGATTACAAGATTACAAGATTACAAGATTACAAGATTACAAGATTACAAGATTACAAGATTACAAGATTACAAGATTACAAGATTACAAGATTACAAGATTACAAGATTACAAGATTACATGATTACAAGATTACAAGATTACAAGATTACAAGATTACAAGATTACAAGATTACAAGATTACAAGATTACAAGATTACAAGATTACAAGATTACAAGATTACAAGATTACAAGATTACAAGATTACAAGATTACAAGATTACAAGATTACAAGATTACAAGATTACAAGATTACAAGATTACAAGATTACAAGATTGCAAGATTACAAGTTTAAAATTTAAGTTTATACAGATAAGGTTACAGATTACAAATTCATAAGTTTATAAAGTTGCCAGATTATAAGATTACAGGGTTACAACGTTACAGGTCATAAAGTTATTACGTTTCAATGTAAAAGGTCACAAAGTTATAAGGTTACAAGGTTGCAAGGTTACATGGTTTAAAAATTATATGGGTTACGAGGGTACAAGATTACAAGATTTTACGATTATAAAATTACAAGGCTATAAGTTCACAAAATTATAAGGTTATAAGGTTACGAGGTTACAAGGTCACAAGGTTATAAGGTTACAAGATTACAAAATTACAAAGTAACTAGAATACAAGGTTACAAATTACAAGACTATATGTTTACAAAGTAACAAGGTTACAAAGTTACAAAGTTAGAAGGTTGCAAGGTTACATGGTAACATGGTTACGAGGGTACAAGATTAAAATTTACTAGATTATAAGATTACAAAATAACAAGGCTATAAGTTTACAAAGATACAAGGTTACAAGGTTAGAAGATTACAAAGTTACAAAGATACAAGGTCACAAGGTTCTAAGGTTACAAAGTTACTCATTTGAAACATTTAAATTATTTAAAAATGTTTTAAAATTGGTGATTTGA
Organism: Aethina tumida; assembly: GCF_024364675.1. NCBI lineage: Eukaryota > Metazoa > Arthropoda > Insecta > Coleoptera > Nitidulidae > Aethina > Aethina tumida. Next base: position 5,696,703 of record NC_065441.1, read on the forward strand.
AAAAACGGCGAATGCGCACAAGTGACGTAAATATCAAAAGTAAAGTAATCTGTTTGGTGTTATATAAATAAAATTATATACAATAAATCATCTTTGCTGAAAATTTTAAATTAGTTAAATTAAACTGATTTATTAAACAAAAAATTGGAATTGTATGAAGGTTCTTCCACAAATTACAAAAAAATTGACTCTCTGTACAAGGTACAAAAAGATATCAAAAAATTGTGAAATCTAAAGATAAAAGTTTTCATTGTGTGCGTTCGTTTCTTAAACACATTATGCGTACGTGCTTAGTAAATGATCTCGATGCGTCTCACGATTTGACCATAAATGTCACAACTCATAAACCTTTAAATTTACAACCCTTAAAGAGCCTATAGCTCAATACGACCATATCATATGTTATCCGGTTACGAAAAATGTTAAGGGTTATATTCAAATTCCCCTATAAAGTTAAAAGTAATTGAAAGAGTGGGGCGAATTTTTTTCTTTGAGACGAAGAGAGATACGAAGAGAATCGTTGCGCGAAAGGGAACAGAGATAAGTTGAAAAGGTCTCTAAGATATGCCTAATCAATAAAAACTTTGACTTATTTATTTACTGATGTCTGCATGTCTCAGCCAAAGGCGTTTTATAAGCCTACCTCTTTTTATATTTTGGACGACTCAGACGGCCGTTTAACATCCTTTTCAGGAATGTTCAAGGTAAATTAGGGCACTTTTTCGACGCCTCGCTTGAAAAAAACTATCATTCTAAACGGCTTTCACGAGAACAATGCACTGCTGGGAGTTTTATAAATATTTCACGAGGAATGCAGATGTTTTCTTTCGAGAAATATTCCGAAGGAGACGGAAAATTTCGTTCGTAAAATTCTTGCCTGTATTTGATTACACTAATAAATTGTCAACATTGGAATACTAAGAAAATCGTGCTCATAAATGTATAACTACAATGAAGATGCTAAATTGGAACTGCAGTAATTAGGCAACTGACGATTTATTATTTTGTACAGCGTATTCCAAATAGTATGATTGTAATATTCAAATATGATATTTGATAAAAGAATTAGATAGGACCAGTGGTCAAAGTTCATTGTTTATTTTGTAAAAGAATTTGTGATAATAGAAACTAATAAATGTTATGGTTTCCATTTAATAAAAATAAAGATATTTTACAAAAATGTTCTATTTGAGACGCCTTATATTTTCGTAGTTTATTCACAACAACAATGAAACAAATATTTACATAGAAAACCGAAATTGGGGTCATTGATGTATTTGCGGCATCCCCTAAACATAACATCAGTGAACAGATACCGACTTAATATTGTATTTGTTTAAATCTTTTATTCCGACTTGAAAGAGAAGATTTTCTTTGAGTCTTAGTATTAAAATTTCATCGTATTTGTATCGCGGGATTTTCAGTCTCCGGAATAAATCTGCGCACATAAATTTCAATGTAGTTTACAATCTCGCATATCTCATGTCGGTATAAAAATCGGTCAGGTTAAAAGGGATTATTGACTTAACAATTTTTAGTAAAAAATAAAAACCACCAAAACTAAACATACGTACGTAACAGGAAAAAATTGATCAAATAAAATCCTAGCAGAGTTACGAGAGATGAAAATATAATGTTATCGGAATCGATGCATGCGAAATTGTTTGTTATAAAAACGTCGACATAAAAATTAATTTCATGTCGAGCTGCTGCAGTAAAACGCTTATGTGTGGATAAATCGTCGTTCATTTTGTATTGCATCGAACTAAAACCTTTCGGAACACTCGGTAAATATCAATAACAGATTTCAGCCGAAATCCACACAAAACTGACATAGAATCTAATAAACAAACCTTTATTGCATTGTTGTTTTGGCAATTTTCGTTATTGTTGACGGGAATTTGAGGGAAAACAATTTTTTAATTAAAAGAATTCCCGTACCTTTACCAGGGACGAAGTTTATCGGCTCCATTTTATTTTTAGGTAAGAGTTTAATGAAAGCATCACTTTATTTTTATCTTTATGGTTGTAAATATAAATGCAATAATAGTTGCGCAAGTGGTAAATATGAAACATATCCTGAAATTCATGGAATGATTTAAATGCATTACCTGTCAAATTTAGGAAGAGGAATTTTAATAATTTTGTGAGTTATTTCCAGGGAACAGTTGTGTTTCAGTGCAGTTTAATTGTTTCTAAAACAATGTTTTCCTTAACTAAAATAACACCCGAATGCAGCATAGCTTTCATACCTCAGATCTCGCCGAAAGCTTTGTACATTCGTAGAAAACTATTCTCGTTTGTGGAGATAGTTGAGCTATCCTACGTAAATATGACCAAAATATGCAGGGTGTTAGATATAATCGGATTTAATGATCTCACAACTGGCACAAATTGAAAATACTTTTGAACATTTCTTTTATTGTCGAAAAGTTTTAATTATATTCATGTAAATGAAATATGAAAAACGTTTTCAAACAAGATTGACTTCAGTTTTAATTCAATTTACCTCCTAGTAACTACTCATTCTATTTACAATTAATTAAATACCAAACTTTTTAACTACACTTATTAATGAACAGCTTCAAATATATTTATATATTTATAGAATAATTAAAAAGTCAAAAAATTCTAATTTTCACTAACATTAATTAAGAAAATTTGAAATAAAAGTAATTTATTTAGAATAATTATTTTCTTTACGAACAAGTTTGATTAAATTTCTTAATTAATTTTCTTCTGTTCAACTCCTCAAACTATTATAGTAATTATTATTAATAGTTAATTATATAAGAAACTAACATTTTAATTATATGTATATTGTTTATATTTATTTTTTACCTTTACATGTAGTTGAGTTTTTTTTTTTTAATTTAAACTATTTGTAGAAGATTTTCTTGTATAAATTACGTACAATAATTTTAAAGGAATATTAATTAAGAAAAATTATAAATACATAATATTTATAAGTATTTTGAAATTGAATAAATGCTACATTTCAACAACATTTTGATTTGAAATTTATAAACAAAACTTTTTTAATTTGGAATACTTATTTTGTAACTACTCAAATTGATTACGATTAATTAAATATAAAACTGACCTTTTAACACTAAAATATTTTAAAATTGAAGTAATCCTACTTTTTAAGAACATTTATTGTCTTTAGAAACAAAATCAGCTTCATTATTATTTTATTTGATCAAACAATCTACGGCTAATTAGATATGAAACAAACATTTTAAGAACACTCATTGGTAATTATTCAATATTCTGCCTTTACACTCAGTTATTATAAATTTAATCTATTAAAAAAAATCGAGAGTAAATTATAAAAACTAAATTTTTACAACTTTTGAAGGTTTAAAATAAAATTCTTTTGATTATAGAAGTCAACTTTATTTTGTAATTAATTTTCTTTTTTATTACTTTGGTTAATTAAATATGAAATTGATATTGATAACTAACATTTAATTGTTTAAATTTGATGTTTTCTGAAAAGATTTTCTAGCATAAATTACATATAAAAAATATATAAATAAATTGACTTAAATTCCAATTTTAAGTGTAACAACATCATAATAAAATTGTTGTGTAAAACGAGATGTATTGTGCCGTCGACAACAATTAACTTTAAAATGGGTTTTATCGACGGGATGTTTTACAGTGCCGAAAGGCGAAACGTAGAGAAGACGTATCGTCGATGGGAAAAAGTGAATTGCTCGGCTTGCATAATGTTGAAAGCTTGACGAAATTAGGAAAATTGAGATTGGTGGACGGCACCCGTGGGATACCGTTCTATCTATCGATGTAACATCCGAGTTCCTGTTGAAAAGAAACAGTTTCACAATGGAGCGGCCGCCTTTGTGCATAACGAACTATACTACACTATCTGCCTGACTTGCCTACAAAGTAACCAGTACACACATGCATCGTAAATATTCTGGCGCATTATCAGTTTCGTATATAATGAAATTTAAATGGTTTAACGGGTCAACGACTTCCATTCGGGGTTTTAGGGCTCCCATAAATTCTACCGTGCCGATATTCAGCAAATATCACAATTATATATGCATTATTCCGATTGTAACACTTACCAATTTGGACTTTACCTATTATTACAATCCAATGCATTTATTAACAATGGTTGCAATAACTACATTACATTAAAACATATTGTATTTAAAAACTAAACATATATTTTTAATTATAAACAGTACTTACAAAATATATAAATCCATCGTGTCAAGAACGTTTATTTGTAGGTTTTAAAGGAAAATCTTGATTCTCAATATTTAATTTATTTATTACAAGATTTAATTTAGTTTTTTTATGTTGGCCCAAAGTGTATACGATTAAATAATAAAATTATGCTGTTGTTTAAGCCACACTTATTTATGAATGAGTATTAATTACCTTCACACACAACGTTCATGTATTTAAAAGAAATATTATTTTAAATATATTCATATACTTCTGAAAAAATTGATTGTTTAAAACAAAACTTATTTGCAATAATTATTTTATTTACCAATAGTATTGACTGATTATTAACTGAAAAGAAGTAATATCGTAGCACAATTTTAAATACATTTTTACAGTCCTTGTAATAATCAAAAAATAAGTAAATCCCCGTTGCCTTGATTACTAACTTAAGTTTGGAACAAGAATATTTTTAATTGTGAAAGTACTATTTACGTCCTTCATTAAAAACTTTTCTTCGCTAAGAACAAGCTCGACTTTAGTTTTAATTTAATTTTCTAGTTTGCAACTGTCCAATCAATTTACAATATAGTTTAAAAGTGACGTTTTACTTTTTGTGAATTGAAATTTCTTATCATAGCCAATTAACTCGTTAAATTTGAACCAGTTACGATTACCAGAGCAATAAAAGGGTTAGCATCCAACAAAATATTGATTAAAAATCCGGACATCAATCTACTTATAGCAGAAACTTTCAATTTACCAAGCCCGCCCATCAATTATTTATAAATTGCCGCACCGACTGCCATTATACTTTTAACGATGCAATCCTTAACTTCACACTTTGACGGATCCAGTTGCGAAATTGCAGATGGCAACGGCCACCAGAATAGAATTTTCCATGTGGAAAATGATAACGGGTTATGAAACAGTCGAGTTACCACATTAGCGACTACACAAACTCAATGTGCTTAGCGGGGCTGGCTCTAACTGGATTAATAGTGCGGTTATTTTTTTGCCACGGTCCGTTTTTCCCAAAATTCGCACCTGATTATATTGTCGGTGTTATTCGTGTTGTTTGCCGTGGCGATAAAATATCGCACAATACAGTCTGGCATAATATAAAACGAAAGCAATTTTACGAACCGAATCAATTTTGTTCGGTGAAAACACAATAATATTTTATGTACGCCGCACGTAATTGAATGGTTTCTTCGGGAAAGGCGACGCGGGGACGTCTTTCCGTTGTTGCTGGGTAATTATGCATGGGCAGCAAAATGAAATTTTTATGAACCACGACGCAATCACAATGACTGCCAACAATGCATATTTTACTCTGTAAGTTCTTTTTGAAATAAATCCTCAATTCTGTGTTTTTGTCAACTGGCAATCGGGGCCAATAGAAAGAGTAATGTCAAAATGTTTAAAGTTAAAAAATAATTAATTAAAAAAATTATTTAATAAAATTTTTATTTTTTAAAATTATTTATTTTAACTATATTTACATAATTAACAAAGATTTTACTATTTCTTAAATTCTACAGAAAATAGTTTTTATAGTTCTTTAAAATATTGGGCAAATATAAATAATTAATACAAAAACTAAATATAAAATTATGTTGCTTTCTAATTATATATAAGTAGAAAATTTTTTTATCAATCAATAAAAAAATAATATTAACATAAAAAATGTATAAATTTATGTTTACTATTAATTATTTATTTATTAATAAGTTTTTGGTGATCACGTGATAGAGCTTTGAAAATTTCTCTGTTTCTTTTTTATTTTCATGATATTTATCATATTTAAGTTAAAAAATTAATAATTGTTTAATAAAAATTTGAAACAAATTGAAATTTCTCTAATGAATGTGTTTTCTTATGAATTCCATATTTTTTATTTATTTTTATTTTTTAAAATCATTTATTTTTACTATATTTATATAATTAACAAAGCTTTTACAATTTTTTAAATTCTACAAATAATAGTTTTTATTGGCAATCGGGGCCAATAGAAAGAGTAAAGTCAAAATGTCTGAAATTAAAAAATAAAATGTTAAAAAAATTAATAATTATTTAATAAAATTTTTATTTTTTAAAATTATTTATTTTAACTCTATTTACATAATTAACAAAGCTATTACTATTTTTTAAATTCTATAAAAAATAGTTTTTATAGTTCTTTAAAACATTGAGCAAATTTAAATAATTAATACAAAAACTAAATATAAAATTATGTTGCTTTCTAATTCTATATAAGTACAAAAATTTTTTGTTAATCAGTAAAAAAATAATATTAATATAAAAAATGTATAAATTTATATTTACTATTAATTATTTATTTATTAATAAGCTTTTGGTGATCACGTCATACGGCTATGAAAATTTCTCTGTTTCTTTTTCATTTTTCATCATATTTACTATATTTAAGCTAAAAAATTAATAATTGTTTAATAAAAATTTGAAACAAATTGAAATTTCTCTAATAAATGTGTTTTCTTATGAATTCTACATTTTTTATTTATTCTTACTATATTTATATAATTAATAAAGCTTTTACAATTTTTTAAATTCTACAAAAAATAGTTTTTATAGTTCTTTAAAACATTGGGCAAATTTAAATAATTAATACAAAAACTAAATATAAAATTATGTTGCTTTCTAATTCTATATAAGTACAAAATTTTTTTATCAATCAATAAAAAAATAAGATTAACATAAAAAATGTATAAATTTATGTTTACTATTAATTATAAATTTATTAATAAGATTTTGGTGATCACGTGATAGAGCTTTGCAAATTTCTCTGTTTCTTTTTCATTTTTCATGATATTTCATATATTTAAGTTAAAAAATTAATAATTGTTTAATAAAAATTTGAAATAAATTGAAATTTCTCTAATGAATGTGTTTTCTTATGAATTCTACATTTTTATCTATTTTTATTTTTTAAAATTATTCATTTTTACTACATTTATACAATTAACAAAGCTTTTACAATTTTTTAAATTCTACAAAAATTAGTTTTTATAGTTCTTTAAAACATTGAGCATATTTAAAAAATTAATACAAAAACTAAATATAAAATTATGTTGCTGTCTAATTCCATATAAGTAAAAAATTTTTTTATCAATCAATAAAAAAATAATATTAACATAAAAAATGTATAAATTTATATTTGTTATTAATTATTTATTTATTAATAAATTTTTTTGTGATCACGTGATACGGCTATGAAAATTTCTCTGTTTTTTTTTTTCATTTTTCATGATTTTACCATATTTAAGTTAAAAAATTAATAATTGTTTAATAAAAATTTGAGACAAATTGAAATTTCTCTAATGGATGTGTTTTCTTATGAATTCTACATATTTTATTTATTTTTATTTTTAAAATCATTAAATATAGTGAAATTTATATAATTAACAAAAATTTTACAATTTTTTAAATTCTACAAAAATTAGTTTTTATAGTTCTTTAAAATATTGGTCAAATTTAAAAAATAAATGCCACAATAAATATTAATTTTTGTTGCTTTCTAATTGTATATAAATAATTAAAATAAATAATAATACAATTTTCTTAATTTTTGAATAATTGGAGCCAATAGAAAGAGTGATGTCGAATGTACAAAAGTTAAAAAGTAAAATGATAGCTTCTAACCTAGGTCAAAAACAAGATTTGACTGACAAAACCTAATGACTATTTTGGGTTCGTACATATGGACATATCTTAATTTAAATTCGTCAATAAGACCTGTATCTGGAGAATAATTTTTTCATCTTTTAGCAGACTTCCTGTTTTGCCATAAGATGGAAGAGAACGACAGTAATTTTAATAATAATATATTCATAAGTGATTTAGACCTCTAGTTTACTGTTTGTAGATTAAACGAGGGGAGTCTACTTTATCCAAGTAGTATCAATCAATAAATATAATATCAATATAACAACTAGTTGTAACAGACAAAATTTCATAAATATTTTGGATTTTGTAACCAAAACTAGCCGGAAACAGCTGTGAAATAGCTGACACCAAAATGACTGATGACCTTTGCCAACATGGATAACTAACATAGGTAATGTTTCTGTGCACGTGAAGTGACGTGCGAAAAAAAAACCGTGCCGTAGACAATCAAGCGAGCTTATTAATCCCGTTTAATAAACCACACTAATCGCATAAAGAATAGGCTTTCCACTTTTTTTTTTTTAAACGACACTCGGACTGATTGAATTAAAGTGGCGTGGCGAACGGTTAAGTTGAAAATTCAGAGAAGTGCAGATTATGTCGGGTTGCGTGGCGCTGTTGTGGAATAATAAAAAATTCGCGTGCCGCCGTACATTCGTGTTCCCGCCGACTAACCCACAGAAGTATATTGCAAACGAGTTCCAGTGTATGTATAACTAGGAGCCAGACCGTCGAAAATTACCAGTTACCGAACTATTATATGGAAAAATAACTGTGGCGGACTGATACTTGTGGGAGAAATTGGGAAAATAATAAAACGCGACCGAAACTTTGCCGTTCGGATGCGAATTAGTCGATTTTTATGTCTGTGGGTCGTGTACGGCGAAAGTTTTATGGAACGTTCCTGTTACATCTAATACAATATAAATACTTTTACTTAAAATATGTGTATAACACGTAAAATATTTCGGGTTTGGAAAAATGTATGCTTTCGAGAAGTTTCAGACATTTTTAATATTTGAACTCCATTTGACTGAGCATCCACAATTTTTTTAATTATTGAGAGCAACTTAGTATAATGCTAATAGTACTTTGTAATGTTACATAATTTAAACTTAATTAATAATTTATATACATGTACATATATAAGTTAAATCAGGTTTTGAAGGCGGCTTATATCAAAGGTCGAAAAAATACAGCATCGATATTATTTTAAAACATACTTTTGGCATAGTTATAATAAGGTCTATTTTACTTTTTTATTTGTCCATTTGACGGCGCGTTTACAAAGGATATTGTACCTATATTCAGATTTAAATCCGCGAGTAAAGAAATCTTTAATCGCGAAAACAGAAATTGGGTAGCATTTTTTTAATTCGCGAATAGTGAAAAGACAAACGGAAGCGCGAATAAGTAGATTCGCCATTTTTAACAACAGTTGTAAAAATGGTGGATGCGATAAAAAAACTTAATTAAAATATTCAAATGAGTTAGGATAAGATATTTGAAAACATAAAATTAATTGCCTTTTGGATGTAGTTGTAATTATACAATTTGTTTGTGCATTCACGATATTTAAACATTTATTAAAGTTCAAAATCATATTTTTTATAGTATTTTAAAGGTTACTCTACTGATTAATTAAAAAAAATTAAATAGTACCTGTTAAAACTGGATCTAACAGTGGATAAAATAAATTACTTTTAATATAATCAACTTATTCTCAGAATTTGTTTAATAGTAATCTATTATTGGATTGGTTGCGCATTCGCCATTTTTAACAACAGTTGTAAAAATGGTGAATGCGAAATAAAAAACATAATTAAAATATTCAAATGAGTTAGGATAAGATATTTGAAAACATAAAATTAATTGCCGTTTGGATGTGGTTGTAATTAGACAATTTGTTTGGACATTCACGATGTTTAAACATTTATTAAACATCAAAATCATATTTTTTATAGTATTTTAAAGGTTATTTTACTGATTAATTAAAAAAAAATTAAATAGTACCTGTTAAAAATGAATCTAACAGCGGATAAAATAAATTAATTTTAATATAATAAACGTATTCTTAGAATTTGTTTAATAGTAACTAATTATTAGATTAGTTGCGCATTCGCCATTTTAACAACAGTTGCAAAAATGGTGGATGCGAAACAAAAAACTTAATTAAAATATTCAAATGAATTAGGATAAGATATTTAAAAACATAAAATTAATTGTCTTTTGGATGTAGTTGTAATTAGACAATTTATTTGCGCATTCACGATATTTAAACATCTATTAAACATCAAAATCACATTTTTATAGTACTTTAAAGGTTATTTTACTGATTAATTAAAAAAAATTAAATAGTGCCTGTTAAAAATGGATCTAACAGCGGATAAAATAAATTACTTTTAATATAATAAACTTATTCTTAGAATTTGTTTAATAGTAACTAATTATTAAATTAGTTGCGCATTCGCCATTTTTAACAACAGTTGTAAAAATGGTGGATGCGAAACAAAAAACTTAATTAAAATATTCAAATGAATTAGGATAAGATATTTGAAAACACAAAATTAATTGCCTTTTGGATGTAGTTGTAATTATACAATTTATTTGCGCATTCACGATATTTAAACATTTATTAAACATCAAAATCATATTTTTTATTTTATATTTTAAAGGTTACTTTACCGATTAATTAAAAAAATTTAAATAATACCTGTTAAAAATGGATGTAACAGTGTATAAAATAAATTACTTTTAATATAATCAACTTACTCTTAGAATTTGTTTAATAGTAACTAATTATTGGATTATAAAAATTTAAATTATCTGAGAAAATTAGATAATTTAAGAAATTTATAGAAGAAATTAAGAATTTAAAGAATTAAAAGAATATATGAATATCAAAGAAATTAAATAACAAAAAAATCTATACAATCTATTATCCATTATAGTATTTTAAAGCTTACTTTACTGAATAATTAAAAAAAAATTAAATAGTACCTGTTAAAACTGGATTTAACAGTGGATAAAATAAATTACTTTTAATATAATCAACTTATTCTTAGAATTTGTTTAATAGTAATTTATTGTGTAGTATTTAACTATATTTAAAATTGGTGGATGCGCCCATTATATGTTAGTTTACATTACTCAATTGATGAATGCGCAAAATAATGAAAACGACCAATTTTCAAAACCTGAGTTAATTTATATATGTACATTTTTACTATGTACTATAAATTATTTAACATCAAAAATTAATATTATATTATTATATTTCTAAACTTTATTTTAAGCAACTGTAGAAAACAGTTTAATAATTACATACACACTTTTTTAAGTAATTTAATATATTTTTTAATGTCAATTGCTTAAAATAAATTTTTGTATTACTATACTTTAATTTCAGTATCAATTTCAGATTTTAAGCTTGTTCCTATTGTGATAAAATATAAAATAGTATTTTTTTTTTTAGATATATTTTGTTCAAAATTTATATGTAATATTTGAAGTATAGTTTTACTTTGAAGTGCTGAAACCTGGACAAACTGTTAATGCAGACGTTTATGTGGGTCGAGTTAGGTAATCTTTAGTCGATTCCCCGATTGTCAACAGAAAAGGTATCATTCTGCAACACGACAATGCCAGACAACACTGTGCAAGACGAATACTGGAAAAAATTAACGATTTCATTTTATTCCAACACCAACAACTTTTTCTTAGTGGCAAAAAATTTGAATGATGTCCAAAATGCAATCTCGAGACATTTTACTCAAAAATCAATTGATTTTTATCGGTCAGGGATTGAAAATTTGCATATTAGATGTTAAAAGTTTGACGATAAATCTATAAATTTAAAAAATCTATTAACTCGAAAAATACCATAAAAATAAACATCAATGAGGTGACAAAAAAGTTTGGAGTTAAATAAAATTCACACTTACTAAATCATGTTTGATTAGTGCGAAAGTTACAAGGGGACTGTAAAAAATTAATTCAAATTTGGATGAAATATTTTTATTTAATACTCAAAGTTCGGGCAGAAGTTGCAAAACTCGGTCCTAAAGAAGGCTTAAGGGATAAGCCGCAGGGAATATCAATATTAATTTTAAGCCCATATATCATACACAACTTCCTGATCTCTGGAACAGAAGTTGTCACAAGTTCGCGGGCTTGGCGAAAGGGAAATTATTTTTTCATCTCGCGACACGTTTAAAATGTAAATTTCTTCAAATTTCATCGACGTTTGCCAGCCGTCAGAAATAAACTTACGGAAACTTCTCGCCTCGCCCATCTTGTGGAGATAATTAAAAACCTCCGTTCGTTGTTTCAAAATAAACTACAATGCTCCCGTAACTTTATATTTCAAGAAACATAGTTTCAAGAATTTTATTCGGGTCTTGTTTCTTGAGATTATTTATAAAATAAATATAATACACCTTCAAAAGTCTGCAAAAACTTATAATGAACGAGCGAGTAAGGATCAGATACCATTGCGAAACGGAAACAAGTCAAAGGAATAGGGCAGAAGATTTCATTTCCATGGGCGTATCTCTAACAAATACAAAGTAGATAATTGGGCACCGAAAAACGCGACTTCAACTTAACAAATCTCGGAGATCTCTTCGGCAAAAGTTGGTCCCTTGACGCGCCACCAACATTATCTTAACGAAATTATGGATAACGATAATAATTATTTATGTATGCCTCGAGTCTTCTACGAGGTAATATCCTAATGAATTTTCGATCCTGGATGCCAAACCCAAATCAATATTTAAATTGGAATTTATTAAATTGGATGGGCTAAACTGGACATAAATCTTTATGCGACACATGATTTGTTGATAAACGTCGCAAGTCATAAAGTTTTCAAAAAAGTGGATTGCTTAATACGGTATGTTATTCGGTCAATAAACTTTAAGAGTTGAGTTGTATTCAAATAACCCTATAAAGTTAAAAGTAATTGGTAAAGAGTGAACTCTTAAGAAAAGGAAATAGGAAATTGAGAAAAGTTGAAAAGGTCTGGATATGTCCAATCAATAAAATTTTATTTACTGATGTCTGTGCCTCGAGTAGTTTTTATTTTGGGGCCTCCGGTTCCACCGTCACTTATTTAACATCCTTTGAAAGATGACGAGGGATAATTAGATGTCTTTTTACTACTAAAAAAGTCTAAAGTAAATTGTAATATTATTATTATTATTATACTAAAATGCATAATATCTTACGTTTCAAATTATAGAATATAAAATCTATAAAATCTATGAAGTCTATAAAATCTATAAAATCTATGAAGTCTATAAAATCTATAAAATCTATAAAATCTATAAAATCTATAAAATCTATAAAATCTATAAAATCTATAAAATCTATAAAATCTATAAAATCTATAAAATCTATAAAATCTATAAAATCTATAAAATCTATAAAATCTATAAAATCTATAAAATCTATAAAATCTATAAAATCTATAAAATCTATAAAATCTATAAAATCTATAAAATCTATAAAATCTATAAAATCTATAAAATCTATAAAATCTATAAAATCTATAAAATCTATAAAATCTATAAAATCTATAAAATCTATAAAATCTATAAAATCTATAAAATCTATAAAATCTATAAAATAAATAAAATCTATAAAATCTATAAAATCAATAAAATCTATAAAATCTATAAAAAATATGAGGTATAACATTTATATAAAATCTATAAAATTTATAAAATATTTAAGTTGTATGTATGGTAGATACGTAATGCAAATCCAAATATTCAAGAAAATATGCATATTTGAGTACTTTGTAACATTTTTAAATTCTATAAAATGTATAAATCTATAAAACCATTCTAAAATGATTCAGTAAGTGTGAACTATTTCCTCGTTTTGCATACTTCTCTTGCTATTACAACTTAATCGATTACATATGTTTCGGTTGGTTTTCCACCGAGAAAACTTTTGAATGTAGGTAAGTATTTTTATATTGTTCTCATTTGAAGTTAGTACGTAGGGTTCTCAAAGGAATATTGTTCTCACAATTCAGAATAGTTGGAGTCAGAACGAAGCAATATTCTGCGGTTATAAAACTCATTGTAACAACAAAAAGAATCAAGCGTAATATAATCACAATAAATGAATGAATATTACAAAGGAAAAACGTTAAAATGAATTGTGAAAATGTTACTGATCGCATATTTTGTTTGGGAAAATGTAAATATACCTACACATGTGCATTTTATTGAAATTAACAATCAAACTTAATCCAATATAGTTTTTTATTTTAATTAAATATTTCACGTTTTTATTCAAATGTGAAATAAATATTGTATATTGATTAAATTAGTGATAGTTTCATAAAATTGAAGAACCTCTTCGACTCGACAAACAGAATGAAATATAGGAGGAAATCAATAAAATTTTACTATTTGGACATTTCCGTGTTCAACAGTCAACACAGACCAATTAATCAAATAATGATGAACTACGTGCAGTAATTATAGAACAAGTAGATTTTGACCTGCTTGGCGTAGTTGCGACAGGCCAATTCCGAGCCGACAATATTAAAGGGTGCTCAGCAGTAATGTCTTATTGGTGCAATTAATCTTCCCCCCGAGTGGAATTGAATAATCCCATAGATCTAACGAAATGAAGGAGTCTCCACATCTGGCGGCTTTTGTGAGTGAAGGCGTCTACACCGTTTTAGATGGCGGGAAACAAGTTACTACATACCGAAACTGCATTGTCGAATGCCGTCGGGTAATTAATTCCAATGAATAAGATTAATGGAGGCAAACAAAGATATTTGCCAGATCTTAATTAAACAGCACTTTGTTCCGGCCCGGTTGCCTGTTTCGCTTTCGATAATGATCTGTCTCTGACGTTTTCGACGCGGCCGTACTCACGCCCAATTTCCAAAACATATGTTTGTCGATACGTGTGTGAATAAATAATATTACACTGGTTAATTGAAAGGATCAACCGGATACTATGTTTACAATGCCAGTAAATTGACTCGTACAGTTAAACACTACTGATTGTTGCATTACATCAAAATATTTCTTTTTTATATTATATACTTATTATTACAAAACTTACCAATTGTCTAAATTACGGAAAATTTAAAATTTTTAAAAATATTTAAAAATTACATTGAAATATAAATTTTACAAATTATTATAATTTACAATAATTCAATAAATTTGTAATATATAAATATATAATAAGTTCCATATATAATTCGTATTATATAAAAAATATATTTAGATGATGATCTATGAAATTCATGAAATCTATGAAATCTATGAAATCTATGAAATCTATGAAATCTATGAAATCTATGAAATCTATGAAGTCTATGAAATCTGTGAAATCTATGAAAACTATGAAATCTATGAAATCTATGAAATCTATGAAATCTATGAAATCTATGAAATCTATGAAATCTATGAAATCTATGAAATCTATGAAATCTATGAAATCTATGAAATCTATGAAATCTATGAAATCTATGAAATTTATGAAGCCTGTGAAATCTGTGAAATCTATGCAATCCATGAAATTTATGAAATCTATGAAATCTATGAAATCTATGAAATCTATGAAATCTATGAAATCTATGGAATCTATGGAATCTATGAAATCTATGAAATCTATGAAATTTATGAAATCTGTGAAATCTATGAAAACTATGAAATCTATGAAATCTATGAAATCTATGAAATCTATGAAATCTATGAAATCTATGAAATCTATGAAATCTATGAAATCTATGAAATCAATCTATGAAATCTATGAAATCTATGAAATCTATGAAATCTATGAAATCTATGAAATCTATGAAATCTATGAAATCTATGAAATCTATGAAATCTATGAAATCTATGAAATCTATGAAATCTATGAAATCTATGAAATCTATGAAATCTATGAAATCTATGAAATCTATGAAGCCTGTGATATCTGTGAAATCTATGAAATCTATGAAATCTATGAAATCTATGAAATCTATGAAATCTATGAAATCTACGAGATCTATGAAATCTATGGAATCTATGAAATCTATGAAATTTATGAAGTCTATGAAGCCTGTGATATCTGTGAAATCTATGAAATCTATGAAATCTATGAAATCTATGAAATCTATGAAATCTATGAAGTCTATGAAATCTGTGAAATCTATGAAAACTATGAAATCTATGAAATCTATGAAATCTATGAAATCTATGAAGTCTATGAAATCTGTGAAATCTATGAAATCTATGAAATCTATGAAACCTATGAAATCTATGAAATTTATGAAGCCTGTGAAATCTGTGAAATCTATGCAATCCATGAAATTTATGAAATCTATGAAATTTATGAAATCTATGAAATCTATGAAATCTATAAAATCTATGAAATCTATGAAATCTATGAAATCTATGAAATCTATGAAATCTATGAAATCTATGAAATCTATAAAATCTATGAAATCTATGAAATCTATGAAATCTATGAAATCTATGAAGCCTGTGATATCTGTGAAATCTATGAAATCTATGAAATCTATGAAATCTATGAAATCTATGAAATCTATGAAATCTATGAATTCTATGAAATCTATGAAATCTATGAAATCTATGAAATCTATGAAATCTATGAAATCTATGAAATCTATGAAATCTATGAAATCTATGAAACCTATGAAATCTATGAAATCTATGAAATCTATGAAATCAATCTATGAAATCTATGAAATTTATGAAACCTGTGAAATCTGTGAAATCTATGCAATCCATGAAACTTATGAAATCTATGAAATCTATGAAATCTATGAAATCTATGAAATCTATGAAATCTATGAAATCTACGAGATCTATGAAATCTATGGAATCTGTGAAATCTGTAAAATCTATGAAATCTATGAAATCCATGAATTCCATGAAATCTATAAAATTTATGAAACTTTTGAAACCTATGAAATCTACAAAAAATAAAATTTATAATTTCTACAAAATCTATAAAATCTATAAAGAGTATTAAAAGTATAAAACCCACCTTATATAATGTATAAACATTAAAATCTACAAGTTTATAAAATTTATAAATTAATCAATTAACAATATTTACTAAAAACATAAAATCTATGATATTTCAAATATTATAAATCAAATTATTTCTTAAAATATTGTATAGAAAAATGTTTCTAACAAATCATAATTTTCACATTTTCAAAAATCCATATTTTATTTTGTGCAATTTGAGCTCTTTTCTTTGAAATTATTATGGCAGTATAATTCAGTGTTGTTTCTTTTTTTCAGGAGGATATCAAACATACCCTGATAAGAAATGTAAGTACCTACGTCCTGTTTAATGTATGTGAAATAATTTAGATTAAAATTAAAGAATTCATTATTTTTAAATAATATTTAAAACTTTTGATCATTTTATAATCTAAACGGATTTTATTAAATGATCTTTATGACAGAAGTCTTTAAAATTTCATCATAATCAAACGATATCTATTATGTTATATTTGTTGTTTTATCTGTCCCATAAATATCGATTCAATATAAAATTTAAATATAAATAAAAAGCCCAACTTGACATTTTATTTTTAACATTATCGAACAGAAATTCGATATTGCATTAAAAATGTCACTGAAGTTCAAGCACCCAATAAGAGGCTTATGAAAGATTGATGCCGTGAAGGCAACAAAAAATAATCGAAAGATTTTCAATGTGGAAATAACAAACCGTTGCCAATAATTGAATTTGACCACCTCACGTTTATTCAATTCCACGACAAATCGAAATAACAGTATTTCCATACAATTACTTGTATTGCGGTTTCCCCATCCGTTTCGAAAGGTCATGCTCAATCAGGTGACGAAAAATCGCATCAGTCTCCTTCGTAAACCGAAAGAAAAGTATTTTTTTAAATGCACTAAGCACCAACTCTCCGGATCGAGTAATGAAGTTGAAATTGTTTTGTGGTTTTCGCTTTAATGTGGACGTAAAATCTTAATAAACTCGCATAAAAAGTTGTTGAAAAGCACGAACAAGTTCACCCTTAATACAATTACTAACGGAATCTTGAAAGTTTATTTATTTTTGTCGGAGAAAGAAGGAACATGCACGATCTCAGAAATTATGCAGAAACTGTCGTAAATTATGTTTAAAACAATTAATGTCTACAATTGCAAAAGTTGTTGCATGGTCCGTAAGGACTGCGAGTTAAAATTATTGCCGGCTCTGAGCTGTTGCTTGTGCAGCATTTATACTCATAGAGAATTTTAATAGGGAAATTAAACAAAGAAATTTTGTTTCTTGAATTCCATTTAAGAAACAATTGCTTCAGTAGCGCCTCGTTTACTTTTAAAGGGTTGTGTGGCTTTGTGTACCATTTCCGGGTTATTTTATTGGTTTTGTTCAGCACAAATTTACCTCAGCATATTAAAATTTTAACATACAATTGTTTTATTAAAAATTAAAAATTTCATTTTGTACATTTTCATTGGATTATTAAAAGTCAATAAAGGATAATTTAGTATGCAAATCTGGGTTGTAAAAATCTCTCTAATAAAAGCTTTGACTAAAATACAAAAGTAATCCTTTAATTAATAAAAGGATAACTGTTTTAAACGAAAGAGGGGGAACACAATTAATTTTATAAGATCAAATCTCGTCAAAGAAAAATATTTTTTGATCATGTATTAAATATCTTGCATATATATAAAATATTATTTATTAAGTCAGGTTTTTGATAAAATTTTATCCTGATAAATTATTGATTTATTTAATATGTCCAATAACATTCAAATGTTAAAATCAAATTTTTAAAACATAGAAATCTATGAAATCAATCTATGAAATCCATGAAGTCTGTGAAATCTATGAAATCTATGAAATCTATGAAATCTATGAAATCTATGAAATCTATGAAATCTATGAAATCTATGAAATCTATGAAATCTATGAAATCTATGAAATCTATGAAATCTATGAAATCATGAAATCTGTGAAATCTGAGATATCTATGAAATCTATGGTATCCATGAAGTCTGTGAAGTCTATGAAATTTATGAAATCTATGAAATCTATGAAATCTATGAAATCTATGAAATCTATGAAATCTATGAAATCTATGAAATCTATGAAATCTATGAAATCTATGAAATCTATGAAATCTATGAAATCTATGAAATCTATGAAATCTATGAAATCTATGAAATCTATGAAATCTATGAAATCTATGAAATCTATGAAATCTATGAAATCTATGAATCTATGAAATCTATGAAATCTATGAAATCTATGAAATCTATGAAATCTATGAAATCTATGAAATCATGAAATCTGTGAAATCTGAGATATCTATGAAATCTATGGTATCCATGAAGTCTGTGAAGTCTATGAAATCTATAAAATCAATGAAATCTATGAAATCTATGAAATCTATGAAATCTATGAAATCTATGAAATCTATGAAATCTATGAAATCTATGAAATCTATGAAATCTATGAAATCTATGAAATCTATGAAATCTATGAAATCTATGAAATCTATGAAATCTGTTAAATCTATGAAATCTATGAATCTATGAAATCTATGAATCTATGAAATCTATGAAATCTATGAAATCATGAAATCTGTGAAATCTGAGATATCTATGAAATCTATGGTATGCATGAAGTCTGTGAAGTCTTTGAAATCTATGAAATCAATGAAATCTATGAAATCTATGAAATCTATGAAATCTGTGAAATCTATGGGATATATAAAATCATATGGAATCTATAGATATTGGAGAATCTATAAATTCTGAGTATTAAAAGAAATGTAAAAAATAAGGTAATATATAATTAAAATACAAAATTGGATTTCCTTGTGTTTTTAATTACTAATAGATTATATGTATTATTAAATAAATAAAATGTTTACATAAAAACTAAATTAAATTCTTTATTAAAATATATAAATATGAAACATAAATTTAATGATCTTTACTTGAGCAAACAAAGTACATTATTCGTTACACATTTTTATTTTTATCCAATTAAAACTTAATAAGAAAGTATTAATCAAAAATTGTGTACGCCTCTGATTATAAAATTTCTTTTACTTTGAAATAAGCGCCGTATTTATGTATAACAAACCGGACTGAATGTGTAAATTCCGGGTTGCAATTCACCTTTATACAGTTCGTTTTATTGCCGATATTATTCTTTGTTCATTACACGTTTTATTATGGAAATGCAAAGGTATTTATTCAAATTGATTCGACATAAAAAACACGAACTATAAATATTTTATAGGTATTTTAAAAACAAAACGATAGGGGCATAAATTAATTTATGTTCGGCTTTGGAAACAAATATAAAAAGTTTGAAATGTTTGCGTTCAATGTTCAGGAAATTGGCCATGTGAAACATAAGCTTAAACGGGAGAACACAACATGCCGTATTATCCAAAGTGGTAAGGTAATGCTATGAACACGATCATTTACTAATGACTATTGTCCTTTATACCGGA
This sequence comes from Aethina tumida, assembly GCF_024364675.1. Lineage (NCBI taxonomy): Eukaryota > Metazoa > Arthropoda > Insecta > Coleoptera > Nitidulidae > Aethina > Aethina tumida. Next base: position 5,717,107 of record NC_065441.1, read on the forward strand.
GCATCGTTTATGGCTATTGGTTCTTTAAAGTGGTTAAACGGACAAAACAACATTTTAAAAGTTAAGGGAAGGCAACCGTAAACACTCAGTTGCGGATGATGGCCAAAGGCCAATCATGAGGTTGAAAAAAGAGGTAGTTTACGGTAATGAAGAGTTAATCAGGCAATGTTAATCAATTGCTCGCGTGTTATTTGACTTGCAGACATTTATTTGTGGATGATAGCTTCCAGTCAATCAGTTAATGTAGTTTCTAGGAATGAAGTGTTAATCTGACAATTTTAATTAACTGCTTGTGAAGTTGTAGTTAATTTTGAAAAATAATAGTACCTAACTGCATTTCAAAAATTTAAAGAAAACCAACTTTAAACACTTATTTGTAGATGATGGCCTCCAGTCAATTATAAGGTTAAAAAGAGAATAATTCATTGAAATAAAACGGTTAAATTATTTTAATATATACCAATTCTAGACAATCAATTGTAAAAGATGTCTTCCAATCTATCACAAAAGAATGAAGGAAGAATTTACAGTAATCATGAGACACTGTAGTATTGACATTGAATAGTACCTAGACTAATAAAAATGGTAACATATATTTTCTAATAGAATGATAAACGTTACAAGATCTACAAATTTAATTCTTGTGCAATTTTCCGTTGTCGAATTCAATTTGAAACACACCATTGCAAAGTACAATTTCCCGGTGAACGGTAAGAAAATTACAGCATTAACAACTGTGTATGAGTTCAGATGGTGGAAGGATACAAATCGATTGCCCGCACATACAAACAGACACACTCACACACACACATCGAAACGGGTACCTATTGGATTCTGAATTGAATTTGCCCCTTTTTATTCGCCCTCGAAACGTTTTCATTATTCTATCTTGTTGTATTGAACACTTCTGAATGCAGTTTTTGTGTCGGCGGTCGCACATACGACTCTACGTGTGTCTGTCTGGTTGTGGAACTAATTTGCTGTCGGGAAAAGTTTATTTATTTATTTATTTATTTATTTATTTATTTTGTTTTTGTTTTTACAGTTTTTTAAAGATTGTTTAATTGAGTTTCTTACTGAATTTCATACACCATCTCAATTTAGACAAATTTCCTTTTCATTTTTATATTTTTTACAACTAAAAGCTTATATTTTTTCTTAAAAATTTTTTTTTGATACTTTATGTTCTTATTTATTAGAATTCTTACTTTTTTAAATCTTTAATTTCTTTTATACAGTTATTTCTTTAAACATTTATTTCCTTTTTTTTCTCAGTGCTACATTCAAATAATTAATAAAATTTTAGAGTTTACCTAAATTATTGAGACCTAAATTGTGTTATTAAATTTTTAATTTAGGTTAGTCGTATACTTTTAAATTGTTATTTTTTAACTATTTAAATTAAATTTTGTATTTCATATTTTAAAAAATTGTTCCCTCCATATATTTTATATTTCTTTCTATATTTTAGATTTCTTAGATATTTGTGATCTCATATTATTTATATATTCTTCAGAATTCTTAAAACTATATAGTTTTTTTTTAACTTTTTCATATTTTTTAAAATCTGTTATTTTAAATTAAATTTTAGTTTAAAATTATTTAAATCTCAAAATTTTATTCTTTAATATTTATATTTTTATTAAGTCTTTTGGTTTAGATTTTTCATACTCTTTAATTTAAATAATAATTTACATAATATTAGATTCTTCAGATTCTTTTGATCTCTTCGAATTATTCTTCAATAATATTCAAGAAATTCACTGAATTTGTCTCAGAACATTTATCCCTATTTTTTTATCTTTTTACAAATGTGTGTGTCTTTTGGATTTTTAGTTATTATTTTAGATTTTAGTTAATCATTTGTTTGAATAATCAATTTATATGTTAATTTATGCAATTTAAGCTTATACTTTATTTAATTAACAATTTAACATTTAATCACTAATTCTATAAATTAAATTCAAATTATTTACATTTCATTATAATTATGGAAATTAAATCTCCTCAACTTTCAAAATAATTAAATTTACAATATTAAGCTAATTGTAATTATTTTTATTGTTGTTTAGTTTATTATTATGGTATTTAAAACAGAATTTATATATCTTAGAATGATTAAATACTTCAGACTTTTTTAAACATTTTATACAGATTAATTATTGATAATTCTCTGATCTATTACTTAGTTATTATAGATCATATTCTTTTCAATTCATAAAATTATTTAAATTTATTTATTTTTTATTTATGTTTGTGTTACATTTTATAGAATATTTAGCTAATATCTTAACTTTCCTTTATATTTTTGAATATTAAAATATAATTTTTTCTAAATATTTAATCATATTTTACCAGTTGGTTTATGTAATGTATGCTCATTATAGTTTATTTTACAAAGACTAACGTTTGATCTGCTAATTCTGTAAAATACATTAAAATTATTTACATTTCATTATAATTATGGAAATTAAACCTCCTGACTGTAATTATATTTACAGTATTAAGTTAATTTTGTGTTTTTGTTTTTTTTTTAACAAAACTAAATAAACTATTGTATTTAATATTAAATGTAATATTCAAAACACATATAAATTTTATTAACATAGACAATAACCACAATTTAATAAACTCTTTTACCGTTCATAATTCATAAGCCCACATAGTTAATATTCATTAACAAATAAAATTGCAAAACAGAGGTAAATGAAAAACGATATTTTTAATTTATTATTATTTGAAAATTGTTATTTATATTTCATTTCATCCATAAATTGCCATTATAATATTTTTTTTACATGTGAAAATAAATTTTGTTATTTCACGTAGTGATAAAATTATTTACTTCAACATCAATTGGACTTAATAGACACCTCATTGTAATGTAAATCCGTTTTGCATTCATTACAGAAGCTTAACTATATAAATTCCGACTTCATCATTAAATCTTTGACACATTTCATTCGTTGGTTGTTTAAATAATGTTTAGCATATGTAGGGCATCAACTGCAAACTTTTCAGACAAATTCACATAGGAAACTGATTATTAACGTTGAAATCTTGTCGACCACGGAACGTGAGCGGTTGTGTGTTGAACGGCTCCAAAGCCACATTGTCGTCATTCCGGGACGAAATTCAACCCCCGCATAAACTGAACGATATGCCTACCCACCTGTCGTAAACTTAACCTGGTAGTTTTTCGTAAAGAGAACAGAAAGTTATTGATATTATTTTCACATATTTATCAGAAAGCCGTATATAATACGAGAAGGAATACTATTTTAAATATTATCCAGGGAATATATTCACCCGGTAATATATTGCTCGAGTTGACTTTTATAATATCGTATCGGAGAGAAAATGGTCCCAATAAGAGTGGGAGTGCGGGGAGTTTACGATCTGCGGAGAGAGGATATGGGTTTAATTCGGTTGCCCTGCATTTGACTCACCGGTCAATATATCAATTCCTTCGTGTTCAGCGCTTTTAAAATTTATTATATACCTATTAAATCACTAAATTAGCCATTCGATTTGCCTAAATTACGTTACAGGAGCCATTTGTTACCGCGGCTACACGTAGAAACCCGACCGATTCTCGCCCCAAGACCCGATATATTGCACCAGTTTCTGATACACTAAAACTAAAAACTGATCCGATACAATTTGAACACTCCTATTTTTCAACTTCGATATTCTTATAAAGCGACATTATTCAATTTGTATATCCGTTGTTTCATCATTGCAAACAGTTTATTGATTATATTCGATTTTGTGATGGTGTAATAAATTATATCAAGTTTAAAATTGTTGTCTGTTATTTATCAAAGTGATATTTTTCACTGTAGCGTCTACATAATTTGTGAACAACACAAAAACAGGGATTTTTTTTATTTGTTTTTATAATCTTCCTCAGGTTTATGTTCTAGACTCATTTAAATTCTTTGTTTTCTTTACATTTAATATCGATAAAATATTCTTGTCTTATATTTTTCAGATTTTTTTGATATTCCTTTCGTTTATTTAGGTCTATCAAATTATTAATATCCAAATTCTATTTCCAAATTCTATTTATATATACTTTTCTTGATTTCCTTACATTCTTTAGATTTTTATTTTCTTCTAGAATTTGTTTAAACGTTTCAAATATCCCAGATAATATAAATTGCACATTGAATAAATTTTTCAACATCTTCTCAAGATGGTATATATTTATTAGATTTTATAGATTTTTTATTTAATTTCAATGAATTTTTTACATTCTTTAAATTCTTAATTTCATCTACAAATTTCTTAAATTATCTAAACTTCTCAGTTAATCTAAATTTTTATATATCGTGTAAATTATTCAATGTCTTCACATGGTTTATATTCACTAGATATTCTAACTTTTGTATTTTCTTAATGGCTTCGTCAAAATCTTTAAATTATTCAAATTTTTCAAAAACTTTATGTTTTTACATCTTGCATATATTTTTCAATGTCTTCAACTGATTTATATTTATTAGAATTTTTAGATTTTCTTACATTCTTTAAATTCTTAATTTCTTTAGTTATTCAAATATCTCAGATATTTGAATTCAATGTTTTCATATGGTTTATATTCGCTAGATTTTCTAGATTTGTTTATATTTAAATTTTTTGTTTTCCTCAGGTTCTTCAAATTCTTAATGACTTCTTCAAAATCTTTAAATTATTCAAATTTTTTAGATACTTTAGTTTTCTACACATTGTGTAAATTTTTCAATATCTTCAGTTGGTTTAATTTCATTAAATTTTATATTTTTGCTATTAAATTTCTTTTATTTGCTTACATTTTTTAGGACCTTAATTTCTACTATAAATTTCTTAAATTATCGAAATTTCTCAGAATGTTTAAATTTTTATATATCGTGTAAATTCTTCAATGTTTTATACTCACTATATATTCTAGATTTTGTATATTTAAGTTTTTTGTTTTCTTAAGATTATTTATATTCTTTATAGCTCCTTCAAAATCTTTAAATTATTTAAATTTTTCTGATACTAATAATTTAATAATACTAATAATTTAAATTAAAATATTATTTTGTGATAAATATTGATGAATAACTTTATTGCATGTTTCATATTTTTAATACCTTAAAAAATTAAATAACTTTCACTAACTGTTGACTTAATAGGTACATAATTTATGAAATTAAAATTTAATATGTTAATTTACTTTCAAAAGTTCATTAAGTATTAACGCGATAAACTTGGAGACCCTTTTATTTAAAAATTTCAAGCGTTTCACCACCTCCATAATTAATAACACAAACAGAAAATTACGTAAAAATTGTGTTTAATTTTTCAAGTATTTCACGACGTTATTAGCTCTTTTTTCCACTGCATGTGATCTCCATAATTTTTTCACAAACCTCCCGCGCGACAAAAGCGGAACACAACACCGAAAAATGTAATTCCATTCCAGGTATTCGTTTACACGTCGACAATTAATCACGACAATTTTATTCAACAAACACCGTCGAATAAAAAAAGCCTCCAAACAAATTTTTTAATTACAAAGTGCGACTTCAAAGTCGAATCTTTCCAATGAATATATTACACGAGCGCGATATAATGTAATGTATGGTGGTTTTTCTGTTGGGAAAATGAAAATAATGAAAACGGACCGTGCAGTTCTTGTTCGAACGGCCGCATTTTTTATTTTTTCAACGTAGCAATCCTAGCGGATTAATAGGCGTATGATTAAATCGAAATTAATTTCGTTCGCTTTTGTGATTTAAAAATGCAAATGAATTGCTAGACTAATCAAGTTATTGATCTTCTCCGGTAAATATGTGTGTGTGGCGGGGAAAGTCGACGATGAAACCATGAATAAATTATTATTAAAGTCAAAGGCGGATCCGATTCCTCAAATACCTTTGATGGATACTCGATTTTTACGTTTTATATAATTTGCGGAGGCAAAGAGATTCATTATATTTCAAAGTCTTTTTTTTTTTCAATTTTATAATTATAAGAATCCTTAGTGAAATATCAATCCTATTATGTTTGTTTGTTAATGTTTCTGCTCACTTTCTGTTTTGCCAATAAACGTTAAAGTGTTCAAAAGAATCCTATTAATTGTAATATGTTTAACGAAAAATTTACTTTAAATTATATAAAATTGAATACTTGATGAATTCTGGTTATTTAAATTATTAATACAATGTGTTCTAAGGATATTTAATAGTCATTAGTAATCCGTATCCTGGTTATTCCTATAATTTTGTCAATTGAATCATAAAAAATTGGCAAATTGTCGAGTTCTATAATACAAATAATAATAACAGAGAAAACAATAAAGATTAAAAGTACTGTCAAGTAATACAGCTCATATTTGTAATGTACTTTAATAAATTGCTATACTTATGGCCACTACTGTATATCAAATACTCTTTTTCCAATTTAATAATTATATAAATACTTAGAGGAGTTTCAATCATAATTTGTTTTTAGTTGTTCTATTTACTTTCTGTTTAATTTACCTTTAACTTTAAAGTGTTTAAAAGAAAGAAAAGTATTATCAATAGGATTAATAAATAATTTATCATTACAAATTCTTTGAATTTAATGGATAATAGATTGTATAGATTTTTTTGTTATTTAATTTCTTTGATATTCATATATTCTTTTAATTCTTTAAATTCTTAATTTCTTCTATAAATTTCTTAAATTATCTAATTTTTTCAGATAATTTAAATTTTTATAATCCAATAATTAGTTACTATTAAACAAATTCTAAGAGTAAGTTGATTACATTAAAAGTAATTTATTTTATACTCTGTTACATCCATTTTTAACAGGTATTATTTAAATTTTTTTAATTAATCGGTAAAGTAAGCTTTAAAATACTATAAAAAATATGATTTTGATGTTTAATAAATGTTTAAATATCGTGAATGCGCAAATAAATTGTATAATTACAACTACATCCAAAAGGCAATTAATTTTGTGTTTTCAAATATCTTATCCTAATTCATTTGAATATTTTAATTAAGTTTTTTGTTTCGCATCCACCATTTTTACAACTGTTGTTAAAAATGGCGAATGCGCAACTAATTTAATAATTAGTTACTATTAAACAAATTCTAAGAATAAGTTTATTATATTAAAAGTAATTTATTTTATCCGCTGTTAGATCCATTTTTAACAGGCACTATTTAATTTTTTTTAATTAATCAGTAAAATAACCTTTAAAGTACTATAAAAATGTGATTTTGATGTTCAATAGATGTTTAAATATCGTGAATGCGCAAATAAATTGTCTAATTACAACTACATCCAAAAGACAATTAATTTTATGTTTTCAAATATCTTATCCTAATTCATTTGAATATTTTAATTAAGTTTTTTGTTTCGCATCCACCATTTTTACAACTGTTGTTAAAATGGCGAATGCGCAACTAATCTATTAATTAGTTACTATTAAACAAATTCTAAGAATACGTTTATTACATTAAAATTAATTTATTTTATCCGCTGTTAGATCCATTTTTAACAGGTACTATTTAATTTTTTTTAATTAATCAGTAAAATAACCTTTAAAATACTATAAAAAATATGATTTTGATGTTTAATAAATGTTTAAATATCGTGAATGCGCAAATAAATTGCATAATTGCAACTACATCAAAAAGGTAATTAATTTTATGTTTTCAAATATCTTATCCTAATTCATTTGAATATTTTAATTAAGTAGTAAGTAAGTATTTCAAAGATTGTTTATCTTAAATTTAATAATTATTAAAAAATTCCAAGAGGTTTTCAAACTTATTTTGTTTGTTTATTTTGTCTGTACACTTTCTGTTTAAGTTGCCATTAACTTTAAAGTGTCCGAAAGAATCCTATTAATAATGTTTTAGCACAAAACAAAGTTTCATTTAGAAATAAATTGTTTCCAAATTGCTGAAACTTAATTGCTTGATTATTTAGATTAGACAATTAACTTTAAAATGCAGTGAAGATGGCGCGACTCTTTTTAAAATTAATTTATTTACAAGATCGTCCGGAGACAAAAGAAACTAATTAAACCGATTTACATTACAGAAACATTTTAACCGTAACAACAAAAATACGCAATACACAATATTTCAGCGAGATTTTCCGCCCTGTTTGCATACGTATAATTGCGGCGGAACAGCCGAAAATCCCCGGGCTTACCGACTCCATACCGTCGGACTTGGCAAACGTAAAAAATGCGTGATATAAAATATGCGATGTGCAAGGATAAAATCCATCACCGCACGGAAAAGCATTATCACGAAACAAGCATTTTTGACGGCTTAACCGCGTTGATAAAAAATGGGCTTCATATTTCGTCATTAAGCGCAACCGAACTAATAGGATGAAACACCGACAAATATTCATATGTGTATATCTCGATTTTCGCTATCGTTATTTATTACCGACCAACAATTTCCACTGTATACGGTTTATCTTCTTTATCAGTGCATGTTCGTTCGATAAAAATTACCATAACTTTCGAGACTGGATGCAGTCCACTATGGGTTTGCCACTCTTGTGAATTTTAATGTCCGAGACTCTGCTGCGGTTTTGCAACAACATGGGAAGTACATTTTATATAATTTATTTATTCGCTTGTAAATATTTATTAACCGATAGTCGGATGATGCGAATGACCCATTTGAAATTAGACACAATATTTCAATCAATAAAACAAACAATATTAATTTCTACAAAAATATTTTGTTACATCCAACACCCTTTTACCGACAGTTACTAAATCATATTAATAATAAAACTCATCATGTAAACTTTTGTATAGTTTGTTTTTGTCACATTTTTCATCTTTTAACATGAAGCAGGAAATGGATCAAAACCAATACTTTCTCTACTTGAATGGATAGAAGACTCTTTTACGAACATTTTGATTAAAATGGATTTGCTAAATGATTCTTACTCCAATGAGCAAGATCAAAAAATTATATACCTTCATATTGAGGAGCAAGAAAACAATTCAATGTTACATAACTCTTATCGACGTGCAGAAATATTAAACCGCTCTTATATAATCCTGAGTCTAAAAAAACTGTAGTTAGCAGCCCCGTATTTCAATATCTTATCACTCTTTTTTTAATCCGGTTTTTTAAACCCATCAAATCCGAAAGGTGGTACAGAAAGGTGATGTACTTATGCAGAATTTAAATGAAAATAAGGCACGATCTTGTATGTCATTTAAGACTGTTGAAGATTTTTTTGAAATAAATTGTTTAATAATATTTTTTTGAAAATGAATTACTATTTCTATTATAATATTAATTTTAATTGGTTCATTTTATTTTTTTTTTTTTTTTAATTTTATAAAATTTAATCTTATATTTTTTTTATTTAATTTGTCAATTTTTTATATTATTTTTTTAAATCTGATGCTTTTAAATTGATATTTTTATTTTATCTATTTATTATTTTATAATATTTTTTTCGTTGTAAATTTAAATTATTTTTAATTAAGTGATTAATTTAATTAATATTTTAAGTTTTATATACTTAAATCATATTAAATTTTTCTTTTCCTTATTTTTAATTTGGTTATTTTATTTTTAATTTTAAAGTTTTATTTTTTGAATTTTATAAAATTATTTTACTTTATTTTTTCAATTTAACTATCATTTAATTTTTTGTAATAAATTTTATAAATTTCAATTTTATTATTATTTTTATTTAATTTAATTAATTTTTTTTTAAATATTTTTTTTATGTTTTATAAGGTTAAATTTTTTTGTTATTATTATTTATTTAATTTACAATTTAATTGGGTTATTTTAATTTCAATTTTTAAGTTTAATTTTTTGAATTTTATAAATTTATTATTATTATTATTTTAATTTAATTACTTCAATTCAATTTTTTATAACAAATTTTATAAATTTTATTATTATTTTTATTTAATTGATTCTTTTTTCATTTAATTGGTTAATTTAAATTATGAAGTATTTTTTTATATTTTATAAAATTAAATTCTGTTATTATTATTATTATAATAATTGGTTATATCTCTTAAATTTAATTTTATTTTTTTAATTTTATAATTTATTTACTTATTTTTATTTAATTGGTTCATTTTAATTTTTTAATTTCGTTTTAGTTAAATCACTTTCACATATATTTTTTAATCTTATTTATCGAGAGTTGATAATCATATATAAATTGTTAAGTTTTTACAGATAATTTTAAAGAATAATTAAAAAATATTGCACATAAAATTTTTCCTAACCATTAGTTAGCATCGAATAATTTATTCCAATTTTGAGTATATCTTATGTATAATATATTTATTCGCTTGTAAATATTTAGTTAATCGATGAAATGATGAAACTATTGGTCCACTTCAAATTTCAATCAACAATCAAACAATATTAATTTCTACATTAATATTTTGTTACATTTACGAATTACAGATACTTATATTAACTATTCCAGAGCCATATTAATTTATGTGATTATATTCACTTATTAGAGTTTTAGGAAAAATATTGTTTTAGTATTAATTACTTACTGTTGATCACTAAATAATTACTAGCAGAAAACGAGGTTGATTATAAACGTAATTACTGATAATTAATATTTAATTCTGATTGCCAATTAAAAATAAATTCAGCAAATGATGAAAATCACGAAAAAAAGAATTCCTAAAAGTCAAGACTGAATTTAAAACATTAATAACTAGCGACGACAAAAGTAATTAACTTTAATATTTTATTTGTATTTTTCTTGTGAGGTATTAATGAAAAATTTCCAAACAATACTTCAAAGGTGACCGGTAGCACAAACAGAATGCAATTAATCCATTAATTAGTATTCCAACTGACCAAGGTAAATATTCCATTTTTCTCATTGGTTCGAACCGACATTTCAAAAAAAAATGCTAATTAAAAATCACGAGGTCCCATTAAAATTCAGCATAAAGTCCGGTGAAATGGGACTTTTTAAACGGCAAGCGAAATTAAGTTCAGCACAGCGGGAAATGTTGCTGAAACATCGGCGATATATTTATTAAGTATTCCGGCAATGTGGTTTGCGTCAAAAATTTCACACCCCTTTGGAAAACCGTAAAACTGAAACGTTCCAATTTAAGCTGACTTGGACATACGAGGATTTCTCTCCGAGTTCCTGCAAATGAAGCTGTCAACTGTATCCAATTGATTTTGTCTTTATAAAATATTTGAACGCGTCTTCTAAAAACCATGGAGATTTAGAAAAACGAATACGGTTACGAGTGGTCGTAAAGTGAAGAAGATAACGTGGACAAAAGCACATTTCGGTGCCTATTTTGGGGACGCATATAAACTTATTTCGAATGTTTTCATGGCCGCTTACAATTTCATACTTAAGGTTAAGAATTCACAGACATTAGGACAGATCCATTAGGATGTCTGTATTATTAAAGTGAGTTAATCTGGGGTAATTAGTGTTAATATTTTAGTTCTTGTCTACGACAGTCACGACAAGGATTAATTAATAAGTAATCATATCAAATATCCTTGTTTCAACGTGAATTTTTTAAGAATTTTTAAAACGATTTGATAATGGTTTTCCATAATATAATAATTTATAAACCACAGTTTTGCTATAAACGAGAATAATTAAATAATAATTTAAACGTCAACTAGTAAGTTACTAATTGAGTTTGTTCCAGAATTAACTAATTAATAAATATTAATATTAAATATTTTGGACCATTTTTAGCGAGGCAATCCGTTTTACTATAAGAATAAGTTGTGGTAAATGATAAACACTAAATCCACTCATATATTGTATTATTATTGGAATTTATCTAGAAAAAAAAAACAAACCATCTTTCCATAATGTTATTTTATATAAATCATAATATTTTAATAAAAACGTAATAAAATATTGAAGTTTTATATTGCATAAATCCCATTTATAAATTACCACATCGTATGGAAAATATTTATCACTAAATAATGAAATTAAATACGAATCTCATGTTTCCAATCACTATTGTACGACTAAAAATCAGAATACACAATTGATCTAGAATTGACAGCATCCAATTTCGAAAAATTGCACGCACCTATAGCGTTAAAATTGATGGCAATTGTGATGGGCAAAATTGAGGTAAACACATATTTGTGATATTTGTTCTTTTAGTTCGATTGTGCTTTATAATGAAATACTAAGTCTGCTTTTATCCCGGGTTAAATCGTTAAAAATTCTGTTTCAAATAATCCTTTTACGTGCAGTATTATATTCTTGCACAACGCATATTTTACATCTTCCATTTTTACATTGCAAAGTATGTCGAAATGGAGTTTGTAAGATTGGAATTTTTGTTACTGTAATACTAGAACTTTTTACTACAAACGTTTGGAATTATTGTCGTCTAAAATGTCTTTTTCACAAGTCATAGATTTATTTTAAATTTCTTTAAAGTTTTTATGTTTCCAGAAGTTTGATTAAAAGGTTGAAGCAAATTAAACATCACACTTGTATGTACTAAGGCACGTAGTGACGTCAATGTTTTATAAAAAATCACTTTATTCCTACAAGAAAACCACCATCGAGGTGCCAACAGAATTTCTAAGGAACATTGGCATTTAACAGAGCCTCTGTCAATTTTATCGCGGCTTATTTTTCCAAGTTGGTTGCTTATTTTCCTCTTTTTCCCGACAATAAACATGCAAAGCGTATGAAATGTTATTTCACAAGGCCTCGCCGTGGAACCGTGGAGGAAAACACGTAGTTAACACCGACGGCGAAGACGCCAATGATCGATCCACACCCGACATTGTAATTTATGATTTATTAATGACATTTACCATGACGGAAAATAAATTTAAATGGAGCGTATAGTTTACGGCCGTATTAAAGTCTGAATTACGGCCGTGCTTGAATTGGACAGACATTGCTTTCACCGATTTTAACTGTGCTGTGTATTCAATAAAACATCGTGTTTTATGCGGTTCCATTCAAGCTGCTTTATTTGTATGGAACTTATCAGAAAGTTTTTCCTTTTTTGATAAATTGCAAACCAATATTGACATACGTATGCTTCGTAATTTAATCTTCTTTAAAATTTGTTGCATTTATTTGAATAAAACATACATTATTTATCTGTAAAAACCGGTTTAAAAATCCCGTAAATTTAGTAATTGTTTAGAATCGCGGCTTCACCTATTTTTGGCTACAAAAAAATCAACATCTTTTCATATATATTTTTTTTTTAAATATTCTACACTTCGACGCAATAAAGAATATGTTTTGATAAATTAAAAAAGAATAATATTTCTTATAGAAAATTAATTTTAAATTTGAAAAAATGCTAATTTTTGCCGTTTTTGTTTTCAATTATTTATGAACAAATTTTTTTAACTATATGCTTATTTTTTTCAAAATGTTTATTAAAAATAGCACATTAAAAATTTGTAAATAACGTAATTTGTCAATTTTTTTGAATTTTTGAAAATTTTATAATTTTTACATCGTAAATAGACAAAAAATTTGATTTTCGAAGTTTGTCCTTGAAATTTTTTTGTATTTTTATTTTTTATACTGTATGTCAAAAAAATTAGAAACTGATACTAACTTAACCTAACCTAAAAAAAACAATGGACAATAATTTAATTTTTCAGTTTTTAAAAGATACTGATTTTTTGATGTTTTTTCTTGAAATATTTTTGAGTCCTTTAATAATTCAAACTTTTTGTTTGTAAATAGAATATTTAAAAAAAAAACATGAGAAAATTGTAAAAAAATATAATTATTTTTGAATTTAATAAAAATTACAAAATTTTCAAAAATTTATAAAAAATTGAAAAATTACGTTATTTAATTTTTTTTTCTTGAGAATATTCTATTTTTCATGAACTTTTTGAAAATAGGTTGGGTTCGATTAGCGTAGTTTAGGTTATACTAGGTTAGGTAGCTTTTTTTTATTTTAATATTCTATTTTTGATGAGCTTTTTGAAAAAAGTATTCACACTTTTTTTCTTAAAAATTTCAGGGAAAAAACCTCAAAAATATCAGTATTGTTTAAATTTAAATTTAATTTTTCTCTAAGAAATTTTATTTTATTTTTCAATTAACCAAGAACTATAATATCAAAAAAATCATAAAAATTTCAAGAGAAAACTGAAAAAAAACAACATTTTTTTCAAATTTAAAATTAATTTTTCTCTAATAAATAGTATTTTCTTAATCGATCAAAACATGCTCCTTAATGAGCCGAAGAGTAGATCATACTTACATGAAAGATACACATTTATAACACAGATTTTTTTTGTGCCAAATGATGGTTCAAGTTATCGAAGTGCGACTGTACTTCTAAAACTTACAGAGAACCAGTCCTTCATTATTAATTTGTCAGCAAAGAAATAAATAATAAATATATCACATATTCGTAGTTTCACAAAGGATTAAGAAGTGGTGTCAATAAATAATTATTGTTAGTGTAAAAGACAATTTGTCAGAAAACTTGCCTCCGCAATAAACAAGGATCCGTTTCTGCGGCAAAAAAGGGACGGGTGTGAGTGCAACGGCAATGTTTCAACGTGGTACGTGGCAGATTCCGGTTCCGGGCCGCTCTGCGGTCGTCATTTCCGTTCCGGATGGGGGTTAAGACGCGGCGGCAGCTTTTAACGCGGTCCCGACTACGTCTACGAAATTAGGTTACCTGATCGGTACGTGACCGGGTCCAATTGGCGCTGCCGACGACGCGATCCCCCGTCCACATGATCCGTTCGGCGCCCGACTCTTCGGCCTTATTAATTTTCGCCTAAATGTTGCGGTGGCGGCGCGTCGTCCGCCCCCGCAAATGCGATTATCATCCGGTTTTTGTGGCGGTGCACGCCGCGGGCATTGCTTATTTCGTTCCGGTTCGCGCGGACGTGTCCCAATAAATATACGGGCAACAAGAACGATCGTTCCGTTTATTTTGTTTTTGGCGCTGTTTAACGCCTTCGGATAGGAAATTCGCCACAAAGAAGACACGGGTCGCACGACGAATTTCAATTGGATCGAATTCTCTTGTAAAAATATCCCACAATATGTGCATTACTCTTTCAAATTTAGTTTTTTTTTTCGTATTACTATATAATGTGGGTGTGTGATGTAAACACTTTAACTTCTTTATTAATCATTCGATTTATATGAATATTTGATGAAAAATCAATATTATAAAACTCCATGCATGGCATATAAAAGTTTTCTGTGTCATCTGGCAGAGAAATAATAACAGTTTTTATGGTCAAAAAAACAACAAAATTATTAATGAAAGTCATGTATTCCATAATTAATTTAGTTAATCATAATTATATTTCAGTACTGTCACAGACTTATTAATATGCAATATTTTCATCCTTAATCAATTTTTAGATGTTAGATTAATAATATATATATATATATATATATATATATATATTTATTTATATATTTATATATATATATATATATATATATATATATATATATATATATATATATATATTTAACTTTGATTATCCTTGTAATTTTAATTATCCTCATAAAATAAAATGCTCTTCGAAGATGAGCTCTTAATCTTAATTAATTTTAAGGAACCAATTTTTCAGTGTCGGAAGTTCATTTTTAGGGCCAGCATAATATACTGAGATCCAATCAATTTATTTAAAAAAATATTAAATTAAACAGGAATAGTAAAAGGTTTGTAATTGTATCACTATCAAATATACAGGCATTTTAAAATATTGAATAAAAACAATTTTATTTTAAACCATAGATAAATTATTTTATTTTTTCAATATTTACAAACTCGTACATATTTAATTTTTATTGGATTTCCCAGTACTTCATATAACAACAATTCAATTGGGATTTTTTATATATTTTATAATTAATATTATAAAACAAATATATAATATGAATATTTTTAAATTTTGGAATATTATTTGTTAAATTTTATTTAATATTTTATAATAATCAAATACAGACTGTTTAGTTATCAATCAATAATTTTATCATGGAGCGTTTTGATGAAAATTTCATTATTTAAATAAATCAAATTTTTGATTGTACACAGCAGTAAACTTTAGCGCAATATATGTATCAATTATTTATTATTACTTTTATATTATATTATTATCAAAGTGAAATTTTAAATATTTTATTATATTTTTCATTAATTATTTGTTAAAAATAATGTTAATTAATATATTTATAATAAAGTGTTTCTCTTTGTTAGATTATTCAATATACAGTGCTGTCTGTAATTATAGCAGCTCATTAAAATATATTAATTGGATGCTAGTACTTATAATAATTAAAGGTTTTCTTTTTTTTGTTATTGTTGTGTCTATTATGGTAAGTTAGTCTAATTTTATTCTTTGTGTACTTTTTTATTTTTCAATGCACAAAATTAAAGCAATTCTTTAATTTATATAGAATAAGAATATCGTAGTTTTTCTAATACTGTATAAAACAACAATAATAAAAATATTTAGTATATAAAGAAACAAATAATTGTCAGATAATTTAATTAAAAAAGGTTAAAACCAAGTCACTTAATATATTTAATTTTCATAATTTTTAATTTTATAAAGTAGGTTTTAATATTTATATTTTGTTTACACATTCTATAAATTAATACATTACTAATAATGGATTAGTTACATTAATATTCGATAATTTAATGTATCAAACGAGTTAATTATACTTTAATTTTGATTTTCATATTAATATAAATCCAAATTATAAAATACCACATTATTTTGCCTAATTCTAAAACAATTTCATTATCAATATATACAATGTTAATTATATAAATATGTAAAATTAATTATTATAACGATAATACCGTACATACTTGATTTAAAATTTAATTTAAATAAGGTTCATAACAAAATATTTTTAAGCTCCTGTATATAAAAGAACTCAATTGTTTCCATAAATAACTGAGCTTGGTTATCTACTAATATGTAATTAACGTCAATTAATATGTTTCGTTCTGAATGTTTAATCGATAATTTAATTATTTAAAACAACAGCAGTTGCAAAATGGTTTTTAACAAACATATTTACATGTAATTAACTATAAATAATAATAAAAGCTTTTTTTAAAATTAAGTGAAATAAAATTCGCTGGATATAATTCATTTTTATTGACCATCGAATAAATATCATCCATGCAATATTTATGCACATAAACGTCTACCAAAATTAAAATGAAATTTAATGGTTTTCACGCCATTTTTTAAAAAGATTAAAAAAAATTCTGTCTATTTCAGATTCGGTCGTAATTATGATAAATTCATTGATGTTGAATCGATAAAATTTTAAAACAGCCAAATGTTAATAAAAATGTTATTGTGTGTAACGTATTTAGTTAAATGTAAATTGCGGATAATACATACAGCTACATACTTAGTATTTGTGTGTGTGTCAAATATTACACCAGCGTAATTTGGAATAAACAATTCTTGTTTAATTATGACAAGGATCAAAAAGCTGGAATCGGTTCGACAAATATTAATGAGTTTATTATTGGGATATCCAGCATTGATTATTCAACATTAAAATTAATTGAAAACAAATTTATGGATTATTTATATTTATACAGTGTAGTCCGGAGTCATCGCAATAAATATGACTTTAAATTTTGCGGTAATAAATTTTAATGATATTCCGTAATTGTAATTGAGCAATACATAATAAAATGTGGATCCTAATTAATCTAGATAACGTTCGATCCAATACATCATTGGATATTTCAAATTTAGATATGTCACAGAAATGTGCATACATTATTTGTTAACTTCCAATATTCCACCGGTTACTATTATATAAATTAGACCGTAATTTATCTTGTTCAATTTACATGTCCGAATTACGCTCTGCACTAATTGCCGTTATCTATAATTGTTTTAAAATTTCAAACAAAAATTTTCCAATTTTCCGCACCCGGGATATATATTTACTGCGAATTATCGGAAATTGAATTGTCAAATGTACACATTGGGTTTTAGTTTTTTTTTAACCAAATACCCCAAGAGATTGTTCATCAAACCATAAATTCAACATGTCTATTTTACGAATTTTACGAATTATCAACGTTTTTTAAACTAGCGAAAATATTTTCCAACCAAATAACCATACAATATTTACTGATATTAATAAATCCAAAAACAGTATTATAAAAAATTCTTTGATATTATATTATATCCGAAACATATATATATAGAACACTTAAACAACGTAATAATGTTTTTTAATATAACATATATTAAAATTTAGAAACTTTATATAACAAATTCTTTGATTATTAATCAATAATTTCATAAAAAGTTTTGATGAGAATTTAATTATTTAAATTAATTAAATTTTCAATTGAACATATCAATAATTAGTTATAACGTAATATTTAATATTCACTTATTAATTAATTCTTTTATATGTATGAAACCATAGAAAACAACAGTATTATTTTAACTATTTTAAAATTAAAAAAATATACAATTATATTATAATTTTATTAGAGATATTTACATAATTTTCACACACAACAATTTAAAAAAGAAACAAGAATGCTTATTAAACTTGTATACAACAATATATTCCTTGTTTAAGATGAAAATAATTTTTGGTATATATTTTATTAATGTTAGGTATATTTAAAGTTTTCCTAAAATAATTGAAAGTATTTTTTTTCTTAAAAATATTTCCCACATCAAATAATGATAAAATTTATAGCCAATATTAATGAATCCAAAAAAGTAACGTAAATATATTTCCTTTTTTATCGCAACAACTTGATATTTTATTAAATCTCAAGGAGAAGAAAAACATAAGGGGGCATAAAACACGACTTTCATTATGACACCGTAAAATACAAGGCAACGATTTCTTTGCGTCTCCTTTTCCCTTATAAATTGTAAAACTTCTCGAGTAGATTAAAAGTCGGGTTTTTTTATTGGCTCGTGTCCGGCTTCATTTTATCCGAATTGGCTTGGTCAGTGTTCCGACTTTTGGCCCCGCACTCAATAATTAAGCAACGTAAATAATAAATCGTTCCGGCTCATGTTCTTTACCTGTTCGAATTTAATAAATAAACGGATCGACGTTTAGCTCCATTCGATTTATTTCTCTCATCCACGTTTTAAAATAGTTTTCGTTTCGTATTTCCAATCCGAATACTTATTATCGATGGTCGGAACACTCGGCTGGGGAACTAATGGCTCTCCCATCAACAATTTCTGGAATAATGCCTTCGGATTCCTGCTACAAACGGGCTATCGCCTTTAAAATCTTTGATCGATAATTCCGTTCTGCACGATTTGATCTATGTTTGTACAGTTATTAGCGAGGAATAATTCTGCAGCAGGAACATTTTGTGTTTACAAGTTACACTTTACATCAGCACTATAATAAACAAGAATACCACAAGGAATATAAAATAAACTCTTATTATTATTTATCCACCTAATTAATTTTTTGATTCGTACATCTCAAGCATTTATAATTTTAATCATTTTTACCTAAAATATATATTTTTAATAAAAAACAATGTATTTTGTTTGTGTTTGTTAAATAAAGATAAGTTTCTTTCCTCAAAAATGTGTTTAAAAACTCTTCTTAAAAATATTTGAAATACTGTTTTTGTAAAATATAAATTAACAAATATAGTTTGTCTAACGTTTTATTGCAGATTATAATAAATATTTTAATGATTTTCAATAAAATTTTAAAGAAAACATACAAAAAACTGCTTAAAAATTTTAGTAAAAGAATATTGAATCAATTTTTATTTTATAATATTTTTACTAATAAAACGTCTAATCCTACCTTGTTAATAATAAAATTTACTTTATTTATTTATTTCTTTACAGATTAAATATTCATATATTTTAATGTTTTTCAATAAACACTTAAAGAAAACATTGCTTAACATTTTTGTAATATAATTAAAATTGATTGTATTTTGATTTATTTTTCAGAATTAATTTATCTATATACAATACAAAAATTACAAAGTATTTCTATGTAAATAATTATAATTATAAATATTAATTAGAGTTAAACTTTAATTTAATAATATTTTTAATAATAAAATATGAATTTCATAGCCCGCCAAAAAATGAGTTTTCTTTCTTCAAACATATTTTTTTAAAAATTCTTTAAAAATTTTGAAATATTTTTTTATAAACTGACAAAAAATAAGGTTTTATTACAGATATTCATATATTTTTTAACGTTTTTTTAAAATAATTAAAATTGATTAAATTATGATTTATTTTTTAAAATTAATTTACCTGTAAAAATAATATATATAGTTATAAATATTAATTAAATTTAATCTTTGTTTTAATAACATTTTTGATAATAAAACAAAAAATATACTTTTAAATCCTCTTCCAAAATTCCTTAGAAATATATGAAATATTCTTTTTATAAACCGTCAAAAAAATAAGCAAAATATTTCTTCTAACGTTTTATTCCAAAAATTAAAAAAAAAATGAATAAAATATTGCATAAAATTTTTGTAAAATAATTAAAATTGATTAAATTTGAATTTATTTTTTGTAATTAATTTTTCTATATAAAATTACAAAGTATTTATATGTAAATAAGCATAAATAACTAATCAGTTTTTACTTTATTTTAATATTATGAATATTTTATTTGCATCCTCCTAAATAACTATGAATCTCAATAAAAAATTATGTTCTTTGTTAAAATGATAATAAAACACATTCGATAATTTTTACCAAGACCCGGACGGGCACACTTGCCATTTTATAATTCTCTTCGGCCAACTCAATTATTATTTCCCCATTATATGGTAATTCGTGCGCTTTTATCCCTCGCCCCGCTCTCCAAACCAAACATTCCCCTTTTTTTGCGACGTGTTCTGCACGCTGAAAAGGAAACGTAACCCGCCCCGGTCGCGTACGACGAGCCCTTGCCCCACCGGCACTCCCTTACCTAGGTTATGGTCCGGGGATCGTGCAGAAGCGCGATGGAGTCTAGCCGGTTTAAATGGTTGCATTAATTTTAATATCTTAATACGTTTTTTTTCTCCTCCTCCCGCCTCACACATATTACCGGAGTCGGGGTCTGAATTTTAATCCGGATGAAACGTCTTCAATTTACAGGTTTCATTAGGCGGGCGCGTTTAATTAGAAAAGAAAGCGATGTCGCCGGTCACGAGTCGTGTTACTGTGTCCCGGGGAACGTTCCGTTCTTTCTCTTGATTAAAAACGTGGTTTTTCGTTTATTAATTATTGTTACTTCTGCCTTTGAATAAATTTTAAACACTCTACGATTACTTTTTTTAAATGACTTTGTACTGTGCATATTTAACTCCAAATTTATTAAATATTTAAGTAAGTTAAAAGGCATTAATCATTTATAACTATTAAATTATTTAAATTAGAGTATTCAGGTGAACATGTGAATTTAATATATTATTAACGATTGGATGGACTGATGGATGGATTTAGATTAAAATTAAATACCTTTCTATGAAATAATAAATACAAAGTGTCTCCAAAAATAGGTGGTCCAAATTTCGAAGTGTATGCTGTTCATTAATAAAGAAAATTGGTTTTGTACCTTTTGAATTACGTGCAAAAAATACAATAATTACATTCTGAATACCAAAACATTTTAACAATTTAAATATATTGATATATATATTTTTTATAATTATGTACTAGATAATATTAATGTCATGTCCTTTTTCATAAAGGTTTTGAGCAGTGTACTTTAAAGGAAAATTGCTTTGGAACAAAGGGATATTTAAATCATTTTTCTTATAGTCACAGAGAGAATGGCCCGGATAAAGAAATCTAAACGGAGCGAGTCTGAACGACAAAATGTTTTGGTGATGTGTGAAAGTCTGCAGCCAAACAGGCCATGCAGAAAAACGCTTATTTATCGCGGGCATTTCGGGGATGCAGTATTATTCAGCGGGCACGCTGGAAATGATCGTCTGGTTCGTTTCACGATATTTATTTAAAATAAATTATGGGGCCGAGATAGAATAGAGTTTAAAGTGGGTTATCGGGCGGTGGCTCCGGGAACGTCATCGGTTTTGATTTATGCCGCCAGTCCTCCTAGCAATAAAAAAATTTAATGTTATATTTTCAGTTGTTTGTATTCGGTGGAAATAAATTTATTACTGGGGAAAATATGAAAACGGTTTGCATTCCATTTCTGCCGCTCGGTTTAGCAGGGTCTCCGTCTCACCGTCATCCGCACTAGTGTGTGTGTATGAGTTATTTGATTATCTTTTTGCATTTATATCTTTCTTTTCTCTCAGGACGAATCCTTTAAAAGTCAGGCATTATTGCAACAAATTCTATTTCGGGGCGTGTTTGTTCAAGCTCTAGCGGGGAAACTCTAGAGAAAACGGACAATCCTTCACAAAATTCTTTTTAAAAATTCACGTTTTAAATTTACAAACTTTATAAACTTACGAACTTAGCAACTTACAAGCTTACAAAATTACATACCTACAAAATACTTTCTTAAAAAACTACAGAACTATAAAATTAATGAATGGTAGTACTACAGAATTACAAACTTATAATCCTTCAAACTTACAAAATTACAAACTTATAAAATTACAAAGTAATAGAAGAGGAAGCTTTTAAATGTAAAAAAAAATAAAAATTGCAGAGAACTATAAAATTAATGAATAATCCTTCAAATTTACAAAATTACGAAGTTTCAAATTTATAAATTTACAAAATTATAGAGTTTAAAAATATTAAATTTAAATTACAATATATTTATTCATTAGTCCAAACTTCCAAACACAAAATCAATACCTTCTTAGGAAGACTTACAAACTTACCAAAAATTAGAGAACTTCTGTATTAAAAACTTGAAAACTTATATTCCCAAAATCATTTAAACTTACAAACTTATAAAATTACGAAGTTGGGTATAAAATTAAAAAATTATAAATTTACAAAGTTACAAATTGTTAAATTTAAATTATTATATATTTATCAATTAATAAATTAATTAATTATAAATTTGTTATCAAGGACAAAGTTATAAAGTTACAAAATTTTACTGTTTTATTATTAACTAACAAAGGTACAAACTTACAAATTTATGAACTTACAGTCGATACAATCTTAAGGAGATATTAAAAACGTTTACATTACTTACAGAACTACAGAATTATATATCTACAGAATAAATGAATTACAAATTTGTAGAATTACAAACTTTCAATTGTATAATCTTACAATCTTTCAAATTTACGTTTTAAGTTACAAAATTAAAAATACACGAAGTGTAAAGTTATTAATTAAAAATTACAGAATGTTAACTCTAAATTATTATATATTTATTAATTCTTAGATAAAATTTTATATAAATTAACATATATGTGTATAATATAATATTACATACATATATTACAATTCAAAATTACATATATTACAATTCAAAATTACAATATTACGATGTTACAAATAAAACTTATAAAAATTGGAACTTCAGACTTAATGAATTAAATTATAACATTAACTTTCAAAGATACAAAATTATATAGTTATAAAATAAGTTTTACTAATAAAGACAAATTTATAAAGTTACATAACAATTTATCCTTAATAAATTACAAATCCATTATAGAAAATTTCCAAAAGTATAGATTTATGTTACAGTTAAAAATTTGCAACTTACAAATTCACAATGTTAGTTACAAAATTACAAAGTTACAAAGATAAAAAGTTCCAAAGTTGCAAAGTTACGAAAATACTTAGTTACAAAGTTACAAAGTTACAAAGTTAGTTACAAAGTTTCATTATTATATAGTTACAATTATGATGTGTAATTACATTTTAAATAATCTTACATTATTACCAAAATCATTGAATTATAAAATTACAAACTTACAAAATTACAAAGTAATATAACAGAAAACTTTTAACTGGAAAAAAAATAAAAATTGCACTTAACGAAATTATTTCTTTTTTATTTTTTATGAATTGCTTCATGTTCATGAAAAGTTTCCTTTTCATTGTTAGTCCTGGATGCCTTGAAAGTTGAATGTCAATAAATCCATGTAATGTTGTGTAAAGTTTCTGTAACAATGTAAAATAAACCCGTTTATTGATCACAATAAATAATTTCCGAAATCTTCGATGAGAGTAATTAGTCTATTAAATCCGTGCATACGAAGCCCCAAATTCAGAGTACCAATAAATATTCATGATGTTGGGGAAACGCGAAAAAAAAAGCGACCGATTGGATACACCCATGCATGAAAATTTAAAGCGATGCTGATGTTAAAAATACACGTCGATCTGGTTTGTTTCGGATGTACGTCGCTGATTCTCTGGAATTAAATTTAATGAACCGGTGGATTTCAAGAAAATTACATATCAGTCCATAACACTGACAGCCAGATCGTTTCAGCTCTCCCAACTCGTCAAATTGATTTTATTTGAAACCGGGCCAATATCGCGAACGATACAAGAATACAAACGTAGATTAACGTACGTTTTATGTTATTATTATTAATTTCGAAAATAATCAAAAGAGTTGACGTTTAATTTAATACAAAAACAAATGTGTGCATATCATATCAACAAAGGGGGTTTATCGTGTTTTAATATAACATAAACGGAAGCTTCATTACGACCCACCCATTTCAGTTTCAGCTTCAATTAAAAAAGCTTACTTCGGTAATTGTATTTGGAAACAGTAGACAAAAGCAATTTCAGTACGAAACACAATGGAGACATAAAATAATCGCAGTGTGTGACTAATTAATAATTTCTCATCCATTAAATATCGTATATGACCCATCAAAAATGTATTTTGCGGGATTTGGCGTGGGAATTATCCGGAAGCATTAATTCGGAACGAAACGGCGACGAAGCCGGTCAGGAAAAAAACCAGTTCAACCGCCCCCGCGGCGGCTGTTGTTCAGATGGGTCCGTGTATATTTGAGGGCGAATGAAAGAGCACAAAAATATCACTCACACACACAAATATGAAGCGAGAGAAAATAAGCAGAAATTGTGGGAACAAGTCGAGTGTAAATTTGCGGATTTATTGTTCCTTTTGTGCATTTTTATTCCGAAAACTATCAATTCAATTCCGACGCGCCGCCTCAAAGTAAACTAACCAACAAAAATCGCCGGGTGCGGATGCAATTTGAATTTATTAGCATTGAATTAAAAAAAAAAGAAAACGTGGTGGTTTCGAATTGAATGAATTGGGAATTTGTTGTCGGCTATTGTTAAATCTACAATTCCAAGACTTCTTTACAATGTCGTAAATCTATCTCAATTTAAATTTACAGTTAATAAATTAAAGTACAAAATAACAAAGTAATAGAATTAAAGATTTAGTACAATGTAGTATATGTAAATTATAAATCTCTTATACAAAATTTTAAAAATCCAAGATTACATTATTAGTTACAAAATTTCAATTTTGCAATGTTATGAAATCACAATATTGCAAAGTTAGTTACAAAGTTACGAATTTGGAGAATTACATAGTTATAAAACTACATATTTGCTAAATTACACAGTTATAAAGACACAAATTTATAAAGTTACATGTATTAAACAATTTATATTTAATAAATTATAAAAAATTATACAAAATTCAAAAAATAAAAAGATATAAAGTAATAAAATAATATAATTACAAAATCACAAATTTACCAAGTTAATTACAAAGATATAATAAACAAATAGAATTCAAAGATACAACATTCCCAGTTAAAAAATTTTAAAGATACAAGTTTACAAAGTCACATAAAGATAAAATATTTTAAAATTATAAACTTCTGAAAAAAGTTTACAAAATTACAGAATTATAAAGTGACAAATTTATAAAGTAGAAAACAAAATAATTAATAAATTATGAACCTGTAATAGAAAATTTTAAAATTACATTATTAAAAAGGTACAAAGTTTGAAATTTACAATGATACAAAGTTACAAAGTTACAAGATTGAATGCTGATAAAAATATAAAATTACAATAGTACATTGATACAAAACCATAAATTAATAAAGTTATCAATTTACGAAGTTACGTTACAAAATTATAGTAGTCATAAAAGAAGTTTCCATAATTATGTAGTTATAAAGTTACAGGGTAGTTACAATTTGTAATTAATAACTAATAAGTTTGTTATAAAAAAAAATTAAAAATTATAAAATTATATTATTAAAAAGATATGAAGTTTTAAATTTAAAAACATACAAATTTACAATATTACGAAGTTATAAAACTACTAGTTTACAAAATTACATATTAAGACACAAATCTAGTTATTATTACAAATTAATGAAATTATAATGTTACGGATTTATAAACTAAAAAGTTATAATGTTAAGATTCAAAGACACAAAATTGGTTACAACAGCTAAACAATTTATAGTTAATAAATTACAAATCTATATACCTTATTAAAAGTTACTATATTACGTAGAAATAAAATTAAAGTTGAGAAAATCACATAAAAATAGATTAGGACAGTTATAAAGTTATAGAACTAGTACAAAATCACTATGTAAATTACTAAAGTTACAGAGTTATTTACAAAATTATAAAGTTAAATTTAAAAAAAAAAAAACAATTTTACAAAGTTACCATGTAGCAACTTTACAAAATTATTAAAAAAGTATTAATAGTTACGAAACTATAAATTTACAATATTAAATTAGTTTAAAAAGCCACAAATGTATAAAGTTTCGAGGTTACAGAGTTAGTTAGAAAGTTATGACTTAACAAAATTATAATGTTAAGATTGAAAAATACAAAATACAATAAAGACAAATTTATAAAGTTACAAGCACTAAATAATTTATAATTAATAAATTATACAAAATTTCAAAAGTAAAATGTTACATTATAAAAAGTTTACAATGTTTCATAGTTATGAAATTATAAATTTACAAAATTACGTACTTTTCAAACCATAAATTTATAAATTTACAATTAATAAAGTACATTACATATCTATATTATAATATTTCAAAAGTACATAATAAATAATTTACAAAATTATAAAAATACAAAGTTACCAATGTATAACGTGCTTTCTAAGACAAAGTTTTAAGTCATTAAATTTCTTTAGATTCAAAATCTTCGGATTTATTTATTTATTAAACATTTCATAGAGAAATTCTCAGAAATTCAAGTAATTTTATAAATACTCAATTAGAACGAATATTCAGAAAATTGAATTATGCTAGTTAATTAAAAGTTAAAAGAGACTAAACATGTTGCGGCCCTTATAAAATAGGTCATGAAATAATTTAAAATTCTTTTGTAGATTATATGTTTAAAACACCTGGAATTTTAATAAAACTAAGTTCCAATGAATCTCATATTAACTTAAGAGAACTAGAAAACGCATTTTGATAGATTAAAACTTTTAATTACAATTCCAGACAAACTTATGGCATATGTAAAAAACGTTAATTAAGTAATTTAAGTTAAAGACAAAATAAACCTTGCTTAAATGTAAATTACTTAATTATTAGCGCGTGTATAATAAATAATAATTAGTAATCGTAGTTAAATTTACTAATTAGAACTATTTGTTACAGGTAAATCATCTGTCTATTAGAGTGAACCAGGGACGAAAGCAAGGTAACATTTTCACTCTGATAAATGTTATAATTTAGTGCCCGGCACGCATTTAATACCTCATTAACAAAATATATACATGGGAAAATTTAATGTAAAAAATACAAACACCGTAATTACGCAAAATTTAATTTAGCCCGGGCGCCAAGTTCGCAAATTAATCCCCGGGACATCGTGTAAGGCGTAAAATAAACGAATGCGAAATTAGTGAGAGGCCGAACCGTTCCAGTTCGCGCTCAAATTCGGCCATTGTACAGGGGCGGCAATGTGTATCCGGCGATGGGGAACATGCAGTTGCATATAAAAAGCCGTTAAAACGTCTATAATTTCTATATTTCCATAGTAAGCATTTTCGTTATCTGGCCCCGCACTGTTTGGCCCCGTGACACGGGCCGCGCCCGTCGGGGATTATAAACATATTTTAAAAGCCGAAAGCATCGTGTTACATTTGCATATTAACTGAATTATGGAAATGTAATTAGTTGGCCGACCGAATTTCGCGTAGGTAAAACGGGCCGCGTTATTTAACCGGTTACATCATGTGTGCGCCGCTTTATGGTTTTACGCAAATCAAGAGTTGTGTGTTAACTTGGGACTTTATGGCGAAAAAACATGTTAATGCTTGATGAAATTAATGTAAATAACGCCGTCCGCTTTGCATTGTTCAAACGGGCCATTCAAATCGTCTAACTCAAACCTAAACTTTTCTACTTTGTGTGCCTGTTTATTTTTACTGGCAATGTTTTGTGTCCACTTGGCAGTTGTGTTCTGCACCAGGTTCATTGGAATGGTCAAGTGGTCATGAAGTTTATTTAAACTTGCCGCTTGAAGTTTAGAAATTGGCTATATTAAAAGTCTATTCTAAAGTTTAAGTACAATACTATATACATATTTACTTTTTTATCAATTGATACAAAATTATTTCAAAATTATATAATGATATAATATGATACGTAAATAAAAAGTTACTAAGATACAAAGTTGGTTACAAAGTTACCTAGTTACAAAGTTACAAAGTTACAAAGTTACAAATTACAAAGTTACAAAGTTACAAAGTTACAAAGTTACAAATTACAAAGTTACAAAGTTACAAAATTACAAAGTTACAAAGTTAGTTACAAAGTTACAAAGTTAGAAAGTTTCAAAGCTACAAAGTTAAGTTAAAAAGTTCCACTGTTACAAATTTAAAAATTTACGAACTTACAATCGATACAGTCTTAAGAAAGTATAATCTTACAAAGTTGTAAGAATTACAATATTACAGAACTACAGAATTATATACATATCTACAGAATTAATGAATTAAAAAATTGTATAATTACAGAATTTCATACTTTTGAACTGAATTCTACAATCTTATAAATTATAAAGTTATAAAGTTATAAATTTATGAAACACACTTACAAAGTTACAGAATTACATACAAGTTACAAAGTTCTAGGGTTCTAAAGTTACAAAATAATAACTGAATTACAACTGTAGGAAGTTTCTATTTTATGAATTTTTCATCGCATTCACCATTTTTAATAGTTGAGAATATTTATTTCATTTTCAAGTAGACTAAAGTCAGGTAAGAAATTAAAATGTCATGTCATAAATATATATTTAAATATACTGCTATTACATATTACCTACATTCGAACTGTATAATGATTTTCAAATTGAACTATTGTTGCTTTGGCGTTCGAATGTGTTGGTGAAACTTTAACTTTGATCATCATTTTAATCTCTTAGATTTTCCAGAAAAAAATCCAAAATAAATTTTGATAATTTTATTTAAACCTGGAAATTGAAATTGATATTCATACAATTCATATATTCTCGGAATGACTGAGAATTAAATGAAAAAATACAAATGCCGCCGATATCCCAAATAAAAAAAATGTTAACAACCCTCTGAAATGGTTCAGTAAGTTGCATCTAAACATTCATTAATGATGATCAGTTTGAAATATTCAGTTCATTCAACTTTGTGATTTCATGTAAAATTTGTTTTTCAGGAAACATTTACTATTTGAATATCCTATACATACAACTGATATCACAGGGAATTTATACCAATTAGTAACTTTTCTTCGGATCATACAGTTTATATAACTGAGACTGAGCATTAAATTTATACACTCTCTCTTTATACTTTCTATTACAATATTTTCATTTTTTATCCAATCTTAGTGAACTAGAGCTTGAATAAGCTTAAAAATGGGATTAAAAATGCAAGTTTTCGAATACTGAAATTACTTATTATTGGAAAAATATTTCAAATACGTTAATCACTGAAAATCAACAATTTGCATAAACTTGCTTTCTTACAAACTCAGTAACAGAGTTATTTCCTTTTTTTCAACCGGAACGACTTTCTGATTGTTCAGTATAACTAAAGAAAATTTATTTTACATTTCCAACTTGAAATTTATAAACCAGTGTTATATAAGCAAATAATGAATGGTTCAAATTAATGTAAAAAAACAATATATACAATGAATTACCATATTAAATGGACGTTTTACTTATTTCATATACAAATAGTGTACATATAACTAATAACATTAAAGTTACATTCAACTTGCTTCAGAAATATGTTAATACTTCGTAAAATTTGTTTTACATTGTTCAAACGGCTAACTAAATAGCCTAACTCAAACCTAACTTTTTTAGCTTGTATATTTATTTTTGCTGGTAATGTTTGCATCGATTTTACAACTGTTGTATTCTGTAGTAGTGACATTGAAGGTAAATCAAGTGGTCGTAAAGTTTATTTAAACCTGTTGAAGTTTAGGTAAAGTTTCTGATGTTCGTCACTTAATAGAGTTTCGAGGAAATTGTCTATATTAAACCACCATCGTTATCTATATTAAACCACCATTTGAATAATCAATTACAATATTGCTTGTTTCAATACATACAAAAGTGTGTCGAAATTATTTATATTATAATATCTATGTAAATAGGAATTTAACAAATAAAGATAATATAATAATATATACAGTCAATTATTAATAAATAATTCCACAATCCACTATATTATTGTAAAAAATCAATATTTAACCCAAAACAAAACTCTTCTTTTTTCCTTTCAGCCTTGGTAAAGCTGAATTACAATTTTTATAGCAGTTTCACTTCAATCAATGATGAATAATTATAGTAAGCAATAGGCAGCTAGAAAATAATCGAATTAAATTCACAGAGAGCATTAAAAAATAGATAGATATAACAAAAAACAGAAAAAACAATAAAAATTATAAGTAATAACATCCAATTCGAGAAGTAAAGCTTTAAACTTTATAACAGCAAAACTATTCTAAAATTGAAAAAAAAAATAAAACCGAGGCAACCAATTAACCAAATTTTAATAAAAAAAGTTATAAAAATTAAAATTTTTATTTCATTATTTTACCATTTATTAAAAATTACATAAAAATCAACTATAAATATAATCTAATAAATATTTAATTATATTTTTTATTAATATATATTTTAAATTTTTTATTATTTAACGTTATTAATATTTAAAATATTAAAATGTAATAATATTTTAAACCTACTCTTTAAGAAAAATATTAAAAAAAATCTAAAAAATAGAAAATATATTATATCTTTATCTCTAAAAATTTCAAAAATTGGTTTAAAAATATAAAAAGATAAATAATTATACATTTTTTTAATTTAAAATGTAAATGTTTAAAATTTATTTAAAATTATAGAAAATTAATCAAAAAATTTTGATAATTTTAATAAGAAACAAAAATAATCAATATGAAAATAAAATCAAGGCAATTAAAAAAAATAGAAAAAAGTTATAAAAATTAAAATTTTCATTTCTTTATTTTAAACCTAAAAAGTATTTATCAAAAATATTTAAATAAGAATAAAAAAATGTAAATATAATCTAATATATATTTAATTATGTTAAGGAAAATTCAAATTTTTGATTGATGTGTATTAATTAAATTGCAAGAAAAAATGGAATATTTTTATCTCTAAAACTTTCAAAAAGTAGTTTAAAAATATAAAAAGATAAATAGTTATACAATTTTTTTAATTTAATATGTAAACATTTAAAGTTTATTTAAAACTATAAAACATTAATCAAAAATTTAAATAATTTTATTAAGAAACTAAAACAATCGATAGAAATTTTAAAAAATAATAAATAGACAGAAAAATTGAAAATATTAACAGAAATCAGATATTTCAAAACATCTAAAGTGTTATAAATAATCTAAGTTTTAATAAAATTTGAAACAAAAATATAATATTAAAATTTTTTTTAGTTCATTATCCAAAAGAAAAAACAATAAAACAAGTTAAAAACATCTTATATGTACAAATTATAAAAAAAAATTCTCTCCTGGTAAACACCATTTTTTTAAATTGTTAAATACGATTAAAAAGCTAAAAATTAAACATTTAATTCTATTTTTTTATATACAAATTTAAAAACTTAATTCTTAATGTTTATTAATGTTTGAAAATTGAAATAGAATATTTCCTATAATAATGGCGGCTACTGTATATTTAAACTTTATAACATTTTAAAATTGAAAAGAAACATAAAACCAAGGCAACCAATTAACCAAATTTTAATAAAACATGAATAATTTCAATTCAGTTTCTTAATAAAACTCATTTTGTACTAAAATTATGGATTTACTTTAAAATTCATTTCTAATCTTCACGAATGACTTCGATGTTAAAAGCCGATTTCTTCCCACTCCCTAAATGTTTAACGACATCAAAATAATAACGTTGGATTTTTAATATCGGATTAAATTTTATAACTTGGGTAGCAGTTCATTTACTTTAACTTACTCTAACGAACCGCTTTATTAAAACGGTTACATTTTATAATCTATAAATCTAGAAATCTAAATAGAAAAAAAAATGTTGCAGCATAAAACTGTGGGTTTATTTAATGTTATAACGTTGTTTATTTCAAATTATACAAGATTTAATGTAATCGACACAAGTTAATGAGATGGTTTTCATGCAACAACAACTACAAATACCAACAAACAAAACTGATGTATTATGAATTAATTATTTCTATGAAGCTCCCATAATAGTTTTAGGCAAGTTATTGACCCGTTACCGTTGAAAATTGATTATCGTGAACAAATGATAAATTGACGGACACGACGTAAATAAAAATTAACCGAAAAACAGTGGCGTCCATTTACAAAATGAACATTCGTCTCGGGAATCCGTCCGCAGTGAAGAACCGATGATTTATGAATCGTGTAAATCAATCCGACGGCGCGGCTTCCGTCCCCGTAAATTACCACCGATACTAATTTGCGTCGAAAATATTCCCCGACTCCGGGGAATGAATGGAAAACCGTGGCCCTTGTTCAACGTCACCGGACCGGTGCATGTGTGTAGCTTCTAGTTCGGCATTAATCAACTGTGATCCGATGTAACGTAAACGGTCCTCTGTGTTTTGCGAGGCCATTGAAATTTTTGCCGGTGCACAAACTGAATCAATTCACAATGACGGGGGTCTCACATGCGGACGTCGGGTGCGTCGATGTTTCGAATCGATTGGGCCAATCGTGCGGATGCACTCGGATTGTGTTTACAAATATGCGGTAATCTAGTGATGCGGCATAATTACTGTACAGATTAAATAGTTAAGGTGCTGTGTTTGGTTATGATTGTGCATTTTGGATTTTATCGGTGACGATGTGACATTCATGAACGTTCGTCCAATTTGGTTTAATGTTTACTTTACTGATGTACATTTTAGTTTTTGTTTAAAATTATTTGACATAAATTTTTAATGAAATGAAATATTAGAGTACTTTTTGTTGTCCAGAAAATTACTCTAACCTTAAATTTTTCAAAAATGCTAAATTAAGTAACAAAATAATATAAAAGCTAAAAATATAATAAATACAAAATTAATAATTAATGATTTAAATATTACATTTTCAAAAAAAAAAAAATTAAATATCCTGTTACATGAAATTTTTACTTTAATTAAATAAATTAATAAAATTTAAAATATTTTGTTAGACTTTAAGTTTTAGGGAACAACAATTTTTAAAATTTTATTTATAATAAAAAGAAAGCTATAAAGTGTTTTTAATAAAATTAAGATTGAAAAATATTTTATTACTTCTTCAAAAAAAAATGTTATAACATTATTTAAAATAAAAAAATAAGGTAATACTTTATTATATAAATTTATTCAAAAATATTATTTTTTATTTCTTTTTCTGAAAAAAAAATAATCTAATAACAAAAAATATAGTATTTTTTTTATTATATTTAAAATAAAATGTCTGAATATATTTATTAAATTATTAAATTAATAAAAATATAAAAAAGCAAAAATAATCTTTAATGCAAATAGAAATCATTAAAATTTTTATTCCCTTGTTTTAGACCTTAAAAATATATATTAATAATATTTAATTAAAAATATAAAAACTATAAATATAATCTATAAATAAATTGTGTATTTATGTATATCAATATTTAAGGTTTTTCTAAAAATTTTGGTAACTATCAAAAATGATCCAAACAAATTAAAAAAATAAATACAAAATCAATAATAAATCAGTTGAATTTAAAAAAAAAAATAATAAAAATATGGAAAACTTCAAAATATTAACAGAAGTAGGATATTTCAAAATATCTAAAATATTATGAAAAATTTAAATATTTTTTATAAAAAACAAATAAAATATTAAAATTAAATATTTTTATTTCATGTTCCGAAAGAAAGAACAATAAAACAGTCGGAAAAACATCTTATATGTAAAAAAAATAAAAAATTTTTCTATTATGAATCTTGATAAACATTATTTTTAATTTTTATGTTTTAATATAAATTTGAAAACTTAATTCTTAATATTTATTAATATTTAAAAAATAAAATTATTATTTAAAATTTATATAAAAAAATTAAATAAAGTTCTCATATATTTAAAATAATCTAAATAATTCTAATAAGAAACAAAAATAATTAATAAAATTAAAAAAAAAATAAAAAAATTAATTGGAAATTAATTATTTTAAAAAGTGAAACGTTATTCAAAGTTCAGTTAAAATAATCTAAATTATTCGAAATAAGAAATAAAAATAATTAAGAAAATTTGAAAAAATAATAAATACAAAAATTGATTGGAAATATTAGTAAAAGTTGTGAGATGTAACAAAATATATATAAAAATATTAATAAAAATAGAAAACTGAAAAACGAGCATATATCAAATCAAATAAATATTTAATATTTTTTTACACTTTAGTTTTTTCATAGAACATTCATACAGAAAAATATACAAGTAAATTTTAAAAAAGTTTTCAATTTTTGACTTTTAAATAATTTTTTAAAAAAATAAATTTTACAAATAAATAATATTTTAAAATATCAATATGCATCAAATTTAAAATAAATAATCCTTTCATAAATTTTAATTTATAGTATTTCTAATGATTTTAAATTATCTAGATAAAAGTTCAAAGCTGTATTTGTAAGATGCCGCATTAAATTTCATAATTTTAAGCACAATATGAATTTTTATCTTCAATATTTTTACACAAAAATGATGAAAATGATATTTTCTGAATTGCAAATTTACACAATACCCAACTAACTGAATAATCAAATAAAACCATTGTTAAATTTCTTTTATTTTTGTCCGGATTCCGCACCGGAACGCCCAAATACGTTTCAATGGGATGCGATCTTGTTATCGCCGAATAATAGCGAATCAATATGGCCCATAGCGGAGATAATCGTACCCCCGACAATATCAATTATGCAGGTGTAATAGATTCGTCGTATGCCGCCGTCAACAAAGATTTACATTGTTCCGTTTGGGCCTTAGGGCGAAATCCTGGACGCTTTTGTACACGAATTACATCCGGCTTGCCGATGTCATACCAAAGACGCCGTGCATCCCCCGGAGGTCCGTCATGTCCCTTACGCCGGGGCCGGAACATATTTTATTAACTAACGCACAAAGGGTCGGGATGAAAGTATTTGACGGGGGTGCCGCTGGAATTATGTATTTAACCATGGGATGCTGTAGGACAAATGACTGGATCAACCAGGATGTTCAGTAATTTATGTCAGGAAATAACGGTTTACTCTGTAAAAATATTTGGATGGATAGATGGCAGATTACTAAATTACTTTAACGTGTAGCTGACAAATATATAATGTTAAATCCTAAATAATAAATATTGTTACCTTACTATTCCAACAGAATTTAAAGGTTTATGGAATATATAATATAGTTTCAAGTTAATTATTTAATTTAAAATAATATTACTTAATTATGGCAACTTAACTAATTAATGATGACAAGTAAATAAGGGCGGCAAATTTTAAATTAACAATACTGTGCAACAGAGCACACAGATAATAGGTTTGAAATTGTTCTGTTATACAGAATAGGAAAATTAATTTGAAAATTATTGTTCAATACGAGTAACAAAAAATATTTGATTGAAATGTTCACGCTGGGTCACAATGCAGCATTGTATAGATAAAGTGATAATGTGCGGCCGCCACGGTTTATAAAATTACACGCCCGAAACATGTACCAAACATAAAAAATCACAAATATGAAACTCGTATACATTATATTGACATTGCTTTTCATCATCATTATCAAACCCAGAACCTGTTCCTATTCCATTGTCTAAAAGTATATATACACGTTTAATAGGCTCGTCGGAACGTTTATATTATCCAGATCCAATTTTCGATTCAGATTTTTTATTGACAGAACCGAACAAAGGAGTGACGTAATTAAAAACATCGGGAGTTTTGGGGGAAAATTAAAAATCTCAGCACATGACAGGAATAAACATAATCAATCACATATGATTGATTGTGTTACGAATTCTAAATGTTGCCATTCCAATTCTGTTGCAATTTAACTTTTGAAAGGAAACATGTTTTTATAAAACGATTTTAAAAAAGCTCACTGATTAGAACATCTTCTCATTGTTGACTACATTGTATAATTAACAATTTTAACAAAAAATTACATAACTTTAATAAATCAATTTTCAATTCAATTTAGGGAGTATTATTTAATTTATATTTTTAAAAATTGTCAAGCAAATATTAAAACAATCAGAAATTACATATAAAATTGTATTAAAATTAAGAAATATAGAAATTTTAATTTAATGCTTTAACATAATTAAATTAAAAGAAAATTAAGGAAATTCTAAAAAATTATGATAAATTTTATAAATAAATGTTCAAATATTTAAAAATATTTAAAAAACAGTATTTTATTGTTTAAATTAAACATTATGTTTATATTATTATTATTATTATTATTATTATTATTATTATTATATATAATTAAAAAAATGTCAACTACTTAAATATATCTAATAAAAAATCTAATTAATTTTAATAAGAAAGAAAGATAAAAAATAGAAATGAAAAAAAATAAGTGTATTCCATATAAATTAAAAATATATAAAATAAATAAAAAAAATTAAGATATTAAAAAAAAATAAATATTTGAAATATTTAAATGTGAAAAATTAACTAAAAAATAATGTAAAAAAATGTTAATAAAAAATGTCCACTATTTTAAGAAATCTAAAAAATAGTGAAAATGTTCATTAACATTGAAAGAAACAAAAAAAAAAATGTGAAAACCTAAATAATTTTTATAGAAATGGAAAAACATAGGTGCAATCCATAAAAATTAAAAAAAAAACTAGAATATTTTTTCAATCAGAAAGTTAATTGAGAATATTAATAAAAATTGTGAAATATTTTAAAATATCTAAAAAAAATATATAATTTAAATAATTAATAAGAAACAAATTTAAAAAAATTGAAATCAATAAATCAATAAAAATTTAAAAAATAATAGAGAGAATTCAAATAATAATAATAAAATATTGAACATCTGAATAATTTAAAAGTCAAAATTTATCAAAAATTTCAAAAAATTTAAAAAAATTAAATTTTTTACAATAATATAAAAAAATAAATAATTTAATAAATCAGGTTAGTTCAAAAAATTATAATTATTATATAATATATTTTTAATTATTTATTATTATTTATTATTTTATATTATATTATTATAATTATAATATTTAATAAATATAATATATAAATAATAAATAATATTTTGTCATTAGATAATTAGATAGATAGATATAAAAATATATTTACTTAAAAACTATCAAATAAATATTAATTTTTAAAAATTATACATTTTTGAAATACATTTACAAGAACAATGCAAAATTAATAAATATGTTATTATAATTAGTTCATTAAATCTATGACTTAATCGAATTATAACTTAAATTTAATTAAGACCAGTGACAGAATGAATCTGATTTGTTAACTAATAACAAATATAATTATGTTACGTTTCTAGCGCTGTGTATGAGTAATTTCCAAATGCTGAAACTAATTATCCGAAATTTAAATAACAAGCTCAGGTTTATTAAATCAGGGCGGATTTAGTAGCGGCACAATTGTTCTGAGTTAATTAACCTTAGATTAGGAAGTTTTTAACGAGTTGGGCGAGAGTGCGGGTGTGACGGAGAACGCGCCAAGTCGGCTGTTAATATAAAATAATAAAACACGTAGACGTGGATGAACGTTTTCCAAGAAAATGCATCTCTGGCACTAGCACTGACTGGCTGGCTGGCTGAGCCACTTCCTCACCCATTGTTTCCGGTACATTTCACGTGTTTCCGGGCCATATTCTTGTTCCCCCGGTCCTTATCACCTCTTCTATCACTTCCTCTCCGATTATCATGATGCTTTTATTTTTATCTTATTTCATCTAAGAGCACACCCATACTTGATCCCCGTTTATTTATCCGGGCCATGCTTATCATCTCATCCGCTCGACAACCAATTTCATTTTTAAGCCACGTCACCCGACGAACACCTTTGTGAACTCTTTGTCAACACTAGTTTTGAGTCTTCCTCGCTGGTACACTATAAGAAGTAAAAGTCGACCTGTGAGTTGTATTAACTTTTCTTTTTAAAAAACTTTAGTCACTTGTTTCACTCACAAAATTGACAAATTTATTGTTTATTTTTTAATGCACATAATATAGTACATTTATAGAAATTTAATTTTATATATAGCAAATTGAAAATTATGTAGTTAGTAGTTATTAGTAATATACTTACCTTTTAAAAGAGTAAATCTTGTCAAATTAAAATGACAATATAATTGATTAAAAAATATAATTATTACATTTTTCATTTTTATGTCGTATTTTACTTCGTAATAATCATAAAATCGTACAACATAAGGTAACATAAAAAAGTTCATTAAATCTTTATTTTACTTTATTAAACTTCCAACATGAATAAAGTGAATTATGCGAAAGTAAATTTACTACACATTATAAATGTACAAAAGAATTAAAATAAAATATATAATAGATAAATAAATAACGGTATTAAATTTTCTTTGTAACTTTATAAGGAAACAAATTAAAGAGGACAATATGTATTGTGAATTAATTAATTAATTAATTTTTAATATGTAATTTTTTTAAAACGCATTAAAAATTTAAGGGACCTCGTCTAAATAATTTTGTACGAATGTTCTTTTATATGTAAATAAATGTATTTTAAAACTGACAAAAAGTGAAAGTAACAAATGATTTAAATTACAAATGATTTTCACAATAAAAAAAAATGTAAATTTGAAGAAAAATATATGTAAATTGATCCCTTTGTTTTAATTTATTTCTTATGTGCTCAAGTTGAAAAATATTAAAGTGAATAATATCGTGCAATATTTATAAAACAATTTATTAATAATTTGTTTCTGAAAATTTAAAAATGTTTATAACAAATAAATAATATAGGTTTAATAAATACATAAAATACTGATAATATTTGTATATGTATGTATATGAAGAAAAGATTGAGGAGTTAGAATGCCAAAATTTATTTTTTTTTTTTTGAAGAAAATACAGAAAGCAAAGTAGATATGATTTATTTGTTGTTGTTATTTTTTAATGTACATAGATTTGTAAAAAATAATTAATTTAAATTTTACATTACAGTTGTCACGTAAGTAAGATTTTTGTTCTTTACACAGAAAATACAGAAAGCCACAACTGTAAAAATATATTTGATTTGTTTAAACAAAAAAAAAATGTAATAAAAAATTAAATTGAAAATACAACATTTCAATAATTAAACATTCTACATTAATAACCACATTAAAATTTTAGGAGACCTCATCTAAAAATAACTGAAATTTTGTTTTTTAATATTGTACATTTGGAAAAAATAAATCATTTAAATTTTATATAAGACAAATTAAAATTTAGATTAAATTTCTTTTTAATTTATTTTTATATATTATTGATTATGCTGTAGAGAAAAATTAATATAGAATAGAATAATCTAAATCTAATTTATGTAATATTTTTTATATTTTAAATTAAAAAAATGTTTTTAAAAGCTGTCACGTAATTTTTGTACTAAATAAATACTGTTTATTTAATACTAAATGTGCAAAATCTAAAAAAAATATGTATATGAATATATATAATAAGAAAATCTTAAATACCTGAGGTATTGAATAGCCAAATATTTATAATTTATAACAGAAGAAACAACTTATAAAAATGTTGAGGAGATAGAATGCCAAATATTTATTTATTTTAACAGTTTAAAAAACAAATTTTCTCATATTAAATTTTGAGAGACCTCTATAAAAAATACTGAAATTATATAATATTGTTTATTCATTACAAGATTTCTATATAATAGCAATAAATGTAAATCTTAGCAAAAATATAAGTAAATTCAACCTCTTTGTTTTAGTTTATTTTTTTATATGATCCTGTTAAAAAAAATTATGTGAATAATTGGAAACTCAAGAAAGGTATGTTAAATATTTAATTAAGGAAAAGATAAATAAATCTTTAAGATATACGTGGAATACATAATATGAAAAACTTTAAAAGTGTAATCTTAACCCAGAAAAATTGTTTAAACGTAAAGAAAACAAAAAAAAATAAATTAATGAATTAAATAAATAAATATAATCAAAAACTAGATTGTAAAATATTAATAAAATTTTCAAATGAAGTAAAATTTAATAGTTTTTATTCCGTACCTTAATTTGTAAAAATAACAAATTTAAATTTTAAGTGAAGTTCTTAATAAATGTAAATCTGAGCAAAATATACATATACTAATAGCCCATTCGTTTTAATTGATTTTTTATTCAAGTTAAATGAAATTAATAAAATTAAATTTTCTGAAGCTATTTTCGTATATTAAATTTTAAGCAGTTCTTTGCCACAAATTATGGACATACAAAAGTCTGAATGAAACAAAAAAAAAAATGTAAATATAATTTAAATATCAAAACCTCCAAGCTGAATTATCATAAAGTAAACCTAGCACAAATTCGTACGGTCTTATAAGACTTGCTTAAAATAAACAAAAATGTCGTAGTTCCCAGAAAGTATTCCGGCAAAGCATTTTTCAAATAATTTACATAATTTAATTTAACTTTTGTTAATGATGCAGCCGCAAGCATACCAGACTCCGGTCTCCTCTCCAATTACCGGGGCCATCTTTTAAAAGCTCGCGTCGTTCTTTTACTTTCAATTAAACCAATTACACGCGAGTGTTTGTTTTTATTAAAATTAAACCGAGATTTTTTTATTTTTGTTGCTGCGCTTTCGTTTGAAGGTATTTTGATAATGTAGTGCAATTAATGTTAGATTATAGTGCATACATAAAGAGCGATTAGTGCAGCTTTAGCTTTCGAAAATGCATGTTAAAACCGGTCTTTGTCCCGATATTAGGTACTTAAATTGTTAATGTGACCTAAATATCGTAAACTAGAATTTAATATAATTCCCAATAAGCTAAGGCTGATAACGTTTTGTATTGATCATTTAATCTTAAAGCATATTTATAGGATTTGCTAGAACTTTCTAGTCTTAAACGGAAAAATAATTTTATAAAATAATAAACCAGCTCTGCGATTTTACTTCACAAAGTCGAGCTTAAGGAAAGTTCATCAAGATATAATTCTCGACAAATACAGTTGCTCAACTCGAATTATATTCATGCACTTTGAGCATTAACATTTATAAACAGCGTCCCAGTTTTAAAATGCTAAACTTTTGAATTTTAAACTACCCTGCTAGAATGGAGGGATATGTAAATTATTTATGGAATCGTATTGTTTTGCGAAATTAATAAAGTTGTATTTGTCTTTGTTGGAGTTGATAGCGACGAATTAAAAGTGGCAAAAGTTAAGAGTTAAAGGACTTGATTAATTTCTAAAACATATCGCCTAATTGTTTAGTTAAATTTCAGGAGTCTGTTGTTCGGTTCAATTACATTGTTTTAGGGAACTAATAAATTTAAATTTGCCTTTGTTGGAATTGGTAACAAAAACAATTTGAAACTGGCAAAAGTTAAGAGTCAATGAATTTTAATTATTTTTCAAATATATCAGGTTTAATTAAATTGCTAGAATCTGTTGTTCTGTTTAGTTAAACTGTTTTAGGAGTTTGATAAAGATGAATTTGTCTTTGTTGGATCTGGTAAAAAAAGAATAATTTAAAACTAGTAAAAATTGGGATAAAATAATTTAGAAAATATTTCTAAATTTGTTTCATTAAATTTCTAGAATATATTGTTCAGTTAAGTTGTTTCAGGAAATCAATAAAGTTGGATGTGTCTTTATTGGATTTTGTAACGAAAACGATTTAGATGTGTTACAAGTTACTGAATTTTAATTATTTTTAAAACATATCAGAAATTATTTCATTAAATTTCTAGAATAAATTGTTCAGTCCATTTAAATAGTTTTAGAAAATAAATAGAGTTGAATTGGCCTGTTGGGTTTAGAAACAAAAATGTTCCCAAAGTGATAAAAGTTAATGGTATTTAAAAATTTCGAAAATATATCTTAATTTATTTAATTAAATTTCTAGAATATGTTGTTCAGTTGAGTAGCACTGTTTCAGGAAATCAATAAACTTGGATTTGTCTTTATTGGATTTACTAACGAAAATGATTTAAAAGTGGCAAATGTTAAATAAAGGTTAATGAGATTTAACAATTTCTAAAAATATCGGAAATTATTTGATTAAATTTCTAGAATAACTTGTTCAGTTCATTTAAATGGTTTTAGAAAATCTATAGAGTTGAATTTGCCTGTTAGGTTTAGAAACAAAAATGTTCCAAAAGTGTTAAAAGTTAATGGAAATTAAAAATTTCGAAAATATATCTTAATTTATTTAATTAAATTTTTAGAATATGTTGTTCAGTTAAGTAGCAGTGCTTCAGGAAATCAATAAAGTTGTGTTTACCTTTATTGGATTTGGTAACTAAAACAATATCGAAAATTATTAAAAAACTTATTCAGTCCATTTAAATGGTTTTAGAAAATAAATAGAGTTGAATTCGCCTACATCACTTATCGGGAATTATTTAATTAAATTTCTCGAATATGTTGTTCAGTTAAATATAAGTTCCAAATGATTAAAAAAAAAAATAGGTTTTAAAAAATATATCAACTACAGTGGGGCAAAGGTTTTCAGAAAGCATAAACTGCACAATTTGTTTATGAAAGATCGTTTGGGAGGTGGTCCAGGGAAAAAACATTTCCCAAAACCACATTCATTCCAGATCGGTTGATTTATTGAAGTCCTGAATTATGTATCACATCATGTTTTATTATCGGAAGTTTTATTACGCAGCGCAATAATTCTGTCCGCTTCCCTGTATCCAGTTTCGATGGCGCCGTGTACGGTGGAATAAAAATGTAGATGTGTGGCCTCACCGGCGAACAAAACCAGTGGTACGCCCATCTCGTTCAACAGAGGATATGCTAATACGTCCTGGTATTTCTTTGCCGTTTTAAATATATCCGGCCCTTCGTACAAATAAGTTCCGAGGAAGTGAGGGTTCGAAATCCACGGGAATCTGGAAAACAGATAAGGCTAGTGTATATTTTAAACATGAGACGTACAGATTAAAATGACTTAATTTGATTCGCTTATTTATCGGCCGTGTGTGTTGTTACCCGGAGCGTTTCGACAACGTTCCTTTGGGAAAACGGGTCCGTTTATTTTATAACTGGGTTTAAATTCGTCCGCGCAATTTATCTCGCCTAAGGAATAAAAGTTTCTGTACCATTTAATGGTAAATGCGATTTTATTTTAGATATGACATATACCGGTTACAAACTAATTGCTGATCCACGTATCTGTTGCACTTACCTGTACGTTTTTGTTGGTTGTGTAATTTTAAATCTGTCTCCGAGGAATTTCTCAATGGTGTACATTACACCGGCAGCTACAATGGAATCGTCCATTGTGTCCATTTCTTTGATAACCTCCCCGGAGAACCAGGCTATCAGGATGTTCGGACAAAATTTATTGGTTGTCAGTGAATCCATGTAATACAACCAGGACGTACCATTCTAAAAATTACTTTGAATAAGTTGGGATTTGTACTTTCAAGGTCACGCATGCGCAATAGAAACATTCGTCCCATTCTCAACTTAAACTACTAACCTCCTTGATAATGAATTTATATTTAGTGGTAGTTTAGTATTTTATAACAACATATATATCTTTTTAATTACTTTTATTAAACAGAATGAAAATTAATGAAAAAAAAATTAACAAAAATAAATAATAGTAATAATGTACATTGATTCCATCTTCAACAAATTGTCCAGAGCGACAGAAATTATCCTAACA
Organism: Aethina tumida; assembly: GCF_024364675.1. Taxonomy (NCBI): domain Eukaryota; kingdom Metazoa; phylum Arthropoda; class Insecta; order Coleoptera; family Nitidulidae; genus Aethina; species Aethina tumida. The sequence goes on from NC_065441.1 coordinate 5,761,440, forward strand.
ACCTATTTTTCGTAGCATGTGGCAATTGTCAAAGACTTTTTGCGAAACCAAAATGAACCAACATTTTTGAACACTTAAATATACCATTTTTAACTCACAAAAAATTTGAATACGTATACATATCAAATAAATATAATTGTTGAAAATGTACACAAATATTTCAAATAGTTTATACCAAAATGTTCATTTAAATAAAACGAGAACCAAAAATGTAAATTACTTTTTTCTAAAATGTTTAACAAATAGTTTTTTCATCTCTAACGTTCACTGATTCTTTTTTGAATAATGATAATTTAATTAAAAACTAATGATTTTCCTTAAATGTATTAGATAAAAATCATTATAATTATAAAAATTCATAACTCAGAAAGAAAAAAATAAGGGAATAATCAAATATATAATTCAATATGTTACACTGCATTAATTGTCACTTTTAAACCATTGAAACCAAAATCGTTATTCATATTTGAACTCACAAAGCAAATTTGCACGAATTGTACTGAATACACACACAAATAAAATGTAGGAAAAAATAAATAGAATACTTGAAAGAGCATTAAAAATATTTCAAATAATTTATATATACCAAAATAAATCATGAAATAAATATCTAAATTATCTTGTCCTAATGTTTAATATACAGATGTTTCTTCTTAAAAAAGTTTTTTGAATTGAAGACATAAATAACGTTTTTAATTTTTTTTGAAAAGATTATTATTATTAAAAACTAACGAATTTGCATCAGACTTTTTTTTGAATATATTGGATAATTTATTTTTTATTTTCTATTTAATGATTGAAGATATTAACTAATTTTTTTCATTGATTTTTTAAAAGATAATTTTTTTAAAAACGAATTTTCACCGAATTTACTGAAAAATTTATGTATTATTTCCAATTTTACAAGAAATAAAAAATTTCAAATTTTTTAAATTTACCCATATGGATTAAATATTTTTTATGGTGTGATTTTTTACAGAAAATTTTTTATACTGTTTTTTTCAATATTCCAATAAAAACTAAAGATTTTTTTTAATGTATTGAATAAAACTCAAAAAAAAACTCATTGTGAAGAACATTTGAAATAAATAATTTAAACAACTAGCGACTGCCAGTAGAACAGTGATGCCTTTCACACATTTCAAAATACCCCATTCAAATGCCCTTAATTGAAGTTAAAATCGATGAAAAAAAATCGAGAATTTATTGAATAAAACAATGTCTGTCATCCGAACAGTCACCCGTCGCTGTAGTGCAGTACTTATCGAATTACTTCGTTAAGTCTTTGTTGATTCCAGGTGCTCCGGGAACGGTGAAATGAACAAACACAATTAAGAATCCGATAGTCGTAAACTTTAAAACACCAGACCGGGAGAGCAAAAGTAATCTGCTTTCGGAAAAGTACAATGCATGCACGGATGTGTGATGCAGTTTATGAAGAGCATCGAGCAACGACGGGTACACGGACACGTAGTTTATTTTCTGATGCTTGTCGTGTCCGCCAGGATTATAAATTTATGCCTCGAAACAATATTTCTTTATGGAATGTCGGACAAATGTTATTAAGATGTATGACCAATAAAATTATGAAACGGTTTTATAAAGGACAAAGGATCATTTGCTGTCATGTTTTCATTGTGTCGTCGGGGAATTACGAATTTTAATCAGCTACATGAATATATAACAAACAACCACCGGTTAATTGTGAGGAATATAAATATTCCCCGGAACGGGAATGATAAATACAACGATGTCTATGGGGGGATAAAAGTTTATGAAACTGGATAATGTACTGCCGGCTTGTGATTTTATTCCTTAATCAATTGCTGCAGCGCAAACAAATTATATTTTGGTTATGTAAATTAGGTGCCGCCGGATTTATGCCCGGAAGTAAACAAAATTTATGCAATGTCCAAAATAATAATATTGTTTTTGTTAACGGAGTTTTAGTGATGGTCAAATTACCAAGATTAAGTGGTTTCAACGTTATTCCCAACAATATATTACAACAGTTTTCTAGTTTTAAAAGCAAACTGTTTTAAACTTTACGTTTATGTATCCGGGACGTAGTTCCATTAATATAAACGCACTGGCAAATTAAATAAACAATTTTTCATAAATGAAAAAGATCGATTGGAACGAGCCAAACGTAAAGCAATTTTATTTGCATACATATTTCAGATGCAGACCGGCCAGTATCAGCTACGTAATATATTGAAAAAATGTCAGTTTTAAACGGTAATCAAAACCGAATGCCATCGTATTTCATGGTCCTGGAGTCGCCGAATTCTGTAATCGTTCCAGTCACATATGACAAGAACAAAAGAATGTTTCGAATACGCTTTATTGAAATGCATTTTACAAAAGGGTTTTCCGATTTGTTTGAACCTCAAAAACGCATGTGAAACTGTAGATATGCCAAACTACTCTTGTTTTACAACGGGCATTTTTATGTAACTATTTCCATTTGTTGTAAAATGGTATTGTCACATTTTTACAATTTATAACATTTTTCTGTAAACGTTTAGTTTTATCTTTAAAACTTGGTTTTGTTAAATTTATTTTATATTACCTTTTCCTTTATCAATTGATTCATGAAAATAATGTTAGTAAATTTATACTGTAACTAAATTATCAGCTGAAAATGTTATAAAAACTGTTGAAAAACCTATTCAAAATGAGGGTGAATTTTATATATTATTATAATAATAAATTTAAATTAACCAAAAAAGTAAATTTTAATTCTAAACTGGAAAATATGTTTAAAAAGTCAATTTAATTTCAAGTTTAAAAAATATTAGAGAATTTAAAAACATAGAAGAGAAAAGCTAAATTTAAGATATAACTTGTAAATCATCAAGCTGAAAAATGTAAAAGAAATTCCTGAAAAGCCCTACTGAAAACAAGAGAATTTATCTAGTTATAATAAATTACATATTTTTAATTCTTCGTTAATTATTAAGATTAAATTTATAAGAAATAATTAAATTTTATACATTTACTTTGTAAATTTATAAAGAAATTATATTTTTCAAGTACAAAGACACTTTTGTCTTACTCAGTTGGTTGATGAAAACAAGTTTAAAAAGGCAGTTTAATGAACAGTTTTGTCTTCAAGTTTTGGAAGAATTTGAGAGTTTAAAATCATTGAATCAAAAGCAAAATTTATGTTGGTACTTGTCAATAATCAAGCTGAAAATTTTTAAAAAATACTGCTGAAAAGCACTACTGAAAGCAAGAGAACTATAATTATAATAAATTATTATAAATATTATATTAATATATATTATTATAATATTATATTTTTGTTCATGAATTATTTGTATTAGAATTAAATTTATAAGAAATAATTAAAGTTTGTATTTTTACTAAATTCATAAAGTAATTATATGCTGCAAGTTCAAAAAATACAAACTTTTGTCTTACTCAATTGGTTTCTGAAAATAAGTTTATAAAGAAGAGAGTTTAAAAATATTGAACAATATAGCAATATTTCAGTTGTAACTTGTAAATCATCAAGCTAAAACATGTTGTAAAAGAAACAGCTGAAAAGCATATTTTCTTGTAATATATCATAATTAAAGTTTGTAGCTTTGTGTCTTACTCAATTGATTCTTCAACGTCATAAATAATGCACCAATTTAAACAACAACGTATCATCAAGCTGAAAAATGTTATAAAAAAGAACTGATGAAAGGACTACTAAAAATGTGTATCAGAAGTGGCACTTAAAAAGTGTAGATAGGCAAGTAAAAAATGTAAACGTTCCGGAAAAGTCCACAGTGCATTTGTAACGTCCCAGAACGCAGATGCTGCATATTTTATATGCAGTTTCGGTCACTATCTGCCTGAAAATATATCGAGAAAAGGGTAAAACGGTGTACGATCGTATATCATACAGCCGCCGGATTTCGTACGAGTAATCATTCCTAACTGTTACATATGACATGTACATACGAGAAATTCGTCCGAAATATCTGAAGTGATTGAAACGTTTCCGATAGAGTGATTTTCAGCGCACGAGATAACGTACGTGTTTAACCTAATCGCACATTGTTTAAACTATTAAATTACTTAAGGCGTCCATGCCCAAATTCAGCAAATATATTCCAAAGTCCAGCCAATAATTGATGTGGCACCTAAAATATGTAAACACTGATCCTAAGACCGGGGTCCAATATTAATTACTCGAAAACCCGCCATTAAACACCAGCATTACCAAGTAATAACTCACATTGGTAGTCAATCGATAGTTATGCCCGCTTATCGAACCACGAGTTATTTATAGTTTCGTAGTTAATTAAGAACAACAGTTTTATTACTAATAAAACGTTAAAATGCGTTTTTTTTTGGGTAGAGTTCATGGGAGTCAAGTATGGTCACTTGCGCAGAAACCATCGCTCATCATCAGCACCGCACATTCCCAACTTCTGTTTTCATTACCGATTTTTTGCATAGATAAATAAAATTGTGACATTAAAAACATTTCGATTAGTCGCACGCCAATAAATACCGTACCTTAATTATCATTAATCGTAAAAATGTAACGTTCCGTTACGCAGGAATTAATAAAGACCCAGTAATAAAATTCCTTTTACCATAAGTTACGACACAAAATTTCATGTCGGCATCAGCACGAACATGCAGTTCCGTTTTACGTTCCCGTACCGAAATGCATTCGCCATTATTCCGCTACATCGGACTGCGAAAGGGCATAAATTACGGTTTATTGCAATTTTTTAATTATTTAATTAAGTATCTTGTAACTGCCGTCACAGCCCGTCATAAACATGTACACCGCTGTTTATATTGTGGTACGGAACAGTAGTTAAAATATAACACGTCGCTTGACGACGGGTGTTGAAATTGGGCTATTTATGTTGGATACTGACGTGTTCTAATGGACTTTATTACACTGTTGATTTAAACATTTTTATACATTTTAATTATCGTTAATTATTTAATTACACTTACGTGTTGTGGTCCTTCGGGAAACTGCTTAACAATATTGAGCCTCTCAGATTCGTCCCACAAGAAACTGAAGGTGGAACTGCCGTTGTCCCACCACGGTTCAGGAAAATACAAAATCAACTTGTAGACTCCGCCAAAATCCATACGTTCCACAGCTTCCCGCTTGTCTTCCGGTAATTCCGGAACAAAATTGATGCTTTTGGATTTCAGTACACCAAGTGGCACCGTCACTATCACATGATCACCCACGAAGATTCTGTTGTCGGAACACTTCACCAAAACTTTGCTGTCTGTATAATTTATGGTTCTTACTTCTGTGGACAGTTTGATTTTGTCTTTGAATGATTTTTTACCCATGAGGATGTCAAGGATAATTCTGTATCCTGTTCCTTTCCAGTATTGATACAAATCTCCATCTAAGGTTTGGTAATTGTTTGGTACAGCTAAGTCGTTCCAGGAATAACTTCCTTCGTAGTCGTTTATGATGTTTTCAGCTAATTGAATTGCTGCTACAGCTAGTTTGTGTCTGCGTGGATCATTTTTGTATTTTTCCAAAATGATTTCATTATATCTGGAATTTAATAAAAGTTCAGTTATTTTAAGTTAAAGTGGGATTAGTTATGGAAAGTAAAGTTAGATTAGTTTAAGTAGATAAAGTAAGGTGAGTTTTGGATCAGATAATAGAGTCTGTTACTTAAAATTACAATTTTTGAGGCTACAATCAAAAACAATTATTAATTAATAATAATTCAATTTTTTTGGTGTTGAAGTTACAAATAACAACCAATTGTTATTGACTAATTTCAATAAAATTTTTTTTTTAATATTAAACGCATTCATCTATATAAAAATTATTTGAACTGACATCTGAATAATTCGAAACACAAATCAAAATCCCTGTGCACATTTTTTATTTGTTTTATATTAAAAACCACAAATCAAGTCTTGTTTACAAATAAAATGTTTTTTTACTTTATGCAGCTTTTTGTAGTTTTGAATGTGTATTAAAAATTTTGATGTGACTGCAAAATTAATGATAGTAAATAGCTTGTTAACTAAAAACGTGAATAAAAACAAATTTAATCTCGTAATTAATTGTTCATAATTTAGTAATTCCCGAGAAATCAATAAATTATTAAAATAAACTAATACGTTTTATTACTTGAAAACCACAACGTTATTTATTATTTCCAATATCTCATAACAACTTTTCAAGGCTAATTATAATCAGTCAAATCTTGCAATAATAAATAAACAAATACTTGTTCTTTATAAAAAACATTTATTTAAATAAATAATATTAAATATATAACTCTAGCACTTGACTATTGATGAGTATATCCAAATGTCTTAAAGTCTCCTATTTCAAACTTCTTGAGGAACAACTTGTTATTTTTGAAAAAACCATCATTTCCAAATTTCTTATCGAATCCGATTTTTTCTAACGAATCTGCCCCTTTTTCAGCTTCTCCATACACTCCAAATTTGGTTTTAATATAAGCATTTTTCAAGTCACCACTTTCATTGTTGTCTTTTAAATTAAAAGCTTTCGTTATTTCATAACCTCCATGCGATTCCTTAAAAGCTTCGTCGTGGTCTACATCAAAAAACTTCTTTTTCTTGTTGAACTCGTCAAGCTTGTGGACTTTGTGATGCCCTTTGGTGCTGTGTCCTTTGGAATAGTGCCCTAAAATCAACCCATTAGTGTGTTTTAATAAACAAATAAAAATTTAGGTGATTACCTTGATCTTGGTAAGAATATCCATTATCTCCCTTCCCTTCTTTTCTTTGAACACCATAATATCCATTCTGATTGAAATTCCCTTGTTTAGTGCCACCTTTCTCGCCATAATTCGTCTTCTGCCCTTCTTTGTCGTGATGTCCCCTGTTGCCGCTCTCTTTGACTTCAATCGCCTTATATCCCTTTTCGCCCCTTTCTCCACTTTCTAACTGCCCATTCACTTCGAAATTATTGCCGCCCCCCGATACTTCACGGAACTCATTGCAATGATGACATTGCACAAAAATTAATAGGAACAGGGTGATGATTAGTTTGACGCACATTTTTAGACTACTAATGAGTAAATTGAAAAGGTACCAGTTATATATAGTGATTAATTGTGTAATTGTTGCAAAATTAATCGATACCTTCAAGGTGGATGTTGCAGAGGAATGTGCAACTGGATAAAAAACTGTTCTTGACTCCGGATCAGTCAAGTATGAGAACAAGGTCGGTTAATGAACTTATTTGTAAATTTTTACGTTTTAAAATTGTGGATTTAAATATTATTTCTTTGTTACTGTTTTTAATTAGTAATATTATGTGTGATCATACCTTTTAAGAAACTCTTTTCCAACCGTACTTTGGCCCTGCGCCGACCCAATTTGATCTTCAAACTCATCAATGAACTGCAACACATGATTCCTCAAATCTTCATCAACTTCCCCATCTGTAGCCATCCACAGCACGTTCTCCCCCAACTCCTCCTCCAACAAATCAGACCCCTCCACCATTTCATAGACAGCGTTCCCCTTTTTTCCGTGCACAGATTCCGCTCCCAAGTCCACATAATAATCCTGAACCGGCACGCTGAAAATTCTGCCTCCGATTCTGTCCTCCGCCTCAAGGATTTGTATGTTTGTAATGTTGTTGTTGAGTAGTTTGCTGGCGGCTGCTATTCCTGCCGCACCCGCACCGACGATTATAACCGCAGAATCCGAACTGGCTGCTTGAAAAACACCTGATAATAACATGGCCGTTGCCAGAATGAAAAACATGATGTTGGACTTGTTTCGATTGTTGTTAACGCACATTTAATTGTTGGGAATATAAAGATGAGGAAAGCTGTTGAGTTGCACCGTTAAATTACGAACACAGGAGATAATGTCAAGGACGAAACTATTATTTCATTATTCGAAAAACATTGTTCAGCTTTTATATTTATTGGTTTTTGCCGGAGGCAAAGTTAATAATATCACTTAGATAAAATTGATGGACAGTGTGAGACAAATTCGACAGTCAACGGTCTTGTTATTGCATTAGGTTATTGATGCTATCCGTCTATTTGAACGCACCAAAAGGACCATGTCGAACAAAAAACAATGATATTATTCATTAAATTACAATCGATAATGACCTTAATTTTGCTCAGATACGAAAATGCGACGTGATCGAGGTCGAGAAATTCGTCTGCAGTTAAAATCCTGATCTCATTTAAAATAATTGCTTATTTTAATAAGCCCCTATAAACTTGAAATTGTTGAATACATAAATTTAACTACACTTACGTTTTATGCTTGACATCTTTAAAAATACGAAATAATTCGAATCTCCGTCACAACTTTAACATTTGGTTAAACCGAAGTGAACTAGAAGATGATTGAAACTGACGTTGTAGTTTCAATAATAAGTTTAAAAGGAAAATGCTGACTCTTACGAAAATGGTTGAAACGTGATTATTCCAAATAACATTGTTAGTTTATATATAATTTGTTTAAACAAGATTAGATAATAAAAATCATGAACAATGTTTTAAATAATGTAATAAAGTTCTTTATTGTAATACATGGTGTTTCTAAAATGAGTACATACAATGAGTACATTTAAATATAATTTTGAAATTTAATTTTGAAGGGCTGTATTTTTTTCAGGAGAAGCTTGAGAAAATAATTTTATTTAGATATGTTAATTAACAATTTCAGGAACTATAGAAACATTAAATCAAATTTTACACATGTTCCTTTCAAATACATCCCACAGATAAAATCCCTTTGAAACTGTCAGAATTCGAATATTTGAAGTACCACCTTTGAATGAACAAATTCAGTATGCAGATTAATTATCATTAACCAAATTGTATTGGACCAATGATAATGCTTACCTACGCTCATAACTATTCCGTCTGTAAGCAAGTGGAAATTCGAACAGACTGATTATAAAGGCTAATGCCGCGAACATACAGAAGATGTCTGCTTTACCTGGCATACAGAATGAACCATTTCGGCTTTTGTCCATAAAGAGCACTACTAACTACACAGCTCATTATCCATTATCCTTACATTCTATAATTAACATGCCGTACAGGTATAGATAAATTAACTACGTTCATACAATAAATATGCTTGGTAATGACTATATCGAGTAGCAATTTAAAATGAAATGCATCGCGGTTATTATAAATTTCATCGTAATCCATAAAGAAAATCCAAGGATCAAAGAAACCTACCAGTTGTTTGTCGAATGCGATATTTTGATTGGTTCATAAATCAATTCTAGATTTATGAATTTTTAAAATGAATGTATCATATATTTCATTCCCCATTTGTGTTGTGAAAATTTTCTTACAACGTCGGAATTTTATATTCATAAATAAAATACGCATTAAACAAGAATGTTTATGTATAAACCAAGTTTTCTAAGGGGAATTTTTCTTTCAATTCAGTTGAAAATAAAATATAGTAATAAAATATAAAATATCAAATAAGTTTGAATATACAATTGTATATTTTTATAACTTATTTTATATATCTCTGCACACTCTGTACAATTTCAAATTCTACAAACTTTCACTAGCCAATATTTGACTGAATATTTTAAATATTTCTATAAACTTCCTAATTTTTGATACATACTAATAAAAATATTAATCATCAATATATTTTTTCTTTTAAATTTATTATTTTTTATATAAACACTAGTACGCCCAACTACACAAAATTTTCTGAAGCCAATATATGAAATTTTTCTTCAAATTCATGAGATTTTCATAAATATTAATAAAAAAATAAAAATATTATTCGTCAGAATCATTGTTTCTGTTGATGTTGATGTAATATTATGGCTATAACAATTTTAACATTTTATTTCATATTTTATACTGTCTATATTGGCGCCCAACTTTTCTGAAACCAATATTTAGACATATCTGTTTGAATATTTGAAATTTTTCTTCAAATTCATCAGTTTTCATAAATATTAATAAAGAAATAAAAATATTATTCGTCAGAATCATTGCTTCTATGTAATATTATGACTATAACAATTTTAACCTTTTATTTCATATTTTATATAGAATTTATTGGCGCCCAACTCTACAAATTATCTAAGACCAATATTTGGACATATTTTATTGAATATTTTAAATTTTTCTCAAACTCATCAGTTTTTCATAAATATTGATAAAGAAATAAAAACATCAATCATCTGAATTATTGTTTCTATTAATATTGAGGCAATATTATTATGATATCGTATTGAATATTTGGATAAATTTTTTGAATTTTGATTAAAATTCCTCAATTATTGATAAATTGCAATAAAAATTTAAAAATATTGCCAATAAAATATTGTTATCTTCAAAATGAATATATTTCCACTCAATTATACAATTTTACTATAGTGTATAATTAGACTGTGTTAATCATTTACTATAATTAAACACTCATAATCACATAATTCACTGAAGAATAAATCATGTACTAAATCCACAAGTTGTAAAACGGAATCGATCATTTCCCATATTGAACTCGAGTTAAATGAAACAATGCTGTTTTAATTAGCACTGTTTCGTACCATTAGTTTAATATTTATATGATATCAGGAAGAGGCAACAAAGCCGAACTAATTTAGATAGTCATCGCTTTTAGATTTGGTTTTGATAACTGCTCGATTGGCATCTCTATTAGTTCTGGATGGTTTTAGCGTGTTGTTTTACTACTAATTAGTTTAATAATTAACCTAGCATTGACTTTTATTTGGTGTTTTATATTATATTTCTCCAAAGTTGACATTTTTTTATATTGATTTGGAACGGATTAATTAAAACAATTTGTAAAAACTTCCAATTAGTTGTTTCACCGTGTGTAAATAAATTGAATAAAATAAATATGTCCAGATACAAATCCGATATTTATAATAAACCATTAATTTTACAATGCGGGCTGATTCTATTTTATGTACAATAATAAATCAGTATAAGTTGTAACAGACATTTTTCAATTTAATACAGATAATGAATTTGTTTAATGTAAAATTTTTTAACAATGTACCAAAAAAACATGTGGCAGTCACGATTTTATTTTTAATATTACGACTGCAATAAATTCATACACAATACAAACATTAAAGAGCAATATTTGATGTTAGTAATAAATGTAACGTAGCTTTTAAATATAATTTTTGCCTCAATACTTTGTGGGCAATTTTATTTCAGCTGAAATAACGATCTAATTACAAAAGAATGAACGAGTTAACAAGCGGTTGTTCTCTATCAAAAATAATTCCCAGATTGCCGACGACCAAGTGTGTGTATTTACGGTCGAACCGAAAACTGCTTATCGCAGTAAAAACAGAAATGGGTCTGCGAGTGGCCGACGTAAAGTCTCAAATTAAGTTGTCAACTTTAAAGGGCGCTAACCGCGAAAACTGCACGAAAAACGACTGGAAAAACGGGCAGCCGTAACTGAATTAAGATATGTGTGTGTAAAACGGGACATAAAACAACTGAAACTTTCCCGGATGGCACCGTTTTGCCCGTTCCTTCTGGTGTAACCCTCACTCTAAAACAGACATAACAGCGAACGCGGAACAATGGATGTTTGAACGAAATGTGGGGTCTTTCGCAAATAGGACTGTTCTATGGCGGTATACGTTTTGTTGCTTCTATTTAATTGAGCAGCGGTAGGCAAATATTGGATTGTTTGGTTTTAAAATTGTAATATCTGGGATTCGTTGATGATAATAATATGGACTAGGTTTTCGTAGAGATAAAAGTATTTGGAAGATAATAGTCACAATCAAATGTAAATGAAATCTTCTATATGTACTCTCTAAATTTGAAGTAGTGGAAGCTTGGCTATGTATTCTTCTGACTTAAGTTCAACTGATTAGTAATTCTAATTGATAAATCAGTAGGTTTATTTAATTATCAGTAAGTCCCACTCATTAATCAGTATTTTTTATTGATAAATCAGTATGGTCCACTGATTAATCAGTAAGTTCCACTGATTAATTAATAATATTCATTAATAGCTCGGTAATTATTATTTATTAATCAGAAAATTTGACTATTTAATCAATAATTTTCTTTAAAGAAAAAAAGTAAAATTATTACTGAATGAATAATCATTAATTTCAAACGATCATTCAGTAAGTTCCACTCATTAATCATCAATTTCTCTTAATAAATCAGTTTCAACTGATTAAATAGTAATTTTTATTGATAAAGTTTCACTGATTCATCAGTAATTTCTATTAATAAATCGGCAAATTTCGCTGATTATTCAGTAATTTCCATTGATGAATCAGTAGGTTCGACTTATTAATCACCAATTTCTACTAATTAATCAGTAATTTTTAATTTTATATTTTATATAATTCTCAAGTTTCTGCTTTTATTTGATTTTATTCAATTCTCTCTTTTTTGAAAATTGAAATTTACCATACTAATGAACGTTGTGAAACCCCATTTGCTCCCGTTAAACAAAACAAACCGAAGATTATGCGAATTAAGTCCGAGCTGGAGAGTGTCTTAATCATGGGCATTAAGCCGTCCCCGGTCCATTTGCCCGTTCGTCCGGAGAGCGTCTTGACGTGGGCCCGCATTAGTCAGTTGGGGCGTCGCGACGGGACGGGACGGGACGGCCATATCCCTTCTGAGCATACCCTAGGTGGATCGGACATACGTATCCCATCCGGCGTGATGGAGCTACATCTGCGGCGATCGTTTATCCTGTCCGGCGGTTACGTCCCGTTGACCGTGCATACATCACGCCGTCCCCCGGACCCGCACCCCGCCGACGCCGACGCCGCCGTCGACGCCGCAAACCTCGGGACCGGGGCCACCCCCCGTTATTATGGAACGCGTCTGGTTTTCTTAACGGTGTCCGCCACAATACGGACAGATGGTACACGAGATCAATCACTCACTGCGAGGTCCATGCGAAATTTCACGTCTCGGCGGACCTGTCTCTTGAAACCGGTGCATTTTTTATGATGTGATAAACGTATCATGTTGTCTGGATGGTGACTTTTAACCGGGAAGTGGCGAATTATAGACCACTCCCGACGGTACGAACTTTTTTAACTATTGAAATTGAGGAAATAACTTAAACGCCGTAACTTCTTTCAGTTTTATGACGGAAGGAAATTTTAAAGTGTTACTTCAACAAAATTGTTCAACATATAAAAACTATAGATATTACAACACTTCTAAAACATTGTTTATGGCAAATATAAATTACAATACAAAACAAAAAAAAATACAAATATTATTATTTACTAAAAAAAAGAAGTTTTTTCATTTTTAATTAGGTTTTTCAGTTTTTCTGTAAAAATAGTTAAAAATAAAAAATTATAAGCATAGCAGTAAAAATAATTTTATTCAATAAAAAATTAAAATATTATAATTAGATAAATGTAAAATTTTATAAAACGTTTTTGTTTTTCTAATGGAAGATTATTTTAGTTAATAATTTATAGATTTTCAGTAAAAAAATCATAATTTTGAATCAAAAATTATGAATCTATTAAAAAAAGGAAATTATGAATTATAAAAATTTAATGAAAAAATCGATATTTTGTAAAAATTGTTTTATCAAAAGTTTACAAATAAAACCTGACTAAAAAACAAACGCCACATTATTTAATTAAATCAAAAAATATAGATATAGTTTAAATTTTTTATGAAAGAATTTTTTAGTTAATTTTCAGCTTTCCTCTAAAATATATATGGTTGAATGAATGAGAAAAAATTTCATTTACATTTTACATTTTCAATCATAAATATAAATATAATTGCTTATTTAAACCATATTTTTCTGTGATTTAAATATAATAGGTAATTATAATATTAATATGACAGTTATTGATTAATAATAAGCATTAAGTAAACATTTGATATCCTAAATATTTTTCAAAAGAAAATTATATCAACCAACAATGACTAAAAGAAGATTAATTAAGTTACTTACCATATATAAATTATATAGGAAACTTTACATAAAAATAATAATCGATATTTGGCTACTAAATATTGAAACACAATAATAATAATTACACTCCATAGTAGTCAGAAATTGTGACATACAGTAAGCAAATTACAAAGTTACAGTTTATCCAACATTTTATCATACGTTGTGGTGTATTAGAGTAGTTTGAACGAGTAAAATTTAATTAGACTTCCCGGACAAGTTTCTCGGTTGACCTACGTTTTACCGGTAAATTTATTGACTTTCTGATAATTTACTTACACCATAATCATTATTACTTTAGGGTAAGTTAATGTTCAAATTCAACCGTTTCAAACATGCCATTTTAGTTGTTTTATCACCCAGGAATTGTGTAAAACATTTAAGCATCCGTTGGTGGTGATAAATAAAATAATTTATTTAAATTCAATGTAACCACTTATTAGTTCTCTTTTCGTGTTATCCTTTAACCACTTTGTTTTAAGGATATTGCGAATTCTTCTCGCATTCTTCTCGTCCGGCATAATAATCATGGCAAATTGAACTAAAACATTTTATGTTTCTTTCTTTTAAAAGTTTCCTTTGTTGCCACCACAATGAAATTATTTTTCAAAGTTTATTCTATTATTCCATTTTTATTATGCCGTTGTGAAACTTCGTTCCGATTGTGCGAGAATGCTAATCGAAAACACCAACAACAAAGAGTTTAATAAACCATCATAACATGGGATTTTTCAAATAAATCCATCTGTTAATTAACTGAAGCTGTATACTTAAAAAATATAAGGTAAACATACTGCAATCAATACATAATCACTGTAATGGAACATTCGTTCCCATGGATTTTCGTACCTCCGAAAGAAAACAACACCCAATGTAGGACTCGACGAGCGAAATAATCTGCTTCAGAAAATTTCTGTTTGTTTCGTTAATAAATTTATAATGACAAAACATCTGCAGTATATACCGGATTTAAAATCCCGTTTACGCGTCGCTTCCTGTCACAGTTTCACCCTCTTATAAACCGAGACTGCCGTCTTCAGTTTATCACGGAACAATTCCGTGCTTACGTCTTGTAAATCAAAATAAAAAACTGCCCGTATTTCACTCCACGTACTTCGTCCACATCCGTCAGATTGTATGTACATGACACATTTTATTAAAAACATCTCCGGGGTTGTTTTTAAAACGAGCATCAGTGCTTGTAATTACGCAGCCAATCAGCACATGGTTTATGCGGTTATGGGAACGAAGTGACGAGAGCAAGTCGTGCATCCGGGTCTTTGAAGTCTGTAATTAAGTTTGCGCGTTAAAAGACCACCAACCTAGAAACAACCCGGAAAAAAAAACAGAAAATGGACCGAGGGGTTAAATAGGAGTTCCCTCTTATTCTCCATGGATGATTTACAAGAGGCCTAATTGGGGTTGGTCTAGGGAAATGTTAAAAAACACTTCCGGTAAAAATATTAAAGTCACTCTTTTGTTAAATGACTCATAAATCTTTATGTTAAAAACATTATACCCGATAATATAATAGGATAATAAACTAAGTAGAATAATTAATTTTATCATGTGTCCTGTACAATCAATAAAACAAATTAAAAATTTAAAGAAACTTTAATAAACGTATCTAACTAATCTAAAATATTTAAAGAAATTAAAAACTTAGGTATATAAAAAATCTTATACATTTAAATATTTTTTAACATTCTGAAATGTAATTACAATGTAGTAAATGTGTGAGAAATCAAAGAATTTTGAGAATTTGAACTTTATCTAAAATATCTATAGTTTTCAAAGACTATACCTGAACGAACCTGAACATTATCATTATTGTAATGTAAGCCTAAAATTAACAAAATATATTAAAAATCTTAGAGAAATTAGAAAATTAAATAACCAAAAGCTTTTACTAAACGTATTTAACTAAAATAAGATAATTAACGGAAGCAAAGACTACATACATAAATAATTTTATAAATATAAATATGTTTAAACATCTAAAATATATTTAAAATATGATAAATATATTAATCTGGGAAATCAATGAATATTAAGAGTTTCAGAAATATATAAAATATCTATAGTATTCAAAGACTTATTTAGAAAAACCTGAACATCACCAATATTGTAATATAATATTATAATAAGTTAAATAAGATAATTAAATATCGTAAATTAATTAAATCGTAGAGAAATTAAAATTTTAAATAATCCAAAAGCTTTTACTAAACGTATCTAAATATCTAATGTATTTAAAAGAATTAAAGACTTCAACATACATGAAAAATCTTATAAATTTAAATATGTTTTAAAAATCTAAAATATATTTAAAATGTGAGAAATATATTAATATGAGAAATATAAAATTTTTTAGAATTTTAAAAATATTTGAAGTTTCTATAGTATTCAAAGACTTATTTAATAAATCTCAATAGTATCAGTATTATAATGTAATATTATAAGTTAAATGAGAAAATTAAATATACCATGAACCTAAAACTAACAGAATAAATAAAAAATCTTAGAGGAATTAGAAACTTAAATAATCCAAAAGCTTTTACTAAAAGTATCTAAATAATCTATTTAAAGGAATCAGAATACATAAAACAATATTTAAACAATACATAAAATCTAGGAAATATAAAAAATCTTTGAAAACTATAAAAATTAAAGAATATTATTTTAATATAAAGAATTATCATTCTTTAATTAACCTCTATACTGGAGCTTCTCTTAGTTAAGACATTAATTGGTTCAAGATCACACGCAGAAGAACAATTTTTTGATAAATCCAGAGACTAGTTTATGTCTTCCTTCGAAATTTAAAAGATTTCCCGTTCTATTTACGCCGTGTAAACATGTGAAGTGAATTCGGGCAACACAAACTCATTTGTAGTTGTATGTTGGAATGGTCCTGGATAAAATGGACGAGGGGGTGAATGTTAAACGACGGACGCGCGTTAGAAAAATGGTGTGGGTTTGAGAGCCTCCACTAGAATTAAACCGTTTCGATAGAGCGCCGATTGTTGGATCGCATTCGTTTAAATAAATCTCGATTTGCACCGAAGTATTTGTTCAAAATAAAAAGGCACTCAATAAGTGAATTATTATTACACACAATGTGCCGGAAGCACAAACAAATAATGATTCAGGTGGATGATTAAAAAAAGCTACATTCTCTAATTATGAATTTATCAACGAAACAAACTAACTGTGGTTGAAGTAGATTATTTTTCTCTGCGAGTTTTGCTGCATCCATATTTTGCTTGGGAATTACAAACATTTTAAAAACTGTTTAATTACGGGATTACTTTTTATCCAGCTTTAATAACATTTGCTTTTCCAATATTAATTTACTACTATTAATAAACCTCGTTAAGTTACGTGAGTTTCTTATTTTGCAAAAACAGAGCATGCACAACCTAATTAGGTTGGCCCATTTCGTTAAAGTCTTCTGTTGCAAAAGCTTTTAAAAAATTTGCTTGCATATGTGCGGTGCATAATTAGTACTCGCCTGTAATCGTACAGGAAGTTGCGAAATTGAGTTATAAAAAAGCTGGTGTTTTTATAAAACTTTGTTGGTAGAAACAAAGAAATGAAAGAAATGGAATGTTACACTCCGATCTGGCATGATTATTGTGTAGGACGAAAAGAATGCGAAAGGAAATCGCAATTTTCTTAAAACAGAGTGATTCGGAATAATGAAGGGGGGAACTTAATAAACGGTGAAATTACATTTTATACAATTTGTCATTGTTTGTATGATAATTTAAAGCGTTTTAGGAATTTTAATATGGAACGGTTTAAATACCATATAATTTATTACCTCCATTATTTTTTTGATTATGTGTGGGTGAAATATTATAAATAACTAAATAAAAAATGGCCAAAACAGATTTTAATAAATCCCCCGCCTTGTAAACAAGAAAACAACATAATTTTTTTAGTATTTATTAATGTTTTAACAAAACATTTAGAAATTATATACAATCTGTAGGTTTGCATCAGGATTTTAAATTTACGTTTATTCATTCAACCAATAAACACACATAGTGTGTACTTCCATTTATTTTGTTTTGTTTTATACGTAATAGCATATGATGTAACATTATGGGTTGTGTCAGTTCGTTAAACTTTTTTATTTCAGCTTTTAAATAATGCGCTTGTAATTACGGAGGTTGTAATTAGCATTCTCCAGTTATCGAACTGGAAGTTTTACAATGGGATATAAAAAGGCATTTTATAAAACTTTTAAAAATAATATCATTGTCGGAGAAACAAAGAAAGCTTTTAAAAAATGAGATGCAAAGTGGTAGTATAATTTTTATTTTGCACGATTATTATTCAAGGCAGTATTCACAATATACATTCTTTAAATAAAGTTGTTGAGAATAATTAATGATATACTGTGTGGCCTATTTATTGTTGTAACTTTGTTATTTATAACTCGACTCACGTAAATAATGGATGGGACAGAAAATATACATAATATAAATAAAACAATTGAAATAAATAAATAATTTAAAAATTAACCTCTCCTCCATTATGATTATGGTGTAAAATAAGTTATCAGTGAAGTCAATAAATTCCCGATGAAAAGTGTAACGGAGTTGGTAAGTCAAGCGACAAACTTATCCAGGAAGTCTAATTAAATTTTACTCGTTTAAACTACCTCAATATACTACAACGTATGATGTTTTATTGAATAAACCGTTACTTTGTACTGGAAAGTCTCGACATCTTACTTTTATAAAAGCCAATTTTTGAAAGGATGTGTTTTTAACAAAGTTATGAAAGGTCTATATTTTTAATAAATATTCAATATATGATAACAGAATAGAATCAATTTGTGTATGTTATTATCAAAATAATTAGCAGTAATAATTATCAGTTTTGTTATAATTTTCAAACTTTTTTAATGTAGAAATAAACTTTTGAACAATATTTATATATTATAATAACCATGATTTTTATTTATTAGGTAAAAAAAGTTAAAATTATGTTTTTTGTATTTATTTTAATCTAAAATTTCATATAATATTGTATTTTTTACTAATAAACGACTTACCTTATGCTAAAAATTCGTTTATTATTTTTTTTCTAACAGACGTGTTTTTTTTATTTGAGGTTTTTGGACACACTACTTTTTTTAAGGGATTTTAGAACCATTTTGGACAAATACAATTGATAAGTTAATGATAATTATTAAGTCATAAATATCATGATAATTGTTAGTAATATTTATCAATAATAATTGTCAAGGAATTCCGATTATTATAATATTTTAAAAAACATTTTAACAATATTTAAAAAATAAATATGTATTTTATATATTAAGAAAAAGGAGTTCAAACAGACTTATAATAAATTCTTGATTTCGTACTTACCTTATACTAAAAATTTATTTAAAATTTATAATGTTTTTTTTTTCTAACATATTTTGAGTTTTTTGGACACACTACTATTTGTGAAGGACTTTAAAACAATACAATTGATAAAATTATCAGTTGTTAACGTTCACATGATAATTATTATAAGAAACTTCGGTTATACTAAATTCTTTCCTTATGCAATAAATTCATTTATTATTATTATTTTTTTCTAACAGACACGTTTTATGAGATTTGAGTTTTTTGAACACACCACTATTTCTGAAGAACTTTAGAACAATTAAACACATTGTTATATGTGGATAATTTCCAAATAATTGATCGTGTACACATAATAATTGTCAACATAAATAACCATAATAAATATGAATAGTAATTATTAGAAAGTAACGGTTTTCAATACTTTTTAACCACATTTATATAGTATATATATTTTATTTTTAAAGAAAAGTATTTACTTATACTAAAAGCTTGCTTATGCTTATGTTAAAATTTCATTTAATATTTATTTTTAAATATAAAATAATAATGCACATCATTTTCCCCAACACACAACATTCACACACACTCACAAATGGCCTCCTTTTGATGTACAACCTGGCACGCCGTCAATTTATCCGCGTCGCATACTCACACATCTTAATTCATTTACGTGGCGCATTTCACGGCCGTTTCTCACCACCACTTCGTGGTTAGTGGTCTTTAAAATGTGACAAGTCAATTTCCAAGACTTCAAAGAACTTAATGTCACACCCGCGTCTCTTCACTTTGCTTTTTTTATATCGCCGATAAACTCTGTTTTGATTACTGGCACTGAGTGCGAGGGCCAAGGACGGCTGGATGTTGTTTTAGCCGGAGAAAATGGGAGATGAATAATAAAAGGGACGGTTCTGATGTTTGGTTTTATGGGGGATTATTTTGGGGGGCATTAGACGAATGAGGAATGTCATTTATGGTGAAATATGATTGTTGCAGGGGAAGGCATAATGTGATGCAATGAAGACTAACAGCGAATACAACTAGTCACACACACTAAGGTAAGACAAACTTTTAAAATTACAAGTAGGTAATTGAAAAACGTTGAAAGAAAATAGTTAATGTTGGCTAAAAGTGTCATAAATTGGAACAAAGAGTGTTTTGCGAGAATTCTGAAGAACTGTTGTACAATTCCGGCACTCGTTTACAGTCACTTAAGTTCCTTTGCATTTTGAACAGAAATAACATGGACTGAAACCTACACGGCTCCTTATTCCAGCAAACAATAGATACCTAGTTAAAAAAAAAACATAGACTGAGTGGATTTGTAAGATAATGAGTTAGTTAAAAACTTAAAACAATGCAAGCTTTCCTAACACACCACGTTACTTCAAAGTTAAAGCTCAAAGCTCGTATTCCTCAAAGGAAACGTGCATGCTTTAAATGTGTGCAAATAAACAGTTTTTTTCTTGTACGTCTGAAGTCTTATAAAGAGCCACAGAAAAAAGTTTAATTTAAACTTGAACGCAATAAATACTTCCGCGGTTCATCTTCGTGGGAAATGTGGCACCCGCTTTAAAAAAGTATCCAGACTGGAAATTTTTCGCGGAAACATTAAACTCGAGTCAGAACTAATCATACGAATGACTTTTCATTAAATTACATTGTTAAGACGTTGTCGAGAAGCAAAACATCTGTTCGCTTAAAAATTATATCTCGAGATGAAGTTGGACATAAACTAAAAAGAGTGCTTCATTTTAACGACCGCATTCCTCCAACTTGGAAACATAACAGATCTGTTTCGTGTTCCGTCTTGCCGTGTACTAGATTGGAGAATCAGATTTATTACTGCAAGTTAACCGATTACGCTTACAAAGTTGGAATGCTACGATTTTTCACATTTATATTCAAATATTGTACTATTTTTAATATCGCAGGTTCAAATCTCCCGCTGCTCAAGCGACGTTGCCACTTCTATTACTAATACAAATGGACGAGTTTTTAAAGAACTCATTTCAATGCTTAAAAATTATTTATTATTTAATTAGCAAGGATACATTTTATAAATATGGTCATTAGTCCTTTTTAAATAATATTCTAATTCAAATTGTTTATTAACCTAAATTAAAGGATACGTGTAATAGAAATATGAATCTTATAAAGGGGGCATCACTATTTAAATTAGTTTTATTAATATGCTTTCTACATTTATAATTCATTTTAAATTAAATATGGCTGCCATATATTCAAATTAATGCAAATTGAATAAACATGGTGGTAAACTGTTGCATCTTCGTTTGATAATTATCAAAATATGTATAGCAAGGTGTTCTATGACACGTTCAACGTGTAACAGAACAACAAGGTGCATATAATACACAACAACCCTGTAAACACATCCCCTAGGGCACCACTGCATTGAAATATAACGATTTGCTGTAAACTGCTTTAAACACCCATTGAAATTTATATGGAATATAAAGTTATTAATTGTTTGCATATTAAGTGGATTTGAAGTACACATTGAGTATTTTATTCTAAAAATTAATGAAGTTTAATGTTATAATTAGCTATGGTACATGTACAAGAAATTAGCAGTTCATTAGAGGCCATTAGTTAACGTTCATTAGTTGATAAAAACTAGTGGCGGTCTAATAAGTGGGTACGTGGCGAACGTCTGCGATAATATTTCAAGTCCCAGTTGGGGAAAGTCAAAAATTAATCCTAATTCTAATCATGGCTGGCGGATGAAAACATTAAATGTGGCTGGGAGGCCCCCGGTGGATGTGCCCGGGGCGCTCGCGAAGAGAGCGCTTAAAGTTTAATAATTAGTATAAATTTGGTGCATACATTAAGGGCGCGCTAAGTGGAAGGCAGGGAGGGATATTGCCGAGTACGTGGAGAATAAGATTCGGCGGATCTGCGTTGCGGCGTTCGCGATTTCTCCACGGCTAAGTAGTCCGGGTGCTCCTCGAGGAATATATAAAATTCGAAACTAGCTTCTGCTAATGAGTCTCCCACATCGAAACTTCCATTTTGGACATGATGAATTATCTTGGTGCCATTATGAGGATTGCACAACAGATCCGCGGCGGCTCGTCTGTCGAAATTAAATCGCGGGCGGGTAATTGAACGGTGTCGACCCAGATTTGGGCGTCGCGGCATCGCATTTCATCAATTTTCGAACTTATCTTAAAAACTACTCTGGAGTTTCACATTAACTGGAAGTTGCATGGGAGAGTTTCTCAAAAAATTACTGACATATCATCATGGTGTCTAGAAAGTTGCTGATACTAGAAAAATAAAGGTGTTGATGTCATCTTTACAAATACTAATACATAATGTCTTCAGTTACTATAATATGATACATCTTACATAAATAGATAACCTAAGCAGAGAATCCACGTAATTAAAAGGGAAAGAAGAGGCAAGTTGTCACATATCTGGTGTCTAAAAAGTTACTGATGATAATGAGTCTCATACAGAAACATTTTGAACATGATGAATTATCAACCTGCTGTTAGGATTACATAACAGATCTGTAATAGTTCGTTTACCACATTTAAATCACAAGGGTTAAATTGAGCTACGACATTACGTTTCTTCAATTTAGAAACTTATCTTATAGAACTGCTCAGACATTTGATATTAACTGAAGGTTCCATGAGAAAGTTTCTCAAGGTATGGTTGGGATATAATTAAATGTTACCGGGATGGATTAAATGTTTAAAAAGATAAAGAAAAGTTTTCATGTCATTTTCAAAATTGCTAGTACATGTCTTCAGTTATTACAATATGAAACTTCTTACAAAAATAGACAATCTAAGAATAGTATCCGCATAGATTATAAGGGAAAGAAGAAACTAATCCTCACATATCTGGTACATAAAAAGTTGCTGATGCTAACGAGTCTCATACAGAAACATTTTAAACATGATGAATTATCAACCTGCTATTAGGACTACACAACAGATCTGTAATAGCCACAAGGGTTAATTGAGCTACGACATTACATTTCTTCAATTTAGAAACTTATCTTATAGAACTGCTCTGACATTTGATATTAACTGGAGGTTCCATGAGAAAGTTTCTCAAGATATGATTGGGATATAATTTGATATTACCGAGATGGATTAAATGTCTACAAAGATAAAGTAAAGTGTTCATGTTATTTTCAAAATTGCTAGTACATGTCTTCAGTAATTATAATATGAAACTTCTTACATAAATAGGCAATCTAAGAATGGTATCCACGTAGATTAAAAGGGAAAAAAGAAACTGTTCCTCACATATCTGGTATATAAAAAGTTGCTGATGCTAATGAATCTCATACAGAAACATTTTGAAGATAATAAATTATCAACCTGCTATTAGGGTTACACAACAGATTTGTAATAGCTCGTTTATCAAATTTTAATCACAAGAGTTAAATTGAGCTACGACATTACGTTTCTTCAATTTAGAAACTTATCTTATAGAACTGCTCAGACATTTGATATTAACTGAAGGTTCCATGAGAAAGTTTCTCAAGGTATGGTTGGGATATAATTAAATGTTACCGGGATGGATTAAATGTCTAAAAAGATAAAGAAAAGTTTTCATGTCATTTTCAAAATTGCTAGTACATGTCTTCAGTTATTATAGTATGAAATTTCTTACATAAATAGGCAATCTAAAAATGGTATCCACGTAGATTAAAAGGGAAAGAAGAAACTGATCCTCACATATCTGGTATATAAAAAGTTGCTGATGCTAATGAGTCTCATACAGAAACATTTTGAACATGATGAATTATCAACCTGCTATTAGGATTACACAACAGATCTGTAATAGCTCGTTTACCAAAATTAAATCACAAGAGTTAAATTGAGCTACGACATTACATTTCTTCATTTTAGAAACTTATCTTATAGAACTGCTCTGACATTTGATATTAACTGAAGGCTCCATGAGAAAGTTTCTCAACCTATAGTTGGGATATAATTTGATGTTACCGAGATGGATTAAATGTCTATAAAGATAAAGAAAAGAGTTCATGTCATTTTCAAAATTGCTAGTACACGTCCTCAGTTATTATAATATGAAACATCTTTCATAAATAGATAATCTAAGAATGAGAATCCACGTAGATTAAAAGGGAAAGAAGAAACTAATCCTCACTTATCTGGTATATAAAAAGTTGGTGATGCTAATGAGTCTCATACAGAAACATTTTGAACATGATGAATTATCAACCTGCTATTAGGATTACACAACAGATCTGTAATAGCTCGTTTACCAAATTTAAATCACAAGAGTTAAATTGAGCTACGACATTACATTTCTTCAATTTAGAAACTTATAGAACTGCTCTGTCATTTGATATTAACTAAAGGTTCCATGAGAAAGTTTCTCAAGGTATGGTTGGGATATAATTTGATGTTACCAAGATGGATTAAATGTCTAAAAAGATAAAGAAAAGTGTTCATGTCATTTTCATAATTGCTAGTACATATCTTCAATTATTATAATATGAAACTTCTTACATAAATAAGCAAGGTAAGAATGGTATCCACGTAGATTAAAAGAGAAAGAAGAAACTAATCCTCACTTATCTGGTATATAAAAAGTTGATGATGCTAATGAGTCTCATACAGAAACATTTTGAACATAATAAATTATCAACCTGCTATTAGGATTACACAACAGATCTGTAATAGCTAGTTTACCACTTTAAATCACAAGGGTTAAATTGATCTACGACATTACATTTCTTCAATTTAGAAACTTATCTTATAGAACTGCTCTGTCATTTAATATTAACTGAAGGTTCCATGAAAAAGTTTCTCAAGGTATGATTGGGATATAATTTGATATTACGAAGATGGATTAAATGTCTACAAAGATAAAGTAAAGTGTTCATGTTATTTTCAAAATTGCTAGTACATGTTTTCAGTTATTATAATATGAAACTTCTTATATAAATAGACAATCTAAGAATGGTATCCACGTAGATTAAAAGGGAAAGAAGAAACTAATCCTCACATATCTGGTGTCTAAAAAGTTGCTGATGCTAATGAGTTTCATATAGAAACATTTTGGACATGATGGATTATCATCCTGCACAACTACACAACAGATCTTTTAATAGTTCGTTCACCAAAATTAAATCGATTTCAACACCGTTCATATTTCATCAACTTAGCAACTACTTTTAAGAAACTGGATATTTAATGAACAGTATGAACCAAGAGAAAATTCCTCAAATAATCTGATGTTGCCCAATGAAATCAAATGATAATTAGAAGAATATAGTTATCGACATGTGAAACTATTTCCACAAACAGACAGTCTAACAATGCAATGCATATCAATTTAAGAACAACAATGTGATCCCGAAATCCCCTACAGGAATGAAATTGATATTCAAATCCCCCCAAACTGTTGCAGTTTCCCTTTCAGTTGCACATTAAATGTATACTATTATGGTAAGCACACTGCCAATTATAATGCATAATCCTCCCGTTGACTGTAAAACAAACTGCTCATTTGAAGAACCTAATTCCCGACGAAGGTATCCCGCCGAGTTCAGCCGTATTGTAATCCGGCACTGCACCGAACTCCGGTTGCGAATTTAATGCTTGCAATAAATAAATCCACGGAGGCCAAAGGGGAGGCAAGAGACAAGCTCGCACACATCCTCCGGTGACTGGTGCCTGCGGATCGCACCCCAAGAGACCGGGCTCTGCGACGTTTGCAATTAGTCCGGCATCGTGGCGTATAATAACGCGAATCCGAGGGAAAGAAATAACTAAGTAGAGCGTGAATACGTCGGAGCAAATAAATATACAATAAACAACGTCCTGGATGGAGTGGGCGCACTCTGGGGTTTTGCTTCGCCGGATTATTATTACTTTTTTTTTTTTCGGCTAGGATGCGACGAATCCCGGAATGCAGGTGCAAACCAAAAATCCCGCAGTACGTGTGTTGAATTGATGACATTTGCGAATGCTTCGAGTTTTGTTAGAAGTTAATTTGATTTGATTTCTAACGGCGGAACTGTACTTTATTGGATTCCGATCGAAGAAGCCATAAATATGGACAGGTTAAAGAATACGGCGTTGTAAAGAGATAATCTCTCCATTTTCTTTAAAATATTTACTGCACCAATTCCATTAAACACTCCGTGTTATAAACCGGCACCTGAAGCACCCAGATATTGAATAAAGATAAAATCCATTTTTACAACGTGCTCGGAACAACTCGAGTGCGAAATCCCCAAGAATATTGGCCGCGTCATTATCAACGCGATAGATCGATATAAATTTACTTGAAACTTTATTTTTACGGACTTGAATGATGAATTCTAACGTACTGTAGTGCGGAAACTTCTTTTCCGTGCCGCATAACTTTACGTTCGCAACATTTCACTGGCAATACATCTTCTCTCGTCTGAGTGAGTCGTTAAAACCATCCTTATGAGACAGAGATTAGAAATCGATCTTAATCTTGGATTGAGACAATTCAATCTTTTCATGCTTGTTCCGGAGACGATATTTTAGATGCAAAACAGTTTTATTTACCCAGTATTGTATCTAAAATTTTGTTTGCTCTTTGTGTTTGTGTATAATCAGGACTGTTTTTGTTGTTACAGATGCACGTTGGCAGTTTGCTGCCTTGGCGATGTTTTCTGATGCTGCAGCTAGTCCATATTGCCAAATTCGACTTCTTGGAGACGACCGTCTCTTGTCCGCCAGAGTGCATCTGTTTATCCCAAACCCAGGTAAAAACTTTAAATGTAAATTAGCAAACTACACTTGATGATTTAATCAGTTAGATGGATTTCAATCAATTACCACCCCCCAAACTAGCGCAAGAAACAAACACGGATTAAATTTGAATAAAACAAAGTCGTGGAATCTGAGATGCAATCGTGCAGCATCGTTGAGTTAATCAAACACCTCTTGAAAGTCAATCAGTGTACACCGCTCCGGTTGGAAAGTTGGTAAAATCTTAAAACGCTACAAATTACTTAAGAAGTAAACCAGCAACTGGAAGCCTATTTCTTATGCATGAGCCCCAAGTTATCTGGGTTAATTAAGGAAACTTGAAATTGATCTTTGGCGCCGAACCGCGAGTACAGTATAATTACCTGCAGCCCGGCCACAAGAGTGATGCGCCGCCATAAAATTCTGCAGTTTCTGGTTCGGCGTGTCGCCCGTTTTAAAGTGGATGCCCGCACAAAGACAACGTAGAACTTTGTTTCGCATTTAAGTCGAGGGCGTTTTTATGAAAGACGGCCTCCAGCCGCAAGCTTTCAAAGGGTTCTCGATGCAACTCAAGTGGTTGCTAACGAAACTCTCATGGCTACATTGTTGCACATCATTCCTTTTTTTACTTTTTATTACTTTTTTTTAATCTGTGATACTGGAGCTCGTTTTAGAAGTCCTTCTTTGAAAATTAGATGGGCTTAATGGAAAAGATGGTGCAGCAATTAGAACGAAGGTGATCGTTACATGTCCTCACATGACGAGACGAAATATATAATGGCACTTTCACATAAAATGAAGGTTGCAAAAAATTTATCCTTGATATTTTACTTGAACTTCAACTCTGGATGTATATTTTAACCGTGACAAGTAAAGTAAACACAATTAGGAGTCTATACACAACCGTATGATAAAAAGTTTTATATAAGAAGTGGAACCTTCTTTTTGCAGAATGACAAATAGACCACAAATGAGTGCTTTAATAATTGATCATCAAGGTAATGTACATTTAATGACACATTTGAAAATCCAGGTTTATTTTTCCAGGTCCAATTTCACACGCATTAATCAATTATGCAATTTGTATTCATGATACAACGAGAAACTATTTTTAAATCAGAATTAATAACTAGTTCGTGTTTTATTTTCTTGAAACACTTCCAATTTAAATCTTGTCCAAACTGAAATGAAACAAAAGCTTTGCACAAGGACAAAGCTTTTTAAGTCATTAACTGGAGGTTCCAAGAAAGTTTTTCAAAATTTGATGATTCCGATTGAAGTCTTGATGTCATCTGTGTATGTCTTCAGTTATTATAATATAAAACTTCTTACATAAATAGAGAATCTAAGAATGGAATCCACGTAGATTAAAAGGGAATAAAAAGACAAACCCTCACATATCTGGTGTCTGAAAAGTTGCTGATGTTAATGAGTCTGATATAGAGTTATTTTGGACTTGATGAATTATCATCATCATGCTATTAGGATAACATAACAAATCTGTATCAGTTTGTTCACCAAGTTTAAAACATAAGAGTTGAATTGAACCACAACATTACTTTTCATCAATTTAGAATCTTATCTTATAGAACTACTATGGCATTTGAAATTAACTGTAGGTTCCATGAGAATGTTTCTCAAAATATGGTTGGAATATAATTTGATGTTACCGAGATGGATTAAATGTCTAGAAAGAGAAAGAAAAGTGTTAATATTATCATCAAATATACTAGTCTATGTCTTCAGTTATTATGGATGAAACTCAAATAGACAATCAAGAATCTCAAAATATGGTTGGAATATAATTTTATGTTAGGAAGACATAAATAGGGAATCTAAGAATGGAATCCACGTAGATTAAAGAGAATAAAAAAAAACCACACATATCTGGTGCCTGAAAAGTTGCTGATGTTAATGAGTCTGATATAGAGATATTTTGGACATGATGAATTACCATCATCATGCTACTGGGATTACATAACAAATCTGTATCAGTTTGTTCACCAAGTTTAAAACATAAGAGTTGAATTGAACCACGTCATTACACTTCATCAATTTAGAAACATATCTTAAAGAACTACTAAGGCATTTGAGATTAACTGTAGGTTTCATGAGAAAGTTTCTCAAAATATGGTTAGAATATAATTTGATGTTACCGAGATGGATTAAATGTCTAGAAAGAGAAAGAAAAGTGTTAATATTATCATCAAATATACTAGTTTATGTCTTCAGTTACTATGGATGAAACTCAAATAAACAATCAAGAATCTCAAAATATGGTTGGAATATAATTTTATGTTAGGAAGACATAAATAGGGAATCTAAGAATGGAATCCACGTAGATTAAAGGGAATAAAAAAAAACCACACATATCTGGTGCCTGAAAAGTTGCTGATGTTAATGAGTCTGATATAGAGATATTTTGGACATGATGAATTACCATCATCATGCTACTGGGATTACATAACAAATCTGTATCAGTTTGTTCACCAAGTTTAAAACATAAGAGTTGAATTGAACCACGACATTACTTTTCATCAATTTAGAATCTTATCTTATAGAACTACTATGGCATTTGAAATTAACTGTAGGTTCCATGAGAATGTTTCTTAAAATATGGTTGGAATATAATTTGATGTTACTGAGATGGATTAAATGTCTAGAAAGAGAAAGAAAAGTGTTAATATTATCATCAAATATACTAGTTTATGTCTTCAGTTACTATGGTTGAAACACAAATAGACAATCAAGAATCTCAAAATATGGTTGGAATATAATTTTATGTTAGGAAGACATAAATAGGGAATCTAAGAATGGAATCCACTTAGATTAAAGAGAATAAAAAAAAACACACATATCTGGTGCCTGAAAAGTTGCTGATGTTGATGAGTCTGATATAGAGATATTTTGGACATGATGAATTATCATCATCATGCTATTGGGATTACATAACAAATCTGTATCAGTTTGTTCACCAAGTTTAAAACATAAGAGTTGAATTGAACCACAACATTACTTTTCATAAATTTAGAATCTTATCTTATAGAACTACTATGGCATTTGAAATTAACTGTAGGTTCCATGAGAATGTTTCTCAAAATATGGTTGGAATATAATTTGATGTTACCGAGATGGATTAAATGTCTAGAAAGAGAAAGAAAAGTGTTAATATTATCATCAAATATACTAGTTTATGTCTTCAGTTACTATGGTTGAAACACAAATAGACAATCAAGAATCTCAAAATATGGTTGGAATATAATTTTATGTTAGGAAGACATAAATAGGGAATCTAAGAATGGAATCCACTTAGATTAAAGAGAATAAAAAAAAAACACACATATCTGGTGCCTGAAAAGTTGCTGATGTTGATGAGTCTGATATAGAGATATTTTGGACATGATGAATTATCATCATCATGCTATTGGGATTACATAACAAATCTGTATCAGTTTGTTCACCAAGTTTAAAACATAAGAGTTGAATTGAACCACAACATTACTTTTCATAAATTTAGAATCTTATCTTATAGAACTACTATGGCATTTGAAATTAACTGTAGGTTCCATGAGAATGTTTCTCAAAATATGGTTGGAATATAATTTGATGTTACCGAGATGGATTAAATGTCTAGAAAGAGAAAGAAAAGTGTTAATATTATCATCAAATATACTAGTTTATGTCTTCAGTTACTATGGATGAAACTCAAATAGACAATCAAGAATCTCAAAATATGGTTGGAATATAATTTTATGTTAGAAAGACATAAATAGGGAATCTAAGAATGGAATCCACGTAGATTAAAAGGGAATGGAAAGACAAGCCCTCACATATCTGGTGCCTGAAAAGTGGCTGATGTTAATGAGACTCGTTTAGAGATATTTTGGACATGATGAATTATCATCATCATGCTATTGGTATTACATAACAAATCTGTATCAGCTTATTCACCAAGTTAAAAACATAAGAGTTGAATTGAACCACGACATTACTTTTCATCAATTTAGAATCTTATCTTATAGAACTACTATGGCATTTGAAATTAACTGTAGGTTCCATGAGAATGTTTCTCAAAATATGGTTGGAATATAATTTGATGTTACCGAGATGGATTAAATGTCTAGAAAGAGAAAGAAAAGTGTTAATATTATCATCAAATATACTAGTTTATGTCTTCAGTTACTATGGTTGAAACACAAATAGACAATCAAGAATCTCAAAATATGGTTGGAATATAATTTTATGTTAGGAAGACATAAATAGGGAATCTAAGAATGGAATCCACTTAGATTAAAGAGAATAAAAAAAAAACACACATATCTGGTGCCTGAAAAGTTGCTGATGTTGATGAGTCTGATATAGAGATATTTTGGACATGATGAATTATCATCATCATGCTATTGGGATTACATAACAAATCTGTATCAGTTTGTTCACCAAGTTTAAAACATAAGAGTTGAATTGAACCACAACATTACTTTTCATAAATTTAGAATCTTATCTTATAGAACTACTATGGCATTTGAAATTAACTGTAGGTTCCATGAGAATGTTTCTCAAAATATGGTTGGAATATAATTTGATGTTACCGAGATGGATTAAATGTCTAGAAAGAGAAAGAAAAGTGTTAATATTATCATCAAATATACTAGTTTATGTCTTCAGTTACTATGGTTGAAACACAAATAGACAATCAAGAATCTCAAAATATGGTTGGAATATAATTTTATGTTAGGAAGACATAAATAGGGAATCTAAGAATGGAATCCACTTAGATTAAAGAGAATAAAAAAAAAAACACACATATCTGGTGCCTGAAAAGTTGCTGATGTTAATGAGTCTGATATAGAGATATTTTGGACATGATGAATTATCATCATCATGCTATTGGGATTACATAACAAATCTGTATCAGCTTGTTCACCAAGTTTAAAACATGAGAGTTGAATTGAACCACGTCATTACACTTCATCAATTTAGAAACATATCTTAAAGAACTACTAAGGCATTTGAGATTAACTGTAGGTTTCATGAGAAAGTTTCTCAAAATATGGTTGGAATATAATTTGATGTTACCGAGATGCATTAAATGTCTAGAAAGAGAAAGAAAAGTAGTGTTAATGTTATCATCAAAAATACTAGTCTATGTCTTCAGTTATTATGAATGAAACTCAAATAGACAATCAAGAATCTCAAAATATGGTTGGAATATAATTTGATGTTAGCAAGACATAAATAGAGAAACAGAATGGAATCCACGTAGATTAAAAGGGAATGGAAAGACAAGCCCTCACATATCTGGTGCCTGAAAAGTGGCTGATGTTAATGAGACTGATTTAGAGATATTTTGGACATGATGAATTATCATCATCATGCTATTGGTATTACATAACAAATCTGTATCAGCTTATTCACCAAGTTAAAAACATGAGAGTTGAATTGAACCACGTCATTACATTTCATCAATTTAGAAACTTATCATAAAGAACTACTATGGCATTTGAAATTAATTGTAGGTTCCATGAGAATGTTTCTCAAAACATGGTTGGAATATAATTTGATGTTACCGAGATCTAGAAAGTGAAAGAAAAGTGTTAATGTGATCATCAAAAATACTAGAATATGTCTTCAATTATTACGAATAAAACTCAAATAGACAATCAAGAACGTCAAAATATGGTTGGGATATAATTTGATGTTACCAAGATGAATCAAATGATTAGAAAAATTAAGAAAAGTATTGATAGCCTACCATTATTATGCAATTTATGTTCATAGTACAAAAGAAAAACAATTTTTAAATCTGAATGAATAACTAGTTTATATTTTATTTCCTTGAAACACTTCCAATTAAAATCTTGTCCGAATTAAAATGAAAGAAACAAAAACTTTGCACAGGTACGAGGTTTCTTTCGGCAGTTTTGATTAAAAATTCCACGTTCATTACATAGTTTCCGTTTTGCTGCCTCGGTGGCGGTGCATAATGAAAATTATTCTTGTTATTTGTAATCAGAGAGTCTCGGATTCCGTTTTATGTGGCCGGCTAAAATGTACATGTGAAATGTGTAAAAGGAATGGCTAAATCTGGCGTTCTATATTCGCTCATAACCTATTTAACATACTGACTTTGATGTGGTCCAAATTCGAGCTTCTAGATGAAAACTTGTTTAATATTTTGTTTTGATGGGTCAAATTTCACACTTTTAAATTTATCGACTTGGCACTACAACATACAGTGAGTTTTCGATTAAATGATGTTCATTAAATTATAAAATCATGACTAGTTGCTTTGAATTAGAATAGAGTAGTATCATTTGAATAATTAAACAAATTTAAACCACTAACCAGGCCACAAAACAAATCCCATTAAGATAATTGGCCAACGGTTGAAAAGAAACCATGCATAATTCAATGGTGCACGTCAGCATTGCACAGCTCATTGAATTTAGCACGAGTTAATTGATTCGACACGAATCAACACGTCCCCGTATTGTTGCAGGTGCTGTGCAATTCCGGTGGGCTCAAGGAGATACCGCTAAAACTATTACCGCCATCCGTCGAGCATTTATCTCTAACGAGAAACCACTTCCCCATCATTAAGAGCGACTCTTTCGCCGGCTTGAGATACTTACGGAAGCTCTCCCTCGATGGCAACAACATATCCATTATTAAGCCGTTCGCTTTCAGGGGACTGCCAAGATTACGCGAGCTCTCCATACAGCAAACCCCATTGGCGACCGTGGCTCAGTTCTCGTTCGCCGGCCTCCAGAACATCACGTCAATATACCTGAGCCACAACAAGATTAGGAAAGTGGAGGCTTACGCGTTCGCCGGAACCTCCAATTTGAAGCTGCTCGTGTTGACGAACAATCCGATCACGAGGATCGAGAGCAACGCGTTCAGCGGCCTCTCCAACGTCGAGAGGCTTAATTTTCCATCGGGGGTGCGGGTACTGGACTCGGATGCGTTCAATGGGTTGGACACTGTGGGGTATCTGAAACTGGCCTACATGGACTTGCCCAGCTTGAAAGGTGGTACGTTCCGTGGACTCACCAACGTTAGGGTGCTGTCTATACAGGAGTCCGATTTGGGGGTGATCGACGGTGAGGCTTTCGATGGCATGACTTACATTAAGTTCCTAAACGTTTTGAATAATAAAATTGATGCGATTGAGTTCTTGAACTTCACCGACGAACAGCAGATCGGCCACTTGAAGTTCCAGGGCAACCACATTCTCGAAATACCGAAGCCCGATACCATTTTCATTGAAGTGGATAAACTGACAGTCGTGTCCAATCATTTTCCTTGTGATTGCAACATACATTCCCTCCTGGAAGGTCCATTAGCTAATGGCAGTTTAGTGGATTTCGTATCCAAAAATTACTGCATATCACCTTTAGAAATAAACGGGTTACACATGAGCGAAATTGACATCGAATCGATAGGTCGGTGTCAGGAGGAAGTAACACGCGGCAACTTGGAAGCATCGAGAGGACTTCCCAGTGCTGTTGCGAGAGTTCCCTGTGCGCGAAGGACCTTCGCTTTAGTGATATTATTATTGACGTTCCTCTTTAGTTAATTAATGTGATACGGACTAGTGAAATGTACTATAACAAATGTAATACTGTAAATACGATGGACAAAGACGATTTTCAATTCATTAATAAGAGCTTAAATCCTATAATTATCGGAACATGTGCTTCATCCGCTCTGTCGTTCATTGAATGTTTCTAACAACTACGAATTAAGTCGACGTGACTTTTTATTGGATTTTCATTATTGTAATTATCGCAATAATCATTGTTACATGTAACACTCTCCAATTTTTTTTTAATATACGTTGCCTATTATTATAGGGGTGTTATGTTGTTTATAAATTACGAGAGTCAATTTGAATGTTACTATTAAATAATAGACATTGTTATTTTCATTTAAAGGTGAAATAATTAATTTATTGGAAGGGGTGAAAAGCGAAGTCTTAAAATAAGTATACGTATCAAAATCAAATTATTCATATCAAGATTTTTTTAAAACAAAGGCAGATCTTGGCTTTCCATCCCCTTATTTGTTGACATATCGTGAGTATATTTTAGTTGAAGTATATACAAACTGTTTTCATTAATGAATATATACATTTTTTTATTTAATCAATAGAATAAATTTTATGAAATAAATTGGGTTTTATTCCTGAATTTGAGTGACTTACTTAGAAAAGGTAAGTACAAATATAAAAATTAAATAATTAAGTAAAATTTCGAAAATTTTTTATTTAGTATTTGTTTAAATTGGAAATAATAGAAATAGATACGCCCCTTTTCTTGCGCAGAAGCTCCTGCGCACACGTGATCTTGAATTATCCCACAAAAACATTATTTATTATATCTATATAGTTTTCCAGTTAAAAATTGATATATTCTTTGTTTGGTCGTGTGGAGTATTTTTTATGAGGTTTGTCTGAGTAATATGAAATTAAATTTTATTCTTACCTTATTATTTATTTCAGTGAATCTCCAGTATTTACGTAATACATTGTTTAATTCATTTTGAGGAGCTGAAATATAAAATCGATTTTTTCTTCAATTTCAAAAACTCAGACTTTCCTTCTCTTGGCATGAATTAGCTTGAATATCGTTGGCAAAAAATTTTTGTTTGTAATGGTAGTTACTTTCTTGAATAAAAATGATATTAAAGAAAATTGTGTTATTTTAAAATTAATATTTAGGATAATTATTATACATTTAGACAGCTGAAAAACTTTTAAATTAATAATGATTACAGTTTTATTTGTACAATTTCCAGAAATAAAGTTATAATTAGATGCTTTAACTAATATTTATATTATGTATTTTTTAAAACTGTAGTAGAATCGTAAAGGTAGACACGCCTCTTTCGTTGCGCACAAGCTTGTGCGCAACACACGACCTTGAATTATCCCATAACCAACATTATTCGATTGCAACCTTAAAAAATAACTAAAAAATAAAATTTACAATAAAAACGAAATAAAATTTTGTAACTAAACAACAGCTAATATGGATGACCGGAGGTCAAATCCAGGTAAAAATATCATGCGAGTTAACACGGACCCACATCAAAAAGCTAATTCGCGTCGGTATGATTGTTATAAATTCGGTCGAAACGCGGCGCATTATTATAGTTAATTAATTAAATTCGCCAAGTCCATAAAGTATTCGTAACGTAACGAGGCTTCTGGGAAAAGGGGGAAAGGGCAGTTGTGGTGATGGAATGGCCGGGTTGCCCGCCGAGCAACATAAATCATATATTCTCCATATATGCATGCAAGTATCACATACACAGGAAATTATTTTATTGCCCCGGCTTGTTGAATTTTGCAGCCGCCGCATCATGTGCAAAACGAATGGCCGGCCGCATTATTATTAAATTTATCCTTGTGTGCCGTTTTTATCAGTCGTGTTGGATTCGTCCTGCGGGATGTGTATTTTTCGCATTTACGGCTATTAATTCTTTATTGGCATTAAAGCACGTTTGAGCCCTTTGTTGTCTTTGTCTATTGTCTATTATTTTTTGGTTGAAATATGACACACCGTTTTGGGTGCACACTTCAACGTTATGGGTGTATCAAGTTTCGAATCTGTACTCCCGATGGAAGTTGTTAGAGAGACGTGAATAAAGGTTTGACTTATGTTTCGGCTTGAACTTGAGAACGATAAAAATGTCACTGAAACTTCCACTAAATGCACCAAACAATGTTTTCGATTTCCTTTCTGTGTACGCTTCCGGATGTGATGCAACTTCGTCAAAGGATTTAAAATGGAACATATCAAATTTGCTCTCCGATAATGGCGTGGGAGATGTCGTAGTATATAGTGTATAGTCGATACCAATTGGATTGCTTTTATGAAGAAGTTTTAGATCGGCAATGATTTTAAGTTTATTTTTATGCCAAATCATTGTTAAATTAAAGATTCGATTTGAAGCACAATTAAAGAAATTGAACAAGATCATTTATTGAAAAGAAACGTAAATAATATTATATTTTTAAAAGTAATTAACGTCTTTGGTTCATGATTCCACATAAATTAACTGTGGGGAACTAAATTAACATTAATAATTGCTAATTATCCTTTTCACGCAAAGCAAATTAGGCTTTTATTGATGGTATTCAAATAAGATTCAAACTAGTAATGAGGAGTTTTACCATATACTACAGATGTAGTTTTACACAAATTTATAATAATTATAATGATAAAATTAGTAATTCAAATTTATAAAAATTAAAACTAACAAATTAAGTTTATGACTTAAAATGATGAATTTCTAAGAAAATCATTAATTCAAGCTGTTTATATTGTACCATAAACATACTGGAAAGGATTCTTGACAGAATAAATTATACCTAATATTTCCAAATTTAAGTTTGCTCAACACTTAAGGAACCCTCTCTGTCGGTCAATTATTCCACTTGAATGGGTTGAATGGCCTTTGAAAATTGGATGCCCTTTCTCATTCAGCTGGCATGCTTAAATTTATGATTGAAAGTCGTCCGTCATTTTTTAATTGTCCGTTTATTTATTTTTAATATATACTCTTTATTAAAAAATAACAAACGTTACAAAATGAAATTTGTAATATAAACGCATCGCAAATGGAAAAATGTGTCTATTGGACGTGAACATTTATTTAAAACACGGTTTTTCAATAATCCAAACTCATATTTGGCAAATTCCACATTGTTTGACTTACTAAATTAATTTAAAACCAGAGTATAAACATTTCTGATGGAATTATCGAACATTTTTGTTTGAAATAGTTTTCATTAAGCTCATTGAGTTTTTATAATCTTGTGATAGTTAATCAGTTACAATCAGTTTAATTAGGTAGTAATGGAATTGGTTCTATGAACTGTATTATGCACATAATAGTAATTTGGTTCTGTTATAGATACTCTTGACAGTAAATTAATTGAATTTAATTTTCATTTAATCAGTACTGACATTGTGCCAATAATTCCTGTCAATCCGTTACTCTTTTTATTTAACAGAACATGTTTTATCGAAATTGTTATTAATTAACTATCGTTTGCAATTAGAGTCTATTAAAATTTGTCAGGTTATATAAAGGAGTTAATAAATCGTGATCAGAATAATGCATTTATGTCCATTACAATTACAGTTTCATATAAATAAACATAAATTAAATGATAATTATATGTTTTTTATTGAGTTAATTAGTTAAACATATATCTGTTTGTTGTTAATAGTTATTAGTAAAAATTACAAATAATAAATGAAAAAAATATTTTTATTTTAATTTCATATTCAATTTTATTTTACTTTTTTAGTGATTAATAGATTATAAATAAGAATAATATAAGAGTTCATTTTTGTATTTGTCTGTTTTTACTATATGACATAAAAATCGATCAATAAACAATAAGATTTATGAAATTATCCCATTGAAAGTTAAATAATTTACTATTTTTTCGTTTCTATCAGCTATATTATAAGATCATCAATAACTAATTAGTTAAAAATTATTTATGTATAATTTAAAGTATATGCTATATAATAATTTTTTCGTGTATTAATGGTAGTTATTTTTTTTTATTGTCTAATTATGTATATATTTCGAACTATAAAAAATATATATTATTATATATTATTATTTAAAGTATAAATTAACGGATAAAGTTATTTATATATAAAATTAGTTTGTCTATTTTTACTATATATAAGGTAAGTAACAATTTCATTGTTTTTAGACATTTATTGTATTTTTTTTTTAAATTATCTGAAAAATAATTTAATCAGAGTAATTTAATATAATGTTTAATTTAAAGTTCATAATATTAAATTTTCTATTTGAGATAAATGAATATTTAATAAAACCATCAATTCAAATATAATAATTACTGTTTTTCTACAACACATAACATAATATATTGTAAAACAAACACAATATCATTTTTAAAAAAAAATCCTTTCAGGCATTTCCCTTCGTGGATCGAGTTTCAGTTGCTGGAAAGAATTGAAAGGAGGTTTGACTTATGTTTCTGCTTGAACTTGAGAGCGATAAAAATGTCAGTGAAACTTCCAGTAATGGCACTAGACATTGTTTTCGAATTCTTTTTTACTGCCATCCGACTCTGCGATGCAACTCCGTTAGAGGATTTAAAATAAAACTCGAAAATTTGTGCTCCGATAATGGTACACTGTAAGCAAGGATACTTTTATCTGCAGTTGAAACTATTTAATTTAATTTTAACTAGTTTGTCCTCGTGTCGTGTCGAATTAAACTGCAAAGAAAAAGGGGACGTGGTGTACTAACCGCCTGGCACAACGGACGTCATTTTTCATATGCCATTCAATTGGGAACGAACACAAAACCGAAAAAAAAAATAAATGGTGCGATACAAATGAGGAAACGTGCAATAACAGAGGTGGGTGTTCAAGCAATTAATTAATATTAAGTAAGCCGTAAAGCAAACAGAATAATACAGAAATGCGGTGGTTACGGTGAGCTTTTCAAATACTGAAACAAATTGCGCCTCGATTCCGGAACCGTGTTTGCCATCGACAATGGGAAACGCAACATATTAATTAATAAATATACAAACTGTTTTTATTAATCAAATGATTTGGGCGGCGGATTTAGGCGATCCGCTGAACAGCTTAAATTTATTACTGTTTATAAAAGCTTTTTGTTTTGTTTGTTTTTCTGCATTGTTTAACGAGTTTTTAAGCAATATTTGATGTTATATATACAGTTTCTATGTTATCAAAAAATGGCTGGAATATTATCAAACTCTGTCAATATTAATTAGGGAATTTTCAATTTTTAATCTTATTATTTTGAATTTTATTAATATAAATTAATATCAAATAATTATAAATATTAAAATTATTTTTAATTTTATAGAATTTATTAATTTAAGTTATTTTTTTAATGCCAGTTTTTTTAAATTTTGTGTATTTTTTTAACTTTAATTCTTTTAATTCTTTTAATTTTTTAAACTTTGTAAATTTAACTTTCCAAGTCAATTAAAAATACGACTGTATAAAAAATTGTATTCTAAATATTAAAATATACTGTATAAATTATTGTAACCAAAGAACTTTATTTACGTTTGATAAAACGTAAATATGTTTATAACCTGAAATTTTCCTTGTGGAGTTTGTTTGTTGTTGGCCGAAATAAATATCAAATTTCCCATTTATTAAAGCAATCAAGTGCGTGATTCGGGAAGAAAGCGAAAAGCGAAAGCACACACAAATATTGATCAGATTCGAAGGAAAAACATGCGATGTCCTCTCCCATTTGTACGTTCGCAGCTTACGTGCTCCCCAACACCCCGCCCAACTTCTTGCCTTAATTAAATCTTAACTCTAGAAGTTTCTTATTTGCGGTGACACCCATCAAACGTTCGCCAAACGAGCTAAATTGTAACGAGTTAACACTCGAGACATTATGTGGAGATGCGGCTGACGAGTTATACATGTGCCACTGTTCACGTCACTCAGCCAGTCACACTTTATCAAAACCGTCCTCCCCTTTAGTAATTTTATATACGAACTTATTTCAACGTAGAATTATATCCGAGGATTGCTTTTAATTGGCTTCATCTATGCATTAGCGTTTCTCACTCATTCAAATTATTAAATGGCGACTGATTGTGGCAGATAATCCATACCTAATTATGACAATCGATCCCGTACCCGTGTTATTGCCGGATTCATCTAATTTATAAATGCTTTACTTTATTGATTAATGACTGCTGTCAATCCTGTTTACATCCGATAGGTTAACGTGCACAAATGATACAAGTTTTAACGTTCCAGAGTGAGGAATTTATGTCACTATGTTGTTTTAAGTCTTCCATCAATCTACTACATAATCGAATTAATAAAAAATTGAAATACCATTTGTCGAACAATAATAAAGTCCATTTGTAATAAACTTTACGATATAATATCGTAAGTTTTTCGTAACTCTTTAAGCTTTCAAATATTTCTGAAACTCTTTATTTTGTATAGATTCTTTTTCTCCTTTAGATCTTTAGACTCTCTAGTTCCCTTAGATTCTTTAGTTACTTCGGATTCTTTATATTTTTTACTTTCTTTCTTTGCATTCTTTATATTTTTTACATTCTTTACATTATTTACATTTTTTATATTATTTACATTCATTAAAATCCTTTAGACTTTACATTCTTTACATTCTCTACATTCTTTACATTCTTTATATTCTTTACACTCTTTACATTCTTTACATTCTTTACATTCTTTACATTCTTAACATTCTTTACATTCTTTACATTCTTTACATTCTTTATATTCTTTACACTCTTTACATTCTTTACATTCTTTACATTCTTTACATTCTTAACATTCTTTACATTCTTTACATTCTTTACATTCTTTACATTCTTTACATTCTTTACATTCTTTACATTCTTTACATTCTTTACATTTTTTAATTTCTTTACATTCTTTACATTCTATACATTCTTTACATTCTTTACATTCTTTACATTCTTTACATTCTTTACATTCTTTACATTCTATACATTCTATACTTTCTTTACATTCTTTACATTCTTTACATTCTTAACATTTTTTTCATTCTTTACATTTTTTTTAGTTTACCAGAATT
This sequence comes from Aethina tumida, assembly GCF_024364675.1. NCBI lineage: Eukaryota > Metazoa > Arthropoda > Insecta > Coleoptera > Nitidulidae > Aethina > Aethina tumida. The sequence continues at coordinate 5,803,129 of NC_065441.1, forward strand.
TTATAAATTGTCTAAAAAACTGTTAGAGCATTAGATAATATAATTCTTTAACATTTAAATCTGTCATAATAACCATCTTCAACTATCAATTTCCCCTTATTACAGTTAGTTTGCGCATAGGTCACCCTGAAGACCCATTAATATTTTTCATTACCTCTACTTTTAATCTTATATTAGTAAAATTAGCAATAACAAATAACAAGATTGTCTCACATTATTTAAATCCAGCCAAATAATTTATATAATCTCCTGTAACAAAATTGTCTCACTGCTGAAATTTAACAACGCCTAGTTTCCTCAAGACAGTCACATAATTAATAAGAAGACATCCCGACAATTAAAACATGAGACTGAATAACGGGATTAGATTGAAACAAAAGCGTGGGCTTGGAGGAGTAAAAATGGATAATCGGCCGAAGGCAGTCGACTACGTCACATTATAACCGAGCATAACAATGAATAACTGCCTCGGAGGATATTCGCAAATGCCGGATCCGTGTGAACCGACCGAAGGGACTCAGATGGTGCTAATATGCTTGCATATTTTAGCTTAACGTGCAAACCCCCTGATCAATAGGCCGCATCTCCGGTTGAATTTTAAAAATGGGAATTATTCATCTCGTTCCCCCCCTCTCACGCTACGTCGGCGATAATCTGATGAAATCTAACTTACCTAGTTTCTGAGGGTGCTTTCGGCCGGATCATGCATAAAATTTTTATTGTCATTAATTTCGGTTGATTTACTGGCGGCAATCTCGTCCGATGGTATTCTCGTTTCGAATGGTGGAAATGCGCTTCGCGTGAATATACATTCTGGCGGATTTCGGTAATTAAAAAATTTGATATATTGCCGTTTGAGGAATCCCAAAAATTACACATTCACGATTGTAACAGTGTTTTACCTTGCAATAATTAAACGTTGTCCGTTTCAATATGCAATGCAATATGAAATATTTTCCTGGATGCAACTGCAGTTATTACTTTTTCAATATTTAAATATATCAATAAAATATATTAAAATAAACATATTTTTTGTTTGTTTTTATTCTCTCAAATATGGTTCATTCAAAAAATCAGAGTAATCTAAAAAATCTAATGAAACTTAAGAATCTCGGAGATTATTAAAATGAATTGCATTATTTCATTTCATCAGATTGTCTGAACTCTTTAGTTTCTTTAGTTCCTTTGGAATTATATTTAATAACCCTTTCTTTAGATTATTCAAACTCTCCTTTGTACATTTCCTTCCTAATTTAATGTGCCTATTATTTTTAAACTAAAACAATTAATAACTCGTCGGGAGTTGCTACAAAAGAAAAACCTAAAAATATACGAACCAGTTCCTTGCATAATCCTCATTATTATTGAGCAAAGGTGGCAACTTAGAGCTATTACAAAACGCCACGTTGGAAAGTTAAGTATTCTGAATTTGAATTTTATAGGGGAAACAGTAATTTATAATTAAATATTAAAACTTTGAATGTTGCGGCCTGCATAATGAGGGCTTTAAATTTTAATGATAATTTAATGCGATAGAACTCGGTTGATGCAATTGTGCAATCGATAAAAAGAATGTCGAACGGATTCCATTCGTTAACCACTGGGGGTTCAATCAAATTTGTTCATCAAACAAAATTTACATAAAATAAATTGACATATTTGTTTTTTGGGTATTATTACTATTTAGCCTTACGAATCAGTTTTATATTACAATAAAATTATATTGAAGATTAACGTTATTATTAATTGTATGTTCCATTTATACATTTAATTTGAATGATGTTATTACTGAAGTGATTGATTTTGATTCAATCTGATGTTTATTGAACAGTTAACCAGTCACATTTGACTTATTTATTCATTAACTTTGTTTCGTAATAATTTTCTATGTTACTGATATTTGAAATGTTACGTTTGATACTACTATTCATAAATTTGTATGTATGAACACTAATTTGCATATAGATTATTATTAAACAAATTGTAAATGCAGCTAATTCGAACTATTTGGAATTTGGCTCGAACTAAATCACATCTGCAGAAATAATTATTCATTGTGGAATTATCTAGATTACTTTTTTGATTTATTGTAAAATTAAAATTATTTATTTAATTTATACTTAATACTTAATTTTTATTTTACGTATAGGTCGATTTACGTATTTAATAAATAATAAATTTAATAAATTTGTTTAGTAAAATTTTATGCCATTTATCATATTTAAAAGTTTTTTTCATTAAATTTGTATTATTATGTGTGACTTCAATTTGAAATTTTTGTTATATATTTCTAAAATAGTTTCAGTATACTGTTGATCCCGTTTTAACCCGATATGATATTTGTAAAAAACTATTTAAATTATTTATTTTTTTATATCAAATATTTGGGAAATCTAGTCCAACTAATTTATTATTTAAAATGAAATTTAATATCAATTTAAATATGTAATATGTTTAAGGACTAAACAATCCTACTTTAACAAATACTTGAATAAAATTACCATTGTTGTAAATTTTAATACAAAAAATTATAAAAATATAAAATCAAAATTATTTATAATCGTTTATTATTGAAAATTTGCATTATTAACTTAGAACTTATTAAACTTAAAAATTAAAATACTCATATTAATAAGAAAATGTTATAATAAACGGGGTGATTCACCTATCTGTCGAGATTTTAGTCTAAAATTTTAATTACAGACAACAGCTATTTTTCTGAAATAGTTTTTCTATTTCCTTTTCTAAGAGAACCCTACAAATTTTATTGTATTTTTAAATTTAAAGTAAAATTCTAGAGTGATTGCATTTCAAATCGTTTTTCCAATAGAAATATTTATTTTATATATACAAAGCGTTTGACCCATCTGAATTTAGAGGCATCATGCATGACAGAGACAGTAGAAATCTGCCCCATAGTGGGAGACTTACTGTCTCTATTGTACATGATGTCTCTTTCAGGATTCAGATGGATCAAACATATATATTATGAAAAACTATACTGAATAAAATAAATATTTTGCTTTAAATATGCATATAAAAATTTAATAAAATTTTAAAATAAATTTATTTATAATATTTGTGAATTTTTTACAGGAATCTTGTTATTTAATTTCAATTTAAGAATCTAAGAAGCTTTAGAAATTTAATATACCTAGAAATTAAAATATTCATGATAATAAGTAAATTTTATAATATACAGGGCGACTCACAGAAGAGATTTGAGTTTAAAATTATAATAGCGGGCATAACATAAGAGTATATGTTTTTAATATCTAATTGATTCCTGTTCAACCTAAAATGACATTGAATTTGTTTTTTTCTAATAAAACTATAAATGTTATTGCATTTTTTAATTTAAACTAAAAATCTAGAATTAATGCATTTGAAATCAAATCAACAATTTTGAATAAAATAAATATTTTGTTTTAAATATGTATGTAAAAATTTAATAAAATTTTAAAATAAAAACATTTATAATATTTAGTTTTTCTACAGAAAATTTGTATTATAATCAGATTGGTATATTTATTATTATTAATAATAAAAATATTCGAATCGATTTCCATATCGCCTGCATTTGTCAGCCGAGTTTTTTACTTCGTTTCCGGCCATTTGCACATAAAAGTGGATATAACGTTGGAGAGCCGGCCGTCGTGTTTGACAATCATTTACACGACAGACAAAACCGTCGAGCCCATAAATTATAAATAAGCCTCGCGACCTTCCTCCCATCCCGAAATCGCAGCGAAAAAACTGAAAGTGGTCCAAATCTAACTGATAGATATATACAATAAGTTATGTAAGTACCGGATTCGGGACGATCGGGCCTTTCATATCGGGGCACTTAGTATTCGGAGGGAGCGATTGCACATCCATCAGCACCGGCTCGAACAACTACGCTCTGCACCTCCGGTCTTCGACACTTTTGCCAGTCGGGACGATGTTCACTACCCCACGGCGATCGTATATCACATGGCGGGCTCCACTTTTTTTATGGACGCGGACCATCGGACCATCGGATGCTAAATTGAAAATGTTTAGAAGAATGCGCTTTAAAGTTACGTAGAATAAATACGGGGGATGGGAACGATAAATTAAATTACGCCGTGCAATTACGAGAACGACGACGAACAAAAACGAGTTTCGTATCACCAGATGCAACGCTAACTTTACCAAATTACACAATAATTTTAATCGCGCGGATAATTTAAGATTGATGGAAGTACAAGGCGAAGGTGGGTGTATTTAATTTTACAATTAACGTGTCACCTAAGTCGTGTTCGATTAAATATTTAAACTATTTTTTATTTGGAAACTTGTCGTTTTTAATTGAATTTCAAAGCGGGTGACACTTTATGTGTTAATTAGTGCTTTTGAACACAAAATCAATGAGCTTAGCGGTAAATAATTGTTCCCAATCATATTTGATTTAATTAACAGATTTAACATACAACATATATACAAATTGCTTTATAGGTGATAGTAAAAATAGGTGATTGATGCTTTGAATGATTTTATTAATTGCCATGGACTAATACGATATTTACTGCCACCTAAATTTGAAATTTATAATTGATAAATTGATGCTTGATGTAATGAATCCAAAATCTAATTTGTATTATTAAATATGCTAATTACCAATTAAAATATAAGTTTAATACATACATAATCCCATAAATTTAGGCAAATTGTAAACCAGTAAGTTGCCCTTAATAAAGGCTCATGCTTAAGTAAAATTTAATAAAGCAGTTTCGATATAAACTTCGAGGTAAGTCCATCGAATAAATTTGGCAGCGTAACAGAATTAGGTTTTTAATAAAAAGAGGTAAGTGAAACAGTCGATGTATGTTGGAATATGAACGGCATATAAGGCGACGTTCACCAAACTGTTGCAGTCGTGATTTACCTTCAACTATCTCATTTATATTCGAGTGCTTTGCACCAAAAAAAAAAAGTAAAATGTTCATATAACTTTCAATTTACGTGTATAGCTCTCTAATTTGAATAAAAAAGACTTTCCTGGTAATTAATATTAAAAAAAATTGATTTATAAATATAATATTGATAGTATCCCCTATATAGCTTTTTATCTGTATAAAATGATATTAAAATATTTTAATTTTAAAATCATTTATAATATTCGTATTTCCGAAATATGTATTTTTTATTTAGTCAATAATTTCATTTATTTATAAAAATGTATGTAAGAACCAACAGTGAAATCAAAACTAAATAAAACATACATTTTTATCCTTAAATGATTTTCTAAAATATCTACTTCAAAAAATGGTGAAATAATACATATATATATATGTCGGAGGGTTCATGTGAAACGCAAGTAGTACTATGGGTTGCATACTTATAGTACTTGGGTGGAATCAGCGGAAGTGCTAAGCAGGGGATGGTACTCGAACCGAGGGTGACTGTAGAGGAGACCTGCGAGGGCGGACAGTTAAGCTCCGTCAGGGAAGCTGCGTAGAAGTCTTGGCTTGGCATAACCGTCGGGATCACCGCGTTTCATACGACTCCTACCTAATTGTTTGACTATTAGTTGTAATCCTGTGCCTGTTAGTTCAATTACATTGTAAGGACTATTTGCGTGTTATTTAATATTCGAAATGGCCGATAATCCTGACCGCGCTGCGACATCAGAAGTGGGATCTGAATCAAGATTTGAATCAGGATCAGGATCTGGATCTGGTGGAAGTGAAGTGAAGTGGGAGTCTTTATTGGAACAACAAAATAGGAACTTTTTGGCTCTTCTACAAGCTCTGCGGCCACCGTCGAATCAGGTCAGTGTAGAATTGCCAGAGTTTGATCCGGATACAGAGAACGCTGATGCACAAGCTTGGATCTCGACGGCAGATATGTGCATTTCGGACAAATCAATGAGTGGTGCTCCCTTGATAATTTTGCTTAGTAAAGCTTTAAGGGGTCAAGCATCCTCTTGGCTATCAAAAGTGACATACCCGGAGATGACGTGGTCGGAATTTAAAGACATTTTTGCGTCAAGATATCATTGTCCCGAAACAACAGCGACTGTTTTTCTAAATTTCCTAAACAATAAGCCAAAGGATGATGAATGTCTTGCATCGTATGCAGCTCGCCAAATGACGTCGCTAATGACTAGGTGTTCGAATCTGACAAGAGAAGAAATTCTAGCGAGTGCAGTTCTTGCACATATCGCATCATTCGAACCCAGGACTCGTCGACTTGCGATTACCTCCGACATCGATACAAGAGCTAAACTGCTAAAAGAACTGACCGTTTTTTTCTTATATGAAAAGGAAATCAACGACGAACGACTTCGACCACAACCCCAATAAAAAGCCTAAATTACCAATGGCTTCAACAATATGTTACAATTGTGGGAAATTGGGTCATAAATCGGACAAGTGTCGGAGCTCAAGAAATGATGAGAACCAGATGTCGAGACCCAGTACCTCGAGTGGACACCCATCATTCAATGGACCAAATTCAACGAAGCCATCGATTGCCTGTTTCAAGTGTGGACGACAGGGACACTTTGCATCACGTTGTACTGTACCCAACCACTTAGACGCCAATCCGTAGTCGAAGGGATCAAGTACCGAGCGTCGCGTCAATATGTGTTTGGTAAACACACCTGCAGCCACTTTAAAACATAAGGGTGAGAAGTTTTCATTTTGTTTTGATTCCGGGTCGGAATGTTCGCTCATTAAAAAATCTATATCACTTAAGCTTAATGGTAAACGATTTTCTAATGTTGTTGTTATGACTGGCATGGGACAGATGAGTATAAACAGTACCTAACAAATTTAGGCTGTTGTTGAAATTTATAATATCTCTCTTGAAGTATTGTTTCACTTTTTACCGGATTATTGTTAGCAACATGACACAATGATTGACCGAGAAATTTTGAGTAAAGGATTAGCTGTTCATATGACATTTGAGGAACTTAGCCTAAAGAAAATCAATGTAGTTAACATGTGCGTTTTAAACGATTCCTACAAAATTAATTTTCAAAATTTAGACATAGAAACTGACAAAAGCTAGATTTTCTTTTAATACGGAGAAATGTTCTTTTCTTAAAAAAAGTCTATTCAATATCTTGTATATCAAGTTTATGAAGTATGCAAAATTTACATAAATATCATAAAGTCATGTTTGATCGCTCTAAAGTCAGACACCAAACAAAATTTGATCCTATGTTTAGAATTGTTTTCTTCCTGATAGAGGTATTGAATGGTAATCTATATTTTTGAAGTCATTAAGTAGCAATCGAACTTATAAGTAAGCGCATGAAAAATCGTGGAAAATGCCAGAAAGTTATATTCCAGTTGAACTTGAAGGCGTTGAAAGAGACGTCAGTTTGAGTCCCAGTAGTGAGACTGTGGATTGTCTTACATGTGTCGATCTGTAACTGCAAGTGCAAAATCAGTTGGTTTTGATCATGGCGCAGGGGGCAGAGGCAATGTAGAGACGTTGTGTGTAGATGATCATTGTTTAGACGATGATTCATGTGTTTAATTGGGAATATTAACAAAGGCATTTGAATTATTATCAATGTTCATGTTTGGATATTTTGAAATAGATCTAAACAGTACCTGTGTTGAATGGAATCGGTTGTCTTATTTTGGGAAAGAGTTAATTGTAAAAATGTAATAATTATTTTATGAGTGTCTTGTAACAGATATTTATTTGGTATGACCGCATAAAGAAAATGCCAGAAAACTTTGTACCCAATGACGATGATTTAATCACTTTTTCTGAAGAAGAAGAATCAACGTAAATAATAGTTTAAATCTTAATTTTATTCATTTTTTTATATTTTTTATTATTATTTTATCATTGGACTGAAAACTGTGTGGACACTGATTAAGTTGAGAGCCGTCGCTGGTAAAGTGGCGAAGAGATTTTATCGCTGGTTAAGTGATAATTTCTAGTGAGAGCCGTCGCTGGTAAAGTGGCGAAGAGATTTTATCGCTGATTAAGTGATAATTTCTAGTGAGAGCCGTCGCTGGTTAAGTGGCGAAGAGATTTTATCGCTGGTTAAGTGATAATTTCTGTTGAGAGTCATCGCTGGTTAAGTGATGACGAGTCTGTATTGCTGGTTAAGTGATGCAGATCTTGAGGTTTTCATGTCCATAGATAAACTCTAGTCTTATATTCGAAAATATCGTAGATGTAACACGCATTGGGGCAAACTTTTATGCATTTGATTTGAAAGGTTGATAAAACTAACGTCTGATTGTCTGATATTAGTCAGGAAAAGCCGAATGAACTATTACTGTTTGAACTTAATTTGCAGGAAAATCACACGAGGACGTGTGACTTGTCAGAATGGCCGTGTCGGAGGGTTCATGTGAAACGCAAGTAGTACTATGGGTTGCATACTTATAGTACTTGGGTGGAATCAGCGGAAGTGCTAAGCAGGGGATGGTACTCGAACCGAGGGTGACGGTAGAGGAGACCTGCGAGGGCGGACAGTTAAGCTCCGTCAGGGAAGCTGCGTAGAAGTCTTGGCTTGGCATAACCGTCGGGATCACCGCGTTTCATACGACTCCTACCTAATTGTTTGACTATTAGTTGTAATCCTGTGCCTGTTAGTTCAATTACATTGTAAGGACTATTTGCGTGTTATTTAATATTCGAAATGGCCGATAACCCTGACCGCGCTGCGACATATATATATATATATATATATATATATATATATATATAATTTGTATTATTAATTATTATACATTAATTATTTATTGAGATACATACTTAATTTTTGACAAATAATTGAGAAAAAATCTAAATTATAACAATAAACATATTTTATGCCATTTTAAAAAATGGTGGATGCGCAACTCTTAAAAATGGTGGATGCGTAATATTAGGAATTGAACTAAGCGAAATTATAATTAAAATATGAATAGAATATTGACCTAGTAATAGTATTTTTAAATATTTTGTTAATAATTCATTTGTTTATGGGTATGCGTCAATTTAGAATTGGAATTAATGAATGAACTTATACTAATATTTTTAAATATTTTTTCAATAATTCATTTGTTTATAAAAGAAACCCCACGTTAAAACCAATAATAAGATAAATGTCTAAATAATATCATTTTCAAAAATGGTGAATGCACAAATCTAAAATTAAAAATAACCCCAATATAAATAAATTATTTTTAGTTATTAAATATATGCCAATAATTTATTTAATACCCTCTTCAAAAAATTGTGGATGTGGATTTGAAATACCTCAAACTATAACTAAAATATGAATAAATTATTTGTATATTAGTTGTGCAAATATTAAATTGAAGAAAAAAGTAAAAATTAAATTGAAGAAGAAATACCTTCAAACTCTCTTTATTGATTTAAAATTATAATGTATAAAGATTCAGTGAATATTACTAATAGTTGTAACAAGTTACTGATTATCTAAACATGTTCGGGTAGGTAAATTAATCTTGATAAACTATATATCAGCAACTATTAATAGAAGACTAGTATAGTAAAGCAATTTAATAGTAACTTATAGTTATTTAATGTAGGAAGTAATTAGAAAATTTAAATTCATCGTACTTAACATGCCAACAAGTTGACGTTATATCAGTAACGTAATTGCAGGGCAATTTTAATTACAGCCGTAGCATTTTAATTGCCGTCCCTATTGCAAATATAAAGTTTCGGCACCGGCGGCCCACTCCACATCTACTTTAATCATAAATCCGAAAGTTTCAGGTAACCTTTTCGGGCGTAGAGAGGCGCCAAGAAAGGCAGAAAGACACTTTTAATGCATACAAAACAGGCGGGCGCGAGCGAACGACACTGCCGGCAAATATTCCGTTGATTTTCATGTAAACATGCCGAAAGTTTTGCTCATACCGTCACTCGATACTATCCACAAAAATCGTTTCGGCTCATTTGAATAATACCGATTCGAGTCGACGGTTTTTACAATGCACGCGATGATGTAACTGCTACCCGGAACGGTTCTATCAAAAAGGTTAAATTTACTTTTGTGTCAACTTCACTTTGCCACGTTCAAATGTTCTTTGCCTTTGTGCTCTTACAAATGCGATGTGTGCAACTACTATGTAAATAATAATTCGTTGAAGGATTTACTGTACTCGAGTTGAAACTTTGCGAAATCTATGGAATGGGCTTTTGAGTAAATAATACCGAAAATTTTTATAAATACACATAATTAAAATATTATTCATTTATTTAACCCTTTGTAGAAATAGAAGTTTTAAAAATTTTTAAACATTTTTAAGAGGAAATACAGTTTTCTTAAATTGAAATTAAATATATGCAAGAACCAACTAAATAATACATACATTTTTTTCCTCAAATGATTTTTAAGATATCCACTTCAAAAAATGGTGAATGCGCAAATAATACAAATTATATATACTAAAATACGAATACATTTGCATATACACATAATTTATTGAGATACATACTTAATTTTTGACAAATAATTTTATTTGAGAAAAAATCGAAATTGTAATAATATACATTATATTTTATGATACTTTTAAAAATGGTGGATGCGCATTCTAAAAAAGGTGGATGCACAACTCTTAAAAATGGTGGATGCGTCATATTAGGAATTGAAATAACCGAAATTATAACTAAAATATGAATAAATTATTGATCTAATAATAATAATTTTGTTAATAATTCATTTGTTAATGAAAAAATTGTGCATTTTTAAGAGGAATAGAGTTTTTCTAAAATTGAAATTAAATTTAAACAGAATAATAAAAATTAATTAATTAATTAATATATTCATTCATTTCGTTACATCAATATTAAACTGAAATTAATTTCTAATTAAATATTTATAAATTATTTTAATTTAAAAATTTTATTAAAACTTATATTTATTAATGTTTTTATAATGAATTATTTGAATATATCAATTGGAAGGTATATTAAGCATAATTAAACTTGAAAATATAAATAATATTACATACATTACATATAATAATTTGTATATATTAATTACTGTTTTTTTTTTACATTTTTTGAACAATATTGTTAATTTCTTTATAATAATCTTAATTTAAAAATAATTTTTATCTGAGTAACAAAAATTTCATGTAAAGATTATCAAATATTTTGAAATTTATTTGAATATTTCATTAAGTTGTTTCCAAATATTAAACATTATTTTATTTTTAAGAATTCAATAAGATTTTATATTTAATCACATTTTTATAACAAAATATTTATTGCATATATAAATTAGAACATATGTAAAATATTTTTAATATACAAAATATATTTTAATTTTTAACTGATTTTAATAAATTATTTGAATTGGTAATATATATTAAGCATATTTAAACTTGAAAGTATAAATAATAGACTTTATATAATGATTTGTATATATTAATTATTGAATGTGTCTTTTTTACATTTTTTAAACAATATTGTTAATTTTTAACTGAGTAAAAAATGAATGGTTATATACATTGAGATTGTAATTGAAAAATATAAATAATATATTTTATATAATTTTTTCTACATATTAATGTTTCTTTCAGTACAATTCAAAAATCAATTTCTAAGTGACTAATAATTTCCTGTAAAGAATGTTAATGGTTTAAATTAAACAATTTATAGAATATATAGAATTGTTTATGTAGGTATATTTTTATAAAAAAATATATATATTATATATATATATATATATATATATATATATATATATATATATAAAACGTTAAATACATTTATTAAACAAACAAGTTATTCAAATTTTAGTTATAAGTTAGGTCAGTAATATTAAATACTATAAAAATGCATACAAATAATTTTTAACGAAACAACTAAAGGACTATAAAACTAAATGAAAATGATAATATTTATTTATTTTTTTATTATTATAAAATCATAATATAATAAATTAATTTATTTTAAAAGAATTGTTTCATAAAAATAATTATTTCATTTTACACCATCAAGAATCAGACGGCGTTCGATAAATAAACAGACAAAACAACAGTAGAGAAATATTCTATTTTACAAACATTATCAAGACTTGACATACTTATTTAGTTCGAGGCCTTGTTTTACAACAAACCGTGTCTCTGTGCAGAATATAAAAGTAATTTCGTTCAACTTTGCCAAACCAATATCAGGATTTAGAACCTTATTACGGACGAGAGTAAACATTTCATTGTTATCCAGAGAACTGATTGTCCTGTCCCGTTTCGCCGCCACTATTGCATAGAAATAAATTAATCTGATCTCTGTGGTACATATGCTTACTCCCCCACTCGCTTAAAACCTTTTAAATTGCCGCAGGGACGTTTTTTTTTTTGTTTGTGGGCCACATCGATATCAACGGACGAGGGTAAAACAAATTAAAAAGACACGCTCCTTTGTGGCGGGACGAAACGTTTAACAAAATGTTTTTTATTAACATAAAAAAATTGTGTAAATAACTCTACATTAGATCGGCGGGATGGCGGCGAACGAAACCGACGATAAATCCTGATTTAGTGGGGTCATCTTGCGGACCTCATATTCAGTATACAAAACGTAACGAGTCCGCAAAAGTGTGTCCGTAAATACCCGGCTACGTGTATTTTATTATCCGCTCGCCAACATTTTCGCCAGCAGTTGAATATATCAAATGCTGGGCCGCGACTAAACTTTATTGTTTAGACAGTTTTTGCTATTTAAATACGGGACGTTTTAAATTAAAACGAACAAATGAATGGATGTGACACTGTCGGGGGATATTCGTCTCCACTTTTTGCCGCGAGCTAAATAAATTAAATGCCCTGATGGGTAACAAATTTATCGCTAGACTTATTCCGAGCTAATTCCATGTAATCTCACCTAAGTTGAAAAAAGTTGCTTCGCCTCACCGAACTCCATCTATTTATGTTATTATACGTTTGTCGTGATAAATATAAACTTTTTCTTTTACAGGAATTAGTTTGCTTATTAGAAATAAATAACAAATATTTATTGGTATTTCAAAGGTATATTTATTAAAATGTCTGTACATCAGATATATTCACATTAATAACGATAATTTAAACTGATAACAAAGACTGACAAGAAGCTTAATCGCAATTTTGATAAATCATTTATATTTTGTTGATTAAATATATTAATCATTAATTTAATAAATTTTCATCAAATTCACTTTTCCCAAAATATGAATTAATTAATAAATTTGTCAATAAATTATAATATATAATAAAATATAATGTATATTAAAATATATTTTTATAGGATATCAATCAACCAATAGAAATTTTTATCTGGTTTCTAGAAATATATTCTTCTCTTATATTAAAAATGAATGATTGAAATAATCTAAAATAATAAATAAATCTTTTTAAAATTTGGATTTCCTAAAACTTTTACTGATTCAAAAATGGCGAATGCGGTTTATATAATATTTTGTTGATAAATACTGAAATCTAATTTTAATTTTAATTCACTTTTCAACATCAACCATTTTTATATTAAGAATAAGTATAAATATTTAGATTATCTTTATCATCTCTTGGAATCTAAAAAAATGATAAATTTACATTTTTTTATAAAATTAATGAAATGTAAAAACAGTATCTAGATTTAACGACTTACGTTTTTGCTACAATAGGAACTAATAATTAAAATTAGACTCCAATTTATTTATTATCTTTTCATGATTTTATTTGTCTAACATTTCTAACAAATTTCAAAAATGGTGAAAACTATTTTGTAATCTATTGATATAATACACTTTTTTATCGAGTGTTCATATATTTCTTATATTAATAAGAATTATTTAAAAAAATAGTTTTTTAACCTTTTAATAAAAATGATTTTTAGAAATCTAATCAAATAAATAACTAGTAAAATCAAGTCATATTTTTATCTAGTTTAAATTAATTAAAAAGTTTAACTAAACTTTTCTTTAATTAACAATTAACTAACATTAAAAATTATTTTCTAAAATTATTATTAAACCTCTTTAAAAATTTGATTTTTTTAATAATAATAATTTATTGATAATTAATTGATAGATTAATCAACTTAATATCCTGTAAAATCGAACTCATAGTTTTATCGAGTATTTAACATAAATAATTAGTTTTCTTATAATAAGAATTATTTTTTTGAAGTGTCTTCTAAAATTTTAAAAATTTGTTTCTTTATAAATTTCCTTTGACTCAAAATATTATGAACTGTATTTTGTAAATTATTGATAAAATACACATTTTTATGTGATTAATCAAATAAATAACCAATATAATTTTTTCATAATAAATTTTAAAATATTTTTATATTTTTTATATGGTTTTCAAGATATTCAGTTTTCTTAAATTGGGAAATTACCTACGAAAATTATAATGATAATAATAATACTTTAATTTAAGACAACATACTAGATACTAGAAATAAACATCATTAAATTAATAATTAATTGGTAGAGTAATCAAATAAATATCCTCTAAAATCGATCTCATATTTCTATCCAGTTTTTAACATAAATAATTGGTTATGTTATATTAAGAATTATTTTTTTGAAACTGCTTTATAAAATTTTAAAAATCCGTTTTCTCTCAAAAATTTCTTATGATCAATCAATATGAATTGTATAGTATGAATTGTATAATTTATTGATGAATTAAAAAAAAATCAATAAAATCTGCATATAATATTTTATGGTATTTTTCAATAAATATAATTATCGGAAATAAATATGTAAATAATTTTAAACAAAATATGTAAATTGATCATGAAATACTAAAATGTACGTTACAGAATATATTTCCAATTAAATATGAAAGTAAGCACGTATCACAAAATTAATTTCAATATTTGGTTATTAAGTATTATTTTTTAAATCATAAATTAACATCCGCAGAATATTCGAAAATTGCCTACACATTTAAATTTGGTTTAAAATAAAAATAATTATTTAATTAAATAAAATAATTTGTCGATAAAATAAAATATTTATTCAAGATAAAGTTGTGAGCTATATAATTTTAATAATAGATTGTAGGCTGTGATTAAAAGCTTGCTTAATTCATACTGAACATATTTACAAAATTTAAATAAAACATGCATAAATGAGTTTGTTGCAAATTATGCTTCCGGTATATATATCATATTTTGCCGGCTAATGGATAGAAATGCGTTTATGCAAAATAATCTTTGTTTGCATTAAAATATGCACAACAAAAATAAATAATGGAACAGTTCAACAAGTAGGAATAAAATAACCGGACGTGCGGTTTAAATTGATTCGCCTACACAAATTAAAAACAACAATGTCGCCTAATTCGGCAAATGCAACAGATAGCGCGTCGCGATCGGGAGCGATGAACAAACAGACAAAGAACGAAAAAAAAGCTGCCACCATCGAATATTTCAATAAGGGAAGATTAATTCCAGAAATTGAAAAGATTCTGACAGACTTTGGTACAAAGCCTGGCCCACCGACACCGAACAAAAGGGCTCACGAACAGATACCGTGTTTTTTCGCTTTTGTACGAGATTTATATTTGAAATTTGAACAGGCCGCTTTGTATAGGCCGAAATCTAATTAAAATCATAATCAGGGCTTCCGGCAGGTAAGTCGCCGACTTATTGGCTCATTTCCGGTCGAATATTTATTGCATCTGTTTGCATTCAAATCACGTGCGTCCAATAATTTATCTTTAGTCCGGATTTATTAGTTTGGTACCTCGTAAATTTGTAATAGTTATAGGCAAAATCCAGTACTGACTAGATAGGAGCATTGGAATAGAAGAATCAAGTACTATTCGATTTATGAACGTACTAGCTGTCACGCTTTTAAAATTTATTGATTTTTAGGAGTTTTCAGTACAGAAATGCCGAATACAATCTTATAATTTATTGATGGAATATACTTTTTAGATGATTAATCAAATATAAAACTTTTAAATCTTAATCACATATTTCATTTAGTTTTAAATAAATACGGTCTTCTTATATTGAAAATTAATGACCTCCAAAATATTAATCGTATAATTTAACAAATACACTCACTTTATATTATTATTTATATATTCTTGAACAATATAAGAAATTCTTAATGAATTATTTATTAGAATTAATTAATTATTAATAAAAATTTGTTTTCCCTAATATATCTTGTTTAAAAAATGGCGAATGCGCTTCATAATTTATTATGATCCAGTATAAGAAATTCTTAATTAATTATCCTCTAAAAAAATATTAATATTTCTTTTTTAAAATTTGGGTTTTCTTATGTATCTTTTGTTTAAAAATTGGCAGTACACTCCTCTGATATTAAAGGTTAATTACTAAAAAATTACTAATAAAAAATTTTTTCAAAAATTATTCTTTATATTTATTTTGTTTCAAAATTGGCGAATCCGCATTATAATTTATTAGTACATAATTTTTCAAAAAAATATTTTTTCAGTATTATCCAGTATAAGAAATTCTCAAGGAATTATTTACTAAAATTATCTTCTAAAAATATTAATATTTCTTTTTTAAAATTAGGGTTTTCTTATGTATCTTAACTTTTAAAAAATGGCGAATGCGATTAATATTATTGTCTGTATATTTTATGCAATTTTTAACAAATACACTCCTTTTATATTGAAGAATTAAATATTAAAATTATTAAATAAATGTTTCAAACATTATTTTTAATCACAAAGTGGCAAATTTATTTTTATAATTTATTTATTTATCCTTGACCAATACAAAAAATTAATAACTCAAAAAAATTTGGTTTTATAATGTATATTCTGATTCAAATATGGCGAATGCGCATTATAATAAATGGATATAATAAAGGATGATTATTCAAGTAAATGTGTTCTAAAATATTATTCGTATATTTTATGCAGTTTTTAACAAATACACTCCTCTTATATTAAGGGTTAATTATTAAAATTATTAAAAAAAAATGTTTTAAAAATTATTTTTTATATTTATTTTGTTTCAAAAATGGCGAATGCGCATTATAATTTATTAGTACATAATTTTTCAAAAAATTACTTTTTCTTATCCAGTATAAGAAATTCATAATGAATTATTTATTAAAATTATCTTTTAAAAATATTAATATTTCTTTTTCAAAAATTGGATTTTATGTATCTTCTTTTTTAAAAATAATAAATATGGAAATGGATATAATGACTTTTTTAGATGATTATTCAAGTAAATGATCTCCAAAATATTATTATTATACTGAGGATTAATTATTAATGTTTAAATTATTATTTTTTCTAACATTTATTTTAATCACAAAATGACAACAATTTTTATAGTTTATTTATATATTATTGACCAATATAATAATGAATTATTTATTATACTTATATTCTAATAATATCAATAATTTTATATTAACGAATAATTATTGAAATTATTTAAAAGAAAAATTAAAAAAAGTGTTTACTACTCGGAAGCCGAAGGTACATCTGTCCAAATTATGCTTCCAACTACATAAGTACTCGATAGTTGTTTAATCATACGATTCTCATAAGTACTGGATTTTTACAAATACTCAATTCTAATAATCGATTTGTCTGTAGAATACAAAATAGCTATTAAATTTCCTCAGATCTATAGTAATTTTGGTTATAGAGGCTATTAAATTTAATTCTGATGAGACACATAAGTAAAGAAATAAAAGAAATCCCGAATCTCTTCGAGTAGTACTCGATTCTTCTACTGGAACTCGTCACTAGATTTCAAGACGGTTATCTAATACATAGAGTTTACGAACAAATAATCACAATCCTAACATAATACGCTCTTAGACGGGACATCATTATTTTCGTAGCAAACAAATTAAAAGCGTGTTTGTCGAATGCACCACCCCGAGTGCATCCCGACCCGGCGAAGCTGAGACGGTCCGTAATCACAAACGTCTGTCGTGTACGGAACGCGGGCCAAAGGTATCCCGACAAAGTTGCACACAATAAATAGACAAAGCAATTAAATTATGCGAACCAAATAAACAATATTATCGGGACACAAAGCCGCCGCTTTAATTCGGGAACGGGGCTGCACTTGAAATTGCGCCACTTTGCCCGAGACAATAATTATTAGGAACTGTTTTACATTGGATGGTGGGCGGAATGTTGAGATGCCGCAATAAGTTTGTTAAGTTCGCCACTTTATCTTCGGGCCTTGACTTGCGTGCTGCTCCAGTTGCGAACGCCGTACCGCCGGAGTGGGACTCTGGGGTTTTTTTTGCTTATGAACGAGAAGCTTAATTGTCGCAGCAAAAACTAAAATAGATTATTCAAAGACGTAATTTTACTTTCATAATTGCGTCTTAAGACGTATTCATTAGTGGACCATTTACAACTAGTTTTAGTGCAACAGGTGTAAATATTAAGTAATTTTAATTGCCAGAAGATTAATGTCAACATTGTTAATTCACTATCTGAAAATCTGAGAATCTGAAAATCTGAAAATCTGAGAATCTGAAAATCTGAGAATCTGAAAATATGAAAATCTGAAATCTGAAATCTGAAAATCTAAAATTTAAAAATCTGAAAATTTGAAATTCTGAAAATCTAAAAAATTTTCATACATGTATGTTGAATGTTAAATTTAGTTTATTTAATTAGGTTAGGTTATTAACTAACCTTAAGAAATTTAAGTACATTAATGGCATTATATAATATTAACATTAATAAGAATTACACACAAAAACTCTAATAACAACAAAATTAATATAAATATTGAATAAGAATTGAAAAATAAGTTCTCAGAACAAACAAAAATAGAAAAATAATATTGTTTTAAAACAAAACTAAATGAAGCAAATATATTAAGATGCTTTAAATGATATATAATCTAAAATTTTAGACAAAGAATAATTAGAAGAAATACATTAAGCAAAATATTTTAAATTATTTATAAAAAATAAGTAAGATTTATGATACAAAAAATGAAATTGAAAATCAAGAAAAGAATTATATACAAAAAATGTAATACCTTAAAACATTACAATGAACTACTTTGAATGCTATTTTTTAAGATATTTATAAGTTAGGTTATGTTGGAATTTGTTAGGTTATGTCAGGTTTAGTTAGGTTATGTTATATTAAAACATTTTGAGGTGGTTTAGGTTTGTAAAACAAGTAAAATGTAGAAAAAAATGCATAAAAAATCTAATAATATGATAATATTAACCAATAAAGAAATGAATTAAACAAAAATAGATTTAAGAGTATCAATTTAAGGAATACATGAATACTACTAATAAGTAATAATAAAATTTAATTTTAACAAAACATTTCAATAATTCTAGACAATGAAATATTATTATATGAAAACTTCAAAATAGACATTATTAAGTACGAAGTAACATAAATATCAAAATGTAATATTGGACATACGTCATAAGATTTCATACGTTATCAAAAGATATGAATACGATGAAAAGTAATAACCATTAGAAAAATATTCAAAGAAAGAGCACATAATTAATAAATGTAAATATGATGAAAAATGTTTACTGAACTGATTACAAATACGGTTCATACAAAGAAGCAAGCAGTTAGCAAATTAAACACTGAATGCCATGAACTGTAAAGAAAGAAAATATTTTAAAATTATTAAATTTATCTTATTAAAGTAAGGCTTGAGTTACAGTTATAGTGGGCAAAGGAAGGAGATGTTTTCGAAGGTAATAGTCTGTCATAGACATTCTTTCCATCAAAAAAGGATTATCATATTAGGTTAAGTTAGGTTAACTTAGGTTAGATTAGGTTAAGTTAGGTTAGGTTAGGTTAGGTTAGGTTAGGTTAGATTAGATTAGATTAGATTAGGGTAGATTAAGTAAGGTAAGGTTAGATAAGGACTTTACAGTCTATAGAAAGCCGAAAATACATTTATTATCCATTTTTTAGGTTAAAGAAATTCTCTGAACGGGAAAACTTAGTTGATCAATATAAACAGTATTTTAACAAGCTACCAAGAATACACATACAAAAAATAGCTCGTTTAACGCAATAAATTTAAGATCCTCCTTTATACTCTCATATTCATGCAAGAGATATTCAAACTTTCAATGTTACAAGTTGTAATATGAAAATCTGCAGTGAAGCACAATGTAAGGTGTCTGCTACTGTCTGAAATCGTCCCATCTCTATCTGATTTATTATCTACCCACTATTATAGTAAATTTTAAATCTCCCAGCGCTTAGTCATGAAATATTACAGCCGGAAATTTAAATTGTTTGATGTGAGAGCAGAAGGCGACGTATCTTATCAAGATATTATGCCAGCCGTTTGATTTATCGGTTCCTGTTGTGAAATTGAAATTTTAAAATTAATCAATAACACAAAAAGTCAAACTTGTGCAGTTGACAAGTCCGTAAAATAAATGCGAAATCACGCTTATTAGCTTCCAATTAAACCCGGCATAAATTTGCACAAAAATGGCCGAATTCTCGAAAGTTTTCAGCTTGGCCTCCAATTAAAGAATATTAATTAATAAGCCGTAATCTAATAGCGCGTTGATTTGGAAACACGCCAAAGGATTAAGAAGCCACTTAAGCCGGCCCTAAATTCCCTGCCAAGCAGCATAAACAGACTTTTGGCAAATCGAGCAGTAATTTTAATTAGGAGAGGCTTTATTGCCGGCTAGGAATTAGAAAAGCCATATTTCAGGAGCGGTCTCGAACTAAAACTGCTTTAATCCCGTCTTTTGTTCCGGATGCGGCGGCCAAGTACTGTCATTGTCTAGAAGCCTGTACTGCCATGTATACGAGGTTTTTTATCGCGGCTCTAAATCTGAATGATCCACAGAAGTGGCTGCATTATCCTACGTATACAAACAGCCGAATTAAAAAAAAACTAACGTCCATACAATGTACTCTGCCATGTAACATGTTTATAGAATTGAGTGTATTAGCAAGTGCACTGGCCATTTAAATAATTTACAAACCGCAAACATTTTAACAATGAAAACAGCCCGAAAGTGTCGTTAAAGTCATTACAACGCAGCAGGATTTTGCGGAAATTAGTTTTAATTTAATTAACAAATGAATCGGGGTCACAATGTATAGTTGACCTGCATTACGGCCCCCCAGGGAATATTATTGTAACTTGCTACGCCATACAGTTTAACAAGCAGAAACTACATCTAAACTTGTATCTGTCTTAGCGTTAGACGCCCTTCTGCCCACACGGAACAAGACAATTCAAATTTACATCGTTCCTCTAGAAGCACACGTCTTAGAGACGTCTCAAACGGAGGCGCTTAATTGAAATGATTTACTTTTGAAAAGTGACTCGTTTTACGCACGTTTCTTACGTTTTACCGTGACTCGTGATTTTACTCGAAATTGTTGCAGCTCCTCGAAATTTAGTTTTATTGGGAAAATTAAATAATTAAACTTATGTCATATTAACATATTGAATAGTACTGAGTAGATTCGATATCTTGGAAGAAGAGAGTTTCTTTTTTTTTAATTTTTAGAACCAATATTTTCATAATTTTTTAAACTTTTTTAACTTTATCTAATTTATTTATTATTTAATTTGTTTCTATTTTCATAATTTGGCAAAACTGCTTCTTAATTTTGATGATATTGACATTTTTTAATGAAATCATCACAAATCTTGTTTTTAAATTTATTTTCTATTAAACATTAGTTTTAGAATATTAAGAAGAATATTGAGTAAAAATAGTTCTTGTTTATTTTTCTTAATTGTAATAATTTTTTTAGTCTATATACGTTTATCCTTTATTTTATATATTAGACTTTCGATTTTTCTTCATATACTTTAATTCTTTACACAAATATTGTTAGTTGATTTCTAATTTTTATACAATTCTATCCATTAGAATTTAACTTTATTTCTTCTTTGATTTTATTTTATTTTATTTTTCTCTTCCAACATTTTATAAAAATTTAATTTTTTACCCAAAAATTGTTAGTTGATTTATCATTTTTATACATTTTTCTACCTCCTAGAATTTTTTTTATACACTGTAGTTATAATAATTTTGATTTTATGTATTTTTTAATAAATAAGATACTTTAAATTTGCATATTTCCCCAAAATCTTAAATTTTAATGAATCATTCATTTTATCATTTTATATATACTTTTACTTTTCATTAATTTCCTACATTTTCTACATGATTTAATCACTCAGATTTTATAACATAAATGAAGATTTTTAAAAGAAACTCCGATTATACAGGTTTCACATTAAAACACATTTTTAGTTTTAACATACATTTAATATTTCTAAGAATATTAATGAATTCTTGAATTCTCTTCTTTATCAATAAAAGATTAATTTTAATATTGTTAATTAATCTAAAATATGGAATTTATTTTATTATTTAGATTAAATAAATGAAAAAAGTACATTTTTTACTTTTTAAAATTCTGTTGTATCGATTCATTATTTTTTACTTCTCCTCTTTTAATTTTATAAGAACCTCCTCTGTAAAATAAAAACTTGATCGAAGATCTTCCTGGGAATGGATTGGAATTGCGGTTGGATCCGTTAGCTTCCCACAGCCACTAGATTGTGGAGTGGTACTGAGCCCCAGGACCACGACAAGGTGGATCCATCCTGGGGATTTTTTTTCTTTCTTAATCATCATTTTCTGTAAAATTATTTTCTGAAAATAAGTGACTTGTAGACGAAATTAAATAATACCATCTTAATCTCTTATAGATGATTATTTTATTTTAAAATAGATACTTTCAAAACTGATTCTGTATTATAATTTTCATTGTATTAAATTGGCAACATTTAAATAAAAATATTTTTTTGCTTATTTTCGTTATTTTTTAATAATTTTTTAGCAAAACTTGATACTTCATGATGTGTAAGAATCAATTTTTCACCTCAAAATTTAGTTTCAAACTGAAACTTTTAATTTAACACGATTTAATATTAAAGTTAAATTATAAAATTCATTTTTTTTTTGTTTTCTTTAAAAGAGTGAAAAGAAATACCAAATAAATGTTAAATTTTATATCTGTTTGTTATTAAATAAAACAATACATTTTTAGCCATTTTTAATTTAGCATCAATCGGATCATGTGGAAAACCAGTTAACCAAGTAAAATTCACAAACGAATGAATGTAGCAAAATTATTCTTTTGTTCTCTGGCCTGATAGCGGAAGCCGGAATAATTTCGGCGGTGTGCATGTGATTTTTCCATTAGTCGGGAGTCCGTCGTTGCGGAAAACCAGCAGCCCGTAGACCCTAGCTCAGCAGTTGCGGTTGCATAGGTCAGAAGTCCACAATAAAGAAGCAGTCCCGACGGCCGTTCCGGGACTCCCACTTGCTAAGCTAAAATTATAGTTGGGGAACGGGAACGGGTGCCGGTCCGGTCGGCGGCTATGTGCTTTCCTTGCACCTTTGCGCCCAACTTTAAATCTGCCGGACCTCCTATTCCCCGAGAATATCAATTACCGTTCCGTCCATTGACTTACAAATCGGCTTCGTTATCGGGTTATTTCATTAAAACTACGGGCCGACGTTCAATTAGCCCCCTTCCAACCGCCGTGACACGCCGGACGAGGATTTTCAATGTACATCTGTCGGTTGTCGGGAATACATAATAAACTATCGCGGAGTTTAGTAATAAAAATTTTCAGATAACAAACGCAATTACCATAATTACACAACAAATGCAACTTTGTAAACTAATTGCATGAGTTTTATTATTGTACGTAGGCGCCTAAACAGTTTTATGCTTCTGTGTCGGTTGACAATAACTAACCCCGTTATAATTTAATTAGAAATTTTCCTTTTGGCCCAGCCGTTTCATAAACCCACGCACAGTAGTCACAACTAATTATAAATTTTATAGAAGTTTAAATAAATTCATTAGTATCATAATTATGAATTTAAATCAATTGCTTGGAAACTTGATTATCAACATTTATAATAAGCACTCTTAATTTCTTTACAATATTCTATTTTAAATATAATTTTTGAAACTCAAAAAACATGTGTTCTAATTTTAGAACTGAAAAATTGTTCGTTATTTTGTTTTTAACTTAATTACTCACTTGAATTTTCTACGTTTTTTATACTTAATGATTTTTTCTTTGTGGTAACTGTTAATTTTCCATTATATTTAACATATTCAAATTTTGAACAGGGCTTTTAAAAGTTTTAATTGTTTTAAGAACTTTTTTTTCATAAAAATGTCAAAAATAAAAAAAGGCAAATAATATAGAACAACATTTATTACATTACTCAATTACATACTTTTCAAAATATTTTCAATATTTTTAACATTTTTACATACTTACTAGACATTTTCTATTTAATAAATTATTATTAATTTCTAACAAATCTCGTTTTTTCCGTATTTTTTAATTTATTTAGAAAATTGTTAGTATTCATTATTTTTAATATTTTTACATACATTTTCTAGTTTTAATAATTATAAATTATTCATAGAATTTTCATTAATTTTTTAAACTTTGTAATAAATCTAGATTTTTTATGACTTAAAATATTAAAATTTTTTAATAAAATTGATAAATTTGGCTTTTTAAAATAAGAATTAGTTTTATATTAGTTTTCATACTTTATTTTGTAAAAACTTTGAATTGTTAATGAATTTTATTATTTTTTAAAATATTTTACACATTTTTCATTTATTTAGAAATTTGGTTGTTTAAAAAATTGCTAATATTCATTATTTTTAACATTTTTACATCTTTAAAAACATGTTCGAATTTTAATAATTATAAATTATTGATTGATTTTTCATTTATTTTTTAAACTTTGTAACAAGTCTGGATTATATATGAATTTCAAAGTTTCTTAATTTTATTTTTACTTTTTAAAATTTTAAAACATTGAGTTTTTTAATAAAAAATGATAAATTTGACTTCTTAAAATAAGAATTAATTTTATAATAGTTTTCATATTTTATTTTGTAAATTATTAATAATTTTATCATTTTTTAAATTTTATAACATTTTACACATTTTTCATTTTTAGAAATTTGATAATTTAAAAAATTGCTAATATTCAATATTTTTAACATGTTCACGTCTTTAAAGACTTTTTCTGGTTTTAGTAATTATAAATTTTTATTCTAATTTGGTCTATCATTTTACAACAGAAATTATTTATAAAATTTGAGTTTTCTTAATAAAAATTGATGATTTTGACATTTTTACAAAAAGAAACATGGATTTTAAATTAATTTTAAAAATTACATATTTTAATTTTTCACAAGTAACGATTTATGAAATTTGATAGTTTGAATATTATGTAAAATTTTACACTATTTTTCATTTATATTAATATTTTCAAAAATTCTTGATATTCATTATTATTAACATTTTTTCATATATAAATATTTTAAATATGGCTTTAGCTGAAAGGCAACACAACAGATGTTTAAACTTTAAAACTGGATTGGACGTACTGCCTTTAAAAAAAGCCAAAACGTCAGACCACTGTGCACAGGCACAAAATCTACAATTCGGTATTCATATCACACTCCACAAAAGCGTTGTAAGTAGAAAATGTACGTAAGAAAGGATAGCAACCCGAGCCGATGAATTAACAATGTAATAAGTGCAGTATTCCAACCTCAAAGAACATAATTATAGGATGTTACGGTCCCGTCGTATATTTTAAAGTTTCTCAATTAAGGCCCGTTAACTACTTTATATGGGACGAATTTTAAATAGTCACTCTCTATGGCAAACTTGCCGAATCAAAACTGGCTCGCACATGCAGCCACTCCACGCGGACGGCCCAGGATCAAATAATTTAACATTTTAACACGGCATTCGGTTATTGCGCAAGTTTTCCCCCGCATTTCCACATCTAAAAGCTTTTTTCAAGGGGTTTTCTCGCTTTTTCCCTCGGGCTCCATCAGTCCAAGGTTGTTCATTTGATAATTGTCGGCTACATTATTCATTTTGTTAACGTTTTGTTTCTTTAAATACTTGAGTATTTGTGACTGTTTGATTTTGACAATTTGTACAATAAAACGTTTTGAAAACACAGTGGTTCCTTCCTATTGTGTTTGTAGTTAACAGTCCGCAGGGTTAATTAAATTAAATAAGGGTGTAAATCAGAATCAGTGAAAATGATATGGCCGTGCGTTGAATAAATAAAGCGTGGCTTGTCCTTTTTAGCGTCGGTGCGGGGATGGCTGGCGCATATTGATGATGATTAGCAGGGGCGCTGAGAGGTGTGATAGTGAGGCTCTTTATAGAGGAGATATTGGCGCGTCTAAGGGCGGGTTATTGCTTATTCCGGTCGGGGCCCGTGGCCTTCAGGAAGCCCCTAATGAACATCGACGAGGCCCAACCAATGCCGGGTCTAATGTATGGTAATATTAACGGATACCCTGCCTACGATTCGCTCTACATATTCTATTACCCGTTAATTAATTCTTTTGCTGCGTCCACAGCGCCCCCGAGAACTGGTCCGGATGGCCCCCCCTTCAAATGGTAATTTATCTTGATTTAGTCCAAGTGCCCGACCGCGTTGGATACACAACAATACACTTACGATCCGTCTTCCTGCAACCGGGAACCTGCCGGCACTGTCGAAAGTACCATATTGTGTTTGCATTCGGGATTGTTTGATTTAATTAATTCACAACCCTGGCCTAATCAGCTACATCAAAATTTTAAGAATTTTATTATATTTTATCTTCAAAGAACAAGAATAATTATGTAAAATTTTAATTATTTCTTCATTCCTTTCAGTGTCAATATTTTAGTCAATACATTATAATAATTGTTTTTAATTGTCCTAATTCAAACTAACAAATACTTAAAGATATTTTACTTTTTTCTAATTTTCGAGTTATTTCCTACTTATTTAAATAATTTTAGAGTAACTCTGTATAAAAAATAATGTAAAAGATCTTCATAATAAGTTTCGGTAAATATAGTTATTTTATTAATTGTTGAAATAAGTAAAATTGTTGATTACTTGAAAATTTGTTAATTATTAAATACTATATATTATTTCTTAACAAATTTTCATATTATAAGAAGCAGAATATAATGTATTTCTCAGGATTTTTCGAATCGTAACTTATTGCCACTATACAATAGGAAAAGCAAGCATTTGACCTGTCTGAATTTAGAAAGAGACATCATGCATGACAGAGACAGTAGAAGTCCGTCCCATAGTAGGAGTCTTACTGTCTCTATTGCACATGATATTTCTTTCAGGATTCAGATAAATCAAACTATTTTGTACTGCATATTATTAACATATTAATCATTAATAAATGGTTTTTTATTTAAAGTGTAGTGTATATTGTATTTTTCTTTTAGTTAGATTTTAAATTTTTAAAATTACATTTAGATTAAAGAACTAATTAGAAAATTTTCTGTCAAAAATAGACAAGAAAAAGGAAATCTGATCTGATTGGTCAAACCAGGTAAAAAGTTAAGTAACCATTTATATAAGTAAAAATTTTGAATATTTGAAAATTCATCAATTATTAAATACTATGTACCTCTTCCTAACTAATTTTCGTATTATAAAAAACAGACATTTATATGATTTGTATTTCTTAAGATTTTTTGAATTGTCACTTATTGCTACTAGCTATTAACTTTATTAAATATTTAAATAATAATACAAAACTTCTACAGTATAATTTTTATTAGTTAATTTTTAAAAATATTAAAACTACATTTATATAAAAGAAATAATCTAAAAACGGCCTGACAAAAATAGGCAAGAAAAATGATAATTCATCATTACTTAAATATTATGTACTACTATTTAACTAGTATTCGTATTATAAAAAAAACAGACATACATATATTTTGTATTTTTTAAGATTTTGAGAGTTCTCATTTATTATTAACATTATAAATTATTAATATATTGTTTCTTTATTTAAGACTGTGAAAAACTTCTACAATGTATTTAATTTTCCTATAATGGAGAATAAATGTTCATGTAATTTGTATTTTTTTTATATATATAGTTTTGAGTTGTCACAGTTCAGTTGTTAAATTTAATTTTCAAAATAGTGTATAAAGGTATAGATTCTGTGTTGGCAGTTTAAGTCTATTTTTACTCCATATTGTTTGTGTAATAGTTTACAACAAAACATTGACTTTTGTACAAATGTACGAAACAATAAATATTGCATTATTGATTTTCTGGGTATGGCAAATAATATGGTTTATGTATTATTTGATATATAATAAAAATTCAATGTATGATCACAATTTGACAAATAATAATAATTAATATAAATAACATTATTTCAGGACTATTTAGACATCTAAACAATATTTATGCACAAATTTCAAATCGGGCAAACAATAAAACGACAAATTCAATACTTATAATTTATTCAATACAAAACATCTAATACACGTGATGTCCATACCATATAACAATTTGAAGCACCATCAACTTCAAACCAATACAAACAATTTAATTAAACAAGTGCTTCACAATTAAAAACATAAAAACAATCACCTAATCATACACCGAAAAAAAATTGTACTAATACTTATTCGTCGAAGAAGACTTTCAAAAAAGAAATGAATCGATTTAAAAATCTGAAAAATAAATTAATCCTTCTACAATTACTGTTGCTGAGCTTGGGGCTGTTGCACTTGAGGCGGCGCCAATTTGCATGTGAAGTTCACAATGAAGAGCATCGCTTGTCTGAGGAATTGGGGAGTGGTGGGCTTGTGAGCGTTTATCTCCAAGAACACTCTGAGTTCGCGGAACATGTTCCTCGTGTACGGGTTCCTTCTTGACGAGTACCTTTGGGTCAGGAAGTGGTAGTAAATGAACGGCGTCAAGAGACTTGCCTTTCCACTGCAAAAATCACAATGTTGTTACAGTTAAATCTGAAGAATAATTACTAAAAATTATATTAGATTCAACAGAATTTCATCCAGCAAATAATCCTCCATATGACTATAATTTATCTGTGTTATTTTGCAAATTTGTACGTATTAATAATCAATTTAATTCTTAAGGTCAAGAATGAGATTGATATTTTCAAAAAAATGTTTCTTTTTATTGTCCTCACAAATAGCAAATAAACGTAATTAAAATACAGTATTGTTTAACATCAAATTACCCTAATAGCAATTTTAATTAATAATGTGACTAATTGGTATCAAAATTACTTTTGAAACTCTGTTAGTTCATAATTATTGTACAATAGAAACTAAGCAAACAATAATTAATCATGTAAAAGACAAAAATTTGATGAATAGAATGTTTGCAAATTTGTTAATTAATTTGCTCAAATTAAATATACAATTATATAATTTTTTTTTACTTTCTAAAATCTTCACAATATTCGTTTTTCGTATAAGACGTAATTAAAAACTAACTAAACATCAACGAAAGTAATTTGTACTATTATAAATTATTCAGGAGAAATGGAATAATTAGATTTATAATAAATATTCCGGGGAAAGTTAAACATATTTTTAACAAGATCTACATCTATTGGAATTGGAGTAAAAAGATTTTGAACTAGTTACTTTTAAGTTTCATTGTTTTTCTATCCACATATTATTTATTTATCTAATTATGCTCTTTACTTTTATTCATTACTTTAATAACAGTAACTTGTCACTAGTTTCACTGCAAATATTTATGAATATTTAAATAAATATTTTTAGAACAGTTCATCATTATTTTAATGAACAGAAACAAAATCAACAAGAGAATATCTTAAACATTTGTTGTTATGATATTATTTTCAATATCTTACCACAATTTTAATAAATGATTTAATGGTTTTATAATTAAATATGATAATTTAATTACAACATTGTCGATAAATTAATTAATATGTATTGATTTCAAATTAGTGTAAATAAATAATTTTGAGTTCTATTTGTAGTAGCGTATTTTTCCCTGTTACAGTTTGTTCCCAATAGGGTATAATAATACTTACAACAAAATCAACATAACAGTGATTGGCATCAACATAATTTCAGTAAATGAGACCAGTCTCAAAATATTCAATGACTGGAACTCGACGAGTGATATCATCAAACGAGCGCCCCACCATGAGTTTTGGCCTAGACACTGAAAAATCCAAACATAAATCACATAAATTATGTAATTGACCAAAACACTTACGTCCAACAGGGTCAGAGAGTAACTGGCGAAATGCAAAATGGAAAACAACACAATTGGCAACAAAACAACTGAGACTGATTAAGGATAATAATACATTAGTTTAGTTATATAATTAATAAATATTAGAAATATGCCGCCTTGTATTATATTATCTATCAAAAGAGGCGACAAATTCAGCCCGCCTATTGTTATTCAAATGCAAACTTTATTGCACTAATATCTTTTGCAAACATCGGTTAACCTTGCGGAGATGGCACCGATCAAACGATCAATTCGTCGTGCGAAAAAGGATACAAGTCACCGGCGCCACATACAAGAATATCAGCGAGTAGAATAGATAGTGGAAACTGTCCTCCAGCAGCAGCTCAGCCAGGAACTCCCGACACAGTCGCACCCTTCCGATCCTCTGGTGCAGTCTGAGGGCGCTGATTGCAGCATTAGCTATCAGTACTTTGTAATATGCATTCTGGGATGACCTAAAAGTAAAAAATGCTCGTTAGTATAACTTTGCTATTTCTTTATATCACAGTTACAAAAACGTGTCATACGTTATAACGCTGTGTATTTTATTAATGACAACAACAATCGTTGGATATACATTATTATGGCTATTTTTTCAAAAAGTTAATTATTATAGCAATAACTACACGTCTCTTGAAGTGAATAATCCGGATTTCCTAGATTAAATATATTTAAATATATTATATGTAATCTATATATAATACTAACACCCAATTCAAGTAACATAGATCATTTGTGATACATTTAAATAAATCGCTATTAAGGCCAACCTATGTTGACTTTACAAGGAAATTCCGTGCTAGTTCAACAACCGAAACAAGAGCAAGTCAAAAACTTATATTTATAAGTCACATCTGACCATTTGCCACAGGTCAGCATCACGAATGGGCAAAAAGAAAGTAAAACGTAAATAGAAAGCAACAAACGGCGCAGATTTCCGCGTTTTCGTTTTCAAGTACCGTGAATTACTATTGTTAACAAACATCATATAAACATTTCTTCGGATGAAAATATCTGTCCTTGTAAAAGGCGACTTTTGGATATAGTATTTATGGCTCCGGTTTGTTGTTTTGCATATCTATTTATAGTGGTTTGCTGGGGAAATGCCACACTTGTAGACAAATTGTAATGTACACGTGAAAAATAAGGGTAAAAACACCTTTGATTAATAAAAGCAAGGTGTAAAGGTTGCGTGAAACGTTTTTTAATTGACTGTGGCTGAGAATAATGATGGATAATTAATACTATGCGAATTTTTAATTGATAATTAGTCATTTTAAGTGTGCATATCTAACCTTGGGACACGAATATACGTAAAAATCTATTTTATACATTAAAGAGAGTAAATCTCAATTTGGTGTTCCACATTTAAACAATTGTTATCTTATGTAAACATAACTTTTATGTGAAAATTATCATTATTGTGTATTTTCACAGTTTAAACCACAATGAATTTTTATCAAGTTTCCACAAGGTTTTATTTAAAAGTAATTAATTATTTACTTATGTACAATGCTATCCAAAGAAACAGCTCAATACGAAAAATATATTTTTAAATATATACATTTCTTTTGTTACACATGTTACAATCGTCGAGATATTGCTTTAAATTTACTCTAATTTGGTTTTCCAAAGAAATAGCACATTCAAATGTATTTACGTTTTGTGTTTGTATTTAATAATACTTTTGATAGTTAGAATTTAGTTTTAGTAGGATTTATATTATTTTATTAAATAAATTCACTTTCAGTGAGAAGAAAGGTACATGGTTCACCAGAGAAGAGGAAAATAATAAATAACATGAAACATCAACATGTAAATATTGCTGACATCACTAAAAACTTAAGATACTTCCTAAAAATGAAGAGTCGTGAAATTTCAAACGACCATTGCAGATATTTCTTTGAATCTTTGTTCCACTGTTTACAGGTGGTTATAACGAACAAAGGGTACCCAACAAAATATTTATTACTTTGTTTAAAGTTATGTATAAATAATTTAACATTTGTATATTTTCCAAGTATTCTATTTCTGTGACCAGCCACATTTCACATTAAATTTGTTTAAGATTGAATTTTATTTGAAATTATTTTGATTTAAGTACAAAATGAATAATGGTCTTTTTAGTAGTGAACCGTACTCTTATTAGTAGTGTAAATATTTTATTAAGTTCCCTTTGATTCGTATATTTATTATTACATTATTCTTATTCAATTTTCTCTAATAAACCATAGTTTATGTTAAGCTTATAAATCATGAGTGAAAGTGTTGATACACGATTTTGATTACAAAGCTAATAACGTTGTAATCTTTTATTCAGTTACAGTACAATAAATTTTGTCATGATTAATTACTTTCACCACACTGAAGATTTACACATTATAAATAAATTTAGGATTTCTTTTGTAAGTAATTATAAGAACTTTCCAGTAGTGTTGTACCTTAATAATTCAAATAATTAATTTAAAAACCATTAGTAATTAAATGAATCATTATTAAAAATATATAATTAGGTCAACTACTATTTTTTACTATTTTATAACAAATTTTTATTTTCAGGAACGACAATTTCATTAGAAAAGTATTTTTAAAATGTAATTATAGTTAACCTTCACATTGATCCAAGTAATTGAAATTATATATTTCGATTGAATTGATCCATTAATTTTTTAACTGGTGACCATAAAGTATTGCTTAGTATGTATTGCTTTACTTACAGTTGTCAACCAGATTAAAGTAGTGCAAGATAAAAGTGTGTCATTAAATAATAACATAAACTCAATTCTGTATTAATTTCTTAACAATGTAACTTGTTTAGTTAATGATAAGGATATAAATTTTATTGATTAAAAATTATATGTCATAAGTGAAAGTTTTGACACACTCTCGCCTGTAAACCAAAAATTTTCATATTACAACATACACATTAAATTTCTACTTCCGACTCGATTTTCCCCAACGAAAGTGAACGCAGTTAAATGATGGAAGCGTTTAATAACAACAAGAGGAAGAGCCAATCAATAAGACATGGATTATTGTATTAAATATTAACAAAGTCGATACACGTACTGTGTATTCGATGATTAAAACGACACAACACCCTTTGAACCGTAATAATTATAATGCATGTTATTTGTATGACCCAAGTAAATTACATTACATCAAAAGCAAGGTTAAAAAAACCGTCACTTGTCTAAGTATGAATAAAAACTTACCCGAAAACGGGAATCAGATATCCTATGGCAAAAACGATGGACAACAATCGTATGGCCCACAAAGCACAGTCGATTTTGTGCGTGGACACATGATTGATCAGGGCATCGCAATTCATGGATCTGCGACCGGGGCCCTCGGTCGTCGTGTTGTTTGACGTATCGCTCATTCTGCCCGACTGGAACACGACACGCGATCAATTGTTAGTGTGTTTTTATCGTCCACCCTGGCCGTCAATTGGATTCTTTCAGTTTGCTAGGTTTGTGTCCGATGATTTCGCGTAAAACACACTCTACTTCATGACAAGTAAATACTGAACTGACAGAACGCGGATGCCGGCGTTGCCGCCTCGCCACCGACACGTCAGGTGAAATTTGTTGTAATCCGATGAAATTTCTGTTGTGTTTTGACGGGTGTCCGTTTGCGGTTTGTGGATGGTGTAAAATGATGTGGAGGTGACTGTTTTCAATTAGTATTTACCTTTTAATTGGAATCGTAAATAATGAGGTTATGAAATTTTAACCTGTTTAGTACGCGGTACAAGTTCGATGATTCATAAATAAAAGATTAATTGTTTCAAAACGTAGTAAATTAACGAATTATGCATTTAAAATGTAAAACAAAGGAATAAAGCAGTGTACCACTTTCGAGAAAACTTAGGTCTCTTGGCAACGTGGCGTTGCCTCAAAAAATGTCAAAAGCAAGTTTGGATTTTAAAATTTAAAAAATACTTTATACACATAATGAATTTATGTTAAAAAACAGAACCAAATGAAATATTAATATATTTTTAAACAGTAATTACTAATTATTACTTACAATTCGTAAATCAAAATCCACTGATTATAGTTCAGTAACTTTCAATTTTTAAATTGATAATTATAATCATCAGCCTGCTTTGTTTATTTCTAGAAGTAATATAAATAACTGAATTGACGCAACTAAATATGAATGTTAAACAATAAAGTTATTTATTTTTAACAGTTGTTTTATATTTGCACATATTTCTATTAATAATAATAATAATAATAATAGTATAATAGATTTAATTCAAATTTTGTGCAGCCAATATATAAAATATATTTCAATATTCTTCTAAAAGTATGAATTTATTCTTTGTGTAATTGACATTTTATCGAATAACTTACCTTCAGTGAAAAAAATTAAACATTGGACACCAGACAAAGGGGAAACAATATTTAACATGAAATTCAATCATTTTAATTGAATTGTGGTTTTTAATTGAGAGTGTACGGCCGTTTTCGATATTTTGTTAAATCTACGAAATATTAACATTAGAATAGAATAGAAATTACAGTAGTGGTCATAATTATAGCAACTTCTTAAAATATTAAATATTTTAGCCAAAACACCTTTATTTAATGTGAATTATCAAAATAATATTAATTTACTTATACAGTATTATAAAAACTACTATATCCTTATTCTATAAAATAATTTTCAGATTTTTTCTGAATATAAATATAGCAACTTTATTATTTATACAGTTATGGCGAAATTCAACAAATAAAAATTATTATAATAATAAATATTCATATATTATGGACGTTAATGAAGTGATTTAATATAATCGTTGATTTGAAACTAAATCAGAAAAAATGTAATTAACCATAAAAAACTAAATTTAATCATGTGTCCATTTTAATATTTAAAATAAAAAAAATCTCTTCTAAAAAACAACGTTCATTAATTTACATTTGTTATTGAGAATACATACAAATTAATTATTTATTTGTGTGAGAAACACCATTTTTAATTACTAACTTCAATTTTAATTAAATAGAGATAGAGATGTATTTTCCTACGTTAACAAATATAATTAAATGATTATTAAATTGAATTAATAATAACAATTTAATTTATTTGGGAGAAACTATTGTGATCAACAATTATCGTAGATATTTCAAAAACGATCAGCGATATCAAAATAAAATTTTAGGTAATAGACTCATTAAAAACGGCTAAAGACATCTTGTTAGTTTTAAATATCTCAATAAACTTTTTTTTAAGAATAAATTATAGGAACTTAATAATAATAATATTTATAATAAATTTTGTGGTTTTTGTAATTGACTCTAAAAATTTAATAGAATAGAATGCAAAACAATAATTTTCAATCATTTTTCATTAAGATATTGTCAGATCAATAATAAAATTAAATATAGTGTTTGTTAAACACGTCATTAGTAATTACTTTTTGTGGTCGAATGCAAATCTTTCGATATGGTGACACTGAATGACAAACAAACCACTTTGATAAGTAATAAAAAATTAAGAATAAATAGGCAGCCTACAATTATTTTGACTTTATTCTCCTCCTGACTGTTCCAGGTAAGTTTTTCATTTTTTAGAGTATTCATTTGATGTGAACTTTCATGATATTCATCATCAATTGTATTTGAAACTAACGCCAAGATGATCATAAAAACCTTAGCCAAGTCGCTTTCCAACACATATACGTATGACCATAAATATTGCTTTCCAATAGTCAAATACGTTCGTCCACACCAAACAAATCGCGGTCAACAACTTAAGAAAGTGGGATCACACTGTTACCAAATTGATACGATCAATTCATTATCTCATTTTCGGATTATTAACTCCGGGTTAACCCCTTACGTAACAGATAACGGAAGCGGCTTAATGGTTCGTACAATGCGTTTCAGATTCCAACCTTGACATGTAGCGCAGTCCCTCTCCTACTTCTTCTACGGTACGGTATTTTCTCCGGATGGAACGACCGTGCAACTGTTTGTCGTAAAACAGAAATCGAACACAATTACGCGAGGCGCACGGCAAAAAAATCAGTCAAATAAGGCGGTAACGGGGTAAACTTTGCAGTCCGTGGACCACATTATGTGTTAAAGGCCTCAACGAATCGGTTTTTGTGTTGCCATAATGTTCCTGATCGTGGGATTTTGTCTTGTGGTCGTTATTACCGGGGTGGCGATTGTGAGGTCGAAAAAACCCCTCAAGTTAATTCTGGCTGAGGCGAAATACGAGCTGATGTACAATGCTGTAGGATCCAAGGGTGTGTTAGAGGACTACCTCATGAGGGCCAAGAACAAAACAGGTAACATATTTTTATGCACCCTTTTTTCGGGTTTTTTACATGGAAATATCCATGAATCATTTAAATAATTGTTGCAAAACGTAAACCTGGTTGGCACTTTCTAATGTTTCTTTTTGAACAACATAGTCGGGTGTAATACTTATTAAATTGTTTCACATAACGTATCTTTATTATGCAAGATTTTTTTATTTGTTTTATTTTAACTATGTCATTCTTTATAAATAACTTTGTCACATGTTTCTTATTTTGAATGCCCAAGAATTTTCATGTTTTCAATGTTTTATTGAATTATTAAATTGGTATTAAAATAATAAAAAATAAATTAAAAAATAACTTTGGTTTAAAAATAATAGTAATTTTTGCAATTAAAAAACAATATAATAAACTAATAGAGAAAATCTGTTCTCGCTATTTTATAGCTTTGAACCTTGGGCTTTAACAACAATTTAAAACTTGTTTCTTTAAATGTGTAAGCCTGTTTAAATATTTGTTTTAGTTTTGTTAGATCACATCCGTCGAAAATACTAGTTTTTTAATAATATAAATCTAATTATTTCTAGAGTTGCCATTAAAACCTGGAAAAGTGGCGGTAATCACAGGTGGCAATCGTGGAATAGGAAAGGAGGTAGTCAAGATGTTCCTGAAGTGCGACATGACTGTCGTAATGGGTAAATCGTTGCCAAAAGCTACAAAATATTGATTTGTAATTTTTAATTGTTACTGAATAGGTTGTCGCAACATCCAAGCAGCCGAAGCAATGATCAAAACTCTAAGAGATGCAGGTGTTGAAGCTGGAAAAACGGAAGTCTTCAACTTGGACATAAGTGTGATCGAGTCAGTTAAAAATTTCGCCAACAAAGTTAAAGCCAAGTATCCAAAAATAAACTACGCGGTAAACAATGGTGTGTTAATTAAGTGAGACAACCATTGTCAATTAATTGAAAATGTTGTTTCAGCTGGAATAATGTTTGGACCTTACATTGAAACTAAAGACGGTTACGAGTCCCAATTCTCTACAAATTATCTGGGACACTTTTTACTCATTCACCTTTTATTGCCCAACATTAAGGCTGGTGGTGATGAAAACGAAAACGCAAGGATCGTTAATGTTTCATCCTGTGCACATCTAATCGGGGACATTAAATTCGAGGATATCAACAATAGGTAATTAAATTCATTTTATAACCATTCATTAACATAATTGTTTAATTTTAATATGGATTACCCAATGAGTTTTTTGTCCATCCGGACTTTATTGTGCATATAAATGATTATTACTTTAATAACCATAATTATAATTGGTTTAGGAAACAGTATATACCAGGTGCTGCCTACTCCCAATCAAAATTGGCTCAAGTGCTGTTCTCTAACCATTTGGATAACGTGCTGAAGGAAAGTAAAAGTCACGTTCAAGTCCACTCCGTTCATCCAGGCGTCGTGAACACGGACCTATTCGACGGCACTCCGCTCAAAAATTACGCACCTTGGATTTTAAAATTGTTCAAGGTAACAACAGAGAAAGCAACGTAAGGGCAACAAATTAATCGTTGATCGTTTTTCAGTCACCAAGGCAAGGAGCAGTACCAATCGTTTACACCTGCCTCTCCAAGGACCTTGAAGGCAAAGGCGGTACTTATATTCACAACTGCAGGATTCATGAAACAAGTGAATTGGCCAAGTCTGTCGAGCTGCAGGAGAAATTGTTCAATTTCACCAACAAGTTGCTGAAAATCGACGACTTTGGAAAGTGATTTATTTATTTTTTTTTATAATAAATTATTTATTTAGAGTCACGTTTGTGTTTTTATTATTCCTGCAGTTCCGTACATTTTTGTCTGCAATTGTATCATGGGCAAAAAATTAGACACACAAAACAGTTGTAACAAAATGTGGCCTTCCCCAAATTACTCGCATAATCAAACAAACAAATTAAATCTGAAGGTAATACAAAAAGAATTGAAAAGTGTGAACGCTAGGATAGAGCAAGTTAAAACAGAAATAGCTGAACTCGACCTAAAACTTCGCAAACACAATTTTAACAAGCAATTCGATCGAAGCAAAATTGTGCACACAAACATACATAGCCAAAAGAATGAGTGGAAACAACACGAAATCAAAAGCGTTCAAAAGTATAAATCAAATTATAATCATTACAGCAAAAATGGTGCTTTTTCAAGTAAAAAGAGACCTTTGGAGGAAATTTCGTGTGATGGAATACAAGAACCAAGTAAGAAAAGACGTTGTAACAACAACCTAGGACACATTTATAAAAGATATGGCGGGCATCCAACAAAATTATCAATTGAGAAGACCAATGAATATGCAAAAGGAGCAGTTTTACCAATGAATTTAAATCTAACAGAGGCGTATAATAATTTACATGCCTGTGGATTAATAGATTCATTATTAAATAAACAATATTTTAATGTTAATCAGAAGCAACTGTGAGTTTTATATTTTATTATCAAATTTATTTTATTAGTATATATGTATTTTTAAAATAAAAGTCTACGTTTTTTGCCTATTTTTATTTTATCTTAGATTACATAGTTAATCTTTGGTTTTATAAATAACATTAAAAAACAAATAAATAATATTATAAAATAAAGTACTACATAAATCACCTACACCTCATTCTAAGTGCAAAATCTTAGCTAAGTGCTGTACAATAGGAAGCATAATAAATAAGAAAAATCAGTACGTGTAAAAAGCTACAAAAATAACGGACTATTAAGCTAACATCTACAAATGCTTAATTATGATTCTAATCGTTTCTTTTTTTAATTTTTGACTTGTAAATCACTAAAAACATTGTTGAATATAAATATTGAATACAATTTAAAAATTTTTAAATGA
The DNA here is from genome assembly GCF_024364675.1 of Aethina tumida. Taxonomy (NCBI): domain Eukaryota; kingdom Metazoa; phylum Arthropoda; class Insecta; order Coleoptera; family Nitidulidae; genus Aethina; species Aethina tumida. The sequence goes on from NC_065441.1 coordinate 5,842,398, forward strand.
ACACTACTTTAAAATATCACAGCAGTCTACCTCAATATACAGGATTAACAATTTATTAACTGAATAATAATTTGCAACTTAAAACATCGCATTTTATAATTCACATTCATAGACATTAACTTGCCGAAACAGTGTATAACAATCAACACTCAGTTAAATTTAAGCTAAACTGACTTAAAACATATTGTTTCAAACGCTCCTGGAACTTAATATTTGTTCGAATAAATTAAGGTACTAATGTAACAGTTAAAACACTGGAATATTGCACAATTATTGTATCAGATTTTCAAACTCATTTAACTCATAGAGTCTGTAACAAGTAGATTTCGGATTAACAACATATTTTTACTTTAAACTTCTTGTTATTTATTTCAAGGACCAGGGTTTAATTTTGAAAATAAATGTGTGTTTAAACCAAAGGTACACAAGAGCTCGTAAATTAATTTTTTGATTAATTGACCAGTTCATTGGAATGTTTTCAAATTGTTAAACTTAAATCTACTTCACAAAACATTATATAAAATAATAACAACTTAATTGATAATCACAACAATACAGCTTTTAAAATAAATAACTGGTTATAAAGAAAAGTAGTTAAATACTCTTGCCTGTGATGACTAAGTCCATAGAAAAATATATTACAATACAATGCTATATGTATATAATACTATATACTGCATTTAGGTGTCAACCAATTAAAACTGTACAAAGAAAACAATTAACAAAGAGCAAAATAATTCTATAAATTTAATAGTGCTTCTGTAAAAACCGTCTTAACTACAACTAGGTGACGCAATTCCTCATCATCCCACCAACTTAATGTGGTTCACAACCGGGTATATATCATATAAAACGCGCTTTTTTTGAGGCCAAGTTACAAAAATAAATGGATCCGTCGTTACCTGAGCAAAAACGAAATTGTTAAAACACAGTTGGGAGGGGGTTCACCTAATTAGCGTTGAGGAAACGGGGGGAAAAACCTACTGCAACTTGCTGCAGCAGCTCGAATCGCCGATTGTCGATGTCTTGCCGTTTATGGTCGTCGCATTCGAATCGTACCGAGGCAAATCGCGGCTTCTTGCTTGCTGTAACATGATAATTAAAGTTCGTGAACAATTTTATTTGTCAAGATATTTTTAGGTATCCTTCCCAGAAGTGTTGTTTACCTGAATCGAACCAACAACATTATATTTAATTATAAACACATTATGTTCAATTTACGTAGAATAAGTAGTTAATTATTAGTTTTGTACATGATAGTATGAAATGTTAAAGTCTTCAATACATTTAAATCAATTTATAAATATCAAAATACGTTTTATATAGGAATGATTAAATTAGTAGATTATAATTAATAGTTAGAACCAAATGTCATGCTTTATGGATAATAATTCCATAGATATTGTTTTTTGTGGGAAGAAGAAAGTAAAAAAGTTAATAATTGCTTTAATTTAAATACATATTTCAAAATAATTAGAGCAAATTAACTCTCTGTGCATGGGTATTAAATGTGTGTGGATTATAGTCATGTTATGTTACACAACACTTTCTAAAACATTGTTGAGATTTATTTAAGAGATGTTTTATAATTTTAACAGTTTAATTAAGATAAAAAAAACAAAATTTTGGGTTGATGTAATACAATTATTTGTACTTACTTTCATTAAGTCTTCAGCAATTTGCATGAACAGTCTTTCAACATTATCAGATTCCTTGGCAGAAGTTTCTAAGAAATACATGTTGTGCCTTTCAGCAAACTCTTCACCAACATGTGTGGGTATTTCCCTGTCTTCTCTATCAATTTTATTGCCTACAACCAATGAATGAGCTACCAAATTTCTTACATAAATAAATGAAACACACCTACTAAAACCCTAAGTACTTTACTGCTAGCATATTCTTCAATTTCCCTCAACCAATCAGGCAGACAGTCAAAAGTAGGCTGGCAAGAGATATCGTACACCAAAATCAGGGCATGTGCAGACCTGTAGTAGCTCTGGGTGATTGATCTGAATCTCTCCTGTCCTGCCGTGTCCCAAATTTGCAGCTACAAAACAAACCATTACACCACACTTTCTGACCACACTGTCAACTGCCTACTTTCACTTTTTCATTTCCAACATCCACGGTCTTGATCATGAAGTCCACCCCAATTGTGGCCCCCTGACCAGGCGGGAACAGGCCTTGGGTGAAGCGCCTGACCAGGCAGGTTTTCCCGACGCCGGCGTTTCCAACTAGTACGACTTTGAAAAGGAACTTGTAGTCGTCCATGTTCATGGAGGTAATTTAACTGTTTTTTCTTTTAAAAATATGTCATCACCATTAATGGACCCTTGTGTTTTGGTGCTGCCTATAGCATGTTTGCGGATCGGCGATTCTTCTGGGATAGCACGACTGAAATACGAATTACGTCATGCTACAAGGTGTGCTACATATGGTACGAAATTATATAAATAATTAAATTTCTGCGAATCGTATATGAAACCGCAGCAGAATTTTATTTTGTCGTGTTTCGTTACCTGTTATAAATTCATTGGATTGTTGTTGATCTATTGTACTGGTTGGATATGTAGTAATTTGTTGCGGGGGATTTATAAACAATTTGCTTTACATTTCACTTGACAAGTTTATTTTGACGGTTCGCATCTTCATTTTTTATTGGCTGATGTTGTTCGGTGGTATGGCGCATTAAGGTTTGTTTCCACCGCACCGAGTTGGACGATTCTGTAATTATGTGAGCGTGTTAATTTGGAAAAAAAATTTTGACTAGTTCGACACTTAACGTCAATTTCCAAAAACACTATTGTTAATTAAATTACTTTTATTCGACACATTTTTGGCAAAATTTTACAAATAAATACATGCTACAAGGAAAAAAGTTGTAGAACCTTGAATTTGAAGAAAAGATCAAGCTCATCTTCACAATTAAGCCGTTTATTACATGAAAAAATGGACAATGACAAAAATAAATAATTGGCACAAGGAATATCTTACTGAAGTAGTAATTTCCATTTATTATTTTGAAACTTCCTTTGAGTAATTAGTATAATATAAGAATTAATCACTTTTTATATTACATTCATATTTTCTATATACAATATGTTTCTAAAATGGGTTATCCCAATTTGGGAACAGGTAAAACATTTCTAATAATGAAAAAGGGCTAATTTTTTTAAGTAACTCCTTAAATTTCAAAAATTGTTGTAATCTAATCCTAAAATACATACAATAGTGGCCATAATTATAGTAAGATATATTAAAAATGTGAACTGTATTACTTAAATTTGAGGCCTGTACGTAAGGTACAATTTTGGCACATTTTAGAAATACCTTGTTGAACTGTAATTTAATTAATATAAATGTAATTTAATTTTATATATAAGTTAAGTTTAAATATAGTTAATCACCTGGTTATGATAATCCATAATTATTAATATAATAAAATTATTTCAGTACTAGTACTGTATAATTATAGAAAAAGTTTATTACATTGAATTGTAAGTATTTTAGGATAATACATGCCAAATTCTAAGACAATTTGACTAGAGGTTACGAAAATATGAAAAAAAACACAATTTTTTGATATTTAAATTAGAGGAGCAGTATTTCCTTCAGAAGAAACATTAGACAAAAAAATATTTGGATTTTTTCATTATTGGGCACGATTTATTTATGTTAATTTTGAAATCGAATTAAAATATCACCTGGTTACATTATATTCTGTAATAATTCATACAATAAAATTATTTTAACACAATACCTCGGGCCAGGTGCTAAACGCCCGGACCCTAGGTACTAAATTTCGTATATACGTCGCCTTATCCCGGCGCATGTCAGTTTGTCTGTCACCTTCGTCAAACAAGCGCGGGTCGCCATATTGTGAATACGAGTGTGAGTGTCGCCGTCTCAATAATATTGACGTAAAACGAATAAAATGCCCAACCATCAATCACCGCAATAGCCTGACCGTAAACGCATATAACCAAGGTAATGACAAATCTAGTGTTCGTGTCGTTTGTGTCTGTGTGTGTTGTGTTACGCCATACGGGGAAAAACGATCCGTCACAAAACAGTAATGTCTGCCTCGTTCTAATTTTAAAAATTTGACCAATTTCAGGTCGTCGAGGGCGGCGCGTTATGAACTGATTTGAAAGGACGACGAGAACTTTGGGACGACCGTGCTCGACGGTGCAAGATGTCGAGCGAGGAGATCAAGGCGGAATACACGTCGAGTTTGGCGGACTTGACGTTCAACAGCAGACCGTTGATAAACGTGCTCACTATGTTGGCCGAGGAAAACATCCAAAACGCGCCCGATATAGTCGAAGCGATCGAAACGCATCTCACAAAGGTTAATATCACATTGTTATTATTAGGCAAATGGTGTCCCAGAACGCATGCTTTGGTTGTGTGCCTTCTTGGTCATACATTGTACATAATTTTCCTTACAGACATTGTGATATATTTGAATAAAAATTTCGAAAGTAACATAATTTATTTTTGCATTGCATGGCGCCGGTCATATTATCAACATTGATGGTACCCCCGAATGTCCTGGCCATCAGTATTGAATGCAATGTAAATTTGTTACTTAAGTTTGTGAAGCATTTGTCATAATTAGACTGACACAACCATCAAATTATTGATCAAACTTTCCATATTTATGGTCTTATTTATCAGTTTAATCCAACAGAATTAACAAGTAATTTCCTATAATTACACAATCACATCATTCAAAATCATACTATTATTTGTAAACGGCAGTATCTATGTTTCATGATAATTTTGATAAATTTTTATCTCCTACTTAAGTGTCAATTAGCATTCAATTTATTTATTTACTTCAATACTTTTTGGTTTTGAAATACCATAAACTAAAGCATTTTTACTACTATTTAATTCATAGTGAAAGCTGTGTCGTTTTCGATTGTCGTCGTTCGATTACTGAACTACAAATTATACATGAAAATTTCATGGCATTTTATTTTTTATCAACATTTTTATTATATTGATTATATTTTATCAAAATTGACCTTGAAAAGTTTAAAATTAGTCCTATGAAAAGCAAATATTAAAAAAGTCTTGAATAATATAAAAGGCAGATTGATTTATCGACTTTCGTGAAATGGCGTGTCCCTGGGGAAAGTCCCTGATTATCTGAATAATGGGACTAAACAATGAGTGTCAGTCTGTCATAGTTACGTTAGTTTTTAACAACAAATTTTATTGTTGAATGGATTTTTTACTTCTAAGTGACTGAATTTACTTTAAATGGATGAAAGTCCCTGACAATGCTGCTAAATTATGGGGATCAACAACAAATGATACAATACATTAGATTTTAACAACAAATTCTATTGTTAAATGAAATTAAATAGATAATTTTGCTTCTAAGTGACTGAATTTATTTTAAATTTGAAATTAAAATATACACACACAAATTACAATCAAAATATTGCTTAATATTTAATACGATTGTATTAGAATTTTTCTTCTATTATTTAGCTGTAATGCATTTATATTTATATTTAGATGTTTTGCTGATCTTTCATTCTGTTACTGGGAATCCCACTTGTTTTGATAAACAATGTCGCAGTCTATTTATGGGAAATGTTGTGATACTGAATTTATTTAACAAATTTACAAAGCACCCCAGTAATTTACAAAACTAACAGTTCATAAATGGGGTTGTTTCTAGTAACTAACTCAATTTTACATACAATAATTGAACGCAACCCCTTTTAATAAACTTACACAAATTAGATTTAAGTTATGGTGTGAAAATTCAAGTTAGTGTCAGAAAATACAAAACGATTTCGAGGATGGACCAAAGTTAGTAGGTATATATAATTTAAAAGTGGTGAAATTTGATGATTAAATTAATTCGAAGCAGGTACAGGAAGGGAATATAGTGTTGTTGTGTTTAGGTTCATACAGACGTGAAGTTACCAATTTTGTATCTGATCGATTGCATCGTGAAGAATGTGAGGGGTACGTACACGGAACTCTTCAGCCAGAACATTGTTTCGACGTTCTGCAGCGTCTTCAAAGTGGTATGTATAAGTTATCAGAACGATTTAATTTAACGTTGATTGGGTGAGGTGAGATTTCTGTTATTAAACGTGTACTGTAGTTTATTTTTTTACCTTGACAACTTCGGGATGTGTGTTTGTCGATGATTATTTGTTTTTCTTGTAATTATCATTCAGTCGCAATTAGAGAGGTAAGTATGATCTTAATATGGTCACGTTGCGTTAAAGGAAGACATGAATAAGTTTCTTTTTGTCGATTTCAAGGTTGCAATCACTTCGATTATTGGCTTTCTTTTTAGAAAGATTTAACCTGTCTTTACTGATGTAATGTGACCATGTTTAAGTTTAAACAATTCAGTTATCAAGCACTTTGTTCGTTTTATTAACATTTATAATGCAAAACGTATTAATGTTATCAGTGTTGTCGTACGAAATACGTTTAACATTGACACGAATTGTTAGATAAACATAATTGTTTCTAAATAAACCAGAAATTCAATTGTTATACATTTACAGTCAAATGTCCAAGTAATTTATATGCAGCCTTGGTGACCACAGTCAAAATATAATTGGACAGTTGGAACACAACAATTTGATGGCCTCAATTTTATAATAGCATTCATAATCCGTCCAATGATCGATATTTTTATATTTAACTCCAGTTTTTTAATAATTTTTTGTTGTACTTTATTAATATCTTGTAACTGTGTTAAACAAATTTATTGTAAATAAGATTTTAATTTACAGAATTTGGTGCGTTTACTAATAAAATTTCATGTTGCGTTGTGTTTCATTTTCCCCACACCAAAACAGTCTAAAATTGCCGAAGTTTGAAATGGAAATCTTGCCTTTAACTCAGATCACGGACTCACAATTAACCAGTCACGTTTAAACTAATTGAAGTTGTTACATAAGGTGGACGAAAAAACGCGTGCCGAGATGTTTAAGCTGCGCCAGACGTGGAACGAAGTGTTCCCACAAAAGAAACTATACGCCATTGATGTGCAAATCAAAAGTCTGGATCCGGCCTGGCCAGTTACGGCCCAGGCACCGTCCAACAGCATTCATTTCAACCCCAAATTCCTAAAGACTGTAAGTTGTTTAGATTTGTATGGTAGAGCAAACCTGACTGGGTGTTTCTTGTTACAGCCCTCCACTAAGCTAAAAGGCACCATGGACCAGAACACGACGTCTTCTAATGACACGCTTCGCATGCAGCAACAGCTGATCGAAAAACAGAAGGAGCTGCTCGAGTTGCAGCAAAAGAAACTCGAATTGGAGCTGTTACAAACGCAGGTAAAGCTGAGGGAGTCGTCAAATAACGTAAGTTTGGCGCTTATCACGTACCTCGTTTGGCTAAACCCTAATTGTTGTTTTCAGATTGCCGTCTCCAAGGATCCGAGGAAGGCTTTCAACCACAATGCGGTGGTTAACAAGAAGCCGGCCGGAATTGTGAGTACTGTTACATTTATTTAAAAATAGGCGTCTACAATTGTTTTGTTCCTTTCAGGGCGCATCAGCGGGCAACAGCAGACCTCAGGGACAAAACAACGTGAACAGAATCAACCCAGTCAACTCCACGATGATAAACGCGATGAAACGCAACGTGAACAGAGATCCTCGTTTGCAGAAGCAGACCAACAACACCGGCAACAAGCAAGAGCCCGGCCAAAAGTCCGACACCAACGTTCCCAGCAAGGTAAACGTTAGAATCGACCCGCGACTGAACAACGCCAACAAGGACGCCCCGAAGGCGGACGCCGGCAAACCCAAATCCCCGCTGAAGAGCTCGAAGTCCGACAAGCCGAGGAGCGCGACGAAGAACGGTTCAGACACATCCAAGTCGTCGCAGGACGATGAGAAAAAGGACAAGAACGACAAATCGAGGTCGCCCAGCAAGAAGGACAAGGACAAGAAAAAGGACAAGTACGAGGACAAGAAGTCGAGCTCTAGCAGGCCGAAAAAGTCCTCCGCGCCCGAAACTGGACTGTCGGCGGCCGCGTTCAAAGAGGTCAAGTCCAGAAGCAACCGCAACTATCTCAGAAGGAACCGTTCGCCGTCGGAGAGTCCGGAACGGGTGCACGACGTGGATCTCAGATCGTTCGGTCCGCCTGAAAAACAAATGCGCTTGCAAGGTGATACAACAGATGAAAAAAGTAAGATTTTTGTAGTTTTTAATTTGATAACGGTGATCCCGTTGATCGGTCTCAGTGTTAAGACATGTTATGTTTGTTTAATTAATAAATTGTTTTCTCTTGTTTTCCTGTATTGCATTTTCTTTCAGGATTTGAAAATACATCCTACTTTGATATGTCGTTTTATTTACTATCTTTAAGCGTTAGGGATATATTTTCAACAGACCCTTTTCTTTTTCTGATCTCGTCTTCCTGTACTCTTTTTTTTAGTAGAAAACTGAAGAATTGCAGTATTTGTGACTTAAGGTAAGTTGGTTTGTTTCTAATATATGCTTCATTTCCTAATTATCTTTCTTTCGAGTGTTGAACTGAAAAATTTTTTAAAATAGTGTTGAATTTTAAATTCTAAAAATGCAAAGTGAAGACAGAATAAAAGTGGACAAGGAAGTGGTGCTTAAGTGTAAAAAATATATTTTAGTAATTTGGATTTGAGCATGATTTTAAACAACCGTATTACATTTCTTAAGTTGCAAATACAATGCAAAATGGGGGAGTTTGTAATGTAGGTATACAATCATTTCTTTAAGAAAATGCAAAGTTAAGAGATAGAGGTAACACGTTTTATTATTTTTATAAAACTATATAGGAAGGATAAATCTTAACTAAACTAATTGATTATAGGTGGTAATAATAAAGATGTCGATTTACGTCAAATACCTGCCTTGGTTGGAAAGAAGAGGGCATCTACAGAAACTTTAGATGCTAACGTTACGAAAAAGAGTAAAACTGAAGTACTCGATATGTAAGTAACAATTTTATCGCCTTTAAACATTTAACTTAACAAAAATTGTTCTTTTAGATTGTTTGGAAACGAAGATACAGATTTAAGGAAGTTGTCGTCAGTCCAGAACGATAGACCTCCCACACCGCCTCCTCCAATCATCTCTTCCACTGTTGCTCTAAAAATTGATCCCGATATTGTAGAAATACCCTCAGATTCCCCTCCAAAGAAAAAGGATCTGGATGCTGTCCGTGCAAAACTCACCAACGTCACCAACAGGGATAAAATCTTTTCGAAATCATGTAAGTATACTCGATTTCTTACTTTGAATGGCTCTAATTCAGTTTGTCTAGTCCACAAAAAGAAACTGGCCGCAGCTGAAGAGCAAGACACCAAATCACCGCTGGTGTCTTCGTCCACAGATGTCCACCCACAAATTATCATATCAGCCGCTGACGCACAAGCCTTTGAAGGTGGCCAAATGACCAAGGAAAAACAACAACAGCTTCTCAGCAAAATATTGTTGCAAATGGAGAAAAACCAGTTGAACGAGGCGAAGAAGAAAGATCAAGAAGAAACAATCGGTAACATATCGACACAAACCATCAGCGACGATGAGTTTGACGAAGCGTACAACAGTGAGGAAGAAAGGGAAAGGGAGCGTTTCAAGAAGGAAGTGTACGGCACCAACAGGGAGGTTGGCGACCGAGATACGAGGTTAAAGAAGGAACCAAATGAAGAGCACACGGTGAATAATCAGTACAACGCTAATAAATTCGGGGGAGGACCAAGATGGGGAGGACACTGGAGAGGTAAACATCTTTTTTTATTTTGATCTCAGTTTGTTCAAGTTTTGAGGTTTGTTTTACACATTAACGTTTCTTTTAGGTGGTAGACGGCGACACTGGGATATGAATAATCCTCAGATGCATCCGCACGGGATGCCTCCGAGGCCCGGCATGAGACCGTGGGGACCAATGGGTGGCCCGCCGCAAAATTGGCGTCCGATGGGCCCGAGACATATGTTGGCGCCGAAGAATGATTTCATCATCACTGATGACGATAGGAAGTCGCCAGAGGGCTCCTCTGACTTGGTAGTAGAGCCGATCAATTCAGAGGAAATAAAGTCTATAGTGATAGACGGTATGTCGAGGGAAATCCGTTATTATGATGAAGTAGCCATCATATTTATGAAAATGGACGACCCGAGGGAGATTTCTTTCCAAGACGCCACCAGGAGGGTGACATTCAACGACAAAGACTCTTACGTGTTGTCGTTCAATCAACCGTATCAGGATGTGTTAGTGAATGGGGAGGTCTGTAAAGTTCGTCTGGGGGTGCCAAGCAGGGAGATTTATATAAATTACAAACCGTACGAGTGTTATTTCGGTGGGCCGGGCATTACAGTGGAATTGGGTGGGTCAAATGTTTTGGTTAAATTGGACGGACCTCCGCCTCAAGTGAAAATCGGCCGACAGCGTACAGATCTGGTGGCTGGCCGTGTCAACCTCATTATTAATGCTAAGAAAATAATTCCTGTGTTTCTTGATGCTAAACCACAAAAGTTTGTATTAGATGGAGAAACGCTTACATTAAGATTTGTAGATTCATTGAAAACTGTATTAATAAACGATTGTCCATTTAAAGTTGAATTTGGTGGTCTCCCCAAACCTGTTACAATCCACGGTACGAAACACTTTATAAGATTTTCAGTATTACCCAATGGCGTCAAGCCGGGTCATGTACGCATCAAGGATATGGAGGTACTGGGACAGAGTCCGTCCCACATCGCCGCCGCAATCGACGAGACCAGTAGGGATGGCTCCGAAAAGGCGCTTCCCATCCTTGCATCCAAAAGGGCACTAGATTCGCCTGACAACTCGAATTCAGCGCAATTTTTCCAAAACATTTTGCAGCAAAGTAAGTCTCCAGTTTTGGTCATCAGAGTGCACAGCTGTTCGGATCATCAATACCAGGATTCAATGTTCTGTTTTTATTATATTATGTTGTGAACGTCGTAAGGAAAGAAAGTAAAAGTTCGCTGTAATATTTTACTTAAAGGTGGATATTGAACATGGAACAGTTGTGTAATCTTAAGTTTTGTAACACAAATTAGATTAGCCATTTAATTCACACAAAAAAATATAAAACCAACCATAAAAATTATAAATAACTGTTATATCCAGTAAGTGAAGTAAGTTAAGTAAATATCTTACCTATTAATTTTTCTTTCTCATATTTCTGTAGCCCATTATTACTTCAATTTGTTAAGAGATTATTAACACCAATTCATTTTTAGCAAACTCGGACATGCTGTCCAGCGTTATAGCATCCGCCACTTCCCAAAATCCGACCTCCGGCGGTTACCAAATCGACGCCACCTCCAACTCTGACAGCCAACCTGGCCGCACGGAGTCGCCCGGCCAACTAAAGGATGCGGTACTGCCGCCGCTGAATATCAACGACCTGTTCCAGAAACTGGTCGCCACCGGTATCGTGGCGACATCATCGACGAAATCCGAACCTCACCAACCGGCCAAACCACACATCAAATTGCCGGTGGTGGAAGTGCCCAAGGCGGAATCGCCGCCACCTAAGAGGAACCCGATGGAACTTATCAAGTTGGTAACGTTCGACAAGCCGGAGACTTTGAAGGTGGCGCAAGCCGGTCTTTATAACATTTTGTACACTGGTATGCAGTGTAGCAGTTGCGGCATGAGATTCCCGCCGGAACACAGCATACATTACAGCCAGCACTTAGACTGGCATTTCAGACAAAACAGGAGGGGTAAAAGAAACATCAGGGTGGCTTCCAGCAGGAAGTGGTACTATACTCTGTCGGACTGGAAGAATTACGAGGAAATTGAAGATCTCGAAGAAAGGGAGAAGAATTTCTTTGATCAACAAGCCACACAGGCCGAGGGCCAGGTTGATGAAGCCGAAGAAGAGGTCGAAATACCAACTGTTCTGGCGGATCCATCCATGCCCAACGATCAGTGTGAGGTATGCAAGGATCCGTTCGACCAGTTTTTCAATGAGGAACGGGAGGAGTGGCATCTTCGTAATGCCATAAGAATAGATGACAAGTGTTATCACCCCGTTTGTCACAGCGATCTCATGGTAAACTTTCTTTATATTGTTCGCTTTAATAGATTTATTAAGCCACGTTTTATTACAGAAATCACTGCAAGATTCCACAATGGAGGAAAATCAGTCTGAGCATTCGGCGGAAGAACCGGTGAAAGAAAAGAAAGAGGTCATTCCCGGCCTTCAGATCGTTCTCGACGACGACGAAGAAGCCCGCGATGTTGAGATTCTCGAAAGTGACGAAGAAAAAAAAGAAATACAAGAAGAGAAGGAAGAACCTGAGGAGCCTGCTGAAGAGCAACCCATGGAAGATGACGGAGACGATGACGACGTTATTCTAAATGAAGTGGCTCCTATTAAGATTGTATTGGATGACGATGATGACGATGAGGACGACGAATATGTCCCAACTCCCTCCACCAACCATCACGTCAAGATTAAGAAGGAACGTGTCGAAGTCGACGATGGTTTTGAAGATGTCGGCGGGCTCATCAGTCTGCCCAATGGGGGCACTATTAAAATTAAGGCTGAACCAATTGATCACGGTACGTGTTATGCCTTATGAATTTGACTTTTTTCACATTTTTTATTATTGTTTAATCAGAGTTGTTGTCAGGTCTTTCTGGTATTACGCCCGGAACATCAAACTTAGGTTTGTTGAAGATTTCTGTAGGCTTCATCGCAGTGTAATGCGATTACTGGGATGTAAAGATTAGAATAACTGCAGCAGCTTTTTATAAATGAATGTTAGTAAATTCAAGGCCTAATAATGTTTTATTTTTTAGATGAAATTGCACCCTTGGACGCCTCGGATCCGAATGAATCATTAATGAATGACAAGGAAGAACTGGAGGAACCGGAAACGCCACAAATGGAACAACAAGCCCCGACGACCGGGTTCATAACGACAATAGACGGAAATGTGGAACTGGCCTCGGACATACCAACCACGACAACCGCGAGTAAAGGCATCAAGATTAATATAAGCAAACCATTGGCTGTGATAGCATCGAAGGAACCAATCAAGGACGAGAGCGAAACGATGGAACAAGTGATAGACCCGTCGCAACCGCTCCCGCCTGGTGAGGAACCGGTGCAACTAAGTCTCAAACCTAGTTTGAGAGGGGTGGAGCTTAAAAAGATGCCACCCGTCCGCAAGGGCTCTGAATTAAGTGGTTTGTGTTCGATAATGTGATTCTATTGAATATAGTGCGAGTGAGTGTAAATAATAAATGATGAATTTGTACATAGACGGAAATTGTATAATTAAATTATTTTTCACACGCGGTGTTGCATTGAAATGAATATGTAATTTTTTTGGCACGGCTCGTTTTGCCAGTGCACAATAGAAATCAATTTGTTTTATTTTGTGTACGCGCAAAGACTTGTTTTTATCTGTCCTTTGTTATTTGTTGGAAATAAATATTTTTTTAGAAAACGTGTCTGAGTTTGTATATTATCTAGTATGTATATTATAATCCTTTATAGACATTATTCAGCAGACTATGTTTACTGCATAATTAATCCATTGTAGTTTGTTAAGCTTTGAAGATCGTATTTTAGTTATTGAGGAAATAAATAATTAATTTAGAGAACTATATACGTATTTTATTTAATGGCCTTTTTAAAATATACATATTTTTATTAAATTTATTATATTTCATAAAAAAGGATAAAAAATAAAAGTACAAATTTAAGTCCTTAAATTTATACTTTCATTTAAAAGATCCTATATATTTGGTCAAACAAAAATTATCACAATTATCTATTAACATTTACAAATTACAGTTGTGTGGCCACCTAGGAAATGGTATAGTATCTTTAATATTTGTAATTCCTAACAAAAATTGCAAATATCGTTCAAATCCTAAACCGAAACCTCCAGTTGGAACACCTCCAAACTTCCTCAAGTCTAAGTACCATTCCAAATTAACACCTAATGGTATCTCAGCACTAAGTTTATCATAATCATCTTGACGTAAACTTCCTCCAACCAATTCACCAACATTTGGAACTAGCAAATCTAAAGCTGAAACCTACAAGACAATTGTAAATTGTATAATTCAGAGGCTAACAAGAACAAACCTTGGAAGGGTCATCTGGACATTCTTTCATATAAAATGGTTTCATATCTTTAGGCCAGTTTATGACAAAAGTGGGAACACCACCTAAATGATTCACAAGGAAAATTTCATGTTCCTTTGCAAAACCGTCCTTTTCATCAAAGGGTTCTTTATATTTATCTTTATTTTGTAGTAAAATGTCGACAGCCTCACTATAATTCAACACATTAAACGGTTTATTCAGCCAAGTAAATTCTGTCTCTGTTTCCTTACAACTAATCACATCCTCTTGGTTTTTATCCAAGACTTCTTGTGTAACAGATTTAACAAGTTTCTCAACTAAGTTGAGTATGTCCTCTAATTTATTTACAAACGCAACTTCAGCCTCAAGCATGTAAAACTCAGATAAATGCAACCTAGATCTGGAATTTTCTGCTCGAAAAGTGGGCCCCAGAGTGTAAACTTTGCTTAAACCGTGCGCCGCAGCTTCCAAGTGCAGCTGGCCAGACACAGTGAGATACGCTTTCCTGTTGAAATAACCCTCTTCCAAACTTAAACCATCCTTCAACATCGATTTTAAGGTTTCACTACTCTCTGGCACCACTTTAAAAACTTCGCCGGCACCCTCGCAATCATTGGACGTTAAAATAGGCGTTTGCACGTTCACGTAGCCTTCCGCGTTAAAGAAGTTGTGAATGGCCAGGTTGGCGGAGCTACGCACCCTTAGAACGGACGCGAATTTATTTGTTCGAGGACGAAAATGCAAATACTGTCTTATGTATTCTGATGTGTATTTTTTTCTGGGGGCAAAGGGGTAACCATCTGATATTACGCAAGGTCCAATAACTGTTATGTCATCCGCATTCATTTCTAACTGACCGTTTGGGGCGTGTTTCAGTAAACCTGAAGCTTTGATTGAACTGCCTGTTGTTAGATTTTTGGGTTTCATGCTTTGAGGAATAAAGATTTGGAGTTTTTTATCTGTAGATCCGTCGCTGATGTCTATGAATACGTTCTGCTTTTGCGTTCTTAAGGATTTCACCCAACCCTAAAGTGGAAAGTTTTATTTGATGGGAATGAGCAAGTTTTATTTACTCACTTGAATTTCCACTTTTGTATCCACTTCATTTTTTTGAAGTACATTGAGAACGTTAGCTGAAGAGCTCGCATAAAATCTTGAAATGCCATTTAAAATTGGCTTTTTGAAAACTAAATTTTTTAACATGATAATAGTTAGGTTATGTATAAAAAGTGAGGTTATTTTGTTGTTGTCTGTTTAAGTTCATCGAAACGAATTAAATATTAAATTTACAAGTTTATTATGTATATTATTGATGTATAATTGTTATTGCATTCCAATTTTTATATTGCATTAACTATTTTTAAATTATATTAATAATTTTAGCTAAGTGAATAAAAAGTGAGGTTATTTTGTTGTTGTCAGTTGAGGATTACCGTTTTAATTTTTAAAGGTCCATGTTACTCCATATTTTTGAAGTGAATTTAATTATAAAATAAGTTATATTGTAATTTAAACATTCTTCTGCGTTTAATTTGGTTTTATTGTATACGTAATTGTGTTTATACTGTACCAAAATCGTTTGACTTACACAAAACACATTTTTTATACTGCAAAAATTCTAGTACCTTATAACAATGTCTTTCACTTTCGGCGCAAAGTAAGTATTTCAAACTATATAAAAAATGGTAAATACATAAAATGTGTTGCTATTTTAGAACTACAGCTCCACCAGCGTTTGGGACACCAACAGCAACATTTGGGCAAGCCCCAGCACAAACAGGTTTTTCCTTTGGATCAACTGCAACACCAAATGCCGCACCAGCCCCCAGTCTGTTGAAATCCCCATTTAAAATCAAGCTACTTACTAACTGTGCAATTTTTGTAGGTTTGTTTGGGACACCGAGCTCACAAACTCAAACAGGCTTCAACTTTGGTACACCCGCAGCATCTACTCCAGGATTTGGTGCGACAGCAACTAGTACCCCTGCCTTCGGTGCCGCAGCCACAAGCACACCTGCTTTCGGTGCCCCCGCCGCTGCTCCAGCCTTCGGAGCGCCCGCAACCGCCCCCGCTTTCGGTGCCACCACCGGATTTGGTGCAGCCACTCCGGCGGCCCCCACATTCGGTGCTCCGGCAGCGGCTGCACCAGCTTTCGGCGCACCCGCAACGTGTGCACCCAGTTTCGGATTGTCCACGGCCACGGCGACACCCAGTTTTGGCCTTCAGACTTCTACGACGACTCCAAGTTTGTTCGGCACTCCGGCTACGACGGCGGCGACGGGATTGTTCGGCCTGAGCAACACAAGCGCGGCTACTGCCGCGCAACCCGCTGGTTTTAGTTTTGGAGCCACCAGCACAGCTTTGCCAACTGCCAGTGTAGCCCCGACTTTACAACCCGCGGCGCCGGCTACTGGATTCACTTTAGGGGCACCCGCCAGTACGGCCGCACCAACAGGTGGATTGACGTTTGGAGCTCCAGCAGGTAATGTGGTGGAATTGGTAAAAACTTTTATGCAAGTTCTTTTATTGCAGCAAGTTCAGCTGCTCCTACTTTAGGGTCATTCGGTATTACAAGTACAGCTGCAACTACAGCTAAACCAACATTTGGATTCACAACATTAACGCCAGCAAGTGCTCCTTCAACTACTGGTTTTAGTTTAGGTGAATATTTTTGATAATAAATTGTAATCGTTATATAGTATCTTGTACCATTTTCTAGGTGGTTTAGGGGGAACGTCAAAGACTACAGCTACCACCACGACGATAACAACGGCTCCCACTGTCGTAGGTCTTGGCGGCATAGCAACAACAGAGTCCAAGTCTGGTGCCAAAGAGTGTGCCAAAAAAGAAGTTTCACCCAAAGACCAGCCCTTACCCAATGAAATTTTGCAAACCGTGGAAAACTTCAAAACGGTTATCAAAGATCAAAAAAGCTACAGTTCAGACATTGCCCGTTGCTCCCTCAGGGACTATTGCAAAGTGGAAAAAGAGATTGAAACACTAAATACAGTGCTGCAAGAGGTGGAAGCCCAGCTGCAGCGTAATCGCAATCTAACTGAGAGGTTGAAATACGATACGGCGAAGTGTTTGCAAAACGTGGACATGGCGCAACGTACCCAAGATACTCCACCCGGTTTGCAGTATGAAAATACGGCACCGGTAAAGTATTTCATTGAACTGGCAGACAGTTTCGAACGGGAGATGATGAGTCTTAAGACGCAGATCGAGAGCGCCGGTCAGTACGTCAAGAACTGCGACGGAGAACAAGATATAACCAATCAAGGTAAAAAGAGCTTCATTTGTGTTGTCATTATTTATTATTATTTTTGTTTTAGACATCACCCTTGGAATGAAAAGATTGCACGAGACATTCGTGGCGTTGGCAGGGCGTTTGCAATCAGTCCACGGGCAGGTCGAATCTCAAAAAGAATCCTATTACAACTTGCGCAGACACGTGTACAACGACACGACGAACCCTTTCAGTAAATTGAACGTAACGAACGACGAGCATAAAAACATCGTGGTGCGGTCGCCACCTAAAGTTGCCACGGGTCCTACTCCATTCAGCAACTTGAGTTTGGGTGGAAATGGCATATCGGCGATTACTGCCCAGCAACAAGCGCAAAATGCTAGTTTAATGGGGGCTAAGCCGCCCACAACTACAAGTGAGTAACTTGTAAATTTTTCATTGAAGTCGTATTGATCGACATTTTGATTTTTAGCTTTTGGTCTGCCCGGATTTGGAGGAGGCGCGGCGGGAACCCAACCGTCGAACACTTCGTTGTTTGGTAACACGAGTCTCAATCAACCTAACTTTTCATTGGGATCTAACACTTCTTTTCAGCTACAAAAGCCACCGTCAGGGAGTAAACGAGCCGCACAATAAAATTGTTACTAGTTTTAAATGGTTATTTTTATAATAAATTAATTAATTAATGAATCTGGGGATTTATTTTATTAAAACATTGTTGACTTATAAACTATATTCTAATGATTAACAAAATATAAAATATAATCACAATATAAAATCCACTCTTTTTACATTAAATTAATTAAATTAGCTGAACAACACCTAGACTGCTCCTACTTGAAGAACTGGGATTAAAAGTTGGAAAGCGTCTTGGATATACGAACTACTATTTGATGCCTGGAAAAAACAAGTTTAGTTTATTTAATTAAGTCAGAATTAACTTAAGAATTTAAACTTACTTCAAAGAAAATATTAGTGATAAGCTCATTGACTGATTCCTTATTATTTACAGATTCCGCTTTTCCGTTAAGTTTCTCCGAAAACTTAGCTGCCACTATTCCAATTAGAAGAATTTGCGATGATGTCAATCTGAAAAGATATAATTTTTACATTGTATGTTATGTTTGTTTAAAGAAATCTTACTGCACAAGACTATCAGCT
This sequence comes from Aethina tumida, assembly GCF_024364675.1. Lineage (NCBI taxonomy): Eukaryota > Metazoa > Arthropoda > Insecta > Coleoptera > Nitidulidae > Aethina > Aethina tumida. The sequence continues at coordinate 5,860,929 of NC_065441.1, forward strand.
TCGTCAGCAGTACTCCTATGCTCCTTCACCAAAAGCAACTCGCCAGCTTTGTGGAACTGCTCCACGGAAATCGCCGTCATTTGAGCTAGAGTCTCGATAGCTTGCTGATGCAGTTCATGCTCATCAACCACTTCTATCTTCAAATTTTCCAACCAATTTTCGGTATCAGTAAACGTGGACATCAGCTTATTATATGATATGGGAATGCCTATTTCTGAGACGGCAGTTTCAATTTTTTCCTGGATTTCTGCGAAGGACAATTGTTCATCTTCATCTTCTTCAGGTAATTCGCACAGTTCCTTGACCTGGTCTAGGGTTTCTTGCATTTCCGTTGCAGCGTCCCCACTACATTTTTCGTTCAGCGTCTCCAGTTTGATGTCGCACTGTTTAGACAGCATTTCTAAAGCTTCTAGGTGTACCAAACCTTGATGGTCATCAAATAACGTTTCGTAGTTCTTCGCCTTCTTCTGGAAATGCTTTTGTTCCAACTGTTTGTTTTCTTCATCAGCCTTTTCCTTAGCTTCTCTGAGTACTTGTGATAAAATGGGCTTTTTTGGGTCCAACTTCAAAAAGGCACGCTTCTTCTTCAACCCTGGATCACCTTCCTGCAGCACTTCCATTGTTTTTTTGCCGATAGTTTCCAACGTATCGAGGCCGCCGGATATTACTTTAGTACCTTTAAACCACCCATTATCATTTATTTAAAATTATATAGCTAAAAACATTTACCTGTTGTTTCAACTAGTTTAGTAAGATGAGAGACCCCAGATACCAAATTGCCAAACCCAAAACCACCCAAAGAACCACCATGATCAGTACACTCATCCTTTACATCCATTTCTTTGATATTCTTGATCAGTTCCTCCTCATCCTGTTTGTGCTGCCTTGCCAGCTCTTCAGGATCTGGCACTCCAATGCCAGACTCCAAAACAGTATTTAATCCCTGTGTCACATGGTTAGTTAAAGTAGAAACACTTTGGGTGGCTGTGTTAAGTATGGAACTGACCCCCCAGTTGCCCCAACCACCCCAACCTGAATCAGATTGAACTGGTTTTGATTCAGATTTGGGTTGTGGTTTGATGTTTTCAACTGGTTCCCAATCATCATCTTCCCACATGTTAGGTTCATCATTGGATTTTGAAGGTTCAAGTTTCTTTTGTTGTATTTCTAGTTCCTCTTCTTTGCCCCAATCTATTTCTTCATCATTCCATAAATTTTCTTCATTAACTACAGGAATTTGCTTACTTGTAGCTGTAGTGATTGATTTATTTTCTGTACTGGGTGAAGGATTTGGAATTTCTTCTTTGGAGCACACAGGAATTTCTTTTGGTACTTCTTTTGGAGCATTTTTGCTTGTCTTGTCATTGGTAATTTTAGAACCTAATTTAATTTTAGATGGTTTTGGCTTAGGCTCACTAATTGTTTTATTGTCCTTGTTGGCATGTTTTTCAATTGTTTCTGATTTCTTATCTTCTTTTATGAAGTTTTTATTTTTTAAATTATCTTCTGAAATTTTTTCTTCATCTGATTTGATGTCCTCAATTTCATCAGATTTACTTTCTACCTTAACATCCTCCTGTTTGCCTGTAAAATTCTTATTCTCTATAGTTTCTTGGCTTAATTGCTTTTGGGAACTATTTTTGTTTTTGTCCACGTTCACGTTGTCTACTTTTGTAACACTTTTAACATTTTTCTCTTGTTTCTCAGTCTCTTCTTTTTTTACATCAGAAATAACTGTTTGGGTCGCCTCGTCATCGGACACAAAATCTTCATCCGCACTTTCGAAACATTCACTGTCCGAAGTCTCCATTTCTTGGATTTTTGATAATTGTTAATGCGTTTTATTTATTAAAACAGATGTTTTTTAATGAGTTGTCAAACACCTCGTTGGTATCTGTCACATAATATTGACGTCTTAAACAGAGACATCTAAATTTTAATAATATAGACACGAATTACACGTGTAGCAGGAATTATAGAAAGCTGCAAAGACTGTATAGGCAACCAACTTTATATGTACTCAGCTAGTGATGCTTATAACAAACGGGTGCGACTTGTTTAATTTTAGTTATTTGCCAAATTAAATTACTTATTTGTACAAATTTGGTTTCGTAATATTCTATTAACCGAAAATAAATTAACTTATTCGTGTATAGTTTTGCAGCTATTGTTACATTTATTATGAAAAGCTCCAATAATTAAATTTTTAACTGTATACACATATTTGTAAATATGGACTATAGGAATTAAATATAAAACTGTTGTTAACGGAGACAGGAAAGTATTCACCCTTAGTCCTCCTGTCTTGTACACCTGTAGGAGATTAATATCTTCAGTTTTTACACCTGCATAAAGGAATTTGTTGAATACCAAAGTGCTTTTATAATATGAAAAGGTTCAGTGACAAGTAATAAAAATTGTTCAAATTAATTTTATTCACTTGATTTATGAATTGCACAGTATTTCATTAATTGTCTGATTCACAACTAATCAAATTAAGTTATTTTTCATTGCCACTGAACATCAATGATTCATATATACACGGAAATATAATATTTTAACTTCACATTTTTTATCTTTGTACATTGGACGTACATAATACTTTAAATATATTAATCAGAAGGAAACTATTTGAGGAATGTTAATGTCAACATAAATAGGATGCAAATATATAAAAAAGTTATGTTTATGAATTTATTGTGCAAAAGTACTGTTTTTATGTTAAATTCGTCAGAATTAAATTGGTAATTTTATACGGAAATTAGAAAACATGTCATTTGAATGATTCAGCTGAAATGATTTAAAATGTAGAAATTTATTGTTTATTGGGAGTGGTTTTCCGACAAGAGGATATTATGTAATGGTCACAAAAAAAACATGTAACAACTCCAGTGCTGTTTAAGAATATTTTAATAAAAATGTAACATTTAAATGAAAATGTTTAGTTATTTTACTTTCTGATATGAAAAACTTGGGAAATGTACTTAAATGTGGACAATTTACCAAAGAAAATTATTAATATAATAATCTTTGTTTTTTCTATTAAGCAGTAATAATTATTAAAAAATGAATTTCAAATAGCAAGTGCTAGAATCAATGAATAAAGGCAATGGTCAGTTGAAATTTAATTAAATATCATGACTCCTCAATTAATAACCGCAATTCATCTAAATTTGATGCATTTTGGTGTGTTAATCGTGAGTATATACCATTACACAAGTTTTCACTTGTATTTAAAACAACTTTTTTATCTTATAACTAATTTTGAACAACTTTGGCTGCTTGCTTCGTATTTATATCATCCATGAAAATCCATGTAATTGTTAAATTATTATTGGCAAATGGTTTCATTACTCATCTAATAGTTTTTTGTCCTATACCATGCCCAGGAAAGAAACCCCAAACCAAACTTTTCCTCCACTGTGTTTCAAAGTTTTTGTAGTGTATCTGTGATCCAAACTTTTTCTAAGAGGACATTCAATATATTTTTTACCATCTGAATTTGTTCTATTGAACATTGAGTCATTACTTCAAAGTATTCTTCACTAAAATTCTGATAATAAATATATTTTTTGCAAGCTTTTAATCTTGTTTGAATATTCTTTATTGAATCCAATGGTTTGTTTATTGAAATATATCCTTGCAAGTATTGTTCATCCAGTGAACGTCTGATTACACACATTGATATTGTATGACCTAATTAATTCATTTTTTATTTATCTAGAGGACAAGAAAGGATGTCGTTTACTAATTTTTTCAACTGGTCTGCCAATAAGAGGAGTTGTTTTTTATTTTCTTATTATATTTTTAATTGAGAGTGTTGTTTCATATTTTTTAATAATCATTATAATCACTTTTCGGTTTTTAGCGATGTCAACAATATTTAGATTTTAATGTTTCATGTTATTTACTATTTTCCTCTTCTTTGGAAAGTAATGCTTCTTTCTTCACTGAAAGTAAATTTATTTAATAAAATAATGTAAATCCTACAAAAATTAATTCTAACTATTAAGGGTATTGTCAAATAAAAATACAATACATTTGAGTGTGCTATTTCCATTCGGCCAAAAAAATTTGACTAATATATGCCTTTAAAGTAATTTCGCAGACCCTTAGAAGATGTGTAACAAAATATACAAAAATAGTGCAGAATAGTGAAATATATTTTTATACTGACTAGACAAAACTTAAATTAAATCCTTTCATGAGATATCTCATAAAATGTTTGGTTTTAAATTTTGTGCTATTTCTCTGACCAATCGTCGTTAAACTAAATCTTAAAGTTACAAACTTTTTGATAGTTTAAACCTGTTTTTATTTATTATTTTTATCAAATAGTTGATTGAGAAACAGAATACCCAGAAACAGAAAAATATTTTGTTAAATCAATGTATTGAATCTTAACTTATGTAGAATGAACTAAGTACAAGTATAATGAGGGACTTACTGAAAGAGACAAGAAAACAGTAAAGGTAATTCTGGAAATTGTACTGTATTGTAAAATAGGTTATCAGGTGAAAATGAGAAGTTAAAAAATTCTTGATACCTTTAATAATTGGCAACGTGACTTATTGAAATACGAAGTTGATAATGTAAAAGTTTGTACAGTAACAGACAAATATTTTGGTATTTGGTATAAGGATGGACTTGTTGAAAATTTGATATACAATGCTGAACATAACGCATTAATGTTCCATCCTATTGGGAGTCCTTTAATGGCAAAGTGTTTTGGGTATGTTACTCGCGCTCTAGTTTATCTAGGCGTGCACGCGGTGCAGGAAAACAAAACGGTCCCCGATAATGGGTACCCGGGGCCGGTGGAGTGGCGGAGCGACATCGGCGACAGACGCAGTCGGATCGTTCGCTGGACAACGTCGTCAGCGTCAGAGCCGGAGTCCGTCGCATACGCACGCCACACACCGCACCGTCACCCGACCATCGAGCACGCCGAGCTGGTGTTCCGCGACGCCGAGTTCCGAGACCGAGTTCTCGTTGTTGCAGTGTATACGCCGCATTCCTTTCTCCGGGCCCCCATTGGTTCGATCCGGTGACGTCACGATCACGGCCTCTCATGATAGTGTGGTATCCAACATGGCCGAGTAGTTGAAGTGTGCTGTGAGTGGTGTGTTAGTTTGAATGGATTTAATGGTGAATAATGCCCCGAAAAAGGATCGGCGAACTGCCCCTGCCCGAGGGCTGGGACTACGGACGCGACTACGATGGCAAGATCTATTTCATCGATCACAATTCGAAAAAAACTACTTGGATTGATCCCAGAGACAGGTATGCCGTGCACATATATACACATTCCTACCTCCGCTGCCGCCGCAGCGTTCCGCCGTCCCGTCGTGCGGCCGTCACCCGAGTCGCCGTCCCCCGTGTCCGGTCGCCAGCCCGTCTCGCACGCCTCCACCCCACGTACAAATCAGTCCGACCCCGCTATTTAAATTCGGTCCCCGACGCGCCGTGCCGTTCCGCATTCCGACGGGGGCCCCGCGCCGCCCTCAAAGGACGCCGCACGGCACCGCAACGACGGCGGCCCCCGGCGGCACACGTGACACGGGACCCAAAACAAAAACACGGGGCGAAGAAAAAACGGGCTCGGACACGGGAATTTTAAAAATCGGACGTGCGACCGCGACGCCCTCGCGCGGAAACTATGCGCAGATCGGAAAATAAATATTAGGTTTGTTGTGTCTAAAAATATTTACAATCTTTCCATGAATACGGGGCGTGCGTCACTGGATCAAATGCAAATAGACGTCGAACACAATTCTCTTTTTATTCGGGCGCAAAATTTCGCGGGCTGGCGGCGCAACGTGCGACGTTGCTGCTGCTGCTGCTGCTGCTGCTGCTGGCCTTCTTCTTCGCTCTTGCATTCCCGACTAATAGGAAACAATGCCTTTCTATTACGTTCACATTAGACGCATGTAATGGAATGCAGCAAGAATTGTGCTTCTGTACGGGACCGTGTTACACTGGCGGTCACACGGTTCAAACCGTTCAAATTAAATGCCCGATTTTAAATTGAACAGGTGGATTTATTTAAATTACAACAATTATTATGGAAACATGTTAATTTAGTTTTTAGATTAATAAAAACAATTTTCCTAAGCTTTTATTACCCTGGAGATATTTATAAACATAAAATATTAACAAATTTTTTTTTCAAACTAAAATTATCAAACCAAATATAGGAAAATTATTAAAAATTTCAAATGTTAGATTATGAATTTATTGCACTTTATTGTTGACGAAAAAGGTAAAAGCAATAAAGCAATTTTAATTTAATATGAATACAACAACAATGATAAAAGGTGAAGGGATACTTTATAATAAGGAAAAAATTATAAATCCAAATATAGAAACTCATTTTAAAATTGTAATACATTATTTATTATATAATATAATACACGTTTCCAAAAAAAGTAAAAACGGAAAATTACTAATTTTCTTAATGTAAATCCAAATTGAATTGTCAAAGAATTCAGGATGAAACATTTCTCATTTTATTATTAAACACATTCTGGAAGACCTAACTTCTACATTTAAACAAAATAGGTGTCACTGGAAACTTGGCGATTGAAACAAAATAAAAAAAAGTGCCACTGGAAAATTGTAGAATTCACATTGGGCTTGTCACAGAAATTGTCAATTATTTAATCATTGGTCAAAGTGAGACTGTTAAAAAAATTGTAATTCAGCACTATCAAGATCGAGAGAAACAAGAAGAGTTTACGGCTAAATAAGTCAATCGTTTCTTATACTATTAAAAAAATTAGAGTAGCTACGAAAAAAATTGAAAAAATCCCTGATTCTAATAAAAATCCAATTTTGGCTTGCATGGGATCACATCCACTGGACCACAGAACAGTAAGGAGTAGTTTTTAGTAACGAGTCTAAATTTATATAAAAAATAATGGTCCTGCTAATTTTAAACATTCTACAGGGATAGAACTACACAAAAGTTTATTATACCCACTGTGAAACTTGATGGCGGTTTAATTTTACTATGCTTCAGTTATTCTGGTGTAGACCCTCTTAGACTGATTTATGTACTAGGATATATCGATAACAATTTGCTTTCATTTATTGAAGAAATGATGCTTTTAATAAATGTGTTTCAACATGAAAACGATCCTAAACACGAATCCAAAATTGTAGAGGAACTCATCACAGCAATTCAAGAATTTTGAAGGAATATAGACTTGTCATAAATTCTGAAAATGTTACGTAGATGGGCTAAAAATATAAAACAAAAAGGATATGTTGATATGATATGATAAGTGTTAATGTTATTTGTGTATTATAACACAGATTTAATCATTAAAATCCCTTTCAAAATTAAAGTTGCGTTATTTATGTTCAGCTCAATTCAGAAAAATATATGTAACATTACATAGAATAAGAATTATAGTAGTTTTTATAATACCGTATAAAAGAAAAATAGTAAATTATACGTTAAACAAAAGAGTTGTGGCTGGTTATTTTAAAAAGAAAAAAGTTTTTAATTACTAGGCAAATTACGGGAGACATTCAATTAAAAGCCATAGCAAAATACGAAATAGTTTAAACGAATGTTATACGAAAATTGTGATAAAACTATTTCTAATATGGAATTAAACCGCAATAATTAACCATTTATAATAATATTAAAACGTAAAAACTACTAGATTTGTCAAAATAACTGTAAACACAGATTAAAATAAAATAAAGAAAATGATTTATGTATGTGTAATTTTCAAGCAATTAAAAAAATAACTGTTTTAAATGTCCATTTCTGGACAAGTATGAAATAATAATTTTAATACATTTTAAATGACTACATAAAAAAATTCATAAAAAAGTCGTACTATTTATAAAAAAAAAATATGTGTGGCATTTATCAGCGTTATTTAAATGCCAAACGGTTAATTATAATCGTTATAATGACAATGAAACGTAATTGGGTGTTTAGTAATTTAATATGACAGGTTTTATTTAACACCGTTTATTTATATTTATTTATTAACGATAATATTATAATGCCAAAGCATAAACATCTAATTGGTTGGAAATTTTAAAACGCCGATTACAAATTGGCCCTGTGTCAGATACATTGGATGCAGGTACTGCATCACAGTCCCATGTTATCTTATTAGTCTCCAGGGTTATCAGCCCGGGCCCATAAATCAAGTGCCCGTCAGCCTTATCTCGTGGTAAAACGGGAGAAAATATTTTTCGATTCCGAGTATAATGATCGAAATTTACACAGTTATTCACAACTCCTGGGGTGAGAGATAGATGTGATTTATCACGTCCCTGGGTCCGGTAGTTCTCGGAGTAATAAACCACTTACTTATTGATGGATCCCGAGATGCAAAATAACGCCAACTTCTCTCTGTGTTATCATTGAATATTAGTTAGTGTTATATTGTTGCCTTATCGCCTTACGTTCATTGTTCAGTTTGCTGAGTAACAACTGTTAAATCTTCTTATCGCAAAGTAAATTTGTGATCACAATGGCACAATGGTGCATTTTTCTATTTTTTTTTTCCTTTCCAGTTTTCGCGTTCCATGGAAACGATTCGTTCTGCGACATTTTCTCCGAAATTAATTTGGCCTAGCCGCATTGTTTGCGCCGTGGAATCTCGGTTATTACTAGACATAGAGAAATGCCACCGCGAAGTGGCTATTTATAAAGCGATTTGTTCCTCGAACGTCGAGAACAAGACGAAATTCCATCACGGAATTATCCACGGTGCGGGTTACTATTTTTTATTTTCATCGAATCGGCTGCACATTTTTTGGGTGTGCTTATCGATTGATCGCTTAGATCTCTGTAATTCGGTCGCATAACTTTTACATCACGACACTATTTTATTTATTAAGTACTGATTGTAAATGCAGAGGAATTTAAATCCAGCCAATAAATATGCTTTAACCCAAATTTCTGATAATCTTATCGAATGTTTTTAAACGATCTTAATGAGGATCATTAAGTATTTTCCTCTAGTGATAATTGACATATCATCAAGGTGGAATGCACACTGGGTCACAGATAATATTAATTTATCAGTTTACGGTTATTGAAAATTTTATGTGGTTTCGAGAAAAGGTTAAGGCACTTAATAATAAACATGCAATTGATCTACGTATTCCGTTAAAAGTATGCGTAACTTTCTGTTCAAGTGCTACAAGTTATTATTTAATAACCGACAACATTAAAAGCCACTTAAATACTGATAATGCGTATTAAGATTCCAATACTTCCTATTCCTAGTTTGGCGATAAATACTTTTTAATTAACAACGGTTTTTTTATATTAAGTTAAATTTGAAAGCCACTTCCTCATTGTTAACTCGACTAATTGTTTTTAGGAAAAACAGTGACAATTTAAAACAAGCATTGATTTACTTTCTTTATATCAGAACCGATTAGAAATGCAACTTTTCTAAACAGACATTTTTTATGTTGAAAACAAAAATTACTACTACGAGTGTCTCGGAATCGTACCACGCACCAGTCGCTTTGTCTTGGGACAGTTAACGGGCTGGATTCCAAGTCGTGGCCATCCCATATATCAAATTATATAAATAAATTCAGTAGTCCCGATTCTGGATAGACCGCATGGCGACTGCCAAAGACAACCACCGCGTAATTTTATCATTTTACGAGCGGACGTATTTTTAGAATGCGTGTATAGTGTGAGGCGCGTTCGGGGAATTTTAAAAGTCGAAGCCACGCTGGCATGTTCCTTCAGTATTCGATGTTTTGTAAAGGAATGTTTAGTATTTTACAAACAGATAATTGAAAATTGTTACAAAAATCTAAACAAATACTCTAAACTGACTAAAAAGGGTTTTTGATTTGGACCAGCTGTGCCAGAATTTAAAATAAAATACTCTTCAGTTTGAAATGGAACTAAATTCACCATTAAACACTGAAGAAGAATGAATAGTATTTGTTCACTAGATGAATTGAGGAAAGCATAATTTGCTTATCCAATAAATTAACAATTAAATCAATATCAAACACTCTTTACTTTATAAAAAACAAGGAATGTTTTTGATTATTAGACAATTTCTAGAAGATTTAGCTTTGACATTCAAATAAAAGGAGACATGCAAATCCAAATAATTATTATAAAATTCACGATGAAATTTTCTCCAGTGTAAAGAAGAGAGTATTTGATCACTAAATGTATTCTAGAAGGTATAATTTACTTATCCAATGAATTGTCAAAGAAATTAATATCAAACATTCTTTATTTTGTAAAGAATGAGAAAATTTTTTTAATATTAGACAAATTCAAGAGGATTTAGTTTCGGCATTCAAAAAAAAAAAAAAAATCACGATGTGAAGAAGAATGAAGAGAGTAATTTGACCCCTAGATGAATTCTGGAATTGTCGAAGAAATTAATATCAAACATTCTTTATTTTGTAAAAAATGAGAAAAGTTTTTTATTATTAGACAAATTCTAGAAGATTCAGCTTTGACATTAAAAATAGTGTTGGTCATTGGCAACATGGAAATGCAATGTATTATTATAAAATTCACGATAAAACTCCAGTTTGAAGAAGAATGAAGAAAGTATTTGATAACTAGATGAATTCTGGAAGGCGTAATTTGCTTATTCAATGAATTGTCAAAGAAATCAATATCAAACATTCTTTATTTTGTGAAGAATGAGAAAAGTTTTTTATTATTGGACAAATTTTAGAAGATTTAGTTTTGACATTCAAACAAAAGAAGTCTTGGACATTGGAAACATGCAAATCCAATGAATTATTATAAATTCATGATGTAAAGAAGAATGAAGAGAGTATTTGATCACCAGATGAATTTTGGAAGACACAATTTGCTTATCCAATGATACATGCAAATCCAATGAATTGTCAAAAAAATCAATATCAAACTCTTTATTTTGTAAAGAATAAGAAAAGTTTTCGATTACTAGACAAATTCTAGAAGATTTAGCTTTCACATTCAAACAAGAGAAGTGTTGCTCATTGGTTTGATGTAGAATGAAGAGAGTATCTGGTCATTAAATGAATTCTGGAATGGATAATCTTCTTATCCAATGAATTGGGAAAGAATCCCATATCAAAAACTTTATTTTGAAAAAGTTCAAGAAAAGTTTTTGATTATTAGACAATATTCTTCATTCTAAAGGCGACCTTGAACAGTTTCTGATTAGTCAACAAATTATAAGATTCAATATCAAACACTCTTCAGTTTGATGTAGAACAGAAAGAGTGTTTGGTTGCTGACTATGTCTGGAAGAGGTTTTAAGTGAATTATTACTACATTATCATCCAAATTAAGATAAATTCTCCCAACTTTCATACACAACGAAGAAGATTTTCAGAAAGTTTATTTATCAGTTTCTTGAAGGGGCAAATTTGCATCACGAAAAAAATCAAGATCAAGCACTTTGAGACGTTTCGTGCCTATTTCCAGCCCGACGTCGCATTCCCATGGCACCTGAGCAGGATACACTCGCGTGTGTGCGAAGGACTGCGGTTCGTGTGTCGCAAATGTGTCCTTGACTGAGGTCACCGGCAACGAACGACCTTAGCGCGCGTCGTTCGCAATTACGGCCCTATTGGTCGGCCGGTACTTTAACACGCTCCCGGCCGAGTACCGCCAATAAACCGTGTGACGTGTTGCGGGTCAAATATTATTATTGCCAGACGGGGATTTTGTTTTCACGCACGTAGAACCGCGGATAAGTTACCACAGGCACCATCTGCTCTTTTCTGCGCCACGGTCCGACGTGGATAAAAGTGTGGAAACATGAGTCAGAAAGGTTGAGACCTTGTGGAATAATGTCCTTGTAATACGCCTGTGGAAGTCGTAAAGTGAATTTGTCCGTGCACAAACGAGTTCCAGTCATGTGTGCGACGTTTAGAGCCATTTTGGTCGTCTCACAATGCGAAGGTCGCAGCTACTGTGCATTTCACGGGAGTCACATAAACGGTGATTTACTGGCCGGGATGATATATGAAAAATGTTTCTCGCATGTGGACACTAAAAGTCGCTTTTACTGTTAATTATGGACGATTGAGACAAACGTTTTATTAACTATTACGAAAGAGGTACTTGAAAACTAGTACCCAGTTTGACATAGTAATTCACTGTGGTATAGTTTGAAGGTCTATTTTACATTTAAATTTAAGTCAGGTCCGCGTTTCTTCTAAGACATTATCATATTGAAGGCGGCAAGTCAAGGATTGATGAATGGAACACAACAACCTTTTACAATTGTTAGTCAATGTTCAGTTGTTTTTAGGAAAGTTATTGAAACAAAGAAGACCGAATAGTTAAGCCACAAGTGGTAGTGGAAGACAAGGAGGCTTGGGAACCTGCGTTAAACCCAAGATATTCTAATATATTCTCGTAATTATGAATCCGGTCTCGCCTTCGTGTCTCAGACAACGATTGGAAGGGCCGTTCACTTCCGTTTTACGAAAGGCTCACAAAGAAAAATAAAATTGTTAACATCAATTAACGTTTCCGCTTCTGGGGCCCCCAGTACGTACGGTGTTCTTGCGGCGCGGCCGGCATTTAACATTCCGCACATGAGATTAATCATTACAAAACTATTTCTCTCTCTCCGTATTACGCGACCATTCGAACATACATATTTCGAATATTTGCTATCGCGTTTCCTGGTTTTCGCAGAACGTACTCTGTCTGTGTTTAGACGGAATTAATTGTTGTAATGTTCACGCGAAACAATGATGATTAGTCACCGCAACGTGTGAGGAAAACCGCAGATAAAGGAAACGTTGATCTTTGGGCGTTTGTTCTTTTGCATATGAGACGTGGCCGTTCAGCAAATGCAAAAATGGTTAGATCATTGTGTCCGTCAACGCGTGGCTTAGTTGGAATGCCGAGTAAGTGCACTTCAATGCGAAAGAATTAATCTCTGTGTCAGATTTAAAAGAAAGTTTGGCAGTGTTCATTCATAAAAACTACAAAGCATGTGACACGTTTAAAACAAGTTTTCGTTTTCTGTTGGCCAGTTCAACCTACATCAGTCATAAATAGACGACTTGTAGTGACCATTTAAAGTGCCCAATGAATTCGTCGAATTCAATATCAAATATCTGTCAGTGTTTGGTCATTAGACAATATCTGGATAGCATATTTACTTTTGTAATTGATTATCAAAGAATTGAGGATGAAATGCTCCATTCAAAAATTGAACATGAAGAGTTTTAGATTGCTGGTCTTTGGTCACTTCAAATACATGGACATCCAATGAATTATGATAAAATTCAAGGCCAAACTCTGTTCAGTCTAAGAAAGAAGTAGAAGAGTTTTTGATTATTGGACCATTTCTGGAAGAATTAAATTGAAGATCAAATATTTAGGATGAAACACTCTTCATTCTAAGAGTCAATATGAAGAGCTATTGATTGCTGCCCAACTCCTGGAAGGCTTAATTATGATATTCAATAAAATATCAAGTAAATCAAGATCTTTGGTTACTTGAAACACATGGACATCCGACGAATTATGATAAAATTCAGGAACAACACTGTTCAGTCTAAAAGAAATCTAGAAGGTTTTTGATTAAACCATTTCTGAAAAATTAATTGGAAATACAATAATCAAGAAGAATGATGGCATAGATATAATTCAAGATTGCAGCATGCTGTTCAGTCTAAGAAAGAACTAGAAGAGTTTTTGATTATTGGACCATTTCTGGAAGAATTAAATTGAAGATCAAATATTTAGGATGAAACACTCTTCATTCTAAGAGTCAATATGAAGAGCTATTGATTGCTGCCCAACTCCTGGAAGGCTTAATTATGATATTCAATAAAATATCAAGTAAATCAAGATCTTTGGTTACTTGAAACACATGGACATCCGACGAATTATGATAAAATTCAGGAACAACACTGTTCAGTCTAAAAGAAATCTAGAAGGTTTTTGATTAAACCATTTCTGAAAAATTAATTGGAAATACAATAATCAAGAAGAATGATGGCATAGATATAATTCAAGATTGCAGCATGCTGTTCAGTCTAAGAAAGAACTAGAAGAGTTTTTGATTATTGGACCATTTCTGGAAGAATTAAATTGAAGATCAAATATTTAGGATGAAACACTCTTCATTCTAAGAGTCAATATGAAGAGCTATTGATTGCTGCCCAACTCCTGGAAGGCTTAATTATGATATTCAATAAAATATCAAGTAAATCAAGATCTTTGGTTACTTGAAACACATGGACATCCGACGAATTATGATAAAATTCAGGAACAACACTGTTCAGTCTAAAAGAAATCTAGAAGGTTTTTGATTAAACCATTTCTGAAAAATTAATTGGAAATACAATAATCAAGAAGAATGATGGCATAGATATAATTCAAGATTGCAGCATGCTGTTCAGTCTAAGAAAGAACTAGAAGAGTTTTTGATTATTGAACCATTTCTGGAAGAATTAAATTGAAGATCAAATATTTAGGATGAAACACTCTTCATTCTAAGAGTGAATATGAAGAGCTGTTGATTGCTGCCCAACTCCTGGAAGGCTTAATTATGATATTCAATAAAATATCAAGTAAATCAAGATATTTGGTTACTTGAAACACATGGACATCCGACGAATTATGATAAAATTCAGGAACAACACTGTTCAGTCTAAAAGAAATCTAGAAGGTTTTTGATTAAACCATTTCTGAAAAATTAATTGGAAATACAATAATCAAGAAGAATGATGGCATAGATATAATTCAAGATTGCAGCATGCTGTTCAGTCTAAGAAAGAACTAGAAGAGTTTTTGATTATTGGACCATTTCTGGAAGAATTAAATTGAAGATCAAATATTTAGAATGAAACACTCTTCATTCTAAGAGTGAATATGAAGAGCTATTGATTGCTGCCCAACTCCTGGAAGGCTTAATTATGATATTCAATAAAATATCAAGTAAATCAAGATCTTTGGTTACTTGAAACACATGGACATCCGATGAATTATGATAAAATTCAGGAACAACACTGTTCAGTCTAAAAGAAATCTAGAAGGTTTTTGATTAAACCATTTCTGAAAAATTAATTGGAAATACAATAATCAAGAAGAATGATGGCATAGATATAATTCAAGATTGCAGCATGCTGTTCAGTCTAAGAAAGAACTAGAAGAGTTTTTGATTATTGGACCATTTCTGGAAGAATTAAATTGAAGATCAAATATTTAGAATGAAACACTCTTCATTCTAAGAGTGAATATGAAGAGCTATTGATTGCTGCCCAACTCCTGGAAGGCTTAATTATGATATTCAATAAAATATCAAGTAAATCAAGATATTTGGTTACTTGAAACACATGGACATCCGACGAATTATGATAAAATTCAGGAACAACACTGTTCAGTCTAAAAGAAATCTAGAAGGTTTTTGATTAAACCATTTCTGAAAAATTAATTGGAAATACAATAATCAAGAAGAATGATGACATAGATATAATTCAAGATGAAACACTCTTTATTCTGAAGATGAACACGAAGAATATTTGATTTTTAGTCAAGATTTAATTAGCACATTCAATAAAATCAGGATGGAACAACTGGAAATACACGGGCATCCAATCCAAGTTTTTGCTTATTGGCCCAATTCCGAAGAGTTGATTGGGAAATACAATGAATCGTGTTACTGTTAAATCATAATCTTGTTTCCTAGTTTGAATCAACTGAACGTGGAGAAGCTTAATGAAGAAAAAAATAAAAGGAAAAACCTTGTTACTTGACTCCCTCTCGGCACACATAGTTTTCTACATGGCCAGTTCGAAGAAATCCAAATAATTTTCCTCGTGAAAGTGTTCGGATATCAGCTTTCTATGGATTAATTCTGAGACAGATAGACGGCGATGCGAATCGAAAACCCTGATAGTATAATAATTATGTCACTCGATTAATATGTGCACAATGTGGTATAATTTTTCGAGGTCGTGGCTTAACTAATTGTCATTTTATTGTTGGACGCCGCAATATTGTATGCTAATTGACGACAACCAGCTAGTGGTTAGGAGTCCGGCTACGACACACACTTTGCCATGTGTAAAATTAGCATTTTCAAAGTCATAAATTATCACTTTCAATATTTACAAATAACTAGCGTATTGAACCTACGCGTTTGGGTGCATCAATCCTCGTTAATGCTTTCCACCGGACCATTGACGAAGAGGTGCCCATCCCATATTTTTCTAACAGTTTGTTGACATTTTAGTACGTTATTTAAGAGATTTTGCAACGATTTCACGTGTTAACATCAACAACAATGATACCTTTTATATTCTGTAAGTGTTGTCTTCTGAGAGTTTTGGCTGTCGAAGGTGTTAGACAGAAGTTAAGATCTTGGATAGCGAAGGAAAAAAATGTTGTCCTGTCTAGATAAAGTGTGGTCACGTAATGCAGCCTTCTAAAGCAATAAAACGTCAACATATTAAAGGCATGAGTGTGAATGGAGTTGGGTTATAAGAGATAGTCGGCGAGCTTAGGGCATAAATTTGGAAAGTGGCAATCGTTAAAATGCTTATTTAACCGTCTGTCAACACAAAAACCGCTGGAATCGCACAAATGTTATTGTAGAAACCCCCGGGGCGGCATTCCGCATTGTCACTGCCATAAATTTTGATATGGCGAAGTTTTATCTCCGGTGTCGGTAGCACCTGTTTGGCCGGTCGCCCGAACGATGGGGGAGAAATGGCAAAGTTCATTGAATTTTAAAGTCCGAAACCGTTCCGTCGGGTTTCGACACCGGTGCCAAACGTTTTACGAATTAATGCGGTATGCGCTCTTGGTAAGGTACAAATCTCCTAACCTTGTATTCTTTTTGAATTAGTAATCGAAAGCAAATAGTTTTAGCGTTATGAAACCCGATGCAATAGCGGCGTCGAGGCGAGTGCGGCTTGAGCCACGTTAAATAATCGCCGCAAATATTTTATGGCGATTTTGTAAATGGACGGGGCGCGTTGCCTTTGTAGAATTCCGTCTCGAATCATCTGCGTTATCTAATCGATTCAACATATCGGGTTGCTTAATGTGAAACGGAAATATGGGGCTTTGGCAACAACGAACTTTCCAAAACGCTCTTTCATCTGTGTTCTTTTGCATTCCTCGGCTGTTTCACACACCAAATAGTGGCTGGATCATTGATATTGTCTTGGATAGTAATTTTGTGATTTCTGGTGTAATAAACTGCCAATTTCCAATTTAGAGTTGATTAAAACACCGACTATTATGAATGCAATTTACACTTAAATAACTAATTATGGAGATAACTTTTGGTGGATATTATAAGAGATATTTTTCTTTTCAATTTTAAGTTCTATAAATGTTGTTTTTTAATGCTGACTATGAATTCATTAAAATTTAATTGTTTTTCTTATATTAAACAGTGTTTTGATGTGAATGCCAAGATGTTGTTTTTCTGATCAAATAAAACTTCTAAAATATTTAAAAAAACAGTTGGTTAAAAAATTCTACAATAAAGTTTTGACTAATTTTCAATTTATACATTAATGCGTATTAAAAAGGTATTTTGATAGGTATTTCCAGTTTCTCTGTTCATAAGAATTTACCAAGTTTAATGGAAGTAATATTTTAAATTAATATCATTTTTACGGTCCTAAATATTTTTATAATTTTAACAAAATTTCCAGTTTTTCTGGTATAAAATTTTACCATGTTACACAACAATATATACAATATTATTTTTTATAGTTATTTAGTATCTTTGTTCTCATATAAAATCCATTGGATTAATTAATATTTTCATTAAAATTTAATTGTTTTTCTTATTTTAACAGTATTTGGATCTGATTTCCAAAATGTTGTGTTTCTGTTTAAATGAAGCCCATAAAATATTTGAAAAATATTTCCACTTATAATTTCTAGTTTCGATTAATTTTCAATTTATATTTTTATTACAAGGGTATTTTTACATGTTTTTACAGCTTTTCTGTTCATAAGAATTTATTAAGTTTAATGGAAGTAATATTTTAAATTAATTACATTTTTTACAGTATTTTTGAATGGTCATAAATATCTTTCTTTCATTCATTATAATATTTTTAATATTTCAACAAAATGTTCAGTTTTTTTTTTGACATACATTTTTATCATGATACAGAGGAATATATAATAAATTTTATACATTTTTCAGTATCTTTGTCCTCATTCAATTAATTGTTGTATTAAGCTCATTAAAATTTAATTATTTTTCTTTTTAAATAGTATTTGGATCTTATTGCCAAAATATTCTATATCTTTTCAAATAAAGCCTATAAAATATACACTTGTCAACAAATTTCTACATATAATTCAGTTTAGATTATACTTCATTTTATATTTTGTTACAAGAAAATATGTATTACATGTGTTTACAGCTTCTCTGTTCATACGAATTTATTAACTTTAATGGAAGTAATATTTTAAATCAATTACATTTTTTACAGTATTTTTGAATAGTCACAAATATCTTTCTTAGAAGAAAATACGTATTAAAAGAGTTTTTTTTATGTGTTTTTATAGTTTTTCTGTTCATAAGAATTAATCAAGTTTAACGGACGTAATATTTCTTGATTAGTAAATATTTATTATAATATTTTCAATATTATTTTAAAATTTTCAGTTTTTCTTGTATAAAATTTTATCACACACATAATATATCATTTTTTTAAATATGTTATGCCCTTGTATAGACCTCATTATACTAATTTCATTAAAATTTAATTGTTTTTCTTATCTGTCTTAACAGTTTATTGTTCTTAGAGCATCACAGTTCATAATAGTTTGCGAGGTGTTCACCATTTAAAAAGTAATTTTTTTGATTATCTTCATTTCAACTTGTGGTTTTATAAATGATTTAAAAGTTGTCCAAACCGAAGCAATAGTTTGACAACATCGCAGAATAGAAGATCCGCATGCCAGAGGGTAAGCAAGCAAACGAAGAGAGCATAGCCGAGTAGTTGGCTTCGTGCATATATCGGATAAGCCATTAAAATTCCAAATATATAATAGCAACACCTACGGCCCCAATGTTTACTCCGGAGTCCTTGAACGGACATTCTTTGGCTCATTGTTTGCCACGCCATTATCAATTATAAATGCTCCTACTTGAAAACCGCACCGGCATTTAAATTTCAACGCGTATTCGACCTGTTGTCGTTTCGTATCGATCCTACGTCGATGTTGTTGATGGAACCATTTGACCTGGCACGGAATTAAGCATTTTTTTAAGTGCGGACCCCGACGCCGAGGCATCCGAAGACGAAAACTTTCGTAGTTTCGCCGTCAGTTATTCATCCGCCGATAATCGTAATATCCGGAGGCAGTAAAACCTGAGAAATGAACAGCACACATCCATACGTAATTCCGTGACGGCCGGCGCCATCATGCATAACTACGTCCCGACGATACTCTAGCGCTGGCTAGCCGGGCTCTCTCGCTCCGGGACCATTGGCTCGGCTCGACCCGCGGACAGACACATAAAATTGAAATGCCCGCGCCAATACTCATTGAATAATTTAACCGAACAACCGTTAATGATACGAAAGAATTCCATATTTTACGGCCCACACCGCATAACTGGCCGCCGTTTCTCGGGTTTCTTTCCGCGGCCGATGGTGGATTTCACCGGAATGGCTAGAAAAATTTTCCCCGACGATGCCCACGCTCTTTATCTATCAACTAACGTTTTATTTTTTGCTGTTACAGGTACGGATTCCCTCCCCAGCACAAGTGTAAGTCGATTCGTAAACGTGTGTGTGTGCGTTTTTTTTTTTTTTGGCAAGGAAGCCCAATTGAAATGTTCGCGATCCGCATAATTTGGCAACAAACAATGGAACGGCCGTCGCCGTTTTTCATTTAATTGTGAAATTCCACGGCTAAATTTAAACGCGCCACGGCGAACCGAAATTTATGTGAGACACCGCGAGTGGCTCATTATTGTGCCGGCCACGCCGTTAAATCTGCGATTGCCGTTTTCTTTATTAAAAGACGCGTCTAATTCACACTCTCTTGCTTAAACAATACGTTGTTTAATTTATTTAATTAACATTTTCATGCTGCATCAATCTCTGTGTGGGTTATTAGTCACCTAAGTTAGGTTGTACATCTTTATTTAATTGAGGAAAGCCCCTAATGTGGATAAATTTGAAGTATTATGTGTGATTTTCTTTAGATTTCATTCGAATCTCTGTAGATATGGGTCCATTTTGAGGTCCAGTTTGCTTGTCTTGCCATTTTTCAGTCTATACTTTAGAACCTTGGCAATTAAATGTTTGAATCAGATGTGATACAAAGTGTGTGATGGGGTCCAAAGAAAATTAGACTCTTCAGACTGAGTCTGTGAAGAAGGCTTTTAATTCTTCAAAATAAATTCAATTGAATGGAGTAAAGGAAAAGGTTTCTACTCATTTTAATGTTTTATAAAGCATACAATCGCACTCTTGCCTGAACGATACATTATTCAAGTTCTTGATAAACATGTAAATTCTACGTTAATGTATTTAAAATTAAAAAGTGCAATTTGTAAAGTATGTTACTGTATATCTAATGTGTCAATATTGAGTGTCGATAACCTCTGTTGTGCAATTTTATTAGGATGTTTGAAATGTAGTTATAGGCATAATCTAAGGAGTTTCTCCACTAATTTATTTGCATATCCTTAAACGCACAAATTTGTTAAACAACCTAATTGATGACATTTCACCAACATTACGTAACACATTGTTTTGAAACTATACAAATATTTTAAATATTAAAACATAATTTTGTTATGTTGAAATTAATAAACCAAGTTTGTTATTTGTTGTATTATACTTAAAATTGAATAATTTGGAGAAATATTGTAAAATATAATTTATTTTTTTATTTTAAATTAAATATGTTTTGATCTGAATGCCAAGATGTTGTAATACGATAAATAAAGTCTCTAACATATTTTAGAAAACAATTTATTATGGGGTTTTGACACCAAATTTTGATTAATTTCAAATTTATATTTATTTTAAGAAAATATCTATTAAACATATTTGTTGTTTATAAAAGGCGATTAAGAGGAGTATTCATTATTCACACTAAATTTCGACCAATTTTCAATTGATAGGTATGTCAAGTTAATGGAAGAACACATAAAATTTACAGTTTCGATTAATTTTTAATTTATATTTTTTTACAAAGAAATACATATTAAATGGGTATTTTTACATATTTTTACAGCTTCTTTGTTCATAATTTTTATGCAGCTTAATGGAAGTAATATTTTAAATCAATTAATTACATTTCTTACACTATTTATTATTAGTTACATATTTTTGTTTTCATTCATTACAATATTTTTAGTATTTTAACAAAATTTTCAGTTTTTTTGGTATAAAGTTTATCATGTTACGGAGGGAGATATAAAATATTTTTTTACATTTCAGTAATTTTAGTTATAATTAATTTTAAATTAAAATATCACAATATATAATTATGTTTTTTCTATTTTTTATTATTTATATTAAAATAAATAGGGATACATAGTACTATATAATTAATTTTTTATATATTGTTTACATCATCTCTGTTCATAAATCAAATTTAGATCCAAACAAGAATTAATTATTAATTTGATTTGATTTTTTATACATTTTTTTGTTGAGGCAGTAATAAAAGTTAGATTACTATTATATTTTTCAATAAATTATACTTTGTTTTTCTTTATTTATATTGTTTTTGTTTTTAATTTTAGTTTATGTTTTCACATAACTGTATTAAAAACATTATTATTTTACACAAATTTTTACCGTTACACAGTTTATTTATTAATAAAATCTAAAAATAAATTTCGTGTTTAATTAAAATATCTTTAAAAATAGTTGTTTTGTAAAAATCCGTAGCCTTGAAATCGGTCTGTTCTTGAGAAAAACACCAAGGTCAACGATTTATCAACAGTTCATTCAATGAACTGGGAAAAATCGTCATCCAAATGTGCATAAATATTTTTAATGGAAACGTTCCTATCCAATATCATTTATTGGTTACGTAGTGCGGAATACACCAGACCACAAAACAAAACATAACGGATAACCGAATACCTTGTCAAACGTGACAAATATGCGATGTGTTTTCAAAGTTTGGCAGACGTTCAAAAATGCTCCACCGCCCGTAACATCAATATTATTCCGATTCAAAATAACTAGCCGGAATAGATGTCGCCGTCCGTAGCAAAAAAAAAAAAAAAATGGGGAAAATTTTTGAATGGCATTTTCTAGACGAAATCTCCGCCGCAACAAGAAATATTTGGCAAGGTAAATCCGACGCCTTAAAACCTCATAGTTTGGCACGCATCCTGCGGCATATCTGTGCTGCCGTCACACACTTTATTTGAATTGTTATAGTTGGAAATAGTTGGAATTCCGCGGCCACTTGACTTTAATTGCCGATAAGCTATTATCGTATCGGCACACCGGTCCGTTATTTTCGGCTCCGTTTTTACACACAATAAACTTTTATACAAAATCTTAACAAATTAGCTCGTTTTATTTATGGTGACTTTTTCGCCGTGCTCCACGAGCCGTGTCTTATCTACACTAACCGACATTCCTAAATTATCTACCAACAATTTATTTGTTTATTGAGCTAACAACTGCTTAAATTGCTTGATTATACAGTAAATGGTTACGGACATATTTACGGCAATTAATATTGTGGCCGTTGAATATTTTTCCTATTAATTAATTCTTGTGGAATTCCTAATCACCACTTCCCGATCGGGCGAAATGCCAAAGTTAGTGCTGCATCGTTTATTTTATGGTCGCGGAACGTTGTGGGTGAGATTTCTGCATATTAAAACACAATTCTAATCGCGGAGCTTAAACGGAAAAATATCATCATCCAATTATCTTGTGATTATCATTAAAGTTTAATGCATAAGGATGAAGCTGCATTAAAATACATGAATAATCAGAACTAAAACTATATTACAGATAATAATACTGCCAACAAATTATAATGTTCGCATTAATTCAGATAGTTACTTTATGGAGTGATGTGTGAAAAGATCAGGGTTCAAAAATCCAATATATTATAATAAATTTTCTGTATTACAAATTAATATCCGTTTAGTAATAAATAAATGAATAGATAACGAATGCAGAAATAAACTCTTAAAAACTAAAAATTCATTTATTTATAAAAGTCATTATTTGTTATTTATTCATGGACGAAAATTTTTTTAATATATGGAGGTTAAAAAAAAATTAAGTTTTACTAAAATATCAGTGATTTTTATTTTAAAAGAACTAATTAGGAAAAAATAATTCTAAATTTTACTGTAAATTATAAACATTTAGTTTATTTACTATTTATTTATATAAAATCATTAAATATTAATTATTTGAAGAATAGTCCTGTGAGAAAAATACTTTAAAGTATGTAAATTAAAAAACATTTAAAATTTTATGAAAATATCAGTTTTTTTTATTTAAAAAAAAATAATTAGGAAAAAATAAATTATTTTATATTTATTCATATAAAATAATTAAAAATTAACTATTTGAAGATTATTTTTGTGAGAAAAATACTTTAAAATATGTAGATTAAAAAACTTCTAAAGAATTTAAATTTTTACCAAACCATCAGAGATTTTTATTAAATTTTGTTGTAAATAATATAAATTCAATTTATTTTTTATTTATTTATATAAAACCATTACAAATTTATTATTTGAATTTGGAAAAATATTTCTAAATAATTTAAAATTTTATCAAAATATCAGAATTTTATTAAAAAAATAATTAGGAAAAAATATAAATAATTTAAATTTTATTGCATAATAAACTATTAGTTTAATATTAATTTTAAACATTCTTTAAGATTATACAATACGTTCTTGACAGTAAAATATTCTGTGTATAAAAACGTCATTTTTTCTACACAAATTTTGTATTTAAATTTTCGTTCATAACTTTTATTTCTAATGATTTTTTAGAATGATTTTGGTTAAATACAGACTTCATTGATTTAGAAATATTTAGCAGTTAATTAATTATTACAATAATTACTACTGACCATTGTTAACCATATCTGAAAAAGAATTAATCCCAAAATACTCTGCGTTGGAAAAAGTTTTCATCTTGAGAGTACAGAAATGTTTAAAGAGCTATTTTAACAAATACAGAAGCTAATCACAATAACACAATAATTATTAACATCAAAAATAAGTTTAGATGTACTTATAAATTGTTTACTGATACACAGGATCAAAACCTGACTGTCTTTTTAGAAATTCTGTACAACGAGATAATAAATATGAACACATTAGCAATTCGTTGTATTAGTAAGCAACAACCGATGCCCAGAAATAGAACAAACACAAAATTTGTTTAGTTTAAAACCAAACAGGATACAAACGAGCAAATATTTAAGATGCCGAACAAAAATGTGTCCAAACACAGGCACCTTTTCCTCTACGCGTACACATAAAAACGGGCCCATCTCAGATGCAGATAAACCAGCATCCGACCTTCTGTAATTCAGTAAGACGATAAGGGGCCTTGCTGAGGTCACATTCCACGCTTATCGGCAGAAACAATAAGATAACGCCGGTTAGCGAACGGCGTCATATTGCAATGATTTCCTGATACATGTTTATTCATTGGTTGACGCATAAACGCCTTATCGCGGTCGCCTATCAGTGTTTTCGCGATGAAAGAATAAGAACAAAAAATTAATCTCCCTCGGACGCATTTCATCACCGCTCTAATAATACGACTGCGGATTTATTATTATTAAGTGCGGTGCGATAAACGCTCTTGGAGGCGACGTGTTATCGGTCTTGGTGACTCCACACTCCTCTCCACAAATCCATTGTGTCTCGCCCAAGCGAATTTGAATACGTCCCTGACATTCGACTCTGCAACTGCAGAGAGTTCGACACACACACACACAAAAAATAAAATAAAAAAAAAACTACATCCACACTCTCCTTCGAACCCATTGAACCAGATAAATTCCTTGGCACGTTGAGTTTTTGGCAGCGGCGCAAAAAACAAATCGCCAAACATAAAATATCAATTTGGCCGGCGTGGATGGACCGTGCGGGGCGCAAAGGGGGGGCCAGCCCGGTGTGTGTGTGTGTGTGACAGCAGAAGTGCATGCATCAGACACATTGACGTGGCGGCGGTGGGCGGCGCTGGGGTCAAACGCCTACGCTCCATCCTCTGGAATTTGGCATTTTTAACTGCTTTTATACCACTACCTCCAACACGTACATCCTTACAGGCCGATTCAGGCTTCGTGCTTGGCTCCTACGTCCATTGATTCAGTCGGTGGTACTTGGGTACTGAATGGGACGACTAATAATTATTTACCCAGTTTTATAACATAATAGTTACCCTTGATGATAAAGTGACGTGTGTCCCAGAAAAAACAAATAAACCGATCGTTTGTTTATAAACAGTGAAACAAACATGATTAATCGATTGGCCGTCGATTGAGGTTCGCACATCGAGCGACGTTTTTAATTGGCGTCCATAATCGGCGTTATTATCTCTCGGCAATGGCTATATGGGTCACGTACCGCGGTACTGACGCACATTTCGGCACTGAAAACGGGGGGCATGACGACGTCGAAGGCCGAATCGGCCGCGGTGGGGTTGGATGCCGGTTGACCGGCTGTCGTCACCGAAGAATTTCCCCCGGGCGGTTCAATGTAAACAACGACCGTGCAAGGTTGAACGAGGCTGCGGCCAAATGACAACGGCACGTCAGACGTTTGATGCCACCACCGGGGGCACAAAACGCAACGAATCGCTCGGGCCAAGCGCGTTTTGTTGATCATAATCTTTTCTAATTCCTCTTGAATGTATAATCACCAAGTGGTACTGCTTTTTGATACATGTTAATGTAATAAAATTGGAAAGGAGATTTTTACAGGTTATTAACAAATTAAAGAATTTTGAGAACATTTATAATATATATGTATGTTTTAACCTAGTAGTACCAGTAGTAATATCGAATTGCTGTCCAATAGAAATACATAAATAGAATCATTTCTAGTTTGATTTCCAGCTTTCAACATGGATTCTTAATCTAGTTTATCCAGAATTATTTTGAACGTAGTAGTACCAATAGAAATCTCGAATTGGTGTTTGTTAACACAATATTTATCTAAAATACTTATTAACATCTAAGGAATAAACTAGAAATACAATTATTTTCAATTTATTTTTATTTTAAGCCTAGTAGTACTACCGTATTCAAATCGGATAGAGGAAATATTTACTTAAGGATTTAACTAACTAATAACCTGGATACTTAATCTAATTTACCCAGAGTCATTTCTGACTTGATTTTGAGTGTAGTAGTACCAATAAGAATCTGGAATTGGTGCCTGTTCACACAATATTTATCCAAAATATCTATTGAAATTTAAGAAATACAATCATTTGCTGTCTAATTTTGAACCAAGTAGTACCAGTAAGAATGTTATTGCATTCAAATCGGAAAGGAGAAATACTGCTAAGTATGTATCCAGCTAATAGCTGGGTACTTAATCTAATACTATTATACAGAGTCATTTTTAATTTGATTTCGGACGTAAGAGTAACAGTATCAATAGAAATCTCGAATTGGTGTCCGTTAACTCAGTATTTATCCACAATCTGTATTAACCATTTAAAAACTCGAAACAGAATCATTTTCACGTTAATTTTAAATGTGGTAGTACCAGTATAGATTTTAATGTTTTTAAATCGGAACATGGTGGTACCAGAAGTAATATCAAATTGCTGCCTATTGACACAATATTTGTTGAAAATGTATATTAAATTCTAAGAAACAAACTTGAAATAGAATCATTTCCAATTTGATTTTGAACTTCGTAGTACCACTATGAATGTTAATGCATTCAAATTGAAAATAAGAAATATGTGCTTAAGGATTTAACTAGCTAATAACATGGGTACTTTATCTAAGACTATAAATTTCAAAAGTGTAAACCGAGCCGTGGTAACTTTCTCTGGCAAGCGGAGGAAACATAAATATCAAAATTCGTACTCGACGTTTGTCACCGTTACACACACACACAGGCAAAATTTACCTGTTTCCCACCAAACAAAATGCAAACCTGTAAATTCCAAAAGAGTCATTCAAGCTCCATCAACTGTATAACTTTCTCATTGTCAATAGCACTTCATCAATTTTATCGTTCCGTCATCGGATAACTATAACTCAACCAAAACAAATGGTAGGAAGAGTGTGTGCGGAATCCGCTAATCTGACCGAGGAGCTGGGAGTGGAAAGAAGTGGCAGTTTTCGATTGTGACCGCTGCATATTTTCCAGTCCGTTTATCCGACAATAATGCCAGGTCATTGGCGATACGCTAAGTTATGTGAGCGTACGCATACGTACGCTAGTCCGCAGTTGCCAGCTTTACGTGGCTGTTGGTACCAACATTTTTCATCAATCAAAATATTAAAGATTAGTGACGAAACAGTGGTACCCGTATTCCTAGCTTATTCCAACAACTTTAACGGTGTAAAGAGGCACATAACATTAAAGACAGATGTTGCTGTAAGAATGGTACTACCCGTGATCAATTTCAAATAAACATAATAAAAATCATAAATGCACGTGTTTCCGTTTTGAAAATTTAAATGGAAGAAAGTGATTCAGTGCCCCGTCAATTTGCCATATTAATGGTACTACTCAACTTCTTATTTTGCCATTAATTTTATAAATGCCGTTTAATTATAATAATTATTGCGGTTCGACTTTCGATTTTAAAAATTCGTACCGAAAGAAAGTGATTGTTGTTCGGTGCGATGGTCGATGGTGTCCGGCAACGCTGTCAAGTGACTGCGAGTACTGCTGTGGGCTGCGCCCCCCTCTCGCCCCGCCACACACTCACATACAAACTAACTAATAAATTGTAACAAACAAGTCAGGCCAATGTTTTCAGATTGACTAATAGACAGGAATGGGACACTGTTGTCGAGAGTACCAGCGCATTTGTCCCCCCTAAGAACGAAAAAAACACTCGACGATTAATAAAATTAATTAATCAGGAAATTAATTTTTGTTTTAGCCCGTAAACCGATAAAGGCCATTTATTTCTTATCTTTAATTAGTCTATTAACTATTAACTATTGGTACTTTATTTAATTATCGGACATAAAAATGCTCTCTACGAAATCAATTATTTTTTATTATTTATAGTCATAGTTAATTTTTAATATGCACTTTACGTTGTACCAGAAATATTTTGATGTAAGTGTTCCAGTGAGTCAATGTATTTAATTAAAATTTTATTTGTCTATTTTAATAACCATTTTTAATTTCATTCATTTTAATTTTTCCCCAGGTTATAAAATTATTATTAATAATAAAAATTTAATATTTCTATATTTCTTTAGTGTCCTCTTTAATTAAGATTATAAATAAGTAGATAATAAAAACATTATTTAACTTTGTGTCTTATTAAACTAAAAAGTTTTGTATAACAATCTTCATCTCATAATCTGCAATGATCTTATTATTTTGTTCTTATCTTATTTCATAAAAATTGGTTGAGATTTACTGATAAACAGTGGGGCTCTCTCAAAAAATGCTGTGATTTCATTGTTATGATCATTTCTAATTATAAAATAACATATTTGATTAAATTTTTAACAAATTGAGTAAAATTGTGATAAACTTTTTAATTGTATAAAATTAATTGATTTAAACAAGATGAATCAAATCTTGGAATACATAAATACAAAGAATTTTAAGAACCTAAATGAAAATTGTATTATCAAGATAACATCATTAAATAAATTAATAAAAAAGTGGTACTAATCGATTAGTTTAACATAATCCCTTTTAAAACATTCACACGAAATTCTATTAATGTTCCATTAAATAAATTAATACCACAAAATGAATTAACTGTCGCTGGAAAAAAATAAAATGCTTAATACTATATTTTATTACACGTGTTTTATATTAATGGTTTTAAATACCATACACATTACATACCATGTTGTGTTATGAAACAATTAATGCCTTGAATGTTTCACTAATGTTTTTAATAAGAACGTACATATCAAAAATTGCACGTTTTTAATAACTGATTGAATTTGATCTAAATTCTGAATTAGGAATTTGGCTAAAATCAACGACTCAGTTTCATTACCATAGTACTGAATTAAGATGAGAGATAAATAATTATTGTTTCGATGTACTATTTTAAATAAAAAACACAAAATTAAACTTGGTAAGTTATAAAATACATAAATTATAAAATATATCAGTACTAGATTTGAAGTACTGAAGAAACATTATGACTAATAAATATTTTGCTATATTTTATAATAGTTTTATTTTAATGAAAATTGTTGAAATCAAGCAAAAAAATAAGACTTCATTTTGGCACAAGTGAGTACTGGATTTGAAGTACTGATACAACATGACAATCAATAATTATATTGGTAAATTTTATAATAGTTTTAGACATTTTATTTTAATCAGAATTGTTGAAAGCAAATAAAAAATCACTTTTTATTATTTCAGTAGAAACGAGTACTAGATTTGAAGTACTGACACAATGTTGTAGTTATATAGTTTGTTATATTTTATAGATGTTTTTAACACATTTTTTTTTTAAAATATTTAAACCAAATAAAAAAGTAATTGAAAGAAATGTTTGGTAAATAATAGTACCGGATTAGAAGTACCGAAAGGAAATCGGGCAACGCGGCATCTGGTGGAATGACGATCGAGTGGGACGAGTGGTGTCTTTAGAGCGAGACGACCGATCGGTGGAATGCAGTTACGACGACGGCTTCAGACGATTCTCAATAATCGAGAGAACCGTGACCTTCCTTCCGGGGTGCCACCACATACTCACTCACACAAACACACACACACACACGAAGAGACAACGATCGCCGCTCCGTGGCGACATTTCGTATGTTTTCCAGCCGTTCGAAAATCGCATTTAAATGCCGACCAATCCGTCCGTACGATCTAATCGGGTGCAAAACGAATAAAAACAAAAACCGGCGAAAGATCGCATTAACATAAACATCCAGTCCAGTTCGAAAAAAGGCCCGATTACGCTAATTAATTGTTATGGTGGTGCCGTCGTCTTTTGTCCGTCCTGACGTAAATAAACTGGACGAAAGCAACGAAAAAAAAAAGAAGGAATAAATAAAAATAAAATAAAAGGCACGAGATTAAATATTGCGCTGAGCCGTACTAATTGGTATCGAATTTGTGCTGCTGTCGTCTGTTATTGGAGCTCTTAACCTTTGCAGGAATGCAAAAACGAAAACAACCTTGCCTTGCATAAAGCTCGTCATCCACATTGCCACATTGTTTATCTCCACTCGTTCTTTTATTTTTTTGTTTCGTTGAATCTAAACATTTTTTTTTTTTGTAAGGGCACAGTTGCGTGACATCTCAACTGCGTGTTTCGTCTGCCCTTTGGAATGCGAACGGAACAGGTGGTACGCAACTGTTCCCATAAAAAGGGCGAGAGGTACTTGAATTGTTCAGCACCGTTGGGCCTAAGGAATTTCACACTGCCCATGTTTTAGGGCCGATAAATTTTCCATTAAATGTTACACAGATTTTGGTAGTACCACCTTTTTCATGGTACTTGTTTATTATAATAAATATTCAACAGTACTGCCACAAAGATTTCTCATTAATATTAATTAAATATTAAGAAAAATATTAAAAATATTCTCTTAAAATGGAGGAATTTTATGGAAAACATATTTGAAGATGGAAACTTTGGTGGTGTTTAAAATTCGAAAAATAATAAATTAAGTATGAAGAAAACTAAATAAAATGGAGGAAAATTCATTCGAAGTTGAAAACTTGAGATTGAGAAATAAGATTAAGAAACTTTTGATAAAACTGAAAATGTCAACGCTAAGACTGAAACTGTTCTTCTCTACTTCCTTGAATTTTTCCACCTGTGTATAATAGAATGCTAAAATTACTATAATTGGTTGTACCGTTTTTGTTTAAAATAATTATTAAACATAAAATTACCGATTTATGTTTATGACTCTTCCTTCTTAGCAACAAAACCATCTCTCTAGCTGCATAAATAGCCATTGTCCCCAAACAATTATATTTTAAACACGAAATGTTAATATCAGCTTTTCTGTTACAGATTCACAAAACCACAAACTTTCGCAGACTGTGTGGGAAATGAACTGCCTCTGGGATGGGAAGAAGCCTACGATGTACAAATCGGTCCATACTACATCAACCACGTCAATCGTAAGTACTCTAATAATTCACCTATAGTTAAATATCTACTTTACCGACCCTTACGTCATACACAAATCCAAGTAATTATTTTGATTTACCATTGTCGGACGATTTTATGTAAAAAAACGTGTCGGAAACACGATTTAAATGTTTACTTTCATTACGTACCTCGCAGTTTTGGTCACGTATCCATTAACAGTACCTGTGTGTGTATTGTAAAACAAATTCATTACTCGAATTGAAATGTGAGGCTCATTTATGTGTTTCCTCGCATTCCGATCGTCGCAGACTCGATTACGGACGTCGTTGTTTAAATTTGGCATAAAATTATGTCCAGTGTGGGGCGAAGCTTTTGAGAAAAATGTAAAAAAACCAAATTCGTGCGTTATGGCTTCGGCCCGATTTGATTCTCAATTAAGTGAGTTTTATGATTCGGCATTCTTATGTTAATGGCTACCGGACATTATACACGAATATTATGTTTTAATGGAACCATTAAAAAGAAAATTCCCGCAGTAAAACTCGAATTAATTCGTTTTGATTTTCGGTTGGACGCACACAAATCTATCGGGTATTTTATATGTGTATTTTTTTGTTTCTATTTTGCATCGCATAAACAAATCAAACGTGGTTCGATCTATTTATAGACGTGAGCAATTGTGCTATTTTGATTATAAAATATTTTTTATCAGTTTTACGCTACCAGCATTCATTCGAGTAGGTAGAAAGTATGTTGCAAAACGCATAAAAATCGCTACGAATGTTATTTCATTTTCTTTGTTCAAGGTTTTTAATAGATCTGCGTTGGAATTTTGTAATATATAAAACATAATGTTGGATATTTTGTCTGCGCGACACAAATCATTGATTTTGCATCGACATTTTGATTAAAGTACCGTTTGAAGATTATTGGAAATAACTGTGATTATTGAAAATTTATATGTTTTATATTATTTAATATTGTAAAAATATTTTCTGTAAAATTTATTGTAAATTAAATATGATAAAAAGTGTAAGAACTTTTAAAATATATCTCAAAAGAGGGACTTTTTGGATAATATATATATAGTAAGTTTCTAACAATTACTTCAGTTTATAAACTGAATTTAGTTTAAAAACTTTTAAAAATATTCCCTTAAAATAAATCTCAAAAGAGGAAGTTTTTGGACAAAGATGTTTAATATTATTAAGATATATTTTTAACATTCTGTGAAAATTTTGTGAAAAAATGTTTAAGAATATAGAAATATTTTAGGTATTCTAAGTAAACTTAAATTTGTTATGTAAACTATAGGTTAAGAGAAATGTTAAACTAATATTTACATTTTATTAAAAAAACACTTAAAAATATTCTTTTAAAATGGTTTTAATTGAAAATTTGGCATGCCTAAAACAGGGTGAAACCTTTTAAAATTTATTATTAAACGATTTTGAATTGTTTCAGAATCTACTCAGTTGGAGGATCCACGCCAAGAATGGAGACAGATCCAGGAAGACATGCTCAGAGACTATTTACAAAAAGCCCAGGACGCCCTAGACGTAAGTGAATCATTTTAATTTGCGTTTTCGTTTCAATTAGACCAAAATAATCCGGTTCATCGGCCCGGTATGCGATTGACCAAACCGAACGAAATGATTGATCGGTCGGGGAGAAAAAAATAAACTGTTTTCTCGTGCGCCGATGCACCGGTCAAATTGGACCGCTCCAGTTGCCCATTTAACATCCAGTCAACAAGGTATTTTATGAGGATGTCACTCATTACAAGGAATTAAACGTAATGGCGGCAAGTTTTCGGTCTTGCCGTTTCTGGACGGTGCAAACGGAATACGTCCGATCTTAAGTAAGAAATAACAATGACGGTGCGACGTCGGAATGCCCAAATGCGGCCATAAAATAATGAAACAATAAAATGCGGCGGAACCCAACGAAAAATATCGGCATCGGTATGTGGGGAATTCGAGTTGACCTTTGGGGTCCGTACGTGCACGATACTTTATATCGGACACATATAAAGAGACATTCCTCATTCCATTCCATACTCTTCGTCCCCATCGCCGGATGCTCTTCTATAACACTAGTTTATGGCTGAAATATACATTTATTCAGGGAAATTCACTGAATTTTCGGTTTACCAATTTACTTAATGCAAGTCTGACCGAGATGCATCATATTTCATTAGAAAGGTGTGTAAATTATTCAACGGTACCTAATTCGTTTCGAATGGATGAAAATTATCTGAGTTATAGTTGTAGAAAGTTCAAATTTATTGCAGTTCTTGATGATTTAGAAATATCAAGTCTTGACAGCTGAACATCCGAAAAAAAATTAAAAATCCAGAATATAAGTTTGTTATTTCCTGAAAAATCAATTTTCAGTATTATCAAAATGTTCAGTTGACGTGGATATTTCAGAATGGATAAGAAAAATGAAAAAACAGAGTATAAATTTGATGATTCATTCATGTGAAGGGTTAACATTAATGACAAATGGCCAATTGATTTTCTCTATAGTTTCAATTTTAAGGGTGGTGTATTTAAATATTATATATTCTCGGAAAGACAAATTTCTAATACATTCTAATTCATCATATTCAAAAAGATGATTTAATTCAAGTTTAATTTTTTAATGAATAATTTATTTATTCACAAAAATTTTATGTCCTGGTAGATTAAACACGAATAAAAATTGATTAAAAGTGAATTGAAATTTGCAGTTTCATCGGCCATTTTCTTTTCTAACGAAATATCATCTCAATTTCTGGAATCCACTTTAAAGTGTAATGATGATCTGGAAATATATTATCTCCTTCATTATCTTAAAAAAATAAATATAAGATAAAATTGTGATTGGAAATTTTAATTTGATGTGTTAATTGCCTAAACACGAATCGATGCGAAAACACAGACGTAATCACCGATAGCAGTTCACCGACACATGAGCCCAATTAGTGTTTTATTGGTCCCTTTGATTTATGGGCGAGGTGTCGAAAACGCGGGTACGCCGTCCGTAAATTAAATTTTATCCGACGATAAACTGCATTCCGATCTGATGATGGTGCGTTCGCTAATAAACGTTTTTAGAACTCGTCCATAATGTTCGACGTTTGACCAAAACTCCATTACAAATGCGATGTGAATGGTCATTGTCGATGCACCGTTAACTCAAAAGTCACAATGGAATTCGGGAAACGAATATTTATTGTAAAAAAAATGTATGGTACAGCGATTCACGTGCACGTACAATATGTACAATCACGCCGAATGGCACAACACCATTTTTAGCACCGTACCCGAACGTAACCATTTAATTCGTGAGCGGAATGGCACCCGCCACTGGCGTACAGGATGCGATTATTCAAGCGCATACATATCAAATGAATCTGGAATAGTTAAATTAACGCCGATCGCAACATACAAATGGACATGATGGTGTGTTTTTTTTTCCACTGTCGGCGAACAATATAAACTGGATGCCATCAGGACATCATGTCTTCCGTTTTTGGTTTTTGAATATAGAATAATGGTTTTGTTATTCATGCGGCGAATGCGCCAATGTACATTGAAATATGTATATCCGCTATAAAATCGATGTTAAGAAATGTATCGGATGTCATAAAGGAGGAAGGAAAGGAGTCGAGTCATCGAGCCATCCTACCTGAAAAAATGCACGTTCCGCCGCGTTGTTTTGTTCTATTGGCACGTCGCGAAAAATTAACGGGATCAAGTCTTATCTCGGTGTGCAACACAATAAATCAACAGTCCGTGGCTTTTTGGGTGTGCGGGGTCGGAATTGCGTTTTGCGAAAGTTTAAAGTGCCACCAGATGTTGCGAGGGCATTTAATTCGGGCCCATTAACATTCCTTTGGGAATTCTTGTGCGTTGACCTGTTATTCAAACGAAATGCCTTTTTTATGGCTTGAAACTTTTGGGAATGCTCGAACTGTAGGTAGAAAATTCCACAAGTGTTATTTTCAAATGGTGTTTTTCCACTTGGAACTGAAAAGGGATGGAATGTTTTCGTATTTACTGGCTCTAGTGGTTCATGAAGAGAATTTTAATTTTTTATAACATATATTAAAATAATTCATTTACGTTAAATAAGTTAATTGAAGGGAATTTTAATTTTTTATAACATTAAAATAATTCATTTACATTAAATAAGTTAATTTATGATTAAATTTAAAAATATTTAAACAAAATATTAAAAAAATAAATTTGAATTAAAAATACAAATAAAAAAATTGATGATAAATATTTAATCCAGAAAAAAAACTATTTTAGATATTTTTTAAAATTTCAATCATTTCCTAGTTAGAATTATTTAAATTATTATTAATTTATTTTAATTTTGAACAATGAAAAATTAATCCTAATTTTTATTATTTACAAAAATTACTGCATATTCTTATTATATTACTTATTAATAATAAAAAATAAAATTGGTTAAATTGGAAAGAAAGAAAAAACAATTTTGATTTAATTATGTAATTTTTGAAATTAGAAGAATTTTGGAAAACCATCAACTTAAAAATATGTGTACTAAATATGGAAGAAAAAATGGAAAAACCACCAACTCAAAAATATGTATATAGGATATGTTTTTAATTTTAATTAATTTGTATATTTATATATTCATTGATCAATATTATTGATTCAATTGACCATTTGTCATTAATTTAGACCCTTCACATGAATGAATTAATACCAAACTTATACCCTACTTTTTCATTTTCATAAATTATACAATAAAAGAGTAAAAGATTGAATTTATTTGAACGCCATTCTGAAATAATCACTTCAAGTGAACTTTTTGATAATTCTGAAAGTGCACTATTTAAATACACTAACTACCCTTAAAATTAATGTTACAGGCAATTTCAATTGGCTTTTTAACATAGATTTAAACAGTTTACATGAATGAATTATCATCAAACTTATACTCTAGCTTTTTCATTTTCATTTTTCTATTCCATTTTCATTTTTTATCCTATGATGGACTATCAGAGCTTGAAATTTTTGTAATTGAATAAATTGTACAAAAAAGTCAAAAATTGAATTTATTTGAGACCATTTTGAAATAATCACTTCAAGTGAACTTTTTGATAATACTAAAAATTCATTTTTCAGGAAACAGATACTATTTATGTTCACTACCCTTAAAATTAGGTTAGTTATAGGATATTTCAATTAGCTATTTGTCATTGATTTAAATAGTTCACATGAATAAATCAACATCAAACTTATACTATGATTTTTTAATTTTTCTCAATTTCATTTCTTAACCATTGAGGGATAATCAGTGCTGAAATTTTTGTAATTGAATAAATTATACAATAAAAAAGTACACATTGTATTTATTTGAACGCCATTCTGCAATAATCACTTCAAGTGAGTACTGAAAATTCACTATTTAAGTACACTACTCTTAAAATTCATGTTACAGGCAATTTCAATTGACCATTTGACATTGATTTAAATAGTTTACATGAATGAATTATCACCAAACTTATACTCTAGTTATTCCATTTTCATTTTTCTATCACAACATTTTCAGTTCTTATCCAATGATGGACTATCAGTGCTTGAAATTTTTGTAATTGAATAAATTGTACAAAAAAAATCAAAAATTGAATTCATTTGAGATCATTCTGAAATAATCACTTCAAGGTAATTTTTTGATAATACTAAAAATTCATTTTTCAGGAATATTTCAGGATATTTCAATTAGCCATTTGTCAATGATTTAAACAGTTCACATGAATAAATCAATGTCAAAGTTATACTATGGTTTTTCTCAATATCATTTCTTATCCAATGATGGACAATCAGTGCTTAATTTTTTTTTAATTGAATAAATTATACCATAAAAAAGTAAACACTTCATTCAAGTAAACTTTTTGATAATACTAAAAATTCACTAATTAAGTACACTACCCTTATATTAGTTAATCAGTCTTTATTATTGTTATATTTTTTACATCTGGAATATTTGAAATTAGAGGAAATAATGGAAAAACCAACCAACTTAAAAATGTGGTTTTAATTTTATTTAATCTATTTTTTAATTCTCCAAACAGATTAGTTGATCAGTATTTATTCTCATATTACATATTCCATCTGGAATATTTTAAATTAGAAGAAAAAACCCGGGGAACCGAGGAAGAAATCCGTCTCGGCGTTCGCGGCAACGTCGCCCGGTGCCACTCGAAATTGGTCGGCGGCCGCAGCTGTTGGCGCGTTGCGCCCCGGGCCCGCGGGCGATTTCGGGCGAGGGGCGCGGACGCGGCGGCACGTCGCCCGTCGGGGGGACGGGAGCGCGAGCGGTCGCGGCTTAGGGGCCCCGGGGGGTGGGGAGGGCGCGCGGGACCGCGTGTTGCGGCCGCTACCTGTGTTACGTCGCACACGGACCCAGCGGGCCGCCGCATTCCGCGGCGCGAGGGCCCCGGCGGGGCGTCCGGGTCGCGGGGCGGGCCCGCGCACGGTGGCTCCGCATTTTTACTCGGATGTTTTTCCATTAATTTTATTGCGGGGTTGATTGTTTCGTTTTGAACTTGGGACGTTTCTTTTAATAGTTATATTAATTCGTTTTTATTTTGTCTCGCTGTTTAATTAAAAATGTAAATTGTGAGAATTTTTACTTTTAATTCTTGTATAATATTTTATATAATAAAAATTCTATAAAATAGTAAATTATAATTCGAAATATTTATTTATAGAAATAAATAGCATAGTTTTTATACGAATTCTCATTGTAACAAAAATCGTTTTCAATTTTAGTTCAATTGTGCTTTTTTATTGAATTATATAAAGAATTGTGAATTATATAAAAAAAATTATAAAAATCATAAATTATATAAATTTTATTACTTTTAATGTATAAAATATAAAGTATAATTTGAAATAATTATTTATATAAAAAATTTTAACATAATTGTTATAAAATTTCTCATTTTTTCAACAAAAATCATTTTACATGTTTAGTTAAATTCATTTTTAAGGCATTATTTAATATTAAAAATCATAATTTTTATACGAATTCTCATTGTAATAAAAATTGTTTGAAATTTTAGTTAAATTGTGCTTTTTTATTATTTAATATTAAGAATTGTAAATTATATAAAAAAATTTTTAAGAGAATGTACAGTTGTGTTACTTAATTAAAAAAGTATATAAAGTATATGTTGAAATAATTATTTATATAATAAATTTTAACTTAATTTTTATCAATTATATCATTTTTTAACCAAAATTGATTTATTTTTTACAATTGTTTTTTAAGACGTTATTTAATATTAAAATTGTAATTTATAAGAAAATTTTTGTTTATTTTAAGACAATGTGTAATAATTTAATTAAAAATGTTTTAAATATAAAGTATATGTTAAAATAATTATTTATATAATAAATTTAAACTTAATTTTTATCAATTATATCATTTTTTAATGAATAAATTGTTCTTTAAAATATTATTTAATGTTAAAATTGTAAATTATAAGAACATTTTTGAATATTTTTAATACAATATATAATAATTGTTTTATTATTTAAAAAAGTTTTAAATAATCATTTAAAAAAAAAATTATAGTATTTATAAATTTTTTGTAAAATTGTGTTTTATAATTTTTTTTTTCAACTTTAATTAAATCATGTTATTTTAATTTTTTAAGTCAAGTTAATATTAAAATTGTAATTTATTAGAAAATTTTTGAATATTTTTAATAAAATGTATAATATTTGTGTTACTTAATTTAAAAAAAATATAAAGTATATGTTGAAATAATTATTTATATAATAAATGTTAATTTAATTTTTATCAATTATATCATTTTTTAACAAAAATTGATTATTTTTTTTTACAATTGTTTTTTAAGACGTTATTTAACATTAAAATTGTAATTTATAAGCAAATTTTTGATTATTTTAATACAATGTGTAATTTAATTAAAAATGCTTAATATATATATATATATATATGTATAGTATATGTTGAAATAATTATTTATATAATA
This sequence comes from Aethina tumida, assembly GCF_024364675.1. Taxonomy (NCBI): domain Eukaryota; kingdom Metazoa; phylum Arthropoda; class Insecta; order Coleoptera; family Nitidulidae; genus Aethina; species Aethina tumida. Next base: position 5,900,194 of record NC_065441.1, read on the forward strand.
AACTTAATTTTTATCAATTATATCATTTTTTAATGAATAAATTGTTCTTTAAGACATTATTTATTGGTAAAATTGTAATTTATAAAAACATTTTTGAGTATTTTTAATACAATATATAATAATTGTGTGATTACTTAAATAATCATTTAAATAATAAATTATAGTTTTTATAAAATTTTTGTAAAAATATATTTTATATATATTCAACTTTAATTAAATAGTGTTATTTTAGTTATTATTTAATTATAAATGTTTGAAATTTATTTCGAAACAACCATTTATTTTTAGTTATATGATCAATTAATTAATTTAAATAAATGTAATACAAATTAAGCATAATTCAAAATAATTATTTTATAAATGAATTTAATTTTATTTATTCATAAATACAATCATAAAAATAGAGTCGAACACTCAATAAACAATCAATAACAGTTTCATTGATTAACAAATACGTTTTCATTATGTCCAACGAACAATCGACGATAAAATAAAGGAAAATGAAGAACGAAACCGACCGGCAAGTCAAATATTGATGCGCACGACATCGACAAACAACGAAAACAACAAACAACAAATATTTGCGGAACAAAAGAAAAATCCGGACGACGCGTACGAGAGTGCGACGCGGGCCCGATCGGGGGGCCAGGAATGCGCCGTTCGGCCCGATCCCGTATCAACAGGTCGCCGCCGGCACTCGAGAGACCCATCTCTCCTCATCTCGCTCCCTCGTCCTCACACACACACACACTCTCTTTCGCCTTTGATTGTTTTGCTGCGGCCCGTAGAGAACCGAGATGCGCCGTTTCTCTCTTTCTCGTGCCTCGGAACTCTTTCCTTTTTTTTCCTTTTATTTTTCTTTCTCCTTTCTGTTTTTTTTTCCCCGTTCGGTTTGCATACGGGCATACAGATTAATTGGCCTGCGGAAAAGTGGAGGGCTGCGTCCCATTAGATTGTATTGTGCGAGTATCTGGTGCATGTCTTTGATTTATGTCTTTCATTTGACGTGACCAATTTGCACTTGAAGATGGCTTGTTATGGGGGAATTTTAGTTTTTTAATTAACATGAGAAAGTATAATTCAAAAATGTAACAAACTTTTAATTTAATTTTTATACAGATTCTCATATTCTAACAAAAGTCTTTTTCAATTTTAGTTAATTTTTGTACTTTTATAAGCAATTATTTAATTAGAAAACAATACAAAATTATATAATGAATATTTTGTTTATGTTTTATTCAAGTTATAATAATTGTCTTAATTATTTTTTTCCTTGAAATAATTATTAAAGAAAATATAATTTGAAATAATCATTTTTATTTTTAAATTTTAGGCGATAAAAATTATAAATTTATAGTAACATTATTATTAGTTATAATTCAGTTTACAATAATTTACTAAAAAAATATATAGAAACAATAATACTTTGATTTTGTCCTTAAGAAGTCAATTAGTAAAACATTTTTATATAATTTAATAATGAGCAATGAACTGAATCACCGATCTCGTTCATATCATCTCAGCTTTTGACAATGAATCACTAAAACTAAAACATGACCAGTCTCTCCATAATTGGGGACATTCTTGCGGTCTCCATTATGTTTTTTTTTACACAATCACGTGATTATCAAATATTTGTAATTTGGTGGATTTGTCATTTGGCTGACTAACAGTAAAAACGTCGAATTGTGAAATTGGAATTTGCTAAGTAAACATATTTGTCGGGATTGTGGAATTTCCACTTCAGCTGATTGTTATCTTATGATGTAGATTAGAAAAAAATGTGGACGTTTACAATGCGAATTGCTCGAATTGTTTTGCGTTAATTGAGATAATTCGATTATTTTACTTTAGTCTGGAATTTTAAAATAAATGTGAAATTTGTTTTATCTATGCAAACATGAATATGTATTTGCTTTAAAATAACATAATACCTATATTGTATGGTAATTTTGTGTTTAAATAATTATTTTAAATTGCTTTTAAAATTTTGAACGGTTTCTAATAAATATTAATTATCTTAGGACATTATTTGTTTTACTAAAACAGTTCAAAGGTGAATTAGAATTTGAAAGTTGACATAAGATATTTACAATTTAAATTGTTTTGAAACCACATTTTGTATATCTTTTGTTTATGCAATTTACTATAACGAAATAAATTTTCAATAAATTCTTACATGTATAATTTTTACAAATTAAACTTTTATAGACCGTAAAAGTCAACAAACCTTCATTGTTTTTTTAACATTTTATTTATTTAAATACAATTTCTAATTGGAGACTTCAACAGTGAATCAAGCTGTGAACCTTTTTAGAAAACACGTGTTTACAGGTAAATCGTATAAATTGAAATTATTTATAACTCATCATAAAATTAATATTAATTTATTGCATTTGTTAACTTTCATTTTTGAAATTTGTGTTGAGATGACATTTACTTAGAAAACTGGTGCTTGTTCTTAATATATTTACTTGTAAATCTCTGTTTTACAATTCATTGTTTATTTATGACCGTTTCATTAATAATTTTCTTCCAATAAACTATTTGCCACACTTTTATTTTAACAGAATTTAACACTTGTGCATATTATATATTTTTTATTTTATATCTCTGAAAACATTTCTGGCATTTTCCTAAATTATATAGATACTTCTCTCTTAATACTCTAAAAAAACTATGCTCTTAAACATTGTTTGTACATGTTACAACATACAATTTAATTATCACCAAATATTGATACATATTTAATAACTTCTTAATTTGCCTTTCAATTCCTCAGAAAATTGATATGCATGCATTTTTTAGGGATGAGAATTAAAGTATTTGTCACTTTTCGTAGAATTTAAGCTGGTTCTTAATATTTTTTGGTTATAAATTTTACAACTTACTGTTTAATCAATGTTCTTTTATTAAACCATCCGTCTTAGTATGTACTAATTTGAAGAAGTAAGTAGATCTACAAATTATACAATTTGTTCCTTAATTCCCCAGAAGATTGACATGTAACAGGTTATTAATAAATTGATTCATTTCTTAGATGATTAATGAGAATTAGAGTAATTGACATTTTCCTAGAAAATATTGATGTTAGTTTATTTCATTTTTTACTTGTAAATTTCTCTTTTACTAGTTACTGTTTAATTATGACCAAATATTGATATATTTTATTAATATAGTTCTTTTATTGAACTTTTTCCATCCTTCTTAGGAAGTACTTGTTTGAAGAAGTAACATAAATCTACAAATTTGCTATAATTCTTTAGAATATTGACAATTAACATCTTGTTCCAATTAAATTGATGCGTTTCTTAGATGATTAGTGAGAATTAGAGTAATTGACATTTTCCTAGAATATTTTGATGGTAGTTCTGAACATTCTTTGCTCTTAAACTTTGGTTTACCAAAAAAATTTTACCAATTATACAATTTGTTCAGTAATTCTCCAGAATGTGGACACATTAATGGTCCATTAGAACGATTTCTCAGATGACCAATGTGAATTAGAGTAATTGGCATAAGTGTGACCATCGGTTTGGCAACGGGGCCCCGATGCCATTACAATCCGGCGCATTTTTACGGCATGGTGTGGCACGGTGGCTGCCGGTGGTGACCCGGCTGCTGCCCCGATCTCTCGGTATGCCGACAAGAGGAATTTCGTCAGCCGATACGAATGCCTCTCATCTTGCACTCGCCGTGCGCCTCTGCCCCGCACCGCCGCACCGTCGCCCTCCACCACGTACCCGCTGCCTCGCTCCGGGGCCGAGGGCACGCCGCAGCACAATTTTTACGCGGGATTTCGACGTAAACAATGCGGAGAATGTTCCGAGAATCGGAATCGGGCGTAGGGGCCGGGATGGAATTTGTCGATAAATCAATTGCGGAGCCGCGGCCTTAATGGAAGCACGCGGGGCCGGCGGCCACGAAATACCAAAATTTCTTGGCATTTTTTCGCCACTCGGGCCGTTCAGGTTTGGATGGGCTTTCGGAGACGTAAGGAAAATTTATTCATTTGATTTGTTTAATAATTAGTTAAAAGGAAGAATTAACTGAGTAAAAAATAAATTACCTGTCCTAAAACTTTTTGAAATAAATATCTAATAAGAATTCATCAAAATATCGCACTTGTATTAACTTTTAGAAACGATATGATATCTACTCCTTATAATTTATCAGTACAAGTGTTTACATTTCTTCAAAATATCACTAGATATTTATTAATTTGGTTGAGTTTTTAGAAACACAACAAAATATTTTTATAATTTTTCAGTACCATAATAATTTATGTAGATTTCTTTAAAATATCACTGGAAATTAGTTTGGATAAGCTTTTAAAATTAGGAATCTTCTCCTTTTGGTTCTTCAGTACCACTCCATAATAATAATTATTTGCCTAGATTTTTTCAAAATATCACTGGATATTAATTTGGATGAGCCTTTAGGAATGGAATTAAATCTACTTCTTATGATATTTCAGTTCCAGTTATTCTCATGATAATTTGTCTCAATTTCTTTAAAATATCACTGAATATTTTTTTGACTGAGCTTTTAAAATTAACATGAAATCTTTTCCGTATGATTCTCTAGTACCAGTGGTCTCCATGATAATTTGCCTACATTTCTTTAAAATGTCACTGAACGAGCTTTTAAAATTAGAATTAAATTTTCATCTTATGTTACTTTAGTAGAAGTTGTCTTCTTGATAATTACCTAGGTTTCTTCAAAATATCACTGAAAATTAGTGTGGGTGAATTTTTAAAATTAAGATAAATCCTATGATTTTTCAGTACCTGTTGTCCACGATAATTTGTCTAGATTTCTTCAAAGTATCACTGACAATTAATTTGAATGAGCTTTATAAAATTAGAATTAAATCTCTTCTCCATGATAATTATTGTTTTAATATTTTATGAGAGAAATAAGTTTAAAATTGTATTTCATTGATACCAAAATTCTTTATTTAAACTAGTTGTTCCCCTTGAAACAAGATATTCAATAATATAGATATTATTCCATCAAAATTGAATATGATAACATAGTGATCTTCGAAACCAAATTACTGGTTCCAAACTAATAAATATTTTCGTAGTAAATCATTGATCAGTTCATTATGTAAGCCGCGACTGTGTTATGATCGTGTAATGATTGTCAAGGTTGTTTTTACTATTGAGAGGCGCATCACCTGTGAATTGCGTCGAAAACCGAAAAGCCTTGCTACGGTACCGAGAAGCCGTCAGTTTAAAAATCGGGCCGGGCCGCACCGAAATTCCTCCGCGAAACCCGAGAGGAGAGCGGGGCCGGTTCCGGCGTCGACCCCCGCGACCCGGCAACAATGGACCGGGTGTCCTGACCACGTGACCCTCCGGAATGCACACGGAAATTGGTCCACGAGAGGGCCCCTCTTCTTCGCCCGTGCGAGCGAGAATCTCGCGGCCGCCGAACGAGAGGAGCCGAAGGACGGGCGCAAGGCCGCACCGCTCGTTTCAGTCGTGGACGAGATGTGGCCCTTGCCTCACGCGCACCTCCAGGTGCACACGCTGCCCTCGATGCCGGCCCATCAGGCGCCCTTCTTCTATCCCGCGTTCAGGACGCTGCCCGCGTCGTACGTGGTGCAGAGGAGGTCCTACGACGAGGCGTTCGATTCGTACAGGAGGGCCTTCGAACGGTACCATGTGCAAAATGAGGAGAGGATTTACGAGAACCTCGAACAGTACAGGGACAGTGCGATGTTGGTGCTGGGAAATCGTGTGGTTCCCGTCCAGAGGGTCGAATTTGTAAGTGCAGTGGTTGTGTTGTGATGGTGGTATCAAATTATGATACTCACATATTTTTAAATGTTGAAATAATACAAGAAAATGGAGCTGTGATTTAATTAATGTATTAATTATAGTATTTTGAAGTTTAAATATCAAGTTATTGATGATGGATGATGGTACTACTTAGTATTTCCATATTTTTAGAGAAAATTTAAATGTAAACGACTAATAACTAGTAATAGTTTCTCAACGGGCTTTAAGTAGTTACTTAAGATGAACTTTGTTGGTTTTAAAAATGTTGGTACCGTACATCTGTTTTTATAAATTTAAATGTTAAGAATTAATAATTATTACAGTTCTTGATAATTCGTATTCCCATATTTTTTTAAAGTTTAGGACTTGATGACAATAATTAATATTTATTATTAGTTCTTAATTGAGTTTAGGTTTTCAATGAAAATGAACTTCGTTGCTACTAAACATGTTAGTACCATGCATATTTCCATATTTTTGGAAATTTTAAAATTTAAATAACAATTAATTTAATAATTATTAGTTTTCAATGGGCTTTATTAATAAAGATGACATTTTTTGTAATTAAAATGGTTTTGGAATATTGAGTTCTTGACGGTGTTTGCATATTGAATAAAATGAAATGCATTGATACCAAAGATTTTCATATTTTTAGAAATTTTTATGATTTTAATGAGAATACCTAACAATTATTATTGGTTGTACCTTAAGATTATTATTCAATTTTATAAGATTTACAACGGAAGAGCTAAGAATTAAATAATTTAATGTTACAAAATTAAAATCAATTAAAAGTACTTTACAATTGGAACCAATTAAATTGAATAAACTATTATTGTGTAGCTATTATTATACATTAAAATTAATGGTATACGTGAATTAATATACTTTATAAATCAAATAATTTTCCACAATTATTCCTGTTAATCGCTAATATTCGTGCGAGCATCCCATTTACCACATTTCGAAATGATAGTACTGAACCTTAACGACCTTAATGATCGTTTTAAAACGCATTAAGAAAAATATTTATACTAGAAATATTTCTCTTTAGATTCCGTTTTGTTCTACGAAATCAATTTTGATAATTTGTGAAATTCCTCAGTATAATTATGACGATTATAATGTTTACACATTTGTTTCACAGTCCATTAAAATCGGCCGTCCATTCTATTTTTGGTAAACAGAATGTTTAGTAAATCCTAATTTGCCGATTCCATTTTAGGCTCTAACGCACATAACAACTGCATTACGCCACAGATAAAATTAATAAAACAAGCGTGTTTGGTGAAACTTTTACAGTAAAAATAAAATCAGATAATAGAAAGGTTCGTCACCTGTTCTTTTGATGAAATCTCCGACTAAAAGTTACGTGTACAATTATACTTATCGGCCCTTTTGTTACAGGCGAAAAAGGACATCTTCCAAGTGAAATCTCAACGCCTGATCTTGGCCCAAGACGAATACAATCATCTGAACAACGCTTTAACAACGTTAACAACCTCCAGAACCAGTCGTAAGTTTAGTAAACAAAAAAAATTTACTTATCTAATGTTTATTACGTTTTCCAGTGTGTTCATCGTCAAGTAGTGTTAGTACAAAATACGATCCAGATCTCTTAAAATCAGACGTGGCCATGGCGAAAAACCGCGTGTCTAGACTAAAATCAGAACTAGAACAGATCAGAAACGAAATGACATACACCCAAAGGGGCGTTGAGACGCTCACGAAGTAAGTTTCAATATCGCAGCACCCGGGACACATCTAACTTATTCATTTTTACTTTTTCAGTGTCGAACAAAAATTGAAAATGAACGAGGGCGCCTACTACAACATAACGGAGGCGCAGGCCATAATGGCCGAACTGAGAAACATTCAAAAATCCCTGTCGTCCGGAGAGAAGGAAAAGGCTGAACTGATGCAGTCGCTGGCGAAGCTGAAAGACGATCTAACGCGGTTGCAACTTTCGGAAAGCTCCCCCGACGTGTCGACGCTGAGTCTGCCGCAGGAGAAACTGAGCACGGCCTCGCAGACCGACCTGAGCTGCGATCTGGTGCCGATCGGTACCAGATTGGCGGAGATGGCCAAAATGCGGTTGGAGTACGATGAGGCACGGAAAAAAGTACAAAGTATTCAACAGAAGCTGGCTGATTTGGAGGAGAAGGTTCAGCCGGGACAGGTTGAAAGCGACAAGGACAGACTGTTGTTGTTCCAAGAGAAAGAACAACTGTTGAGGGAGCTGAGGAGTATTACACCTATGATGAGGAGTAAAGAGGAAATGTCCGACATTCAGAACGAGTGCAAGAGGTTAGAACAAGACTTAAACAAGGCCCTGGAGATGTCCAACAGGGCAATAGCCGATAGACTGAGGTTACACGAGGAGAAGAACCTGCTGCTGCAACAGCTTAAGGACGGCTTGAAGCAGATGACACAGCTGGAGTCGCAGCTTAAAACATTGTCGGCGAGCACGTTGTCGGTCAGCAGCAGTTCTAGTCTGGGGTCTTTGTCGACGACGAGCAGCAAAGGGTCCTTGAGTTCCGGATTAAGTTTCACCGATATTTATGGAGGACCTCAGTGTGCCGGCCCCATAAATTATCAGAAGCCAATAGATATGGCCGACTTGCATAGGAGGGTTGAAAGACTGTTGAAGAGCAGTGACAATGGCACACCTTCACCAGTCAGGTCACAACCTTCATTATCGCCAAGAAGTTCACTCAGTAGTGTATCACCTCCAGTTTCTCCAATGTACGAGAACCTGCCATGTGTAGTACCACCCCCCACATACGAACAAGTTGAAAGAGACAGAAGGTCAGTAACCAAACATTTATTTATAGTTTTCAGGTTATTAATAGTGGTTTATTTGTTACAGACTCCAATCAGAACAAAAACAAATTGACGACCGACTGGTGGAACTACGATTGTCCAACCCCGCAATCAACGACTACTACACCACCCCCAAGGTGGCCATCCCCAACCTGTCACCGTTTACTGACCTCCTGGAGGCCCACAGCAACATGTCCCAAGGTTCCGGTTTGGGTAGGCCCAGTCGATATTCGTACGAGAGCACCGGAGACCCACCACTTTCACCCATATCCGAAACCCCACCTCCGATACTCGATCACGATGAGATCCTCCAAGGAGCCGCCCTGTCGAGGACGTCCTCCTCGGGCACCAACACCAGATCTGTTTCGGCCGCGGTCAGTGACGAGTCAGTGGCCGGAGATTCCGGTGTTTTCGAAGCCTCCAACAGGAAGAGGGCTTCCGGTGTTTTCGGCAGCGATTTCGACGGTGACACGGCCCAAGTACAGATCAAACTCAAATACATTTTAAGTGAGAACATGCTGAACGTTTGCATTGAACGGGCGAGGAATTTGAATGCACTGCTAATTCCTGACAACTCACAAGTGTAAGTATATTTATGTAAATTATATTACACACAGTGAATGGTAGTCAAATTAGAATTATTTTGGATAGTAATAGTTGATTTTGGTTACAGGTATATAAAAGCAGCATTACTTCCCGTCCAACAACCGCAACAACCAGCGTGTTGCACAAAAACTGTTCGAGACCTGAAAAAAGCGACCTTTGGAGACATGTTCAACATTTCAGTACCTGCCAATAAAATTTACACAAAGACTTTACAAGTGAACGTTTGGAACAAGATCGAACAACAGAACGACCTGTGTGTGGTAAGTTACACAATTTTGTTTTTTCGTTAAACATTTACTAATGTGTCCTTCTGTGCTCAGGGTTGTGTGCAAGTGAGTCTGGCCGACTTCAACGTACAGACAGCCACCCAAAAGTGGTACAACATCCTGTGCACCCACGAGGAACCGGTGGTACCACCTTCGAGCCATTCGAAACAAGAGTCCGACATTTCGGTGTCACGCGAGAAACACGACGGCGAGCTCTCGTGCAAACTAAAGGAAGAAAGCTCCGACGACAGCACGATAATCTCCTCGCAAACGTCCACCTTAACACGCAACCAGGAGTCGGTGATCCAATCCGCCATCGAAATCTTTGACGAACTGGCCAACTGTTTGAGGCACACGGACGATTTCAGCGAAGACTCGGACGAAGACGACAACATCGAGGACAGCGACTGCGAGGAAGGCGACGACTATCCGGGCAACGACCGATTGGAAGTGGTGTTGGAGCACTGCAGCGAAATGGAGCTGGAGGAGAAGTATTCCGACAAGCAGACGAACACGGAATGCGCCTTTTATCCCGAACACGCGAAGCACATGAAGATGGCGGCCGCGGGCGTGGGTGCGGTGGACGACAAGGGCGTAATCAAGCGATCTCAGACCTTCTCGCCGAGCGCGCACGTGCCCAAACACCAGTACATTTGTAAGCTGAACAGGAGCGACAGCGACAGCGCCATGCCGTTGTACAGACGGGCGAGCAAGCCGTTCCAGCGTTACGCGATCGAGAGGCGATCGTTGAGGTTCAGACGACAGTCCGGTTCGTTGGCGCATTTGTCCACCAGCAAGTCGCAGCAACATCTGCCCACCACGGCCAGGACGTCGTTGGACTTGGAATTGGATCTCCAGGCGCAACACACCCGATTGGATATGCTCAATTCCGAGCTGTCCAGGCTTAGGGAGCTGAAGGACAGGCTGGAGCAAGCTAAGGATCAAGGTGACAGCGAGTTTGCGTCTTGCCTGTTGGAGAACCAGCAGTTCCAAAACCTGATTGCCCAGGCTGAGAGCTGCAAGTCCTCCAAAACTGTGGAAGAGAAGAAGATGGAGAAGATGTTGAGGAAGGTCTCCAAGGAGATTTACAAGCTGCGAAAGACCAAGGCCGGCAACGGCAAACCTGACATCATATCATTCAAGTAAGTTATAACTAAAAACTTAATTTGATTAAGTTCTGACTTATTTTTTTGTCTTCAGGGAGAAAATGGCGTTTTTCACGCAACTAAACTCGATCGTGCCGTTCTTGCCGACCGACCAGTGCCATCAACAGGAGGCCGCATCTCGCAGACAGTCGACTGAAGATGATCAGAACGGCCAGAAGACGAACAATCCGTGTGCAAATTGTGATAGTAGTAAGGATGAAGTTAGGGGCAGTGGCGACGGCGAACAAGAAGCAGATACTCGAGACGTCGCCCAAAACGGCCGCTACGACTACGTTGTGGATAGGGTACTCGGTGTGGAAGTGTAATAACGGGCTCTCGCAGAACTTAATTTCTTTCTATTCACATTTATTATTTTTTTTTGGAAAAGTTTCTCGTTCAATATCGTTCAATGATTGGAAGTAGGGAAAATGGGATCAATTAAAGAGGGACGCCGTCGTTTTGTCTGTTAACCGAATTAGCGGGTTCAAGCGACCGCGTTTTTTGAATGTTTGGATGGCTGGTTATTCTAATTATTTTTTTAATGCATTTATTTGTATATCTAGTCATTACAAAATAGTTTTTTTATATGTTTAAACTTTAGTGTTTCTATAGAGGAGAACTTTGACATTATTATTTATTTTGTAAGTTCTGTAAGAGTCATGTTAGATATTTATTTGCGCAGAAAATACTCTTGTACAATAATTCTGTACATTCATGTACATTGTTTCAATTTTATATGTAAGCTTTTTTATTCTTTTTATTTACTCTGATAACGATTTATCAAACTTTGACTGTGACTATAGTTTACTTTCACGTACCAACGTAGATCAATTCGTACATAAAAATCGCCCGTCTGTGTTGGTACCCTAATTTTCTTTAAGGTGTATGAATTATCTAACATTTTAATTATTTTTTTACGAAACGAAAGTGCTATAAAAAATGTGATTATGTGCCTTTACAGATCTGATATTTTCGTGACAAACATAAATACTCATTAAAACAAAACAATATATCTGTATGTGAAACAGTATTGCACATTTTGGAACAATTAGGATCTGATAATGTTCATGAGCTACGCTTATCGACATCAACGTGTATAACTCGGGAGCTTATGTAAGCAATCTCAACTGATCAGCTGAAATCGTTACGCTGTACACGTTGGTGTTCTTAAGAAGCATAGTAAAAAAATATTTGCAGGTATCAAAGCAGATTTTTACATCGAAGCTAATCACCGAAAGTTGCCTTAGATTTCGCCCATGCTTTGGCCTTTGTCGGCGTTTTTTATGTCTTGTTTAGTACAATCTATTTTTAAATTTTGTTACCATACCCCTGTTTTTTAATTAGTTATTAATTATTTATATTAACATTTCTTGTTTGTAAAAAGTTTCGACAATTTTTATAAGCCCTTATACATATTATATAATTTATATAAATCTGCAATAACGTCTCAACTATATTAGTTGGGGGATATTCGTTGTTATATATACAATGTGTCTAAAATAAAAGTGATTTTTTTACTGTATATTATGTAAATAGTAGATTTCTATATATATATATATAGTATTAGATATATATTGTAATATACAAAATGGTATGTTTTAAAAAAACATAAGTACATTCTAAACTCAAATATATTATATACGGTTCTAATAAAATATTTAATAAAATATTGTTATTAACTAAGTAGTTTTCTTTTGTTAACCATAAAAAAGGATTTGGGATTGGGTTGTTAATGAAAGAAATGATGAAGATGAATAATTTAATTGAATTGTAACAAATATTGGTGTAATATTAAAATTTATTAAAAATATTGAGATTCATTGTAATTACATGTATTAAACAAAAGAGGTAAAAAGAAGAAAGTGTAGTTACAACATTACCATATTAATAACAATAATATAGCACAGAAACGCGTTCAAAACTATGAACTACAAGTTCGTAAAATAAATAAGCACAAAATTATACTTACAAAATACAGATATTAAAAAAAACCACATTCCTATTTGAGCTAGTTACATAACGTGTAGTTCAAATAGAAACAAACAGTTAATGTACAAAAAATAGATCATACAATAACTGACCCCGAACATTAATATTTACAAGAAAAAAATACAGTGTAAAACATATATTTGAGCATTATTTTACAAAAGAAAAATTATACATAACTGCAACGCCGAAGATCACGTACAGACAATGTGACGAAATTGGTTAAAATGAGTGTATTCACATTTACCGTCCTGTTCGCCTCCTTCAGCGTTGCGCACACACAAAAAAAATACCAGGATTTGCGAATGTGAAGTAAACATTTAGTAAATTGCTTGCAAAAATGAGTTTACTGCATTTATTCCACATTTTCGTGAGTACAAATAGGTAGATATCATTAACTTCCTAAGTGTATAATGTGTATTTAGGCCTTTTCTTTCTAAAGTTTCGTCAACGGTATTGCTATATCTTGCTAGCTATAAAATCGTGAAGTACAAACAATGGAAAAATGAGTTCGTTCAGACTTTAAGAAGCTGTATATACTTGAATGTTGTTGTAATATATTGATATTATATAATTTCCTATAATCTACTTGTAAATAGTTCACTTATGTCATTCACATTTATCATTTAAAATTGAGTTAAATTATAACAAAGTGACATTTGTACAAAGTATTAGATTATTGCACATTTTTCTAGTATCGACTGGTATAAAATCACTTATTATTGTAAATGTAGCCTATTTCAAAGCTCTAACTTTGTTTCCAATGCGATTATCGGCTCTAAATTGTAAAATCACGCGGAGATTCTAAATGTAGGGTACAAAAACATGTTTTATATGATTTTTTAAAACATGTTGACAGTTTGTTGTTGAGCGATTGAATGATTTTATACACAACCGAATTTGAAACAACAGATAATAAATGTTTATTTATATAGTCACACAAATACAACATTTAATTTAATTCAAAAATATAAATTTTTGGCAGGATGATTTGGTGAATAAAATGACGGAATTTTATCTAATGCACTTAGTCCATATATATTTGACTAAAGAAAAATATATGTATAATTTTTTTTAGTTCAATAAATTGGGAAATGAGTGTTTCCAAATTGAAAATAGATTTAATACTGGTATTGTTTTGGTAGGAACTAATCAGCTATGATGAATTTACAAATATTCATGTTAATGGTGGGTGCTATCTTAATAATTGATATTTGACAATACGGTTACATAGTTTTTTAACATTAAAATGACACAATACACATTTTACAAGCTGTGGTAATATTAAAAAACACTTAATTTCGCCAAATAAAAACATTGTGTCATTTTAGCGTGTGTGTATATAACATTAAGATCGAGTATGTAGATATAATTTATAAGTTAGGGGGAGTATAAGTCTTGTTGTGGCAAAACATTCAATTTGCATTTAAAAAAAAAACCTATTTATACAAATTCAGTTTATTGATCACTGACTGTGTAGTCTACCTTGTTTCATTTTGGGGGTGCTGTTTTTGGGAACTGCTCCAACTATTCGAACTCTCGAAACTTGACGGTTGTCACTGAAATGAAAACATGCTGTTAAATTCTGTGAACGTAACATTTTATGTCATAACGCAAACTCAAGCCACTAAACGATAAAAATACACAAAATTAATCACTAACACATATTTATGTTATTCCAGTTTTATGAAACAACTTACAACACCATAATTTGAATGTGCTATATTAAATTTTGTTGAGTCTCCGAAGGAAAATTGTTTTATTAATAACTTAAACAACATTGATCATAATTTACAACAATAAATTGGCAATAAAAAGTAATTTGGAGCATACTATTTTACAAAAAGCGTAGACAAACTCGACAAAATTAATACGAAACCTGTATTATATCCAAAAGTGACCATGATTATCTGCCGTATCTAAAAATAAAATTCCTTATAATATAGTGGTTCGTTTCATTTCATAATCCGTCATCAAGGATTAATATAAAATAAACAAACAAGAAGTAGTTACCTAAATTGTGGAGGTGGCGCCAGGACTGCTTCAGGTCCATGTTCGACACTACTGGCGTTGCCTCCAAATTCCGGAGGTGGTGGAAGGCAGAACTCTTCCTTTTCATCTGTCTCATTCTCAATTGGAGGTGGCAACTGAACCAACGAAACCGCAGGTCTCGACAACAAGCCTAAAAACCTCCATTATAGACACAAATCCTAAGAAAATTTAGACAACAAACTCACCTGATTGTGGTCGTTGGTTCTTAATAGTCTGGCTGTTGTCTTGTATCGAAGCGCTGAGTCGTTCCGTGTATTCGGAATTCATGCTGCCGGTGATCTCTTGGTCGGAGCTCACGCCGGAGGAACTGTTGTCGCCGTCTTCTAGGGCGACGCCGCCGCCCGCATCGTTTTGCTTCTTCAGGAAGTCGTCGGGATACGACTTGGAAGAGCGCAACATAGATCTGCCCTTTTGGATTTCCTCCACGCTGAAGCTGTGAGGTACCGAGCTGCTGCCCGAACTGCTGCCACTGTATAACAATCATTATTATTACTAAGTCAATTACAATGAGTTTGTCGCTTTACCTGGCGTTGCTGTTTCCGCTGTTCTCCACTGGATGCAACTGTACG
This sequence comes from Aethina tumida, assembly GCF_024364675.1. Taxonomy (NCBI): domain Eukaryota; kingdom Metazoa; phylum Arthropoda; class Insecta; order Coleoptera; family Nitidulidae; genus Aethina; species Aethina tumida. Next base: position 5,915,430 of record NC_065441.1, read on the forward strand.
CTGGAAAGTCTTGTGGCCAAATTGCTGCAATCCTTTTCCTCGTCGGTTTCACCCTCTGATTCACTGCAGCTGTAATCCGGTTCGGGAATGGGTGGAGTGTTTGATTTGCTCAAATCTACCACATTTGAAGCTGACTTGCTGCAAGGTATCTTCTTATGTCGTCTTGTACCTAAACAATTAAACCAATTAATAAATACACAACGTACTTTTTAAGAGCTAATGAACTTACCTGCTGATGAGTGCGACCTGGATGGTCTGAACGGTTGGGCGTAAGTCGTGTTCTTAGTTGGAGGCGTGGAGGTGCTGGTGGGCTTGAACGAAGACGCCGTCCTCATACTTTGACTCTTTCTGACTTGGGCCTTGGAATTCGAAGGCAAACTCTTCGATCTGTACCTGGAACGAATCGTTACGCTCTCACACTGACAAAATCTCTTAGTTGTTTCTACTCACCCCACGGACTTCATATCTTCAGGTGAGGCGTACAACTTGGCGCTGGCCGTCGGCCTGAACGAAGACACCACGCTCTCCTCGTTCACCACGTCGCAGCTGGTCAGGTTGTCATATTCCGAGTTCCTGGACAACGTTATGAGTTGTATTTGTTGTGGAGGTGGTGGCGGTGGGTGATTCGGAGGTGGTAATGTTCTGTTGCTCGCCAGTTGGGCACTGATGTCCTCTATGCTGCGATGGTTCTTGGAGTAGGCTGAAGCTGATGTGTTGAGCATGGCGACTTCCTGGGCCAAATCGGGGGTGCTGTGGAAATCTCTGCGCAGCTCACGTCCTCCCCAAAAGGGCAGGAAGTGATGTTTGGATTTCTGAAAATTGTTAATGGACTTTAGTTACGATTCTAAGATTGATTATGGCCAAATGTGTTCATGGCCCAAACAATAATCTAAAATTGTTAGTTAAATAACATTTTTGGGTATTAGTAGTCGTTTTGAATTTCATTATTAATTTATGATACATTTTTTCTTTCTTTCGTTCATGCACAATTAAATATTAAAGTTTCCATTACCATGTGCCAACCACTTGGTGTATTAGATGGTTAGTTAAATTTTGTTCAAGATGACAATTGATTATAATTTAATTTGTAAGTTGTTTGTGCAAAATGTGATATCAATTATATTTAGTTTCTAATCGAAGCATTTTTACTACCTTTTAATAATAGCACCTACTCTTCTCCTGTCTACTTTGAAACCCAATTAACAGAAGATTTTTCCATTACCAATTTGTAAACTAAGATAGTACTACTTCCATTTGTAACCAAAAACTACTATACTAAATAATTTGTAGTGTTAATTTACGATTATTTGAATCTAACAATCTTTTTTTCTTTTCTAATTTTCTTGTTATTCTGAAATAAAATACAATAACAGTACAACACCAAAGTGAAACAAATAATAAAAAATTAATTGAATCAATATTTGATTATTTGTGTCACCAACAAATGTATCTCTGGAAATATCATTACCTTGTTTTTGCTCCTCTTCATCTCGGCCACGCTGGCGTAAACTCGAGTCTTTGCAGGAGAGCCAGGATGACTCAGGGTTTGAGTGCCATCCTGGAACCTAGAGCTGGTCATCAGCGAACTGTGTTGTCCGCCGCCCCTTTCCCCATCGTCGCGTTGCTTCTCGAACAACTCCTCCAACTCCTGCGACGTGACCCTGCTCGAAATAGGCCTCTGGCGGATCGAAGCGGTGCGTGGTTGTACCGGTGTTGAGTTTCCGGTGCCGCCCGGTGTCGATTGGTGAATTGACTCGGCGGAACTGGATTTTGTGATGTCGTCAGTCTCATCTTTTTCTCCTCCTAATCCTGCCACCATGCTCTTGGCCCTGGCCCGTCCGACACTCAGCGTGGTCTTGGGGTCCCTCCTCGGCGGCAGAGGTGCCTGGCTGTTCCTCGTTAGAGTGCCGCCAGGATTCATTTTTCTGGGCAACGTTGCGTAGTGCCTGCTGAGCGGTATGTCCGCTTTGCAGGGCAAAATCGTCGATTTGCTCATCGGTATCGATGAGCTGGGTGTCGTCGGTGCGCCCACCGACAGCACAGTCATCTTTACCAACCCGCCGGATTTACGGATCAGATCGACAACGTGCTCGTGGGATGCGGAAGACACGTCCTCGTCGTTGATGGCGATCAGGAAGTCTCCCTTCTTTAGGCCGCTCATGTCGGCCACGCCGCCCGGGTCCACGTCGTCCAAGTACTGGAGGGCGGGGCACTTTTCCGATGGTGTCAGTTCCATGAGCGGTGACGTTGCTTTGGCTCCGCGTAGTATGAAGCCGAAGCCTTTTTTGCCGCGATGGAGTACCACCGTCTTCGGCTCACCGGGTAACCCAGTGTATCTGAACAAAAACGTTTACTCAAGTTATGTATGTGTATGTTGGTTAGTTCTTACTTTTTGGTTCTGGGTTGGGTTGCGAAATGTTTGGAGCTCGATTGGGTGGATTCTCTTCGGCCTACAACTCTGTTGTTCGAATACTGTCTGGAGTCCCTGGCCACCATCATGGGTGTTTGTATGTTGGGATTTCTTAGTCGCACTTCTTGAACGCAGTGTGCTGGGAACAATCCGGTGGCGTTTCCGCCATTCTTCACGATGCCTTCAAGGTACCCATCATCAGTTGCACCAGTTACTAGAAACAACAATAACATAACTCCTTTGATTTTTTAAATGGGTCAATTTACCTTCAATAAAATCGCCGGGTCTGATGCAAACGCTGCCCTCCTCTTTGCTGGTGTACGCTTCGATGCATACGACGGTGGCACCAGGCATGGTGATGCTGCAATTGGTGTCAGAATTGGCGGTACCGACTCCGGAACTGTCGCTGATGATGTCGCTGGTATCGCCGAGACTTTTGTCTGCAACACCCAGTGCGAGCACTGAGGGTAACGTTACATGTTACATTATATTAAACTTGAGGGGCGACTATCTTGTAGATAGTCGCCCACTAAATGGATGGATGATCGATGGTGTGATGCTGATGTGTCTGTATTTTGTGTGGTTGTAAACTGTGCATGGAATTATTGATATTTTTACGTTGTTTATTTATTCCAGTTTCCAAGTTTTTCCACTTTAATGGTGTAAGTAATCGTTTCTTGTAACATTAGACATAAAAAATTACAAGGAAATCCTTTTACAAAATATTACTATAAATCAGTGTCAAATCAGGCCGTTTCCGTGAAAGCATCAGTACGTCTTTTTTATAGTGATAAAAGGATTTCCATGCAAATCAACCTTTTTCCATTAATGTGAGCATATACAAATTCCAATTTATCGAACAGAAGTGTGCACTTGAGACGTCGGGACAAAGACAGGCCATTTAAGCCCAATAAACTCGAGTTCCAAGTCCTTTGGGAACTTTGCAATGTTTGCAGTTTCTTGATACAACAAAGAGGAATAGTTACAGAGTGGGAAATGGCCTTGTTGACTTTGGACTCTTGGTTTAATTTAATGTGTGTGATAATTTGAATTTACACTGAAAACTGTGCTTCAGTGTAAAAACGGTGGGATGATGAAATGAATAAATACATTTATTTATAAATTGTAAATAATTAGAATTATAATTGTGCCTCTATGTAGCCATACCAATTCGTTGCCAGATGTAGTAAAAAACATTCAAACACTAATGCACAGTAAATTTTAACATGCAAATCTTATGTAGTTTTAAAGTTAATAAACCAGTGTAAGACTTGTTAATGTTTTCCAAATTAAAAGTGCGTAAATATATTCGTAAGTAAACATTTACCAAGGTGAGAACAGTAATATTTAATAATACAAATTTATTAAAGCTAATATTTGCTGTTGGATTAGTGCATTCTTAATGTGGAAAACTTTAACAGAGATGATTAAATTTAGATTATGGATTATCGATTTAAATATCTTTTTTTATTAATAATTAATTAATAATAATGTGTAATGCACTCATATTCGACTATCTAATTAAATTTAATTAATTAATTTATATAAATGAGAAAGTAATTTTTATAAATTGCATTAACGACATAAAAAACTGGTTTCTATTCATAATTAAATAATTTCAGATTTTTTCTCGCAATTTATTTCAAAGTAATTTACAATTACCTATAGTAATTTATTAGATAACAGTTTTAAAAAATTGATCTGTATAATGAAATTTAATTGAACAGCTTTTTATTGAATTACATGTGAAAATTAATATTAATATATTCGAATTGAAATATCTTAAAGTAATCATATCGTACTGGATGTTAATTAATTTATAAGCAGATAAACAAATGTGAAAGTAATTTTTGTTAATTGTAACGATAAAAAATATAATTTACAATTAACTATAGTAATTTAATAGATAAAAGCTTTAATAAAGTGTATAGTTACATTAAAATTATGCTTTTTTTTGTTATATAAAAGCAGCTTTTTATTTAATTACAGGTTAAAATCAACATTAATATGTTCGAATTGAGTTATTCAGAAAATAATCATATCTTATTGGCAATTAATTAATTTAAGACCAGATAAACAAATGTGAAAGTAATTTTTATGAATTGTACAAACGACAAAAACCTTAATAAAACTAGTTTTATTTCTCAATTAATTATTCCAGTTCTTAGATTTCAGGAAACTCAGCTGTAATTACAACAAAAAAAAAAAATGAATAACATAAAAACAGTGGTGACTAATTTATGTTAGATCAAGACGATTTAAATCGACAGTCCAGTCAGCCGCAAACCTTAGTGAAAGAGAATTACAGTGTATACCGTACCTGTGACGATGCTGGCCGTATCGGTCTCTAGGCCGGGCGGCGCCCCGCTGCTGGCGTCGCTGAGGCTGCTGCTCGCCGAGCTGTAAGGGGCCGAGGACCGGTCTGAGGGACAGGGACTGGGGGGTAGGGCTAGGGTGCTGGCCGAGGGCGACCTCTGCAGCCATCCGAGGGCGGCCGAACGACGCTTCGGGTTGTATCTGGGCGGCTCGCGGTACGGCACTGAAATTAGCGGGGGCGGTTTTTATACACGTGACACGCTACCACCACGATCACCGGATCGATTGATTTGGTCGAGGGGGTTGCGAACGGAATTTGAATTAATCAAAATAAAAAATTGGTCACAGGCACTGATAATGTAATTGGTTTTAGGTTTTCATCACCAAAACTAATTTAATCTAATTTAGCCAGAAAAGTATTTCTGTATGATAGGGCAAATGTTACGAGATAATTTTGAAAGTAACTTGACAGATCCCACTATTAAATAGTAAAAGGTAATTAAAGTAGATAATAAGAAAAAGTAAGACACTTTAATACTATGAATTTTAACTGATGACCAAACAATTCCGTTATGCGGATTAAATCTAAGTTTTAAGTAAAAGATTATATATATAATTATATATTAAATTATATTAAGCAGTTACATAATTTAAATATAAAACTTAATCGTTGCCATAAGTAGACAAATAAATATAAAAAAACAAGAACAGTTATATGATTTTTTTCATTGAAAACAAGTTTTAATTGTATACCGTATCGTCTATGTTCGTTCAAAATGGGAAAACATAAAAAAGTCGGTGCATGCGTACAAGTAATACATAAATGAACATCCAACTATAAAATTAATTGATTTTATTTATTCGAAACGGGCAGCTTTCAGAACATGTCCGAAAGGACAGTTATACGACAATAATCCGCAGTTCTTCAAGTCAGATTATCTTGTCATGCATCAATCACACATAAAAACAATCTGAATATATCAATAACAATAATAAAATTAATTATGTCCTGAGCCTCTTTCGAACAAGTTCAATTTCGGGCATTAAACTACAATCATGCATCCAAAAATCGTGCACAACCACCTAAATTATTCATTCAATAAGGCGACTGAGCCTTAGCCTCATATAAATGAAACCAAAACTCATTCGATTGTTTAAAAATAAAAGGCAAAACATCCACAAACAACAACATCCTTACCAACTTCGTCCTGACGATAATTCTGGATGATAAGTGACAGTTCCATGTTACCAGCAATGACAGCCACCTGACCTGGTGTTTGATTCGAGTAGTTCAGGGCCTCTCGGTTGGCGCCCCTGAAGAGCAGGGTCCTCGCGCAGGATTCCTGGCCGTTTACTGCGCAGACGTGAAGGGGCGTGTTGCCAGTGGCGTTCTGGCTGTTCATGTCTGCGCCGTAGAAAAGCAAATGCTCGAGATGCTGAAGTAGACCCAGTTTGCACGCCTGCAAATCAAAATTTGCTTTGATCACACCGACTGATTATAATATTTTATATGACAAATTGATTGTTGACTGTTTTATTTTTAATGTGATACTTCAGGTATAAATATCTCAAGATTGTTTATAAATTTAGCATTGAGATAACTAGTATCCAATTAAATTAATTTATATCTTCTTAAGTAGTACTTTGTTATTATAATTGATTTACAATATATCCCCTGCAGGTTTTCCCATGTTCTAAGGCTTAGGGTTTTTTGTGTGCAACTCGGCGAGTGGAAATTATCGCCGTTTAATAATCATGAATAACTGGCGAAGTCAGCATCAAATTTATAAATTGGCAAGCCAATAAAAACTGTACATGGTACTCCTTAGAATACAATAACCGCTATAAAGCAGGATATTAAAGGTCGGATTTAGCAATAAGAACCCGCCACACTCATACACCATACGCTTATTATCCTTATCTTTACTATTATTGCAAATAATAAAATACACTCGAACCTATCGGACGACGAGAAAAATGCGTATTAAACCTCCATTAACTTATAATTTATGGCGAGGGGAGTTAGCACACTTTAATTGCGCGGCAAAGTTCCACTTGTGCCGATATAATTAAAATTGGAATTTACTGCTGGCGCAAAAACTTGCCCAATTATTTACTGGAATTAATCTAATTACGAAACGGATAATTATTGTCGATTGTGTAACTGATTATCGAGTTTAAACCATCTACACCAGCGAAAACAGCCTTTCATTTATTCAAAACAATAATAAGTACGTTTGCTGGTCGTACCTGGTGCACTTCGTGCCATCCTTGAGCGTCCTTGGCTCCGGTGGTGGCGTGGTCGTGCAGCAGGAGTTCGGTGTACTTGGGGTCGACGGCGTGGGTGATGGTGAGATACAGCGGAGTCAGACCTTTATTGTCCTTGTAGTTGGGGGAGGCGCCCAGCTCCAGCAACGTCTGGAGCGCCTCCAGGTTCTGTTTTTCGACCGCCCTGTGTAGGGCGGTCGATCCGTCTTTGGTTCGGTAGTCCAGGATGGCGCCGCCGTTCACCAACGCGATCAGCACTTTAGCCGGCTTTTTTATGGCGGTCGCGATGGTCAATGGGGTTTCTGGAACGGATGTTTTGAATATTTTGACATTGAGAAAAGTTTTGATTATTACCTCCCGTCTCCGGGCAGTGATAGTTGGGGTCCAGTCCTTTGGAGCACATCTTTGTAACCTTCTCCACTTGGCCGTTCTGCACGTACTCCAAAAATCGGCGAAGGTTCGCCCTCGTGTGCAGACTCTTCAACTGTTTTTCATCCAATGAGATCATTTTGTATACTCTCCGTTTGTACTTCAGCTGGAACATTAATATTCAATTATATAAAATCCCTGTTTCCATCACTGTAACATTTTTTAGATAAGGTACGTAAACCTTGGGATAATTACTTTATCTCTTACTATTTTAATAACTTCATTATATTAGATAAAATTACGAAACGTTAATCAACTGCAAACAAGTTTTACGTAATAAATTTAAAATGTACAATTGAAACCCATTTCATTTGTTCCTCATCACAAATTGATGCACTAACTTACTTCAAGAAGTCCAATGGGCCCGCTGAAGGAATAGTCGCCCAATCTGCGCTCCTCATCAAGGAACTTCCCCGCTCTGCCATTTTCCGGCGGACTGAATAGGCCGTAGTTGAAACTCTCTTTCAATTCCTAGGAAAAGAAAACGCAGGTTAACACACAAGTCCTTCTATAAATAGACGAACAGTTAGATCCGAGTCGAAGCAAAGAGATCGGAACAACCAGATTGGAATATGTTTCATTCAAAAGCGAGATAAAAGGTAGGACGGTACATTCTAAAACACTGGTACGGGGTCTTATTGGAATATGGAGAACTGTAAATATTTGTTGGGAGAACATTAATTAAGGTGTTAGTGTATTAGTAGCAAACAATCTGCGTCGCGGTTTTACAATTTTTTTATTATATTGTAATTTGTGCAACAACATGTTTTCATGTAGTTATGCACAATTGTTTTAGACGTGGAATGTGTTAGACCGTTAGTTAAGACATTTTTTAAAACAAAGCTCATGCTTATTAAAGAATATTAGAAAAAGTACGTGCAAGCAGAAGTTAATTAATTAATGAATGGTAGTGTCAAAATTGAACAATATAAATAATATCTAAATTTGTCTCAGTATTTATAAAGTTATTTTATGTTTTATCTCTATCTCTATCTATAAATAAATAACTAAATGTGACCCAATATTCATTAGATTATGAATTTATTAAACGAATTAAATTCAATATCTATTTTTGTATTATATGGAGAAATAAATCGAAAGATTCAAAATTGGATAAATAAATAATATCTAAATTTGGCTGAAAATAAATAAAAATAGTTTTTTATAACTTTTAAACAGATCAAATTCAACGTAACAATATAAAAATACTTTTTTTTGTTTTATCTCCTATTAATTTATTGTATAATAAAAAATTGAACAATATATTGCTCAATTTTTGTAATACATGTGGAAATAAATTGAGAGATTCAAAATTGCACAATAAATAAATAATATAATAACTTATGAACGAAAATAAACTGGAAAGGTTTTTTTTTTAACTTCTAATAAAGGATTCATCATTTTTATTACTAGTCTGGCGCCTCATTGGCCTTCTCAATGTTTAAAAGCAGAGTGATTTCTGATCCGTTTGCGGAGAAACAAGGGGCGAGTGAGTCCGACCCTGTTTGTCGGCGTCCATTTGAAGAGTTTATACGCTGAAGGCCCGATGACCGCTGACCCGTGCAGGATGCAAACAGACTGGACGTGGAATCTCCCCCGGGGTCACCTTTTCACGCCCACACAACACTGTGACTTGTACTTTTTACATCTTCCTTCGCCCGATCCAACCATTTTTTCTTGCCATTATTTTTTGAACCGACTTCGCAACAGTTTTAATTGTGGTTTTCTTGGGCGAGTGAATGGGAGATGTTAAATAATTGTCGCACGTTCCAATCGGAACGGTAAGGAGCTTTTTATTAACATGATTACACTGTATTGTGTTTTGAAATGCATTGTTCCATTATTAGTAATAAAGTGGGGCATCATTCGGTCAAATCCCAAGGCTTTGGTCTCGCTTAATTCTTCTGCACTCCTTGATAATGACTTAATAATCCATTTGTAAAAGGCAAATTACTGTATTTTACCTTTTCGTACTACAATCGTGATCAATACGCTTGTAAATGTAACGTCTGTTGTTTCACTGCTCCGTATTAAATATCAGAAAAGGAGCAAGACAATTTAATTGCTGGACTGGCGTATTTTGTTTAAATAAATGGTTAATAGTCGGAACAATCAGGATATGATTTAAACAGTGGCGTTTCATTCCAATAACTTGTGGCATTTCAACAAATGTAAACAATGTTTGCTGTTCAATAGACCAGATTTTGTAGCCAAGTCGTTTTACTTTATTGTTCTCCATTAATTTTATGTTACAACCACTAGGTAATAATTCCCGAAATTGCAATTTGGATGCCAGACATGGGAATGCATTCAAAAACAATCAATTTCGAATATTCGCGACGTGAAACCGGAAATTACGGGTGTATTATGCAGATTTAGAAGGCAATCATGAGCTTTGAACCAATCCCAAATATTTCCTCTTCGAACAGTTTGTTTAATAAACCTTAATCGATAATTTAAATTGGAAACGCGATGATGTTAATAACATTTTCCTCCATCATGACAAGTCCCAATAATTAACTTCCTCAAGAATTTCAAACTGCTTAGCACATTTTCCCCTCCGCCAGTCTGCGTTTATATTCCTCCAAATATGTAATACTAGAGTTTTTTATGATTCACGACCCTTGATGTTTAGTTTTACTATTTCCAAAGAACAGTTTTATAGTTGTTTTATGCCTCTACACGTTACGATCCATAATCTGTCCCTAAAAACAATAACGCCCTCCAATTTAATGAATAAAGAACAACGTTTCGCTCCCCCCATGTCCCACATCCCAATAACTAGAAAGTTCTCGCGTTCCATTCGACATTCCCCCCTCATATTTCCGTTCTCCTCCTTCACACGTCGGCTGCAGAAAAAAGAAAACTTTTTATGTCTATGTCCTCAACGCCGTAACAAACTTCGCCTCGTTAAATTGTGTTTATAGTTTTATCTTTGATGGCCTCCCCGAGCTGGTAATTTTTTATCAGTTTGATACGCGTACGTAACCATAAATGTTTTAGGAATAATTTATCTTTAAGCCACTTTTATTATTTATATTTCGCATTTTATTTCGGATGTTAAGTGTCTTTTATGTTTTTACGATCGACGGCATCTGTGCGAGTAACGTTTTATGCGGGATTAGCCGATGCTGTTTGCATGGTCAATCACATGTGAATTATGAAAGGTTATTAAAACCACTAATTGATACCATTATTTTAATTGGCCACGCCGACCGACGCTACCGACGTGTTTTTCTTTGTCTGGATGGTTTTTGATTAATCACGGGCACTTGTTTAATCCGAAGGGGGTAATATATTAATAAACCGGTGGAGAAGTTCTTCCCCAAAGGAATTGGAGACGTTCGGCAACAATAAATGAATAGAAAAAGCGTGGGAGGTTATACGTCATTTTACTTTATATTTAAGTAGACAAAAAACAGTTTTTTTTTCATCATTTTATCTTTTATGATCATTATAATGATGGTTATGTTTCTGATGAGGGAATAAAAGTTTTGAATTGATAAATGTATTATCATATTACTTTATATAAGATTTTTTACTTTATTGAAATGAACATTATCAGATTAAGACTTCAAGATGAAGCTTCCAAACATAGATAAATGTGAGAAAAAGATAATAATAAAGATAAATGATGCTTTAAAACAAAAAATGAATCACTATATCAACAAAATCCATCCAGAAGAAAAATGGTAAAAAGGATACATGTAATAATTTAATTAAATAACTTCCTGGGTTTGCCCAATATGAACAATGAGCTTTCAAACTTGGTCTCAAATTTCAGTATAGATAAATGTGTATAAAAGATAAAACTGTTGTTTTAAAACACAAAATGAATCATTGTATTGACAAAATCCAACTAGAACAAAAATGGTAAAGAGAAGAAATATAATATTTTAATTAACTAACTTTCTTCCAAACATCGTCTTAAAATTCAGTGTAGATAAATGTGAAAGGAAGTCAAAACTGATATTTTAAAACAATAAATTAATCATTATATCAATAATATCCAACCAGACCAAAAAATTTTTATTAAAAATGTATTTAAATACTTAAATAATATATTTTTTGGGATATAAATTCACATACACAAGTCTCTTTAACAATGATACTATAAAGAGTTACTATATTTAATGTCCAATCAAAACAAAAATGGTAGGGCAAAGTAATAGAGGAGATTTGAGTGGGTTAATTGGATGCACAGATTGAGTCCTCGTTGTTCCTCTATCGCGGTGGTCCGTGGCCAGGAACAACAATGGCACACGGCCTTTAATAAGGTATTTTAATGGAAGCCGGAGTGTCAGTGGACATAAAGTTTGATTTAGTGCCCGATGCACTCCCCCAGCAACGGCCGGCGCTGCCGTTTTTTCGCAGACGGCCACGCTAAAACCAATAATAAAATCTCGGGTCAATAAAAGCTAAATTGCCTTACCGAGAACTGTTTTTTTACGGCCTCAGTACGCACATACAAATTCCACGCAGATCGTCAACATTGTTTTAGTGGCCGTGCAAGGGACAGCGGCGGGGTTGGACGGGGGGTCGAGCAAGGCGAAACCTATCGACGTTTGATGGCCGGTTGGCGCTTGTAGATTAACAATGATAAACATATTTACTGTCTGCGATTGTGCAATCAAACTGTTTCAATGGAATTTATTTTCTTGCTGTCCGACTATCAATTTTATCTCTTCGTTTATTATATCTTATATTAACGCTATAAATACTTCTTAGAAGGTAAGTAATTCTTACTGTAATAAATGTGTTTAATGTTTTTGTCTTAATACCACTTGTTGCCGTTTTATCACAACTTTGATGAACAACAACCTAAACCTGTAATAATATTCTATTACCTCCTTTCAGGAACTTGCAGGAAATGGTTGTTTTTTGTTTTATCTGATCCGACTACACACAACACACGTATGTTATCCCACCCTCTTGTTAAAAGTAAATCAATCTTATCTCGAAACACTTCCATTTCTCCCAGACAAGTTTTCAGCATCTGAACGATGTGTTCCCCAAAGACCTCGTCGAGATCCAAAAACGCCGTCAATACCTGCGCCGCCAATAATTAGAATGCCACTTGTCAAACATTCGAAACCATCACTCTAATGGATCTCTTCCAGTTGAAAGGATTCTCTGTAAAGGGGGCGATACTTCAAGCCGATCCCCCCGAGGATCCGACGGTCTACAGATAGGTAAACCGGGGGTGGAAATGTTCAACGGGGAATAAGAATTAGTTGTGTTTCCTTTCGTGAGGTCACACATTGAAAAATGGCCGAAGTTTTACCCCTGCGGGCTTTCCGTTTTCGGTGTATCGAGTATTAAAACTGTGTGTTGTGTGGTGCGTGTTGATGCGCCACGTTTTACTGAATGGGGGATGATGAAGGGGCATGTTATAAGTTTGATGTTGTGATTAAATTGAGGATAAATTAATTTCGGGATCAAAAGACGGCTTTTTTGTTGCTCTAATCAAGCAAGTTTGGTTATAATTCGAAAGAAAACTCGTTGTTGTAATATGTTTGGCTTGTTTCCAAGAAGTTTTGTGAAGAAGTTTTTGATTGGAACGGCTGAAAATTAAGTTCTGTAGTAATGAATGACATAAAGTTAATTGAAAAACTACCCTTGACTATTCTTAAAGTAAACTTTCTGTTATTATAACGTTGATTGACTTCACTTCAATCAATAATAATGCTTCAAAATTATTGAAGTTTTCTTAAGTAGAAGAAATGATTGGAAGATAAATTAATTTCGGAATCAAAGAGAAAACTCGTTGTTATACAATGCTTGGCTTGATATCAAGAAGTTTGAGAAGAAGCTTTCTATTAGAATAGCTGAAAATTAAAATATATAGAAACTAGTAAAAGAAAGTAATTGAAGAAACTAAAGAGTAGTTTTCATGATTATAGTGTTTATTGTCTTCTGAACAAGATATGTTTCAATATTACTTACTTAACTAAAACACGTTTGTCACTTTCAATGAAAGATATTCTTTTATCTAGTTAAGAAGAACAAGTGATAATAATTATTACAATATTTCGTTTGCTATCAAGAAGTTTGGGTACTTAATGTTTGGTTTGATAAAGAAGCTTTTGATTAGAAATAGAAACTAGCAAAGAACTATAGATTCCTCTTCTTAAGTAATCATTACTGTAATGTTGATTTACTTCTTGCCAAGAAGCGTTTGACAATAAGTTATGTTTGGTTAATGTTATACATAGTTGAGTAGAAGAAATAGACCAAAACTCTTCGAAACGTATAATGAACAATAAGTTTATTGTCATTGCAGATTTGCAAAACATTCCTCTTGTGCACTTCGTGCACAACTGTCATTTTAATCAATACAGTTTAGCAAACCCGTGCAGAACAAAAAAGAAAATCGAAAGCCATTTATATAAATTTTCCAATTGTATCCCTTGGCACGGCTCATTTACCACCGTGTTGTGTTCCTCTTTGCCGTTACATTCTTCCAATATTGAAAGTGTTGTATAGATAAAACAAAACCGTGGTCCGGCGATCCTGCTTCATATAAAAACGGACAAGAGAGAGTTATGTAACATCGTGGAGAGTAAATAGTGCAGCAGTCACGAACTGATCAGGTTCGTGCTTCGGGTCAGATCAGGTGTGAAAAAATTTCGGAATGTTTAAAATACATTATTCGCATTGTTCATCCCACACTTTATTCCACGACCAATAATAGAACAGATAAACTCACATTTTCGTTTTCGTTTCGGGTGATTTAGTTCGTATTGATTTACGGGGTGGAGAGGCAAATGAATAATTTACTACTTCAGATGTGGACGTCATCCTGTTGTCTCGTTAGAAGTTCGCACAAGTGACATCTTATTATTTTTTCAACACAATTTTTATTTAGGTACAATATAATTACACACGTAAAAGTTTTATCAATCGACGAAAGCATTTCGAGTGAGTACCATAAAATTTATGGCCGTCAGATAGCCAATAATGGTAGTAATAATATCCAAGATAAAAATGCAAACTAGTCTTATAGTTATGGCAAGAATGTGGCCGGTTATAAAATAGAGACAAATTCTACACATTATCTTATAATAGGGCTCCGTCAAAAAATGATTTGCATACAAGCTCGAGACATGCGACACATAGAGAGAGAGTTAAAATTAAAATAGGACGTGCAAAGGGGCGCGTGCTACCAATAATACCTACCCTATACCAAGAAGCGACCTATTTCACCCCCACCATACGTGAAATAGAAAACGAAATTAATAAACTATACCCAACAACATAAAATACCACTAAAATAAAATTATCGATAGAACGGAAAATGAGTAACGATGGAATTTGATCAGTCCATCAAGATAATCATCTCAGTGACTTCGATTGTTGGAAAATTATGTGGTTGTATTTATTTATAAATACGGTAATATTTTTTAAATTATTAAAATGACATTTTAAATACTTTTTCTGTAATTGTCAATTAACAATTAGACTCACTATTATTTTTAGTAAAGTAGGAGTGAGTGAACATTATTGAAATTACTTAAAAATAATTTTACAACATTATTTTTTATTGCATTTTAATAGTTCTTATGTTCTTCCTTAATAGAAAATCTGTTAAAGTCGTTTTAATTTGTTTTCCACTGAAAATGCAATTAAAGTTCATGTTTATTTTTAAACTTTAATACTCAATATTGAAGCAAAATTATATTTTGAACGCATTTTATTTGCTTTTATATATTTAATTTTGACTGAAATATTGTTTTAAAATTGGAGAAACAATTTAATGAATGTTTTCATCTGGCTTAGTTTCATTAAATATATGTTTTAATTTATTAAATACGCAAAATAGTTTATTTTATATGTATAACATTTTACAAACCTTAAAATTTAGTTGTCCAATATTTTTTTTAATATTGTTTATTTTTAAAACATTTTTTATATATTATTTCCATTTTAAATACGCAAAATAATTTATTTTATATGTTATACATTTTTCCTTACCTTAAAATTTAGTTGTCCAATATATTTTTTTAATATTGTCCATTTTTAAAACATTTTTTAAATATTATTTCCATTTTACAACTTAATTAAAAATAAAATTTAAAATTGGTTACTTCCCCTCTTAAAGTTTCTTATCAGTGTACTGATAACTGTCCTCAAAATAGTTAAATAAAATTAATTAACCATTTAATGTAGAAATACTTAAATAATAAAGTTGTTTTTGGCATTTTATTATCTCAATAATTTTGTTATCACACATTCTTCTATGAAAGCAATTATAGGAATTCCTTAAAACTTTTATTTATAAGCTCTTCCAGAATATTAACATTGTGAATTGTTTTATTAACGGAAGCTCTTTCGTAAAATGGTATTTTATTAACTTTTATAGTAATTGTCAATTAACAATTAGTCACACTATTATTTTTAGTAAGGTAGAGAGTAAGTGCCCATTGTTGAAATGTTTATTTTAAAAATAATTTTATTGTTTTTAGTAGCACTATTATTACTTTTTTACTGCAATTTAATATTTTTATGTTGTTTCTTAATTGAAAATTTGTTGAGGTGTTTATTTTTAATTTGCTTTCCAATGAAAATGCATTTGATGTACGGTGTAAAATTAGGAGAATTTATATTTTCTGTTTTAACGTTCAATATAGAGGCAAAAATGTATTATGGTTGTAAAAATATGTTGCCCTTGAAGCACATATTTATGTTTGCTTTTATACATTTAGTTTTTAAAATTCCATTTTGACTGAAAATACATTTTTTCAATTGGAAAACTGTTTTGATGGAAAATGAAAGTTATTTGTAATTTGCTTCCCACTCAAAATGTGTTTGGTATTTTTAGGTGTCTAAATTATAATAATACCTTTAAAATTCTTTTTTAATCAATTTTATTATAAAAATCATTTTATAGTTGGTTTTAAAAATAATAAAAATATTTAATGAATTTTTTTTTTAGTATTTTATTATCTATATAATTCTGATGTCATACATTCCTTTGAAAAATCAATTAAACTAATCAAATTCCTTAAAATTTTGATTTCCCAATATCCTAAAATGTGACTTTTTTTATACATATTATTAATTATTCATATAACTTCCATATTATAATTGCGACTATTACAATTATTAAATCTATTCGACCTTCAGATGCTAATCAACTACTTGTATTTTTAAAATGTTTATTAAAGGAGTCCACAACGATATGATAATTTATACATATTTATATCTTGAAATGAAATCTTGAGTGTTTTTTTTTTAAACAAACACCTTTAGTGGTAATGGAGATGTTTGAAGAAAGAATGTCTGTCAAGTAAATTTATTTGTTCATTATTCTCGAATGTTTACAGATTACTCATTTTCCGTTACAAACAAAATCATAAATGAAGCTTGGAATGTTATTTTATTAGATGAAGCAGACTAAGCTAATCTATGTATTTTAATGAAGGTAATGAATATTCATATTTTACAGTGTGTGTTTTATCTTCATTTGTACAAAATTATTCACAACAGTAATAGAGTTTCCAGTTTATGTTAGGAATATTTTGTGCAATGTTTAAAGTTATATCACGTATACAAATTTTGTGTAACGATTCAAAATTGACATCACGCTATCACAATTAAGATTAATTGATACTACGTATTAATTCCAATTAATATCTTGATCAGTTTCTAAAAATCTGCAAAACTTATCAAGGCAATTTTAATATTGTGAATATAATTATTAAACTTGCCTCAGACATTGTGTAAAACTGAACCAACCACTCATAATTTTGATCGCAAAACAAAGTTTCCAAAATGGAAATAGTTGGATGGATACTGACCTTGGGCAGGGCGGCCAAACATTGCTGCTTGACGTCCCATACGAGTTGGTCCCTTGGGAACTGGAGGCACTTCTGAACGTTGAGCTCGGGCACGTGGACTTTGATCAGCAGGCACTCCTCCGGCCCGCTGCCGCCGCCGCCTCCTCGTTCGTCCACCTCCTCCATCTCGAGTTTGAACGCCTCACATCTTAAACAAAACCAGTTTTTAGATATATTTTTTTTAAATTGGGATTAATCGGTGTTTATAAAATCAACTTTTAATTTAAATTCCTTAAATATTATCATCGGCGTTATTGTTTCTAGGTTTAATGTTGCAATTTTATTGACGTAATAATTACATATAATGGTCATAAATATCTTAGTTAATTTTTAGTTTATTACGATGCGATTTTAAGTCTTTGTAGTAACTAAGGAATTTAAGAATTTAAAAAAGAAAATGTCATAATTTATATGTTTAAATTAACAAATAAATATATTTTTTTAAACCATTTTTGTTTAATTACTTTTTTCACATTCTTCATTTTCAACTTTTATATTTCAACAAAAGAATTTTAGATTATTATTTTACTTTATAATACAAATTAAAATTATATTATAAATTAGTTGTTTGCTTCTCTTTTGTGATAGTATTTAATTTAAAATGTTGTATTTATTTCTTATAATACGATAAAATAAAACAGTACCAATTAAAACCAAGACCCATTAATTCTCATGTTCTTTAAACATTAACAGAAAGTGAATTATAACAATTTAAATTTGCCACGAATAAGCTGGAGGTGTGTACATAATACCTTTAACTAAATTAACTTGAACATTAATGTAATTTGCAATATAAAATATAATAGTTACATGATTAACTGTTGTTCTGTAATTTTACACTGCTTTGTGATCATTAATTTTGTACTGTTGTAGGAAGTTAATACGTTTTATTGGCATTAAGTTACTGCAATGTGTACAGTTTGGAGTCATGTTATTTTTTAAGAAAAAGCTTATTTCGATGAATATGTACATTATTTATTAAATAAGTAGTAATATGTTGCTATATTTGTTTAGTTATCTTAAATTATTTTCATCTTTTGGATATTTATGATCTTATTTAATAAACTAATATTATAAATACCAAATATTTCATATTTGATTAATTTTGACAATTTACCTTTGTACAGTTTCATCAGGAATATCTTGGAGCCACCACCACGACCAATTGTTTTTGCAAAGACTAGACACCCTTCTCAATAAACTCATGTCTGTTTTCACAACACATAATGCATTTTAAATAAATAAAGAAATGGATTGATATTTGTCACGTAACTCAAAATATACTGATCACAACTTAAATTCCTTAGATATTTTATTTATCTTATCATATTCGAATAATCTCATACTACGATACAGTGACGCATCTTTGTTTTTTTCTTTATCTCTATATCTAATGTGTTTTCTTGTTTTTCATTCAATAGTTTTTTCTAGAAGTTTATAATTTGCATGAAAAGTTTGAGCTGGTGAATATGAACTTACTGATGCTGTGTTTCTTGAGAAAATGTCTTTAATATGTTTTCCATTCAAAGATTTTTTTATAATTTGGATACAAAATTCTTAAAATTCTTGAAGTTTAGTTTGTTCACTACCAAATTACTTAGTTTTCAGTTTAACTGAAAAGCTTTACTTTTTTCTTAAGTATACCTTTAATGTGTTTCCCATATTTTCCTTTCAAAGATTTTTTGTAGAAGTTTATATTCTTCCAATATAATTTCTTAAAATTTTATAACCAATAAATGAATTCAGAAAATTCCAAATTTTGAGATTAGTAAATATGAATCCATTCATGAATTTTTCATGAAAAAAGTACTAATAAATAATTGTTCATGGAATAAATCTTCAGAAAACGTTCCTAGTTAAATGCCGTATAACTCAAAACATAATATTTCTGTTTAAACAAATTAATTATTGAAATTAGTTAATAAATTAATTTAGGGGATAGAAGTTTAGTTCATTATTAACCAATACCAAGTTACCAAATTTGGAGTTGAACTGAAAAAGCTTAATTTTTTTCTTAAGTATATCTTTAATGTGTTTTCTATATTTTTCATTCAAAGATTTTTTCTAGAAATTACCAAATTTTGGGACTAGTAAATATGAACTCATTGATGAAAAAATGCCAAAATGTTCAAAGTGTGCATTAAGAAATATTCGTAGCTAAAGGTCATAAAACTCAAAACGTAAAATTTCTGTTTAAACCACAAACTAACTTATTAAATCCACTCCCAATCAAATTAACTAATTTGTCACCCACTGAAATACAATTTTCGGAATTCGTCATGCACGTACCATCTGCGATTTTCTCAGAACGTAAACGGATAAAGTTTATTGCATAAACAATAATACAACAACGAATTTAGCACGTATTGTGCAACAGCATCTAGGAGCGATAAATCATAATTCGCGGACTAGTTAAATGGTGGCCATTTAATCCTGCCGGGTTTTAACGATTGTGCGAAAGTGAAAGTGAATGACAAATTTATCAATTTTTGCACAAAGACGCCGACGTTAGGTAACGCACTCTCCCTTCGTGCATCGCCAATTAATTCTCGTAATACTTGAGCTGAAAGTTTTCTTCGGATTCTTAGCAAATTTACGGTTGTCGTCCGTATTTGGCGAAAGGGGTGGGTATTGATCAGATGCGTTTTATGTGCGTATTCACCTTCGTAATTAATGTCCGGCCTTCGTTGCACAAATGTAAATTATATGGTTTGTGTGAATCGAATTTTTATGTACAACTCTACGTCGAACATATGTTGATAATAAAATATTACAGTGGATCTTTGATACTCGTTTGATGGGAAAATGTAATTAAAAAAAAAAGAACTGTTAATGCAAATTAAGACGTGTTTTAGCCGGCTTTATTTTTATTTTGTGCATTATATCAGTATTATATAGTTTGAAAAATTAAATAAAAACGTCAGTAAGATTTCTTGTAGTCGTTGTATCTTTGACTGAATATTATAATAATAATAATTTGTTGTACCATTAATTATTCATGAAACTTTAATTTCTTTTTAATAATCTACAATTAAAAAATGTACGTTATCTAATTGTTATTAAATAATTTTATGGAGTACAATTTTATGGAAATTTAATTATCACATATACTTATAATTTTTAGAAACTAAATTAATTTAATTTAGTCCTCATATTTTTTATAGTAGTTATTTATTTGTTTCAATCACCAGAAGTGAAAAAAATTTTGTTAACCTTGATAGAACCTCTTTATGCAAAATTTTGTAAAAAGTTAAATTTTATAGTAACAAAATCTGGTGAATGTAAAGGCCAAGGTAAAATAAAACAATTATGTACCTCAAAACTATTTTTTCTCGCTATCTAAACTATTTAGAAACATTCTGTTAATGTTGTAGTTTTTTGCAAATGTTAATTTATTCATATAATAAGTCCAAAATTAATTCTTCCTACGATTTGTTATAATAATTGTTATGATAGATAAACAAATTATTCGCCACACATTTAAATTTATTTATTGTTTACTTTTTCTCACATACATATTTATTTTTTGAGTTTAAGTTGTGTTCGTAGGAATGTAGGTAAACGAAAAATCTTAACGTAATAATCTAATATAGCCTAATCTAACTTATTTAGTATAAGAAAATTAAATATACATAAATCTAAAATCGAATATTCCTGTAAATTGTTTTAGTAATGTTTCTTTTTATGGTGTTTAAAAATGCATTTATTTTTCTCACATAAACCTGTATTGATTTTCTGTGGGAAATATAGTTAACCAAGACTAATCTTGTAATTCTTCGTAAATACATAATTTATATAAAAAAAATAAACATAAAATAAATCCAGAAATTTTGTTCTGATTTGTTTTACCATCAAATTATTCATATGCATGAAAAAAATTATGTTATGGAGTGGGAAATCTACTTAACCTAACCTTACATTTCCCAATCTAACCTAATTTAACCCTAACCTAACATAACCTAACCTAACTTAATACTTTTTAATAACAACGCACGTATACCTTGATATTTTTAAAAAGTGAGACAATGACCAGACACATATTTATAGTGTCAGTTGGTCTCAAATTTCCGTAAATAAACCGTGATTGCGGATGATTAAAATGACGTTACGTAACCAGTTGAACCGTAAGCGATAATAATCCGGTGTTACGTGTCTGCAGCTATTGAATTTCGGTACCAATTCTATTTGGATTTGCCGGATTTACCGTTGGATTATCCGTGAATATGGATCTAAGAAATTTTAAGCCCCGGACTGCATTATTATGGCCACCGTTTACTTCCTGCTAAGTTCGTTGTTTGCCATTGTCGATTGTTGCGGATTAGACAAATAAATTGGTCATGTTACGTTCATTTATCCGTGTAAGGGGTTCAACAAATTAACAAAATGGCGTAAAAGTGACTGTAATTATTTTCACTGTTTTGCCACGAGTATATTCAATTAAAATTAGCTTTTCTGTGTGTAATTGTGTTACTTTAATATTTAAATGCCGGCCAACATGTGTTTGAAAATAATTCTGCATACAGTTAAGTGGCGCACGTTGAGGCTGACTGTTCGTAATCCTTACATCAATATTAAAAATTGGTACTATCTAATTCTTAATGTTGTTCTTATTAGGAATTATTAAAATTTTAGTATCCATAAATTTTACAATATAAAAAGATTAAGTTATAAAACTGACATAAAATCCTATATTTATATCTTTAATTAATATTGTTTATACATTTACGTAATCGTTTAATTATATTATGGTTATGTCAATTGTACAATCGAAAAGGTAAAATAAAGAAGTAAAAATGCTATTTGATTATTTTAAATATTATTTATTAAACACAATGCTAAATATGTGTATTGTAAAAATAAATTATTTCGTACAGTGGTGGGCATAATTATAGCAACTTAATTAAATATATTAAAAATATGATGCTTATTGTTATGTCTGATAATATTGTGCTCACTTTGCAACTAGTCAATCAATTTTATTTTTTAAAAAAACTCGTACGAATTACTTAGAAGACCAAAGCATTGATATTTGGTCCTTCCCTCCAAATTTTGAGACACCAACTCTATGGAAGACATGAAGAATAATGTTTTAACCAAATTTGACAAACTATTATACAAGGTGTTAATGTTAAATTAAATAACACAGATTTAATCTTTAAAAATCCCTTTCAAAATTGCTATATTTATGTCCAACTAAATTCAGAAAAATTTTATAGAATAAGAATATAGTAATTTTTATAATATACATTTAAAATTTTAAAAAGTTGCTATAATAATGACCATACAGTAGTTCAAGTTTTAAATACTTTATTAGTGAGTCGTTGGGATCTCTACAGACTATTATCAGGAAAAATGTCAAGTTAAAAATAATTTTTTCAATATTATAAATTAAGTTATACAAATATTTTTGAATAATCTTCTGACTAAAAATTATTTTTATACATTTTGCAATTAAAGCTGAAGCGAAAAAAACTGATGACTTCAGTTTTTAATTCTCTAGAACTAATTACCATAAAAAATGACGTAAACTATAATATTTCCTAATTATTACAAAATTATTATGAAAAATTGGTTGTAAAATGTGATATTAGATAATTTTTCGCCATAAAGAAAGCCGTCCGACGACGTCATAAAAGCCAAATTAGTATCATTTGGTCCATTCAGATTTTTATCTCGCATCCGAACCAGTAACTAAGTGGAAAAACTGTCACACTAACGGCCACTTTTTTACCCACCGTTCATTAATCTTCCGCCAAAAACAAAGCGACAAACGGCGGAAATTCGCCAGCCGGACCAAATTAATTTGGCCGCAAACAGTTACATATTCATAACATTCCCGTCGCCGCAATTTTTCGACTTTATTACCTTAATGTCGATTTAATAATGGTCGAACGTCGGCACTGACCTATGGCCGTGCCATCAATTAGCGGTGCGTTTCCACGGAATCCGATGCCGTCGCCGATGGTCCGTTGTATAATAAAAAAATTACCGCTATGCCGGATTACGAGTAGCGCAGGAGGAGGAGGAGGAGGTGCGACCCGCGAGATTTGTGATGAGTTGCGTCCGCGTTTCCGCCGATTCTTGGCCCAGTCACCTTGATGTCGATACGCAAACGTGAAACGGCACCGATTGCGAGATGCGCCCGGAATCTTATCTTTTTGACCGACGCACATTGGGAAAAAGTTCATTAAAAAATATTTTTATACTAAAGATATCTTATATCAAAATAAACAGGGAGTACACCATACAAGTGTGTGATAGTAATGAGGTGGTTAATTATCTTGAATTGACCCTGAATAACAAAGAAAATTTAATATATTTTATGAATTATATAAATTAACAATTAAATAATACAAAATAATTCCAAGAAGAAACCATATAGAGTTAAATCTATACACAATTTACTCCGGATAGATACAGCTGTCGTACAATACTTTTCCCTGGAGATTGACGACAGATACTCTCTCAGCTTGCAACCCATTTGTGATTTTTACCAGCTTACACTAGATGCTCAGAACACTTGGCGAGAGGCACATGGTAGTGCGAGTGTATTTAAAGCTAGCATATCATATATATGCACCCTCTGCTGTGTAGGAGTGATTTGCAGCAATTGTAGTAGGTTTCATGGTGGTTTTCTTCAGGCAAGCCCCAGCGGTACATGCACAAACTATTCGCATTGGTGAAATTTGTTTTACATCGGTCACAAACCTTAGATTTCGGTGAGTCTGATTTGTCAATGGAATCTGTGGGATATCCCAGTCTCTTCATGGCATCCATGGAGAGTTTGTTCTCTTCTAGAAAACGGGCAAGCTTTTCAGTAACGGAATTCATATTGTTGTGTTAGATGATTTATCAGTAATATGACATGATTTAAAAGGAACTTGGATATATATATGTATATATAGACAACAGGTATCAAATCAAGTTAATTTAATTATTAAATAAATAAAAAAAAGTTTTTAAATATGTATTTAAAGACATTAATGGAATCCAATTATGTCTAAACTACAACAGAAACAATTAACGACTTGAGTAAATTTTTAAATATGGATTTAAAAAATATATGTAATACAATTATGCTTTAACTATAACAAAAAAAATACGACTTCAATGAACTATTTTCAATAAGTTCAGAGCTTTGGGTTCTAGGTAAGTTTCATTTAGATCTTTTAGAGATAATCCTAAATGATGAACATATATAATATGTCCAATAAAAATCGATTTATTATTGATTATCTTCAAAAAATCCCTCATAACATTTTTAAACAACAAAAATTGGAAACTAAATTTTAATAACTATTAATAGTATAATCACAAGTACATTGTAAAGTATAAACAAACCTTATTGTTATTAAAATTATGATAATTTTCGTAAATAATGTTTAATACAATACAAAATTAATCAATTTAGATAAAACTAGACACGAGGCAATTTTGCTTCGCTGTTTAAAATATGTCTAAAAATACAATCCTTTGCATACAGGACAGTTTTCTTAGGATAATTTGATTACAAAGGACAAAGTAAACTCAGTTTATTGTACCAAGTGTTACACTCATTTGCATGATATGCAGATTTAGATCAAACTGTTTAGTTCAAATGGAATATGGAATTAATTATTACTTTTTTTAAGCTTATACTCAATTTATTTGGAGGTTTTACCATCGAAATGATGGTTGCTAGCGAAAGCATCTCGTTACGGCCCTGCGAAATCCCCCCGACCGAGTGAAAATTGCATTTAATTAAAAGCAAGTTATGGTCAGTAAAACAATGACTAGTTTTCAGGCCTTCAGAGGCCGCGATTTTTTAATATCGGTGCATTACAATCCGCGGCCGGCCTATCGCGATCCGCCATCGAAGCCGCATGCCCACATTCGTACCGAACGACCGTCGATACGTTTCGAATTTATTCCGACTTAAATAAACCCATATTATGAATTGGTATATAAACGATACCATCGACCGTTTATTCCTCCCCTCCCCTCCCATTTGATTAATCGACGATGTGGGACATGTTTATGGATTCCGTGGCCGTTTTTAATGTGTCCAAATGAGGGTGCTTTAGGGGGTACTTTTGCGCAATCACATCAATCAGGTATTTATGTTGTGCGGTCTTGTAATTTGCGATTTTCTCTTTTTTTAGTTGTGGCAAAAAAATGTTGGTAATCGCAGATTGATCATGGACGAATGGAGAAATACAAATGAGATAAATGATGAAGAACATATTGAACAAATTATTAAACCAACAATTTACCAAAAGAAATAATTAAATTATCTGATCACCATTGACATACCAAGAAAGATAAATTAATTTAATAAACTCCAGAATGATCCAGCCTCATTAAATTCCTCTCAAAATGTTCAATAAACTATTTGGATGAGCAGCTTCTATAATTTTTATGTTAATGATAAAAAACCTCAAATTTAAAGAGAAATGGATACATGAAGAATTGTAAAGGTTTTAAATTTGAGTGCAATAAACATTTCATTAATCAAGAATTAATTAAGTAATCTGACTCTTAAAGCAACAGTTTCAATAATTTAACTGTTACTGATTAAAAGAAACTATTAAATTCTAGAATAGAAAAAGTTTCAAAGATAAATCTTCTTTCTTCTTCTCCCAGCAATTTAAAAATAGATTTGTAAATGAATTCATTAAAAACAACCTTTAAAAATTCAGCTTTATTAAATTCCTCCACAAATGTTCATTTCACTAGTGGGGTGACAGCTCCAATAATTTACCTTATACTGATTAAAATAAATCGTTAAATCCCAGAGAAGAAAAAGTTCCAAAGCTAAATCTTTTCTCTCCATCAAATTAAAAATAAACCAGGAAAGATACGTGAATGAATTCATTAAAAAGAACTTTTACAGACTCATATAAATGATCCAGCATCATTAAATTTCCACCGAAATGTTCACTACACCATTTGGAGCAACAGCTCGTATAATTTATCTAATGTGCATTGAAATAGTTTGTGAGAATATGTCTGTACATCATTGATCGTGCCTTTGCAGCATTATAATTATTCTGGTAATCCAAAGTTTACGTACACGACCAACAAAGTTTATAATATTATGCAGCTCGGATTAATTTACAGCGAAACTGATTATGTTAAAGTTTGCGCCATCGGCCTGGGGGAACGAGTTGTCTGCAATATGGCCTTAATTTGATTTTAATAATGATTTTGTAGCCGACTTGAAGAAAAGTGGAAAACGGTTTTTGCTTGTTGTGGTGGTGTGACGAACTGAACTCCCCCTCACGACTTTGATGTTATTTGACGACAATCAAGTTCTTTGTTGGCTAGGTTGAATGAAGATAAATATTAATTCGTGGTTCAGAGGGAACAATGGAGAAAAGTATTGAGAAACATTTATTTTATTGTTATGGCTTCACCTTTTAGGCGAAAATATGCATGTAAAAAATGACTAAAAACCTATAAATTACAACATTTATTAGTTATGCTTTCTACTTAAGATTGGTGTTAATTGAAATTTGTTTGTACACTTTATGGTTCTTGGTACAGAAAGTTGAAGGTTTTATATATGCATAAATGTTTTTTAGGTTTTTAATTGTTATTGCTTTAGTCCAACCCATTAACCAATTCGACACCTTATTTGGAAACAAGAAAGGATGAACGTTGATATTTTAAAGTGTCCATCAATATTAATCCGCTTTCATTAACACAATTAGCTAATTGTTCCACCCTTTCGAACTGCACAAAAAAACGACTTAATTAATAATCTTTGCACATCAATTGCAAACTTCGTTATACCAGTAAGCGATGCTGGAGCCAGACGTACGACGGCAAAAAACAACCATTTAGACAATGGCCAGAATAATAGATAAAAAGAAACAAAAGCGTTTTTTTAACAATCTCGCAATGGTCATTTGTGTAATTGAGTTAATCCGGCCCAGGACCGGATTCTAATTAAGATAAACGCGAAATCAATGCTGGAAAATGGCGACCGTGGTGCTTTCACCCTTTTCTGGGGATTTATGGACTTGTTCCAGATTCGTCGGTCACGAAAAAAATCTATTTGAATACAAGAAAATGCTTTGAACGTAAAATGTGGAGGTGTGGGTGCTGAACTGAAACTTATGATAAAATCTAATTTACAACTTTATCAAGTTATGATGTTACTTTGTGGGGGCGTACAAAAGGGTGGAAAACGTCTGTTGCGACAGCACAATTTGATTGAGCCAGCGCACACGTACGCCAATGCAACAAAATGGCATAAAATATTTTATGGCCGCAGCGGCAGCGCATTCCATATTAAATACATGGGTGTATTGCGATGGCCGGTGGTATAGGCAGACATCAGAGGTTGATTAATAGTATTTCGACCGGTATTAGACAGACCAACATTGTTCCAGCTCATATGGTCGGACCTAGAGGTCAGCAACGAGCTGAAATGAAAAACCAACCGGCAACAAACTCGCCGCTTTTTTGCCGCCGGCGTGAGTCGTTTCTTTTCATCTCGACCGAATTTTCTCTTGAGGTCGATCGATCCGGAATTTCGGCGGCTGCGGGATCTTAAAAGATATTTACGAGTCGAGAAAACGCTCCAAGTAATCAACATGAATCACCATCAGATTGCCATCAGGAATTATTTCTATTGTAAATAGATAAACCATTTTTTTTTTGTAAGTTTAATTGATCATTGAAATAAAATTGCCATTGATTTAATTGATTTATAAAAATTTCGTAATTTTTATTTAAAATAATTATCACTAGACATTTATCAAGACAGGAAAAATAATAATTAATTAATATTATTCAAGTTATTTTTGTTTGTAAATGTGATATATATAAAAGAAAACATTCGGAACTTTGTTGTCGTTTATATACAGTTAACTTTTACTACTAAATTACAAAAGTCGACAGAATTTACCATAAAAGGAATCCCATAATTACTACATCCAAACTAATAAAAACACACGACAAAATATTAGTCTAAAAATTAACATAATTTTGCAGTTAAACGTGTGGACAGGAAATATTCTTTAAAAATTATAAATCGTAGCATCTAAATAATTTAAATTATTAAAGCTACACATAATAACTCATTTTAGATGACTAATAAATATTTCAAACCATATTTCCATTTATTTAAAATAAAATCGTATTAAATCTGTAATAGTTTGAACCTGAAAATTGTAAAAGCTCCGACTGAATACACATTTTAGTCAATTAAAATATTTAGTAAAATCATAAAATATTTGCACTAGAAGGTTAAATTAAATTTGCCGCAGTAAAATTAATGAACTTTCAATTATTTTATGTACCTTTCCAATTCGATTAGACATATAAAGTTTAATAACAAATTATTTTTCGGTTAAGTACACACGAACATCGTTGCTTAACGTGCAAACATTAGCAAACATTTCCGTATATTTGCCAACACATAAAGATGTTATCACGTTCACGATAAAAATTTAAAAGTGCACTTGGCATTCGTAAACATACATCACACAGTGCAAATATGTTTCCTACTCAGTCCTTTTACCTGTGACTCCGTTTGTTTGTAGTTTGCATTAGGGGCTTTGCTGAAATGCAACGGGCTTTTGTGATTTGTATTTCGTAGAAGTTCACTTTCAGCGGTCAAAGGAGCCTTTGTGTTATATTGAGGAAAAAAAAAACAATAAGCTGGAAGAAGCAATAAAGCATTTCTATAAACAAAGGAAGTTTATTTTATAGAAAATAAAAAATTGATATCAATATAAATGTTGAAGGCTTTCGAATAAAAGTTAAAAATAAGCTTATTTCTAGATTCTTCATCAATTTCAATGTTGAACAAAAAATTGGACATATTAATATGAAGCACTAACGTCTTATTTAAAACTAATTTAAAGAAGAATACATTAATAAGCTGAAACAATTAATAAAGTGTTTTATTAAAATTTAACAGATTTTAAGAAGATAAAGAATAATATTATGTAGAAAACTACTGAGTAGCATATTTTTTTTTTTCAAACTTCAATGAAAACATTGAATTTTTAAGTTAAAAAATAAATTTACTTTCAGTTTTTTATGAATTTCAACCTTCAAAAAAAGAGTAAGAAAGTAATTTAATAAGAGAAGTATTAAAGTCTTATTTAGAACTAATTTAAAGGGAAAATTTAGATTTTAATATATAAAGTATTTCTGTGAATAAATTTTCAAGAAGAAATTTACGACTCAGTAAAATGAGACAAACTTCTATTGTAACCTACAAAACTTTAAAGAATATGACATAGAATAAAATATTACATAGAAGTAGTATTGAATATCAAATTATAATGAAAATATTTGTTTTTTTATCAAAAAGCAAAACAATAATTTAATTAATTTTCTTTTTTGATACAAAATACAAAATTAATATCAATATAAAAGGTAAAGGAAACTTTTAATGGAATATGGATCACTCTTTCAGCAGGATAAATTAGAAGTTGGAGGGAGAGAATTTAAATTTTTATTCACATGTTCAAATCGATATTAAATTTGAGTTGAAGTTTTAATGGAATTACAGAGACAGTGTTTATGAAAAGAGATTTAAAAATAATTATAAAAGATCAGTTAAAAATTAAAAAATTAGTTAAATTTTAGAATTATTCATCAATTTAAATTTTTTGATTGAGTTTGGACTTTAATATTTTTATTAATCATACTACTATTTGTCTTCTTAAAAACAAAAATTAAAATTACTTTTATTCAAAGGAATAACTTTAAAATTTGAACAATGAAGAGAAACCCTTGAGGTAGGACTATTGAGTTTTCCTTTCAACATAAGGTAAACTAACAATTTGATTCCGCCCATAACGACGTTTAATTCAAATCAAAACACGATGTAACGGATTGAACAGACATTTGTTTGCATTCCCGCGTACAATTATACATTTCCTATCCAGTGCGTTATTAATCGTCTGTCTGCGATGCATATGTAAAATATACAATTATCCTATTAAGATAAACAATATCCATAGTATCGGTACCATCCTGGGAAGGTCTTGAACCGTGCTCGGATAATTGGACGATTATGATTGTCTGCAACATTCGTACCGACAAGATAGTACCAGTGCCCGATCATTTTTCCACGACGACCATCCACAATGGATGTTTTGCTGTAATGAGTTCCAATTTACATCGCCCCTGCGCCAATCCAGGATCGTTTTGCTCGTTTTGTGCAAGTGTCACAGGTAATTGGATCGATTTTCAATAAATGGCGTTTTGGAAATCTTCACTCTCTTCAACTGCACCTTATTAATTTTCGTTATGGAAATCATTTTAATAACAAGGCAGCAAAAGCTTCGTCTAATTTTATAGTACCGTATTCGAATGAAGGTCTTCAGATGTGGCTGGAGGTGGATTTTTTTTAATTGCACTTCTGCAAATCAATATTTCTTGTAACCCATTTAATTTCACGCCATTGTCTTGTTACCAGACATAAATACGTGTATTTATTCGTATGAAAAGACCAATTTATCATCAATCTGTCTGTCTAGACAGTCTGGAACAAATTGAATGCGTTATTACTCCCCCATTCTTAAAATATAATTATGGCCGATAAATTCCAATAAGCCCAGACCAAAACAGAAATTAGAAAGTATCAGTTTAATACAAATGGATTATTTTTTGCCGTGAATTACATCATTAACAAGTAAAATGGTTTTTGAATGGTATTTGTGTGCAATTAAACGCTTCGAATGGGTTCTAATGCGGCGCTGATAAAACGTGTCCCATTTTAATTTTAGCCGTTATGAAATGTGTGAAAGCTTAAAAAGGAGACATCAATGTCGGGATATTGCACATCATACTTTGCTAAATAAAATGTTGATCGATTTTCAAGAACCCATTGAAGTGAACAATTGTAGTGGATGAGTGATTGTCACTTCCTTGATTGGAATCGGCGATTTTTGTCAAACGGAAATCTAATTGAGATTGTTACTAAATATAACTTTAGCGATCAATAGTTACAATTTCATTTGATTGGTCACATATTATAAACTTCTCAGAACTTTATACGATTTATAGAATATATTTTTAGGTCAATACTTGACGTTTTATATACTTTTATTTTTATACCGAAAGGAATTTTTGATTAAGACAAGGATTGAGGGATATTTGTGGTCTAATTTTAATAATAACATTTTTGAGTAGTTTAATAATGAGTTTATTTTTATCTTATTTATTAATTTCAAATATTGGACACAAAATACATCATAAAAGAATATGAAAAGAAAGTCATTAAAGAGAATTTTTAAGAAAAAATTTGGTTTTTCATAATAGAAATAACAAAAAATTATTCAAATTGCTAAATCAAAATGAAAATTGAAACAAATCTTTACTCAATTTAAAAAGATTCTGAAAAAACATGATTAAGACAAGGGTATTTTTAGTCCAATTTTATTAAGAAAACACAGAGTAGAGTAGAAGTTTGAAAATGTGTTTATTTTTAACTTTTAACCATTAATTTAAAGTATTGCAAAGAAATAGTGAAATAATTTAATCCATTAAGAGAAGCTTAAAGCTTTTATTAAAAGATTTTTAATAAAGAAATTTGATTTTCATGAAGAAAATAAACAAAATATTCATATGGGTACATTAAAATGAAAATATGAGACAAATTTTTATTCAATTTAAAAAATTTTGAAGAAGACAAATTAAAATATGATTAGGGCAAGAATTTCAAGTATTGGAAACATATACTGAAAGAATTTAATCCATTAAGAGAACCTTTACGGTTACCAATGTACCAATGCTTGAAGTTTTTTTTTAGAATTTCCTTTTAAACTTTGAAACTACCATAGAAATAGACAAAACTTAAAGGAGTTAAGACATCTTTTGGAGGTAACTCCAATAAAAATAAGATGATTATGAGTGATGTCTTAGCCATAAAAAACATTTTCGAACAACCAAGATGAACGTCTTCGATAAACGTCAACGTGCCGAGTTCAATGTTCACCTAATGCAATTTTTTTTGTCCGGTACGAAAATGAAACCGATTGGAATTTCGCTCGGTGCCACTCACTAGTATTATTTATCGTGAGCGCATCTATTGTCTTCCAATCAGATTCCGTCGCGATGGAACTGAATATCGAAATAACAAAAACAAAAAAAAAAAATGTACGTGTGTATCGTCGAAGATCAAAGCGGTCAGCTACACGGCGTGTAATGACTGGCTCGAAAATCGTTTGATGTCTTGCATCACGATCGTCCGCTTCAATGGTCGAATGAAATTAGATCGACGGAGTACCGATCCGATTGCAAAGTGAAGTTGCTCGCGAGTTTTTAATTGCGGGTTAATGCGGTTCGTGTTCGGCGAAAATGAAAGATTTTCGGGTCGTCCATGTCGTTGGCATTTTGTTTTGCAATGTTGTTGTTACAATGTAAATTGCACTGCAATTGAGCTCATAGATAAGTTGTAATGAGTATGTTTGTACAAATATAACATTTTAAAATACAATTTTGGCTTATCTTAATTATAATCAGAAAATAATACTGATTTTCTTGGTTTATACAATATTTAATTTATCTGTTTCGCAATAAGTTGAATCTATGCAGATAATTGTACGTGTATATTTTTATTATTTTATTTCGAATTTTATCTAAAATTATTGTTTGATTATTATTTCGTATTATAATCAATTAAATTGGAAATATTAGTGCTAATTTAATTTAATTTTAATATTTGTTCAAAATAATATAAATATTTTATTGCTCAATCAAAATTTCAATAATAAATATGTGTATTTATTATAGAACAATTAATATATGTAATAAAAACAGAAAATACGAGGCAATATTTTAAAATATATTTTTTATTGACGTTAAATTTTATTTTATTAAACATTTTACTTGAATTAACACAAAAATAGAAATTTTTGGTACTTTGACTTACTAATAATTAATATCAATAAGTTTTGAAAAAATAATTATAAAAATAATAATAGTGTAAAATAATAATAATAAACATATATTTTTTGTGTAAAAATAAAAAAATGATATAAAATTCATGATACATTTACATTTCCTAATACAGATGATGATAATTAAAGTTTTCTATAAAAACGTGGTAAATTTACTGTATTTTTTATTTAAAATATTTATATTTAATTTTTTAAAATTTTAAACTGCTGTTAAAAAATTAAAAAAAAAATAATTTATTTAAATATATATAATAAATAAAAATTTACATAAAAATAACAAAAAATTAATATTTAATATAACATTTTCATTTAAAATTATTAATATATAATATTACAAAATAATCTGGAAAATTATTAATTCATTTAAAATATAAAATGTTGAATTTTTCCGAAACAAACTCCATTATTATTGATAAATTTAATCAAAACTGAAATTTAATATAAATTAAAAATTAATATATTATTTATAAAATATATTATACATCAGAATAAATTGATATTATTTATGGAATTTTATTTTATGAATAAAATATTTTGTTACTTAAAAAGTAAATGTAAATTTAATTAATTAATATTTATATAAACATACAGTTGAGTGAAAAATTTCTATATGATTACATTAATTGAATAATAAAATATCTGTATAATAATTATTATAATGGAACATTAAGTGGATTTTAATATTTTACAAAATAATTAAAATATACAATTAATATAAACTTAAATCGTGAGTCTAAACTTGGAAGTATCATCACAAAATAAATTAATTTTGAAAATGAATATAATGTTTATATTTTCACAATAAATTATATAAAAAAAATAAAAATAATAAACCTCTTGTACATATAAGTAGATATTACAATATAAGTATTTAATCATTTTTAATTAAAAACTCAGGTTTATGTTTAATTTCGACATAATGAAATCAGAGCGAACTAAATTAATCCACTTTATTAAAATTTCCCATTAAATTAACGTCGTATATCCTTATACAAATTAAATATATGTGGTTGTTAATTAACCACGTGAATATTTATCCGCTTTCCCCCTAAGATAAAGCAACATTTACGCAAGCAAGATATTTGCTATTAATCCAACTAATCGGCTTTTAAAGAAATTATAATAAACCAACCGTTTTTATACTTACATAATGTTGCAATCTTGCATGTGTATTAAGATTAACAATTAAATCCTATTATTTACAAGATTGCTAATAGTCTATCTGTTTTTTTAAAACACAATGGAACAATAACAAATAAATCATATTGCATAAGAAATTGCTTTTCATAATCAAGATTAAAAGTTTTCGATTTCTCGCTGTCCAACGGGACAAAGGCACAAACGGGCGTTAATTAATAATAATTAAAATGATAGCAATAGAGAATGTTCGAATACTCACATTACAAGTCTATTGGGGCATAATTTGTTGATACGTTGGCTCTTCAATGGAAACCGTAATCCTCTTATGCATCAGTTTGACGAACTAGTGAAATCACTGTATTCGAGAAAAACCACGCGGAAACACTAGAAAACCAACCGAAAGTGACCCTGAAACAAAAAAAAGTAAAACAAATTTAATTAAACGTCGTGTTTTACAATCTTAAATGAAAGTACCATAATAAAACACCTGATAATTTGGAGTGAATTTCGTGAACCGTGACACCGAGGACATTTATGAAAAATTTAAATTCTTACAATTACAGTAATAAAACACAAAAACCAACTGCCGTAACAGTTTCATGTTACACATAAAAAAATAATCAGATGATTTATTTAAATTGTGATTTATTGGACTGACGTAATATTCAGTTGGTGTTGGTCAATTGGTCATCCCCCCAGTTTTTTTATGTTTTAAACGAGTTCACGCACTATAAACTGGAGCTGGTCGCTTCGGTTTTGTATTGTTGCACGAATAATTTAAATAAAATCAGTGAAAGTGTGAATTATAAAAACAACAACAATGGGCAATAACAATTTAGCAATTTTATATTTGAACATGCACTTCCTAACAATAAGATATAAATTACAGGTTGGACAATGGCAATTCTAGTTTGGGATCACAGTTTGTGTCGCTGAGAATGGATTACAGTCACTTGGAGGCGTAATCAGGACATTGTTAACGTGGAAGTGATAATTGTTAATTAAAGAAGAAAAGAGTGACATCATTCCTTAAAATGCCAAATGTATATAATATTGTTAAAGTAAATTGTAAAATAATTATAATTTTATTTAAATTTGATACTAAATATTAATAAATAAATTAACCATTCTATCTATTGGCTAATTTATAAAACCATTTTAATTTTATTTTTTTCATATATATTTATTTATATCTTTTTCCATTTTTATTTTCTTACTTTCATAATTCAATAGTATATATATTATAATAAGAATTTTTTCAATTTTATTTAATAATTAAATTTTACTTTCAAAATAATCAATAATAATTTTATAAATTAAATTTTAATACTTAATTTTAATATATTATTTAGGAAATATGTGATTAATTTTTAAATTTTAATGTTTTAACTTTCATTATTTTATTTAAATTTTATATGGGATATGGAATTCGATTTTATCCTTGGAGTAAATGTGAAACCCACCCATTCGCTCAGATGTTTCACGGCTCTTTTAAAATGCACCCATTAACGCGCAACACTGCAAAACTAATTAAATGAACTTTTACCACGGCAACGTAGCATATAAAGGATTCGATTATGACCGGAAGGGAAATGAATAATGTAACGTTCGCATAAAACGGGATAATAACCACCCCCATATTACCGCCTTCCGCAACGCACTTCTGCCCCTATTGCCTGTCAAATGCCCTCACTTCTGGCAGTGAATAATGGACCAAGTTCAGTTCAAGGGTGCGCGTATGTAGAAATCACTTTTTTTAATGGGATCAGAGATGTTTATTTGGTTTGTAACCCTTCCCCCACTATTTCTTTACGGGGTCAAATTTTAAAATTTAATCGATTTATTTAGCAGGGTACGTCTCCCTTGTTTGTTGTGATTATTTTGATTAGGATAAATGTGTTCGTTGAATTAACGTACGTAATGGTAATAATAAATATTATTTAAGTCTGGGGATCGCATGGGTGTCGCCCATTTATAATCCCATTATCATGTGGGTGTGTTATTTTGTTCTAATAACTATTAATTCATTACGTTTTATTACCAAAATCAAACAGTACTCGAAACGACGTAATTGTTTGTCGAAACTAGGGTGACTCAATTTTCGGAGCTTCTGTCTCTCCCATTTTAAAATTTAATTTTCTGATGTCGATCAATTAACTTTATTTGATCCTTTGTGGATGTGATATTTTCACCTTTTTGTTCTAAACCTTGTCGTCTTTGTAGATTTTCCGATAACATCTAATCATTTTCTTCATCTTTGTTTGAAAATAGCTTTATTAACTTTGATTTCTTCAATGACTATCTTAATGTGGTAACTCAATAATTATAATTGAATTCTTGAACTTTTCTAGCTTTTATAGTGTCTAAAGAATTAATTAAAATTTTGAATATTTGATTGTAGCTTTTAATATATTTATTTCTTAGTAACATGTATGTCCAGTTGATTCAGTAACACTGTTCTCATTATGTTACTGATTTTTATAATTTCTACAGAAACAAATAATTTTTTAACGATTGGATCTTGTTCCCAAAATCCTTTTAAGTAATCAAAGCTATTGTACTTTTGTTAAAAAAATAGGTTTATGAGTATCTTTGTAATGAAGAATGATTGTCTTAATGGTCTAGTCGCAGTGTTCTCATTGTGTTACTGATTTATCTATATTTGTCAGAACATATAGAATTTTTGAAACTTTCAATGGAGATCTTAAAAATAGTGTTTGGTCCAGTAACACTGTTTTCATTGTGTTGATTTAATATTATTTTCTCTTCTGTATTTGTATAGTTTCTACAGAAAAGTGTTCAGAACCTGTTTGTTTCTAAAACATTCTTTAGTTGCAAAAGCACTATAAATAATCAAAACCTTACCTTTGTTAGAAACTACCTTTTCAGTACCTTTGAAAGCTACAGTGATGGTCTTAAAGAGAATGTTTGGGTAAGTAATACAAAGAAAACAGTTGTTATATTAATAATATATATCCTCTTTTAACTTTTATAATTTTTACCGGAAGAATTAACATTTTACGTCCTTAAAATAGTTCTTGGTGACTTTAAAGTGAGTAAATGTTTCTTCCAATAACATGACCAAAACAGTTGTCGAATAAATAAAATAAAAATGATCAATATACACTCCAAACAACGCCCTCTTTAATTAGAGCCGACACAATGGCCATTTTCCTTTTGGCATATATTGCAAGTTAAATAGAATATACGACTGTTTGCAATGATCTTAAATGTTGTTATAGCACATTCATCGGCTGAATCGGTTGACTTTTAGTGGTTTTTAGTCTGATGGATAATTTGTTGGCAATAAAAAAGTCATTCGTTCGGTGTGCATTTATTTATGGCTTTTTTATGGCAATAACAGTTGTCTCTTGTTCGCTGATTTCTTATGGCACTAGCTCACCACGTCGAAGGTTGTACCGGCGATTTTTACGCGGATTTATTGCCTCTACGTGGATTATTTTCCTAATGGTATTGTTAAAACTGTGTAATTAACATAGTTATGTTAGCGGTAAGGATGATTCTTCCACGGAAATTTATAAGAAACTGAAGAGTGGAGAATAATTAATTTTCAAGGGGAGAAGATGTTAAATTGAAAATAAGTAAGGGAAGAATAATTGCTAGCACTTTATCACCCCCCACGTAGTAATCCCCTTAAAAAATCAAATCGTGGAGAATCTGTCCAGGTTGTTGTTTATCTTTCATTAAATCATAAATTTTAGTTAGGAATTAACATAAATTTGCATTTCATAAAAACAGTGTACAAGAACATTAAAGGACAAATTCCTTAACAGCTGCATTTCACAATAGTGCTAGTTTCTTTTTCATTCGCCATATTGACTGGATTTGCATATGAACAAAACGCATTTTAAACGACGTACACAGCAGTTACGGCCATAAATTCGTTAATATTGCATTTTATTGTCATAATTTAATGACTAACAGTCAAAGAAACATACGCGCTTAAGAACCATATGGAAATTAACTTCTGCGAACCGTGATATAAACATTATTAATAATTTAACATGTAGCCATCAATTTTGATGGGGAGTTCTCCTCAGTAAATTAACTAACTGTATTTTTTAAGACGGAAATTAAGTTGTTGTGGAACATTTGCTTAAAACCCATATTTACACAATCCCTTTTGACATTTTCCAACAGATCAGGAGTGAAGAAAGTGTTGTTGTATGGTTTAGTTAATTAAGTGTTGCCCAAAACAGTCCACTTAATTTAATATCTTTCTCTCTTTTAAAATCAATTACCAGAAACAATGTCACCGACTGAACGAAACATACAAAACGGGCGTTTCGATCTTTATCTTAACTGCGGGAATTAATTTTTCCCAACTGGTACACGCAACCTCCCAAGTAACATAATTGACATATCCAAGATTGATA
Source organism: Aethina tumida (assembly GCF_024364675.1). NCBI lineage: Eukaryota > Metazoa > Arthropoda > Insecta > Coleoptera > Nitidulidae > Aethina > Aethina tumida. The sequence continues at coordinate 5,954,137 of NC_065441.1, forward strand.
TCGATCGTTACAAGAAAGAAATTAAGTTTACTTTCGAGATCGTGGCTCTCCAAGAATATGACTGTTATATAACTTCCTCCTCGCCTTGCCTTTCGACCGCTTTCCTCAAGTGCACTCGTTTAATAAAGGCCGATGAATTATTGAAGACCCTCACGAAGGGAACTGACGTACAATTTGAATGGTTAATCGTAAGTGGAAAAAGTCAATTCGATGAAAACGAACGATCGCTGTTTTGCACTGAAACCCATCGGTGCGTACGCGGCGATCAGCTAATAAACAACGGAGCCGTTCTAATTGAAAAAGTGTCATTGGCGCGGCGAGCACCAACGGGCGAAATACGGAGAAGCGGCAGGTCAACGACACCGCTCCGGTACGCCCTGCCGCAGAATCCGCTGCAGTCGCCTTTTTGGCCCGGAGCGGTGGGGATACTCCGGGCTCGGGTGCTGCATCCGTTTGGGGGTGAGTCCCCGTTCCTAACCGCAGCTATATCGGATTATGAAGGTGGAAAGACGGATTTAAAACGAGGAAACATCTGAGAAAAACTGTTAATGTTAGATGTGTTCGAAGTAGAATGATTCATGAACCAGATTAACCGGCGGTTATTTTCACAGGAAAGATAAAATTACCAACGATTTTGGTTTATGTCTGTAAAATAATTAGGAAATATGAAATTGCGAAATTATCCGGGAATTATATTTGGTTAGTTTATAAACATGCTAAAATATTCTGTACTCTGGATAGTTTATTAGCTATTAAGGTATTTCGGAATCGTAATTATTTCACGTAAAATGGTTACTTCATGTACTAAAGGATATTTAGTATCATGTAATGATTACATTTTTTATCTAAATAGTTAGTTTATCAATTATTCAGTTTAGTGTATAAACTAACTGCTAAGTTTGCATATTAACCGTAACAGACATCTCAGGTACACCTGGGGAACATTGTAGAACAAGAAACATTTCTAACTTCGAAAATAAATAACATAACATGAACATAAAGTTTGAAGCTGATAAACAATAATAATTTTAATCAACCTACTTTTTTGCTTCTATGATAAGTATCATCTAAGATCGGAACGTGAACACGAAATAGGAGTAGGAGTTAATAAATATCAATAATTTGGCTCAATTTCTTGTCCTATTTTATGAATATGAATATAATACTCTTTATTGGCATATAAACATAACGCTTGAATCAATACAAATAACAATTTGAGTTTACCTCTTTGGGGACATAAAAATGAGACTTAGAACAGATCTGAATCCGATTATTTTCCTACTTTTCTTTAGGGTTCCAGAAGCTGTGAATCAAGAACATCAATAATTTAAATCCAATTCTTTTTCTCCTTCAAGAACCAATTAGATTTAGCATTGGAATATGAACATAAAGCTTGAAATTGATAAACAGCAATAATTTTAGACAACTTCTTTCTTTTCCTCCCATCATAAATGATAAAATAAGGTTGGAACATGAAGCTTTTAATTGATAAAGATTAATTTAAAGTCCAATTAATTTCCTGTTTGAAACACAAATAACAATTATCGTTGGAAAAGATATCATACAAAATCTACTTTATAATCTTACAGTTTTTCTTGCAAAATCTTTAATGGTTGCAATTCATCACGAGAGAAAAAAAAACCGAAGCTTTTAATGTTAAGGACGCATTCACGGACGTCTTTCCGATTAAGAAGTTAACGAACCTTTTAACGAGACCATACAACTTCGTTGCGCCTGCAACTTTTACGACGCCAGTGTTTGTTCGTCGAGATTGTGTGACGGAATGAAGGTGAAAAGATAAATGGTAGACGTTTTGGTGGACACTGTTTTTGAGAGAATATATGGGTTTTAAAAGAGAGTTCAGGAGCAATTTAAAAAAGCTATCAATATCTAAACTGATGTTTAAAACAACTGTGAAGTTTGGCTATTTGAAATTACGGAAAAATCGTAACCAGAAACTTTGTGAAAGTATCTCATGAGAGTGTTGTTTTCTTTATCCATATTTTTTCAAATTAATTTAAGTATTCAATATGCAGTTGAATCATCTTGTCTGGTGCATCCGTTTAACCTTTAACAATCGCTTTACCATAACACGGTGCATCAGTGTACCAAAAAAATTGATTGGTAACGCCTTCACAAAATTGTTTGCATGTAAATATTGTCAACATGTGGTACAAACAAACGCAAAACACGCTGAGTCAACCGTTGAATACCAAATCAATTGCGTTTTAAAACTACCTAACAATTTAACTTGGAAAAAACTCGTTACAACTCAATAATGGGGCCTTCCTTTCCCACTGCGTGTAAATTCGTCAATTGCTTGTAATTAGTTCGGGAAATTGCGCCCTCAGTTGAATTGCAAAACCTGGATCAACACCGATGGTGCATCATCGATCGTGCGATATTTGAATTTTAGATACGTTCCGACGCTTTCCTTTGCCACCTTCGATTTGGCCCGCTGGCACAAACGCCATGGATTCAAATGAGTGTGTCAAACAGGGACGGGAGGAGTTTGCGGATTTGGAAACAGTTCGGTGGCCACGAAAAATTTTACAGTTGATGAACAGTAAATTATTTGCAATATTTTCCCAGCGGCATTTCGGCCCGGTTTAGTGTTATCGTTTGGAAAGTGCACGGGAATAAATCAGGCTTCAGAGTGATTTTATATCAAAGTAGTCCATGTGGGTTAGTAAATTGATATAGTGTTATTAAACCATTAAACCCATATGTAGTATGAAATTGCCAACACTTATCGTAAAATTAATGGAGGAAATTTTAATTTCCTGCAGGATAAGGTGGATGTTACGTTCTACTTTTTATGCTACAACTTAATATCATCACCCCGATAAATAAATTATCAGCGATGGCGTATAATGAGCCAACAAAAAACAAAGACAACAAAGAAAACTGTGGCAGTATTTCACCGACACTAACCAGAAGTTTATCTTATTGATTCTCGTGTTCTCCGAGCATTAAATATTAAATGGGACCAGAAAGACCCTTTTAGAAACGTAATCCAGTTTGTGCAACACTCGAGACCGATCTGTTTTACTGTAACCTTGCCTTTTATTTTACTGTCAAACGTTGCTATACACCACATAAACAAACACCGGCTATAAGTTAAAAAGAAAAACTCTGTCTTGGGTACTCCTTTTTTTTGTTCGACGATACAATAAATCCACATGAAGCTCGAACACCAAACAGTCGATCGCACGGTGTTATAAAATTAATTTTCTGTTATAAAGTGAAAACATATTTAGAGTACTTCAATTTCATAAACTAATTGTACTGTTGAAATTTGAAAAAGATATGTTGCAACTTGAAATAATTTGCAAATTTGTATTGGTTTAACTTGCTTACACCAGTAAGGCACAAAACAGCCATAAAAATTAATCGAAAAAAAAAAAATAAATAAATAAATAAAAATAAAATTTATTTTACCAGAAAATTCATAGAAGTTGTGGTTTCAAATTTATAATATTTATACTTTGTTAAAGTATTATTTAACAAAAGAGTTTGATTTAACTATAGATATTACTTTAAAATCCATTAACAAAACGTTTGTTAAAATTTGAAAAAAATATTGAACCCAATTTGAAGGGATTTGTGTAAAACAAAGGTTTTGATGACTTTTCATAACTATTTAAATAGTTATGAAAAGTCATCAAAAAACAGATTAAAAGCAAAATGTGTGTGAACATTACTGTAAAGTACCTTGAAATCATTAACAAAACGTTTGATGAAATTTCAAAAAAAAAGATTGTACCCAATTTAAAGGCATTTGTGTAAAACAAATGTTTTGGGTCAATTATCCAAATGCCAATTGACAAAGTTGTGTATGCAAATGTATAATATACATGCTGAATTAAAGTTTTTCATTATTTAATAAAAAAGAGTTAGATTTTAATATGTGGGCATTAATTTGAAGTACTTAGAAATCCATTGGCAAAACTTATGTTGAAATTTGAAAAAAATTGTACCTAATCTGCAGATATTAGTAATATTAAAATGTATAAAAACACATAATTTTATATCAATCATACAAATATCAATCAAATATACTATTTAAATCTAAAAACAGACGAACCACTGAAAAAACAATTGAAGAATAATATCTTATTAGAAAATTCACAGAAGCTGTGTTTTTAAATTTATAATATTTATACTGAATAAGAATTTTGATTCATCAACAAAAAATGTATTGAGTTTAATATAGTAAAGAGTTTTATTTTAATATGTGGATATTAGTTTAAAGGACTCTGAAATCCATGATCAAAATATTTGTTGAAATTTTAAAAATATATTGTACCCAATCTTCAAGTATTTGTGTAAAATAATTATTTTGGGGCAATTACTGTTGTCAAAATGAGTAAGAAAACACAAAATTTATGCATGTTAGAAAAAAACACACAAACTATCCAAATATCTATAAAAATTCATCTAAAAAACAATTTAAAAATAATATATGTTACTAGAAAATCAATAAAAACTGTTCTGGAAGGTTTTATATTACTAAAAATTTATAACTAACTCTACTAACTAAAATTACGTTTTGAAATTGTGCAATTATTAATTTATTCTTATAATTTTGTTAAATTAAATTAATTTTGCATGGAATAACCCAAACCACATCAAATGTGATAGAACATTCTGTGACAACTAACAAAAAACTATTCTTATTGTCTTATTTTCGATAAAATTCATTAAAACTATTCTTATTGTCTTATTTTCGATAAAATTCATTAAAATTGTTAAAAAATAAGTCCGTATGATTCTCAGGAATAGAAAACAATGATTAACAACTCATTAGTAGTAAATTGAAACCTCACCTTTATAATAAGAGCAGTTTGATATTAAGTTTCTCTACAATTTAAATAAAAATGATCAACTTACATTTTATTCCAAATAAATTAGGTTAGAATAGTCCAGTAGTTCAGGAATCGCACTACTCGCGCCTGCATTTTGATTGGACGCAACGCATTGTTTCTAACCTAAAGACGCAACATGCTATTCCGCAGTTTTGGTTTGGTTTTAACAGATTTTTCTCCTGTGTTTATTGAGTAAATATGTGATGTTGTCTTGTTTGTTTTGTTTAGTTGAGTTGTGAGTTTTCAGTGCAGGATTTCGATCCATCGAATTGTCCGGTGACTTTTATTAATTAATATTAACGTTGTCTAATTGCAATTTTTCTTTTAATGTTTATGCAGTTTGTTAACACAAGATTTTTATACAATCAATTGGTAAGAATATCAAAGACAAAATTAAGTAGTTCAAAGGTTCTCTCTTCGTTCCTAAGAATTCAACACACACACGCTCATTTTTATTGCATACGTTACCGCGCATTTTTAACAAATATCGATTAGTGCAAGAAGCGTCCACCGGTTTTCGTTGTTTTTTACTGATTTTACGTTGCGTTTGTTGTGTAATTGTGTTTATAGACTGATATTTCACTTATTTACTTTGATATTTTGTGTGATTTCAATGCCGGGTCATCGTCAACGTATTGAAATTTCGTGTATTTTATTTCTACAATTTGTTAAACATTATGAATCAGGTGGTGGGAGACGTTTGTGGTCTGCAAGTGCTTCTGACAATATTTAAATAAGGTAAATTGTTGCCGAATTGTTCTCGTTTTTACGATTATCTATATTTCGTATTTGTTAAATATGTGCTTTCTAAATATTAATGTTCACGCATTTAAATTAAATAAATTCAGAAATGCCAATCTGAAAACAAATTTAAAATAGTTGGCTGAGATATTTTAATGGCGGAAGGGACGCGGAATGCTGCAGTCGATGAGTGATGCGTTAGTTGTAAATTACAGTTTTTGTACTGTTATTAAATTAAAATTAGTGTTTATTAATGATAATTGGTACCAATAATCAATTTTAATTCATAATTAATTTATTTTATATCCAAATTCTATTATAATTCCAAATTCAATGCAGGATTTTACTCCGTCGAATTGTCCGGTGAGTTTTATTGGAGCTGTTTTTCTTAAATAGTTTAATTGCAATTGCACATTTAATGTTTAGGCAGTTTGTTAACACACGATTTTTATTCAATCAATTGGTAAGAAAACCGAAAACAAATTCAAATAAATTAAGTAGTTCGAAGGTTCTACCTTCGTTTCTGTTTCTAAGATTCACACACAGAGACGTTTATTTTTATTGATTAGTGCAAGAAACGTCCACCGATTTTATTTGTGATTTAATAATGGCGGGGACGCTTCGTGGACCACAATTGTTTCCACAAATATTCAAAAAAGGTAAATTGTTCTTGAATTGTTTTTATTTTTACGATTGTCTACATTTTGTATTTGTTAAATGTGTTCTTTCTAAATATTAATATTCACTCAATTAAATTAAATAAATTTAGAAATGCCAATCTAAAAACAAATTTGAAATAGATGGCTGAGATATTTTAATGGCGGAAGGGACGCGGAATGATGCAGTCGTTGAGTGATGCGTTATATGTAAATTACAGTTTTTATACTGATATTAAATTAGAATTATTGTTTATTAATGATAATTGGTACCAATAATCAATTTTAATTCATAATTAATTTATTTTATATCCAAATTCTATCTTTATATAGTATTTTGTAATTGAAAGTTGAGACTAATTGGACTACTGCAAATAAATAAAGAAAGCATTAAGTGATATATTTTATTTCCACAATTTAAAGGAGATTTGTGTTGTTTTTTTCATTGAATTGATCTGAGTGATTTTAATGCAGGATTTTGCACTGTTGAATTGTCCGGTGAGTTTTATTGGAGCTGTTTTTATTAAATAGTTTAATTGCAATTGCACATTTAATGTTTAGGCAGTTTGTTAACACACGATTTGTATTCAATCAATTGGTAAGAAAACCGAAAACAAATTCAAATAAATTAAGTAGTTCGAAGGTTCTACCTTCGTTTCTGTTTCTAAGATTCACACACAGAGACGTTTATTTTTATTGATTAGTGCAAGAAACGTCCACCGATTTTAGTTGTGATTTAATAATGGCGGGGACGCTTCGTGGACCACAATTGTTTCCATAAATATTCAAAAAAGGTAAATTGTTCTTGAATTGTTTTTATTTTTACGATTGTCTACATTTTGTATTTGTTAAATGTGTTCTTTCTAAATATTAATATTCACTCAATTAAGTTAAATAAATTAAGAAATGCCAATCTAAAAACAAATTTGAAATAGATGGCTGAGATATTTTAATGGCGGAAGGGACGCGGAATGCTGCAGTTGTTGAGTGATGCGTTATATGTAAATTACAGTTTTTTTACTGATATTAAATTAGAATTATTGTTTATTAATGATAATTGGTACCAATAATCAATTTTAATGTATAATTAATTTATTATATATCCAAATACTATTATAATTCCAAATTCAATGCAGGATTTTGCTCCGTCGAATTGTCCGGTGAGTTTTATTGGAGCTGTTTTATTAAATAGTTTAATTGCAATTGCACATTTAATGTTTAGGCAGTTTGTTAACACACGATTTTTATTCAACCAATTGGTAAGAAAATCAAAAATAAATTCAAATAAATTAAGTAGTTCGAAGGTTCTACATTCGTTTCAGTTTCTAAGATTCACACACAGAGACGCTTATTTTTATTGATTAGTGCAAGAAACGTCCACCGATTTTCGTTGTGATTTAATAATGGCGGAGAGGCTTTGTGGACCACAATTGTTTTTATAAATATTCAAAAAAGGTAAATTGTTCTTGAATTGTTTTTATTTTTACGATTGTCTACATTTTGTATTTGTTAAATGTGTTCTTTTTCAATATTAATGTTCACTCAATTAAATTAAATAAATTTAGAAATGCCAATCTGAAAACAAATTTGAAATAGTTGGCTGAGATATTTTAATGGCGGAAGGGACGCGGAATGCTGCAGTCGATGAGTGATGCGTTATATGTAAATTACAGTTTTTATACTGATATTAAATTAGAATTATTGTTTATTAATGATAATTGGTACCAATAATCAATTTTAATTCATAATTAATTTATTTTATATCCAAATTCTATTATAATTCCAAATTCAATGCAGGATTTTGCTCCGTCGAATTGTCCGGTGAGTTTTATTGGAGCTGTTTTTCTTAAATAGTTTAATTGCAATTGCACATTTAATGTTTAGGCAGTTTGTTAACACACGATTTTTATTCAATCAATTGGTAAGAAAATCAAAAAAAATTCAAATAAATTAAGTAGTTCGAAGGTTCTACTTTCGTTTCTGTTTCTAAGATTCACACACAGAGACGTTTATTTTTATTGATTAGTGCAAGAAACGTCCACCGATTTTAGTTGTGATTTAATAATGGCGGGGACGCTTCGTGGACCACAATTGTTTCCATAAATATTCAAAAAAGGTAAATTGTTCTTGAATTGTTTTTATTTTTACAATTGTCTACACTTTGTATTTGTTAAATGTGTCCTTTTTAAATATTAATGTTCACTCAATTAAATTAAATAAATTTAGAAATGCCAATCTGAAAACAAATTTGAAATAGTTGGCTGAGATATTTTAATGGCGGAAGGGACGCGGAATGCTGCAGTCGATGAGTGATGCGTTATATGTAAATTACAGTTTTTATACTGATATTAAATTAGAATTATTGTTTATTAATGATAATTGGTACCAATAATCAATTATAATTCATAATTAATTTACTATATATCCAAATTCTATATTTATATAGTATTTTGTAATTGAAAGTTGAGACTAATTGGACTACTGCAAATAAATAAAGAAAGTGTTAAGTGATATATTTTATTTCCACAATTTAAAGGAGATTTGTGTTGTTTTTTTCGTTGAATTGATCTGAGTGATTTCAATGCAGGATTTTGCACCGTTGAATTGTCCGGTGAGTTTTATTGGAGCTGTTTTTATTAAATAGTTTAATTGCAATTCCACATTTAATGTTTAGGCAGTTTGTTAACACACGATTTTTATTCAATCAATTGATAAGAAAATCAAAAACAAATTCAAATAAATTAAGTAGTTCGAAGGTTCTACCTTCGTTTCTGTTTCTAAGATTCACACACAGAGACGTTTATTTTTATTGATTAGTGCAAGAAACGTCCACCGATTTTAGTTGTGATTTAATAATGGCGGGGACGCTTTGTGGACCACAATTGTTTCCATAAATATTCAAAAGAGGTAAATTGTTCCTGAATTGTTTTTATTTTTACGATTGTCTATATTTTGTATTTGTTAAATGTGTTCTTTCTAAATATTAATGTTCACTCTAAATAAATTTAGAAATGCCAATCTAAAAACAAATTTTAAATAGATGGTTTCGATTTTTTAATGGCGGAGGGGACACGGAATGCTGCAGTTGATGAGTGATGCGTTAGATGTAAATTACAGTTTTTATATTGATATTAAATTCGAATTATTTTTTGTTAATGATAATTGGTATCAATAATCAATTTTAATTCATAATTAATTTATTAAATATCCAAATTGTATCATTATACAGTGTTTTGTAATTGAAACTTGAGACTAATTTAATGATTTCAATTTTTTTCAGGAAGGCCCTCTACGAGACTATTACAAATATTAAAGAAAATTTTAAGTGATATATTTTATTTCCACAACCTAAAAGAGATTTCTTAAGGAGACAGGGAACGGCATGAAACGTACAATTTTAGAGCAGGCTGTGACTTTCTAAGGGCGCAAAGGTTTTGTGAACTTCAATTGTTCCCATCAATTTTCAAATAAGGTAAATTTTACCTGAATTATTTTCACTTTTACAATTATCTACATTTATCATTTGTTTTATGTTTGTCCTTTATATATTAAAGTTCACCTAATTTAATTAAGCAAATTTAAAAATGAGTCTGCAAACAAATATAAAATAGTTGACTGCGAATTTTTAATGGCGGAATAACTTAGCAGGATGTAAGAGTCAATGATTGCTGCATGAGGTTGTAACTGTAATGTTACTTACAGTTTTTATATTAATATTAAATTAGAATTATTGTTTATTAATGAATATTAACACAGTAATCAATATTATTATAATTAATTTATTATATATCTAAATCAAACATAATTAATGTGTTGACATTAAAGGTAATAATTTTTTTTTGTTATTAAATGTAGAGACTAATTGAAGGATTTAATTTTTTATAGGTGATTCCTGTACGAGACTACTTTCACAACCTGAGGAAGATTTCATAACAAGACAAGAAAAAAACATGAAAGGTAATAATTATTCAGTCTTTTGAAATTGAAAATTGATTCTGATTCGGTGATTTTAATTCTTTATAGAAAAGACCAGTGCGACTCTACCGTCAAACCATTTCTGGAAAATGTTAAGTGAAACAGTTTGCATCCACATCATAATAGAAATTTGATAAGGAAGGGCTGTAAATAAGTAGGTCCAGAACGAGCCTAGTTAACTGGGCAACTGGCAACGCAATGTAAGTTTTTGAACAAATTACTTTCGGGTTCGTCGACGCCGGTTGCAGTGTTGTGTTAGTGTTTTATTAGTGAAGAATTTGTGAAGTATAAGTTAAGTATATATTTCAATTTAAGAAGTTATTTTACAATTTCAAAATTAATTCAGGTTTTTAAGATGTTTCAGCAATTTGCTTCCATAACACAATGGGGATTCGATAGGAAAACGCAGAGAGGACCTTAAAGGTAGCACTTATCCCGTGTTTTGCTTTTGAAAGTTGAGACTAATTGAAGGATTTTGATTTTTATAGGGAGGTCCTGTACGAGACTACTACTAACTTAAAGAAAATGTTAGAAGAAACATTTCACTTTCACAACCTGGAGATTTGATAAGGAGATAGGGAAAAACCATGAAAGGTAATTATTATTCACTTTTTGTAATTGAAGACTGACTCTAATTCAATGTTTTTAATTATTTCCAAGGAGATCCAGTACGGTACTACCACTAAACACATCCTTAGAAAATGTTAAGTGAACCAGTTTGCATCCACAACCTAATGGAGATTTGATAAGGAAATAAGGAAGGGCTGTAAATAGGTAGGTCCAGAACGAGCCTAGTTAACCCGGCAACTGGCAACGCAATGTAAGTTTTTGAACAAATTACTTTCGGGATCGTCGACGCCGGTTGCAGTGTTGTGTTAGTGTATTTTTAGTGAAGAATTTGTGAAGTATAAGTTAAGTATATATTTCAATTTAAGAAGTTATTTTACAAATTTAAAATTAATTCAGGTTTTTAAGATGTTTCAGCAATTTGCTTCCATAACACAATGGGGATTCGATAGGAAAACGCAGAGAGAACCTTAAAGGTAGTACTTATCCCGTTTTTTGTTTTTGAAAATTGAGACTAATTAAAGGATTTTGATTTTTATAGGGAGGTCCTGTACGAGACTACTACTAACATAAAGAAAATGTTAGAAGAAACATTTCACTTTCACAACCTGGACATAGGATAAGGAGATAGGGAAACACCGTGAAAAGTAATTATTATTCTCATTTTTGTAATTGAAGACTGACTCTAATTCAGTGTTTTTAATTATTTCCAAGGAGATCTAGTACGGTACTATCACTAAACACATCCATAGAAAATGTTAAGTGAACCAGTTTGCATCCACAACCTAATGGAGATTTGATAAGGAAATAAGGAAGGGCTGTAAATAGGTAGGTCCAGAACGAGCCTAGTTAACTGGGCAACTGGCAACGCAATGTAAGTTTTTGAACAAATTACTTTCGGGTTCGTCGACGCCGGATGCAGTGTTGTGTTGGTGTGTTATTAGTGAAGAATTTGTGAAGTATAAGTTAAGTATATATTTCAATTTAAGAAGTTATTTTACAATTTCAAAATTAATTCAGGTTTTTAAGATGTTTCAGCAATTTGCTTCCATAACAAAATGGGGATTCGATAGGAAAACGCAGAGAGGACCTTAAAAGTAATACTTATCCCGTTTTTTGTTTTTGAAAGTTGAGACTAACTGAAGGATTTTGATTTTTATAGGGAGGTCCTGTACGAGACTACTACTAACATAAAGAAAATGTTGGAAGAAACATTTCACTTTCACAACCTGGACATAGGATAAGGAGATAGGGAAACACCGTGAAAAGTAATTATTATTCACTTTTTGTAATTGAAGACTGACTCTAATTCAGTGTTTTTAATTATTTCCAAGGAGATCCAGTACGGTACTACCACTAAACACATCCATAGAAAATGTTAAGTGAACCAGTTTGCATCCACAACCTAATGGAGATTTGATAAGGAAATAAGGAAGGGCTGTAAATAGGTAGGTCCAGAACGAGCCTAGTTAACCCGGCAACTGGCAACGCAATGTAAGTTTTTGAACAAATTACTTTCGGGATCGTCGACGCCGGTTGCAGTGTTGTTTTAGTGTATTTTTAGTGAAGAATTTGTGAAGTATAAGTTAAGTATATATTTCAATTTAAGAAGTTATTTTACAATTTCAAAATTAATTCAGGTTTTTAAGATGTTTCAGCAATTTTCTTCCATAATACAATGGGTATTCGACAAGAAAACGCAGAAAAGACCTTAAAGGTAATACATATCCCGTTTTCTGTTTTTGAAAGTTGACACTAATTGAAGGATTTTAATTTCTATAGGGAGGTCCTATACGAGACTACTACTAACATAAAGAAAATGTTAGAAGAAACATTTCACTTTCACAACCTGGACATAGGATAAGGAGATAGGGAAACACCGTGAAAAGTGATTATTATTCACTTTTTGTAATTGAAGACTGACTCAAATTAAGTGTTTTTAATTATTTCTAAGAAGGCCCAGTACGGTACTAGCACTAAACACATCTATAGAAAATGTTAGGTGAACCAGTTTGCATCCACAACCTAAAGGAGATTTGATAAGGAAATAAGGAAGGGCTGTAAATAGGTAGGTCCAGAACGAGGCTAGTTAACCGGGCAGCTGGCAATGCAATGTAAGTTTTTGAACAAATTACTTTCGGGTTCATCGACGGCGGTTGCAGTGTAGTGAGCTGTTAGTGAATTATAAGTTAAGTATATTAGTTTTTCCAATATATGAATTTCTATCGGAAATTCAAATTAATTTATTCTACTTCCAAATCGTATCACAAAATTTATAATATAATTTTACAATGATCGCGGACTTTTAAAATATTTTGGCCTTTAGTTCCACAACACAATGGTGATTCGATAAAGAAATGGGGAGAAGGCATTAAAGGTGACGTAGATTGGATAAGGAAAGAAGGAAAAACCATGAAAGGTAATAATTATTCAGTTTTTTATAATTGAACGTTGAATCTAATTTGGTGAATTTAATTCATTTTAGGAGGGTCCAGAACGGCACTACCGTTAAACCATATTTTGGGAAATGTTAAGTGAAACAGTTTACATCCACAACCTAGTGGAAAAATAATTTCAAGTCCTTCATAACTTCAGATTTTGTTTTCTATTATAAATATATTTTTTAAGTTTTTGAAATGAATTAATTAATTAGTTTTTCTTCGAACTTTTAACACAGGATGTGTATTGAAGTTTTAAACTAAATGTTTTTTTCTGTTATGTTTTTAATTTTGGATATGAATATTTTTTTTTTTTGAACGATGCATTCATATTAATTTTAATTAAGTTTATGCATACATTATTATAATTGTTTACACAATGCATATAATTCTGGATGGAACAACGTTAAACATTTCATAACACTACAAAGCTGCTACCTCACATGGAGCTTTAGATCAGCGTGCGTTCTGACAGTAAAAATAGAAAATTGGTCCGTGATTTTAAAACGTCCATCGCCACAATTAAAAACCCCTTTGTGTTTGAGAACCGCTGACGCGGAGGCTAATATTCTTTATGGCTTGCTAAGCAACGCGTAGGAAATAAATTAATAGCGATCGAATGGATTTATGCACACTTCTGAAGAGTTAAAATCTCTTTGTGCAGCCGCCCCGATATGTATCCGGCAAAAAGGTAGCAACATGCCGGGTTATGCTCAAACTGAGCGAAAAATTTATGTACGAGTGCTGCTCATTACTCCGCCCGAGAAAACCAACCGTTCAACAATTAAGGTGAATCTACGTGTAAAATTTTCTTTGTTTTGTCATCGGATTCAATACTTATTGTAATTACATGATTACTTCTATGAACAAACAAAACATGACGAAATCCTTTGTAATACATCTTTAATGGTACTTGATTTGTTTTGGAATATATTTTTTAAAACTAGTTCAATCATCTTGAGCTCTGATCTGAATCATCATCTTGGAAGAGTTTGGCTCAATGACATATTATCAAGAAACCTGTTACTTTTTCGCTTCTTTATTTTCTCTCCACATCACTATAATGATGTAAACATTTGTCCCAATCAAATAATGTTGAAGAAAAGTTGTTAGTTTGGTGTGACGTAAGTTAGTTTGGAAGGAACCTTGACAGTTCTATTAGTTGGCCGTTCTCATTAACTCCTCCATTTCGCATTGGGTGCCAGGTGTGGGTTTGCGCGACTTCCTCGAAGGATCGCCATTCCACAATGGCCCCTTTGTTATGCTGATTGAGCGTGTGTAGGATCTGCGATTTTTTCACCGGAACGCCCGCAATAAAACGGGCAGGAGGACATAAAGTACGGCACACAGTGGAGGCCCGGTTTAATTCATAATCCCGATGCGATCTCGTGGAAGGAGCCGACCGAGGAGGCGAATCAATGGCGGAGGCCAGTAAATAAGCAACAAATTGATAGTGGAGCGCAGATAGATAGTAACACTTCGTGGCGGACAAACGGCCACAATAGCGGCCAGTACATATATTCGTGGAATTTATTTGTGCCGGTTCGTCGTAAATAAAGTGATAAATACCGGTGAAATTCCTGCGAGGCCGCCGCATTCGCCGACCGGCCAGTCCTGTCGCCGTGTTACAACACTCCCGGATTAATCCCGCGCCACCTGATTTACGGCGCATGGACTCTTAATTATTGCTCGCGTATAATGCGTGTATTCGAACACCTGTGGTGTTTCGACGTCCACCTTTAATCGAAAACGATCCGGCACCGTATCATTTTATCATTTTCCTTGCTTTCTATGACTTTTTAAATTGGGTTAACGATCTGTTTTTTGTGCAATACGCACAACCTTTCTAAATATGCGGGTATCAACTTTATAAATCTCGATGAAATTGTCAGATATTACTAGAACTTTTACCATGTTATTCCACACAACAATTCCTTATAATTTTTACTTAAGTCCCACGCGAAAACGATTGAGGGACTCTGTTCTAGATGCACAATAAAAGATAAAAACTTCAAGCTCTGGGTGTTTAGATTAATCTTTAGCACTTCATCGAGGCAACGATCGGATAAGTCTCACAATACACCGTGAACTCTGGATGTAAATCTGTCTGTTCGATAAAAGAACCTGATTCACCATAAAATTTGCTACAACCTAAGATCTGTGATTTACTCACCTAAACCTCTGTTGTATCAATCTGAAACAAAAGAAACAAAATCATTAACCCTTCTAATTCCATACATTTCTAAATTAAATGAATAAATAAATAGGAAATTGAATGTTTTGAATTGCATTTTGAATTTTGAATCCTATTTCTTTCCCCAACTATCAAAAAAAACTTGGGGCAAGTAAGAAACTTTGAAATGAACCTTAGCTGATTTGACTGTAGGGTGCTGTGATGAGATAAAAATTGATTCATGCATTCATAATTATCCTTGAAATCTATGAATCTTATTCTTGAAGCGTCTTATAAACCTTAATTGTTTCTAGAATTAAATTTGTCCAGTATCATTTTGACTCAATATACATTGTAATAATCTGGTCAGATTCATCTGCCATGTTGGAAATATTTGCTCCATTCAAATTTGTTGAAATCTTGGTGTGCTGTCAATAAGTTTGGAATGAACCTTGATATAAAATTGTTGGAACTTTATGAGTGTTTTATTTTATACAATTTAAAGAAGTCTAAATAATTTTTAATTAAATTATCCAATTTTTAAAAGTAAATTCAGGTATGACACAAACCTTTTCAATTTTTGATCAAAAGACCAGTAAAAGCGTGTTAATTTTCTATTACACCACCAACCCAAAGAATAAATTACATCAAAATAAACGCCGTGGCTCCCAATTAAAACAAAATTACTTTTTAATGGCATGAAGCTTAAGCAAACAGGAGGCAGGAAACCGGAGCTTCGGAAGTTCCATTCGAAACGCTCAGATAACACCGTCTGTCAGAATCGATACTCGTCAGAATCGTTTAGAGTTCCAAAGTAGTTTGCATTAGTGTAATTGAAAGTTTTTGTGGCAATTTCGCGGCGAAACCTGGCGTCGAATTGTTATCGTCCGCGATAACATCCCCCCGGTAGCGATGCTTGATTTTAAATTTATCGAAATTGTTGGAATTCCATTTACTCGCAAGGCGGGGAAATTAATATAAATGGATGAGTCAAAAGAAAGTGTGTTAAGTGCACGGCATTACGTTCGAACAATTCAATTAGTATTGATAAATGTCAGGAGTAACTCCCAATTGGCTGCTGTTAGGACAGCAATCCATTGATTGTAAAGGGGTTGTTTTACTTCGGATTAACAAGTATTAGAAATTTATAGCACGGAGTTAGAAAAGAAACGAGAATGTTAAAGTGATTGATGAACGTTGCATGCAACTTCAATCCTCAGTTGTTTCTATTGAACGATTTAGTGGTCTTTTTAACTTTTCAGATTGGCTTAATTTATTTTAACCCTGTTAAACTGACTTAAATTATATCCAATAATTTTTTGGAAAAATAGTTTGAGCTTTAGAATTAAGATAAAAATGAGGTGGAAAAATAAAATTTCATTATTAAAGATGCTTTTATAATTTAAGCATAAAAGTTTTAACCATATCAAATCTGAGTTATAAATTATAGATAATAATGTGTTTTGTATAATGTTTTAGCGAAATTTTATCATAACTGCTTCATAAACTTTATAATTATTCAACATAACAATATTATGTGAGTTATTTGTGAATTATTACATACATATTGTGTGACATTAAAATTCTTATTGTTGGGCTGAATATGAAACTAAATTAAACAGTCGTATAACAATGAAATGAATAAATGTAAATTTGATTATGTTTATGTATAATTAATATTTTAATAGAATATTAAAATTTAATGGATTTATTTGCTCTATCCCAAATAATTTTATTTAATGATTGTGTGAACTTAAAATATTCATAAAATTTAATTAATCCCCTCTAATACAAGGCCTAATGCATTTTCTTGCAGTATTGCTTCCCCTCTTATTAACTTAATTATTTTAAAATAAAATCGCATTAATTACTTTTTGATTTTAAGGGTGACAGTACGGAAAACTTCAAGGAAAGATCATTAATAACAAAAAACTTAATCTTGTTTACCATAATTATGGTTTAAAAGGCTTTCACTAGATTCATCATCAATAAATTTTCAAGCGAAGTAATCGACTTTGAGTAACCCTTTTAAAAGAGGGTGAAAATTTTTTTTAACCCAAAGTTACCACTAGCTCTCGAAACAAGTCAATTACGTCGAACTTTTGAACATACGAAACATCAACAATGCACAATAGTCAAAACGGCCAATAACATATGTATGTTTCGGTGTGTACCAGGACATTGCAGGAAAATAACATCCGAGTTCGCGGAGTTCGGGTCGCATGCTATTGATCAGACAGCGTCTGACTGGTCGCTAGGCAACCCCTTGTTTTTTGCACTTCAACCTCCATCGTACGTTGCTCGCGAACGTTCACCGCCTTCTCGTTAAGATTGCCACTATTTTGGAAGCTGTATACCAAATTGGACCACTCAATAATGGAAACTGTTTAGGTAATTTATTTATGGAACTCATCACACCGTGAATTGATCAACCTCAATGTTTCCTTTGGAGGAAAGTGAAAGTGAAAAGGGTATTAAGTCATATTAACTAGCAAAACTATTTATGTTAGAGGTTCTTCAAATTGATTAGAATAAATATTAATTTATAGGAAAGTTGGTAACTGAAAGGGCTGCCAAAAAGCATTTATGTAAACACCCTCTCCGAAATGAAATGCTGACACTCAGCAGGAATAACAAAAAGTAACAAATGGACCGTTTTAAAATTGAGTATGAAAAAATGTCAATGCTCTTTAATAAATAACGATCGGTTGCCGAATAAAATACAATATAGTAATGGTAGAACTGTTCCATGTTTGGCTTGAATCCAGCAGGAACATAAAGCAGTTTGTTATTTTGTCATTGTAACGCGGACCGATGAAACATTGAACTATTACAAAATCGCAGACGACATAAAACATTTCGACTCCGCCGAAACAGTTTTATGCGATTGTTCGAATAATGGCGATACGTCAAAAGTTTCGGCGGTTAATAAGGCGAAACAATTCTCGAGGAATTTGTTCCGCAGGAGAACAATGTCGAACGTTTTCCTATTGGTTATTGACTTCAAATGGTGACGTAAATATTAAATAAAAAAATTATGTAATTAGATCTATATATCGACAATGACTATTGGCTCTGGAGGGTATATTCGAATTTTTAATTCAGCAGGAGTTCCCATATAGAAATGCGATTTCATGGTTGGTTCGTCAAGTCTAAATTTGGCCAAGTCAGTCTTATTTGATTTAACCAAATTCAATTATAGAAGATGGAGTTTATTACAGACGGCTGTGTGTGAAAAATTGCAAATATGATTTGTAAAATCAAGATCAAACGACCAAATCTTAATTAAGTTAAAATAAAATTCATATTTAAAATTGTTATTTGAATTTGAATTTCCTAAGTTGTAATATATTTTTAATTTATTCTTATTAATAGTTATTGATTTTGTTATATTACAAGAAAATTAATATTTAAAACAATATAAATTCAACCTAAAATATAATAAATGTGAAAGTAGAACAAATTTGTTTGATGTTTGAAGGTTTCAACTAGTTAAAAAAAGTAATATTATAATTTATTTACGGTGCCCAACAAATACAAATTAATATACATATTATTATTTCTTTTTCATCTTTTACTCGTTTCCCGGAACTACCCTGTATATATAAATAAAAGTATATTTGTGGGTTTCCCCTCATGTTTAATAACACATTTTCGGTTTGTCCCATTTCCCGTCGTCAAAAGTTACGGGCAAACTTTTCCGGCTTAAAAAGACGTAAAATCAATATTAAGCCATTCTTCGCGTATGTCTTAAAAATGCAAATCTGGAAAGCGGTCCTATAAATAAATCGCGCAGCAATTTATTCGGAAAGCCCCGTTTAAATCTCACAGATCGAAAACTGATTTCCGCAGTACAATATCGTCGCTTCCCCCAGTTTCGATAAACCGACACATTTTCGTTTCCTATCAATCGATAAAATAACCATAACGGATACTAAACGTGAGTAACACTTATCTCGACGGATTAGAAGTGTCCGAAATAAAAAAAAAGAACCTAACATACATCTAGATTCGATCCGGTCTTAGTTGGCCTTCAAGTATGGGAAAAAATTAATCATGTAACCAAATGTAGTTTGTTGTAGTTTCCTTTATTTTTACCATGGTGTGTTCTCGGAAGTTTCTTTGTCGGGCTTATTAGTATGTAAAGTGTTAAACATAATTAAATGCCTGCACGTTGTTATGTATTTGAATTATTTATTGAAGTTGTGGCATTAAAAATAAGTCATTCGAGTGTATTGTCACATTATTAATAAAATTTAATGTTGTTTGTATTGACAGGGACATTAACAATAAATTTTTTGGATATTTCGCAAAGTTCAACTATTTATAAACGTTGCGAAAACCTGCTATAAAAAATAACACTTGACCTTTCTTGACTATTTGTTAAATTTTATTATAATTGTGGGAAATAATGCGATTACTAATGCAAGGTTTCACCTAGAGGGGAATTGCAAATTTCCAAACACATCGAAATTCCGGTTCGTAAATTCTATTTATTAGAATCATTATTATCCATATGCTAATAACATTTCAGTTTGCACAACCCCGAGTAATAAATTGCATCGGAACCGGACCGATATTTGTTTACCGAAATCAGTAACGGTTCATATTTCCAACTGAAGGCAATGGTAATGGTAATTCGAAACTGTGTACAGAACTTATTATCCTTTCCTGTTTTAAATTGTAACGTAATGGAATAGTGGTTTACCTTTAACATATGCGCTAGCCTTAATGGTAGCGCAGATTCGCGTGGGCTAATCAACTTCGAAGTGGTTTTCTATTTTATGACAGCGCATAAACTGTTTTAATTAATTTGCTTTCCTATTAATTTAATAGTCGGACAAAGGGAAACAATGGCGAATTAACTAGTGCTTCGAACTGAACGAAATCCATCTCACAGTCGGACGCCCGGCTAGGAAGTATTTGCTTCGAAAAACTTACCATACTTCTCTTTAATAAAAGGAAACTTTAAGGAGAGTCGGTCTTTGAATTTTGCAGTAAGCTTTGGCAAATGAAACTTTCACAGTCAGGTTTTGTTGGGATCCAATAAATTCAAACTAGTTTCAAGTTATTTTCGTTTGTTAAATGGAAGTAGTCAAAGTGTATTCAAATACGAATTAGTTCTCTTGAAATTACAGAACATTTCCTTCAGATAATCAATCTGACTATAGTCGATTATTTCATTGATTTATAGTATAATTTTAATTACATTACATTCAAAAAAGTTTTCAAATAATTATTTTAAATCACTCATTTTTTTTTTGATAATTTCTTAAATAACGAACCAATCTGAAACAATTTTTTTCAGAATATTTTCATTTCTCATTCTTATCATGAAAATTATATAATAATTATTTTTTACAATTTTTACAACTTTTATAATAAAAATGTTTTATAAGTACCATGTAAAAAAATTTAGTTTTCTATAAATATAACATATTAAAAGTGCTCAATGTACTTTTTTGAAATTTTATGATTAAATGGAAAACTTAATAATTTTATTGAGAATAATTAAATTGATTACAATCAAACCAAAAGTAAATTAAAAATTTTTGTTTGTGTTGTCTAAATTATTATTGACTACAAATTATATGTATAATATAGTTCCAATAACTATAAAGATATTTTTAAAATACGGGGAACTTGGGTTTATATGACTTGTGGGACCATAAACACAGATTGATTAATATTTCAAAGAATTCGATCATCCGCCAATACCAAAGAAGATCGATTTCAAAGAAATGCCAGAATAACTTCAACACGAATACTTTTTACAAATAAAATCTGTTACCAGTTACTTTCATTCATAAATATTCAACAGCCACATCAAAAAACAGCATTGATTACCAACACCATAGATACGAGTACACATTGGCTTTTTTCACAATTATCCGGCCACTTGGATTCAAAGACCATTTGTTGTCGAATCTAACTGTCGAAACGGTTTACCATATAATGAACTGACCGCATGTCTTCGATGGTGTATATAAAAAAAGTGTTTATGGAAAACGGTAAAATGATGGTAATGCGGTGTTACTGCACGCCTTATCGAAAAATCACAGTCATAAACAAGGTCCTCCACTCGTGATTTGTCGCCTGCATTGTACGCGTACGTTCCTCAAACAATCAATAAGTCCTGCGTGAGCATATTGTTGTATTATACTGCCAGTTTTTGTTCGATGCATCTTAAAATGTTAACAGAGCAACGTATAGGTACTCGAGTCGTTGCCGCGACGTTCGAGAAACAATTATCCGTACTCGCCGGCAAATATTTGTATATTTTATAAGCAATTAAAGCGGCGAAACTAGTTTCGTTCTGTGTTTATTTGTTTTTCCGTGCAGTTTCCTAAGGCTCGCACAATCGCCGCCAATTTCTTTCGGTCTGTCTGTCGATTAGCATGCGTTACATAACCACGGCAAAAGTAAAATGTTTCACACACGTAATGTCGCCTTAATATATTTACATATTTTAATTGCCTGCAATATTAATGAATGGCTTTCGAGGAGTTATCGAGATATTCCCAAGTACACTCCACACTAAAAGTACTGTTAGTTGGCACAGTGGGAAAATTATTGAAATGATGGTTTACGGTTCACCGGGTTTTATCTGTGGCATAAATTAAAAACATTTCAATTGAAATATTCATATTCTAGCTTGGGATTTGGCTAATTTTCTTTGGATTTCAAAGATTTTTTGGTAAAAGTACAAAAAATGAAGGAATAAAATGTTCTCAATGAATTATTTCAAATACAGTCTATTATTCAAATTTTTGTTTATTTTATATGAAAAAAAAATCAGTTAGAAAAGTTTAAAAAAAGGATTAATTATAATAATAAACGATGATAAATATTTTAACGTTTCTAATTTGTGATTTGAAGTGTAACTAAAATGATACTTGAAAATAAAAAACAAAAGTTTGATTTAACGTAAAAATAGTATTAACTATCAAGTTATTATTTATGTTATTTAACATGTTTAAGGTGTGATTTAAAAATGTAGGCGATTATTTAAATTTCTGATTATGTCATATAATAAAAGAACAAATATTAAAAGGAAATCAAATATTATTTTACTATTAGAATAGTAAAAAAAATGAATTAAATGAAGGGAATTGAAGAAGAAAAATGAGAATAAAAACACTATTTCCTATAATAAAATAAATCCAACGCTATAATAGTATAATTTATGTTAATTAATATTTTTGATGTAGCATTTAAAAATTATTCAAATTTATGATTGTCATATGAAAGAAGAGTAAATGTTAAAAAGTAAAATCATTATTTGCCAATTAGAAAAATCCAAAAAAATGGACAAAACAAAATGTTATTTTATAATTTTATCAAATATTTTAATTTTTTATTTTCTTTGTGAATTAAATGATCATTAAATTGAAAGCAAAAGTCTATTTTAATACTTTTAATAACAGTAAATTAGAACATTAACACTATTATCAGTCACTAAAAATGATACACTAATTATTTATGTTATTTAATGTTTTTGATGTATAATTATTCAAATTTGTGATTGTTATATCATAAAGGAATAAACATTAAAAAGAGAAAAAACAAACCCTATTTATAACACTATAATAACACTAGAAATAAATAACTAGTAAACATCTTCATCTGATAAAAATAGCAGAAAGATTATTTTACAATTAGAAAAAAGAAATTTCCTAATTTGTAGTTACCCCTCATGCTAAAAGAACAAACACTAAAGAGAGAAATTAAATTATACTACAATTAGAAAATACATTCTTACTTTTCAATTATAAATTATCGATATCCTCAAACGTGAACAAACAGAAACGAACAAAAAAGCATAAACTCTCACAGAAACTCTTGATGCTCTCGTTCCGATCAATTTCCACACTGTAAGAAATGTTTTATTGAGGTCTTCGCGGCATTAAATCTCGATGCCTAGATATACTAAATTAGTGCTAGATGTATTGCATCGGAATTTACAGTTATTAATGAAATGCATACCTATTTATGTCGTGTGTATCATTCGAACATCTGTATTTTGTCGCAATGTTTGCATGGGATGTTTGAATACGGCGATTTCGTGTTGGTACTTGTTTGTTTTTAGATATGTCGCGCCCATTTGAATTTATGTCGTTTTTTTCAAAATGATGGTGTTGAATTTAAGTGCATTAACAGGTTCGCAAACATTGGAGATGTTCAGATAGAGATTAGTTTATTGGATACCGGAAATTACTCGAATAATAAATATTTAAAAGGCACGATTTGATTAATTTAATAATTGGATTAAGTTTTGTTTTAATTGTGAAAGTCACCCTATTAAATTAGTTTCAAAGTTATAAGTTTCAGGAACCAATGAAAAAGTTTCAAGTTCCGTGACTTGAATATTACACTTTCCAATTAGACAGTTTTAATTTTCAGTTATTAAATGAAAGTGAATTTTTAGTTTATTTTATTTTACGTATACTGGCAGTAAGTTAATCTTTGTTAAATATTTAACTTTGATCTATAATTTGCAATTTTTAGAAAAATGATTATATAGTTTGTGAGAATATTTTGTTTGAGGGGATCAAACACAAACATGCCATTGATAAGTTCTTACTTAAATATAAAAATAAAATAATTGTTATTTTTAGAAATAAGATAATTGAAGGTGTGGGAGACTAAATAATATTACATAGATAAGTTAATACTTAAAATATTTGGTTTTATTATTTTTTAAATCTACATACATATAGTAATAAATATGTGGAATGATTATCTTTTGGCTAATTCTTAAGCTAAATTTTATAATAATTTACAATGTTGTTTTGAAGAGCAAATCCGATAAGATTTTTTATTTATATAATTACCAAAGTCATGATGATTTAAAAGAACGCAGCAATCCCTACATTGACAACTTCTGTCCAAATCTTAAATTGAATTAGCCCTTTTATGGGCAATAAGTAATATAACGTTTATGAAACTAAAAATTCCCTATAAATTTCGTCACGATTCGACTTACTAATCCGTTTAAATGCAAATGAATCCACGTTAACCATTTTAAATTCAGTTAACGGTTAAACGCGATTATTAAAATATTTAACAATTTGGTTCGTTTCATAATTGGACCCTCTCGAATTATATACCGAAAACCAAATTGCTTCAGCCTTGCATGTCTGTATTCCACAAATCGAATATCCTAAACAAACACGACAAACGGCTATGTGGAAAGGCCGTCTGTTACTCAACATCTTCATAGGCAGTCACACGGTTTCTTCCGTGGCCTCTGAATATGTCTCAATAAAGGTCGTACCGTTTTAAATGTTCCAAACCTATTGAGCGTTGGTTTTGTGAAAACAAACTATGAGGTTTCGGTTTTTAAATGGACGCCGCACTGATTTATCGAGGCATTATAATAATGGCATAATGGGATTCATGATTATACGAAATGAAATGAATAATTAATTCTCCTGCAGTGTGGGTCGATATGTCAATTACCTACACGGTATTGTTAGACGAGGTGGGCTCGTTCAATATTTAAAATGGTACACATGATTACCGTGACCAAAATCCCTATGATGGGGGCATCTAAGAAGACATAACTTGTAAATGAAACGGTGACAAAGGACTTTCATTTTCACAATACAAAACTAATCCTAATGTCCAATTACATTTTTTAAATAAATTGCTGTATTTATTTTATTCTTATTCATCTTTATCTTTGTCTATTTTATTAATAACATTTTTTATTTGACACAAAATACACATAATAATTTTAAAATATGTCAAAAAATACTTGTTCAATTGGAGTGTGACATTTAATTTATAATATTTTCGAGAGTGTTCCACCGGAATAATGTTTTTCTGTTGCCATGGTTACATTAGATTATTATTTCCGTACAACCTACCATCAAGATAATTGGATAAGAATGGTTTGTCAATAATCTACCAGCGGGCAGATAATACAAATAACTGTATAACTGATCTGAAGTAGGACATTTCTCGGTATTGATTTCACGTTGAAATTGATCATTAGGAGGATCATGTTAATTAGTAGGAAGCAATGTAAAAATTCAAATCACTAAAGTCCATGACTGAGATCAGATTGATTGTAGTTGCGAGTAAAATGGATAGTTTGCTATTGACCGTGAAAGTCGAGAAGACAGGAAACCGTTTCAAGGGCGTGATGGATCTGAAATAATTGCAATTAATGGACTTTACATTTAATTACAGACGTCGAAATATTTTACGGCATCTGAAGGCTTCATTTCCCTGTTAGATAAAATTGAACCTTTCAAAACAATATACTTTTATTCTTCCTTTCCCATCACGTAAAAACGCATAGTTTTTCATCATCGAACTGTATTGTTTTTATCCGCAGATGCCTCTTAACTGTATTAATTAAAAACCGCTTTAATAAATTGGTCTAAATGATAAAACAGAAGGTACAATGAGCGGATACAACAAGTGAAACATCCTGTAGATAATTAAATACATGGGGACAACTAATCAATGTGCGAGTGAAAAAAATACCATTCGGAATAGGCATGTTTTAATGTCAGTCATTTTCGTATGGAACTGTTTGAAATGATGTAACGGAGCCTGGGTGTTATTTCCATAACCGAAGCGGTAAATCAATACGGCTGAAAAGAACAGCCCTATTCCATTGAATCAAATGCAAAATTCATCCTTTGTGTCGGACGGTTTAGAAATTTTTATCTCGTGTGAGATGAATAATGATTTATAATTGTTTAAAAATGTGCTGGGATTTAAATAATGTTAGGGGGACCTAAATTATATATTGAAATTATAATTTAGGAAGATATAAATCTTTGGTTCAATTTCAAAATATATTTCGGAAAATAACATTTATACAAAAATACGACATCGAATATAAAAACAGAAATTTTTCATCAAATACCACAACAGAATCAAATAAAAATAATTATTTATAAAAAATATATATTTATTAGTCATAAAATAATTTTACAATATATTTTGTTCATTTAATTGTTCAAAGTAAATTGTTGTAATTTTAAATGATTTTATGAAAACTGGTAAAAAATCCAATTTAAGTTTGATCACAAATTGGGATAAATTATTTTAAAAGTGATTTTATTACCATAACCATAACATTAAATCAATACTACATCAAACCGAAAATTTATTGACAGTTATTAAAACGAAATTAATTTTTGCTTTTACCTAAAATAAGGTTAATTAAGTTATTTATATTTTCCGTAATAAATATGCAAATGTCGAACAAAATTAAATTTACTTTAATAATTAAAAACAGAATTCCGCATTTGCAAATTTAATTCATCATTTCATTTAATTATCTGTTTTAGTGCAATTTAAAATCCAATCTGCAACAAAATGTGATTTCAATGGAATCGCAAGGGAAAAATCTTTATAAAAGAACAACAGTTTTATTTTAAATCCTGCTGTTCTGTATTTCCCAATACGTTATATAAAACGGCCACATGTCGAACAATCGATTAAATGCCAAGTACAAAATTAAAAACTTGGCGGGCACCTTCAATAAAACGAATCAGTTCTAAATAAACGTTTCGTTGAATTTGTGCAAAATTTTTGTTGTACAAATTTTTACAGCCAATAAATTTAAATTGTAAATATTGAAAATAACCAATTCGCAGTTTAAAAGTCTTTGAAGCGGTGCCGCAGGTCAAGGAAACGAACCATTATTCCTGCTGAATTGTACAAACCGAAAGTCCATGCATATGCAAATCAATGTGCGCCTTGAATTAATAAACATAAAGAAGGAAAATGACCATTTTCAGAAAAAGTCGGTCTCTCTGACTCACATTACTGCAATTCCTGCAATCCTGCAGATATTTCATCAAGTTTATTATGCAACACTACCACATGTCGAAATGTCAGCTATTTGCCAAAAATTTGGCGTATGACAAAAAAGGCAAAAACCCAGTTGGAGTTCCAGCAGGATAAACTGTATGCGATGTAAATCACAACCAATGGTCCACTAGCGGTGACAACGAAAAAATGCCCTTTCCAAGAAAACGCTCTGAGTCACATAAATGCAATTCCTGCAGACTCGGACACTCGACATTTAAATTATGCAACCGCCACATGTCCACCCATCGATTAACCATCAATAGTTCAAAAATCTGTCGGCCACTCACCATGCAAATCAATCCGATAATCCGAATAATCCAAAATAATAATAATAAAAAACAGTACAAGAAACCAAAATCCAGCAGGACGAGCACACTCCGAGCAAAACTGAACGACAAAAAAATCACTGAACCACTCGACGTAGAGCCGTGATCCCCCGGGGGAGGTGTCGAAAAATTCACACTGTCACACCGTCCTCGGACGCAGTTACGGGACACCGTGTGCCGCAGCAGGAACACGACGAAACTTGGGTCGCGCACGGGGACGAACGCGAGCGCGCCGCGTTCTATGGAACCGGCCGTAAGAGCACAAACACACTAAATCGAAGTAGGTTGGCCGTGTGTTAGCTAGGCACGGAGCGCGCCAGTGTTTCTCCCGTTCGCCCGTAACACACTGTCACTTTTTTTCGAGTACCGTAAACCGAGCGTGCCCCGCCGCAAAACTTCGCCAACGGACTGGATCCAGCAGGAGTTACTAACATATCTAGATGAACACCGTCTCATTAGGGATTTTATGCGTTCGAGATCCATTCAAAAGTAACCATATGTTTTTTCTCGGTCACAATTTGAATCGGTTGAAACAGCAGGATTTTTTTAAATACATAAATACAGGCAAAAACGAACTAAAACAACTGGTAAACACATATGAAACCGCAATTGCAACGATTCAACGATGGTTTTTGAAGATTGCACGCCCTGAAATAATTATTCGTGCTATGCAGGAGAATCAACTGATACCGAATGGCAGGAATTTTCATGAAAACAAAAGTTGTTTGATGCAAACAAAAACTGAAACAGGTGTTAAAATCATGCAAACGATTCCTGCTGAATATAACAGGAAATTGTGTATCAATAAATGATGTTTAATATTTGAAAAATTTGCAGAAAAACAACAAAACTGATTGCTCTTTCGTTCCTGGTCCATTCAAAGTTATTGCACTCTAATTTCTAGGAATATGAGAGTATATAATTGATTTTGTTTATTTATAATTATATAATAATAACTGATACCATTCCACAAAGAATTATTTTTGACCTGAAACTTATTAAGCTGTAATAGGAATTTTTATGTAAAACAACGTTCGGAGCGCTTTAAAATTGAAACTATTAAAACCATTCCAAATGAAACTCGATCAATCTGCAAAGTATTCCTGCTGAACTAGCCAATTAATTGGGTCAACACATGCTATCCAAATTTTGAAAAATTAACGTAAAAGCAAGGGAAATTAATTGCCTTTCGTTCCTGTTAATTACAAAATTATTGAACTTTGTTTTGTATTAGGTACGTATAATTTTAAATTATCTATAGTTTTATTTTTCAAATAATAAACGAATGTCAATTTATTTAATCAAGACATTTCTAAATTAATAGTGCAAAAATAATAATAATAATATTTTTTTGACTTTGATAAAGTAATTATAAATTAAACCAACAGGAATTTTTATGCATAAAAAAGCCACTTGAGGCACACTTAAGTGAAACAATTTTTAAACTATAAAATTGGGTCAATTGGATATTTAAAATTTGAGAAATTTACATAAAAACAAGGCAATTAATTGCCCTTTTGTAGCTGTTCGATGCAGAGGTCTTGATATTCGTTTAATTTTGCAGGAATATTAATTTATTTAATTTTAAATTCCTCATGGCTTCATTTAGTTAATTGATAAACATTTAATAATAAACGAGTAGAATATCTGTTTATTCTAAAGTTTATTAAAATCCCATTTCATAAAATGTCTGTATCTGATCCTTTGTAATTAACAGAGAAAAATCTAGCTGATAAAGCCATTATAAATGAAACCAGGGGGGTTATTTTTTAAACAAAGGCTGCTTGAAGCAAGTTAAAATTGAAGCAGGTGCTAAAATCAATCTGCAAACTATTCCTGCTGAACATGACAGGAAATTGTGTGTCAACAAACATTGAAAAATGTGTAAAAAAGCAGGAAAATCGATTGTCATTTCGTTTCCGTTAGGTCTAGAGTATTCTGTTTTATTTGTCAGGAATATCAATGTTCCTTTGGTGGTTTATTATTTAAAAATTCGGAATTTACAATTCTATTTTACCTTATATAAAACCAAAAGGAATTTATTTGTGAAAGAAGCTTTGTCTGATGTGTTTATTCCTGCTTAAGGGAATTATTCTTCGTAGAACAATGTTTTAAGTTATAAAGATACACAACAGCTACATACAAAACTAAAGTAAAACTAAATTAATTTGTTATAAAAGCAATAGGATATAAATGACTTAAACTAAAAGTTTCATTTTATAAATTCAAGTCGAGAATTTATTCTAAAAAGCATTATTTGATGTCGAAAAAACGAAAACAAAAATAATAATGGGAACAGTTTAAATGTTTTATTCTCTCTATAAATATTTATATACTATTTCCTGTTGAAGCCTTTAAAAACAGACTACAAATATAGAATTAATAAATTCAGTATCTATTTTTGTTTGTACGTGCAATATTTTATTTATCTGCGTATGTAAATGATAAAAGTATAATTAGAGTTAATTAGTAACAATAATAATTTGCATGAATATTTACAGATGTATTTTCATTTACATACAATCATATTATTTATAGTTTTATTATTCAATAGGTCAAATAATTTTTTAATAAACAAGAAGTAAAATTATAAGAAAGATTTTATGTCGAACATGATTTACAACCTAGTTTACTACAAAGGACAAATTAATTTTTTTTCCAATGATAGAAAGTAATTTACCAGATGTGAAATTGTTAAATTGAGATACATTATTTCTATTGAACTATAAATGTAGTTTACCGTAAAATCAAATTCAATTAAGTCAGTTATTCCTTATGCTTATTATAAAAAGTAATTTAAATGAATTTTCTTTTTTTTTTCTCTTTGCCTATTTCCATAACAAATGTAACTTTCAATATCAACATCTGTGCCATTATGCACCAGCTCGAATTTATTTGGGTTGTAGTTCACCTACATGCAATGTTTTGTTTGTTTTTAATTTCGCCTCGAAATTGAATTCGAGTTCGTTGCCTTTCGATTTCTGTAAACTGTCGATGTTCCGGCCATAAGATGTGTGAGATATGGACATAAAACGAAGGAATTATGGCTATTGTTTGTGAATGCTTTCTGTAGTTATTTTCTAAGCAAACATTACACAAAGTACAATCAATTTGTGCGGATATAATTCATTAATATTAAAGCCGAACTATTGAAAAACGATAAATTTTCATTCGAATGAAATTGTTTTATAAAATACTGGATGAAATATATGATTGAATTAGAGTGTTACCTTTATTTACAGTTTATTCCTGCTTCAATATTTCATTTCCTTTACTATTTTATTCAGTATTACGTTTCTGTTATCCAATTCAATTAGTTGGATAGAATTTTATGATGTAATAAAAAGTATTTTCAATGAAGCTTCAAATAGCAATTAATAAAATTGAAATAGTTATTGGAAAGAGAAAATTGATTAATTTTTTTATAGGCCGTCATGATTTATTGCTTGGTTTATTAATTTAATTTATGTAAACATACATTAATAATTAATTAACTTATTGAGACATTGATGTCTTATTGAATTCAGTTAAACTATTTATTGCAAGTTATTTATGCATTTAAATTTTCCATGATATGACTTATTCATGAAATAATTTGAGAGACATTATTAGGTTGCTATTTTAATTTTCCCCGTCTGTATTTAAACATAAAACTAATATTTCGATTGTACTGTTTATTCAAATCTGTATAATTTAAAAAATCACACATAAAAACCAGTCATAAAGTTCTTTCGAAAACCATGATTCATATTCTTATCTGGTGCACCGTAAACCAGAAACCGATGCACTTAATCGGACGTGCTGGATGTATTTGTTTACAAAATTCCTGCGGGCCTCCAGCAGGAATGGCGGCCAGCACACGATCGAATTGATCGAGCCAGGCTATTACGGTACAAGTAAAAAAGTGACAGTGTATTACGGGCAAATGAGAGATCTACCTCCGAGCGCGCCGTGTAATATGAGAGAGGCTGAACCGTTCGTAAATACACAAAGGATGAAACGCTTGCACACACAGTGAGGATGTTTGTCGAGTGGATTTGTGTTATTTTGGTTTTGTATGCGCATTGCCTGCAAATTATTCGATAAAATCTTAAAATTTAATACCTTTTAAAGCAATAAAGAATTTACAAAACTATTTTTAAGCATAAATAAAAATCTCTGAAATGGGAAAAATATAAAGATAAAAACTGATAAAAGTTTTCTTTTGAAGAACGTTTATTAAATTCAATAGAAATTAAGAAGGCTCCAAGTTTGTGCGATTTGAAAGAACTTATAAATGTATGAATGAATATAATGTGACACTTAAAAGTCTTATTTTAAAACTTAGATATTTTATTTGCAGACAACCAAACGAAATTTATTTTTAAAAGGAGTTTTAGTCGATGTATTTATTTCTTCTGGAGAGAATTTTCGTGTAAACAACGCAAAAGAAAAACTGAAATTATAAAAGAATCGATATACATTTATAATCGAATATTGTTTCTTTCAATTAAATTATTAAATTTGGAACTAGATTGGAATAAATCTAATTTTTTATTTGTCTCGGAAATATTTATTTATTATTTAAATATACTGTCAAGTTATTTAACAGGAATATTTTCAAAACAATTTTTATTAATACCCAACCAAAAGAAATGTAATTTTAGAATTACTCTTTTCAGATAACAATACACTTTTAAAAAGACAAAACTGAAAACAGCGAAATAATGAAAAGCAAATTTAGTTTTTTTATTTTTAAGATGAGCTTTATTTGATGCATTTATTTCTGCTGGAGAGACTTTTTTTATACACAACATCGTTATTCTCCCTTCGGTAAATATTAATAATATTTAATCAAATATTATTTCCTGCCCATGCATCTACAAATTCATTGGAATTAATTTTATTTTTTTCTAGTTGCACTTGAAATATTTATATAAATATACGCCAATAATTACAAATTAATCGTATTTTAATATTTAATATACGCAATCAAATTGGATGTATTTGTAAAAAGAGTATTTTAATTCCGCAGCCAATAATTGTTATACAAAACAATACAAAGACGAAACTGAAAACAGCGAAATAATGAAAAGGAAATTTAGATTCTATTGGAAAGCATTTAATGACATTCGCTGGAACGATTGTATAAAGTGATTGGAAAATAATTTATAACTGAATAATTGAAAGAAACTGAATGAACAATTTCTGTTTCTATATGTTATGATATTTAACAATTTATTACACTAACATATACATAAATTCAATAAAAGATAAAAGTTTTAATTTAAAACAATATTTGCTTTATATAATTATTTTTTAAAATTAAAAATTCTGGTTATAAAACATATTTTTATTTACACAAAACAAAACGTTTGTTTTAAAAAAGGATTTTTATTTCAGCAGGAAAACAAAACACATACAAATTATAAAAGGGATATTATATTCTCTCTTCAAAAATATTTTTAACCTTGAATAAAATTTGCTGAAGACAAATTAATATTAAAGTTTACATCAACATTACCAAAGGAATTTTTATTCCTGCTGGGGACAATTATTGTGTAAACAACATTGTTTTCAACAGAAAAAACTGAATGTATATAAATTATGACACCTTTTCCAACAGGAACCGAAAACTGAAGACACAAATACATTTTATTGTTTTTATAATTAAAAGATTATTTTCAGAAATATTTACAAAGTAATTTTTATTTATATATGCAATCAAAAAAAAGATTGCATCTATAAAATATTTTTTTTATGTGTTCAATTTTAATTACTCATTCAATACACTTTAACAAAGAAAGTAAGTGAAAACAATGGAATTATGAAATTGATATGTTTTGTTGTCTTTTAGAAAACATTAATTAAACTGTACAGAAATGGAAAATTATATAGAGTTTCTGCGATTTGAAACTAATTTATAAATTCATGAGAAATTGAATGGTGTAGAATAGAAGTGAATTAGAACCTGTTGATGTGCTGAAAATTCAAGTATTTAATGTCAAAGTAAATGAAGGTGGATCGATATTGTGCAACTTGCCGAACATTAATTTAATATCTACATGAACATGTTAAAATTATTCGCAAACATCTAACATTTCAATTTACATCCTTAACAGTCTTTATTATTTTCACATGGTGATCATAAAAGAAATAAATAATATTTTATCCTAATTCACACGTTTTCATTAATTTACTACAAGAAAACATTTGAATTGGGTTATGAATTACCATAAACAGACGTTAGACAGTCTAATTAGATTTGTTAAATTAAATACACGAGTCACACAAATAAATCTTCATTTCCTCCATAGCCAATCATTTATTCGCTCGCGCTAAAAAAGCACCACATTCGATTCGCAGCACAATTCACACGTTTTTCATTAATTAGCCAATTAAGGGGGGAATTAATTTCAAACCAAATTAATCCTATTATCAATAGAAGTCGATTTTAAACAACTTTTGCTTTTTTACGGTTAGGTAATACCCGGTCCAATTTAAATCACCTCGTTACCGTTAGATCAGATCTCCTGTACTCGTTGTATGCACAAGTTTTAACGATGATTAATTCGATTTGAATGGCGATGTGGTCATTGTTTCCGTGAAAGAAAAAATATTGACATATGCTTTCTCAGAAATGCCATTTCGAAACTGTCAGCAAACTTTGAAAGAATGCTTTAATGGGTCCAGTTGCGTAATTTGCTACTCATCAAAACAAGAGAAATACTTTATGAAGTGCTTGAATAATTATCAAAGTGGGTATACCTGTGTAATGATGAAATTGCTGATTGCACACCTGAAACAAAAAGTTTATTATAAAATTATTTTCGTGAGAGAGAAAAACGTTTTTTCGTTTTGTCACTAAAACATGCAACTAAAATCCAACGTTCTATTATATTACTTCCAATCAACATTCCTTAAAACTCAAGAGCCGCACATGTCCTAAATGAAATGGCTTTTATCACGAAACATAATATGCCAGATAAAAGAAACCATAAATCAGACAATGGATCAAAACTGTTACTGCATCGTCCTTGAAGTTTACCATATATTTTGAAACTAGAACCACTAAAAACAGATAAATTACCAGGTGTATCGACTTTGGTTTTTATGGTCGGCAACAAATTAAAACATTGGTACGGTCATTTATTAAATTAGCATTTATATTTTTCTGCGTGGGTTCATTTTAATCTCGCAGTGTTTTTCTTATCTGTCAAAGATGTATTAATAAAAAGAACCAGAACATTTAGATTAATTCTGCTGGAGGCAGTATAGGATAAGACCGTATATATTTGTACCTATCGAAATTGGAAGGTCAGAACAAATTGTTTTTTTGGTTTTGGATTACAATTATATAAGTTGTTTTTCTTAGAAAATCAATCAGACGTTCAGACAATTTATTATCAAGAAAACTCGATTCCGGAGCGAAAATCGTCTTAAAGCAATTTTCATGTTAACCATGAATATTTAAATTAGTTTGTGGATGTAAAATTGCTTAATCCTCGTTCTGAACTTCCTCGTTTCTTGCTTTCCAGTTGACGAGTCTTTTATTTTCAGGAACAAAGCTTGCTTGATATGTCCTTTTAGAAAATTAAAATACAGATGTTGGATTTAACCTTATTGTAAAATATTTTCTTAATTACTTTAAACTTTGGAATGAGTATTATTAAAAAGGATAAAGGATGACAAATAATAGTAAAATGTCTTCACTTTATCCCAAGCTTTCTTGTAAGTACTTTAAAAAAATTATTAAACTTTTAAAAAATCCAGATTATGTACTGTAGGTTTTCTTACATTTACTTTAATTTAATACTTGCAATTCCCCGTTTACGGGGCTTCGCTGGCACGAATATTAATCTAGTGAAATTGTGACGTTTTATGCTCCGAAAACTTTTAATTGTTAAAATTCTGTATTCTATAAATTATGACACTTCTTGTTCCATCACGTTTTACTTAAATTCGTTAAAAACAATTTTTACCTTAACGATGAATTTTTAAATTAGTTTCTACATGCAATTCTCGTTCTGAGCTTCATTCTTGTTTTCCACTTCGTGAGTGAGTGTTTTACTCTCAAAACAAGCTTGATGTATTCTTTAACAAAATTAAAATGCAGCTGATGGAATTTAATTTATGAAACTTCGCTGATGTGAATAAATATTATGACAGAGAAGTTGCTATAACTACTTTATATTAGAAAACTTTTAATTGTTATTCTGATTCTGTATAAATTGCATTACAAGTTTATAGTCTTATCATAACATAGTTTTGAAGGTGAGAACTAAGCTAAAATCATTTAAAACTAATTCCAAGTTATCTATTAATATTTAAATTGTATTGTGAGTATATAAATTGTATAATAATTCCAAATTTCTTTGTTTTTGCTTTTTCAATAGAGAGAAGTCTTTTATTGTCAAGTACAAAGCATATTTGAAATGCGTTGCTGAAAATTACAATGCAGCTGAAATTAATTCAAATATGATGAATTATTTGAATACTTTTGGAAACATTTCAATTGCACGTATCAAATATTTATTTGAGTATAATACATTTTGTGGAACATGATGAGTAACTGTATACAATAATGTTTTAATGTTTCTTTGAAAATTATTAAAAATTCGTTAAACCTTTACACAGTTCAAATTATGCACATTAGGTTCCTCTGCAATTAATTTTAATTTAATCTCTAACTATTATATTATCAAACCATTTATATATGAGGTTTCTTTGTCATGGATATTAGTCTAATGAAGCTGTTATATATTCTACCCTTTATTTTAAAACTGATCCTTCTAGCTTCTTGCCTAATCAATCAATTAAATTTTCAAGACAAAGCTGAGCTGAAATTACCTCATTCTTCTTTGTAAATATTCACAAAATCGCTAAACTTTTCCAAAATGCATAATATGAACTGTACTGGTAGGTTTCTTTGCAATTAACTTTAATTTAATACCTGTCTATGAAATTTATGCAAACGCTATTTATGAGGCATTGGCATGAATATTAATATAGCGAAGCTGCAACATATTTTATCCCCTACATCAGAAATTTTTAATTACCATTGTATATTATATAAATTGTGAGTTAGCAAGCTTCTTGTCCCATCAAAACTGAGTTCTTAAGGTAACCTTAAGCTCAAATCGTCTAAAAGCAATTTCCATCTTAACCATGAATATTTAAATTAGTTTCCCGACGAGAAATTGCTTAATCCCCATTCCGGGCTTCTCCATTGCTCGCTTTCCACCAGGAGACTTGCCTTTCATTCGCGAAAACAAAGCATGTCCGACATATTCGTAGAGTAAAATGGGAATGCACTTGTTAGATCCGACCTGAGTCACTAATTAAACACTCGCAATTCGTTTAAAATTGAACAAGGTTTGTTCACTATTGACTTCGCTTCTTGATTAGACAACAAATGTTACCCGGTCTCATTTAACTATCGCGGGCAATAAATAAGGCTCTTAACATTTCCACTTCTTCTGCCTCATAATCTCGGGCTTGGTTTAATTTTCTTTTTGTTTCAAATGTAATTTTCTTGATAAGATTTGCGAACGTGCTTTAATTAGTAATTAGTGGTTATATAATGAAAGCCTATTAGCATTTCTTTTTTCAAGCTGTCAACTCCCACTCGTTTTAAAGACTAAACTCTCGCAAATTAAATATTCATTTAACACAATACATGCCCGATTGCTAACTTAATTTGATCGGACTGTTTCTTTTTTTATCAATTGCTAACTGTGACAGTCAAACCTGATGGTTTCTTTAGCAACACCCGGTTAACCTATAATTAATTTTTAATTGGGTGGACATTGACTCTTTCAATTCGATTCACATAATAAATTGGATTGGCCAACAAACTGGTAATTATTTAATTTAATACAATTTAAAATCATGTTGGAGGCTTTTTGAAAAGCAACCTGTAATTTCCTATTATTCCAACCAATTGTGCGTTCACAATATTGTGTTCCAAAAGCGGTTTTTGACGAGCATAATAATATAATAATATTATAATGAGTTTTACAAGTGTTGAGCAGCAAAAAGTCCTCAAACAAATAAATGTAGATTGTGTTACTCGTAGGGCTATGATAAGAAATCCAAGAATTGGTCAGGTAGAAATACTTCCACGAGACACGAACATTGCGACCTTTCTTTAACCAAGCACACCGTACAGTTATGTCACTCGAACCGCTTGTACACAATAATGAAATCCTATTTGTACTAATTTGATACACCTTTTATGGCGCGTTTTTACTATGAAACTCGAGATGAAACTATGCGCATAAATTTTTTATATTTACATTTGATCTATTGTCACAATGTAAATTCATCTTGTTTCCGGTTGAAGAATGTTTTAACTGGGATGCAGAGGTTGTTTTTAGGTTATTTGATAATTAAGCCCAAGCTGTCTATTATTATGATGATGTTTATAATTAGTAAATCGTGTTATTCTTGAATTTCCTTTCTGTAGTGTAAATATATTTGTGTTACTCGTCTTGAAATTGATACACAGGCATTTAATTAATAAACAAAGTATTTTCGTTTGATTGTGTATTAAAATAACAAAACCGAAAGTTATTATTCGAAAATATAAATTTATTACACAAGAACAACAAACAAATGTTTATAAAACAGGTTTAATAAATAATTGAAATTGTGGAACAACATAAACATAAAACTTTTTAATAATACTTTTCAACTTTTAATGAATTTATAAATATCTACGTAAGTTAAATACTGAATAAACCCTCATCTTTTATTGATCTTTTGATTACAAAGTTTAAAGAGGTAAAAATGAAACAACAGTTTTTAGAGTTTTATTACTTAAATTTTACATTTAAAATGTCTACATGCAGAATTAATTAATTTTATTTTCTTAAAAACATAAAGTTTATTCTGTATGATAAAAACTACTATATTCTTATTCTATAAAATGTTTCATATATTTTTTTGAATTGAGCTGGACATAAGTATGATAGAAATTTTGATACCACTTTATAGAAGTTGTACTTCACATTTATCCTCTTAACAACAAAGATTATGCAACGACAACGCAAATTAATGTAACGAAGTGATTTACCCAAACGCGTTTTCATTCTATAAAAAATTCATAGAAAAATTTCCATATAATCCGTAGAAAATCCCTACAACATGAGTCGATATTTATGTCAAGGTAAACCCCATAAATATTCCGATTTTATTTCGGCTCGTTGAAACTCCTGCTTTTTCCACACACTATTTTATGTGTAAACGAGAATAAAAATATATATATATATCTTGCCATTTGTTACAACTAATAATGTAATTTTACGACTGTAAATCGAACTAAAGGCGCTTTAAAAGGTTAATAACACAAACTAGGTTGTATAACCCAATTTGTGCGTTGTTAAAGAGCACTTGAAAACGAAATCCAATTATGAGGAATCAGAACGTGCATTTTAAGTAAGTGTTCAATGCTAGTCTCATTAATGATAACGTTTGCATGTAACAAACAAGTCTCTTTGTCCACTTCACTACTTATTAACTTCTGTATTTTTAATGAATGTAAGAGCTATTGTGCAACGGGAATTTATTGTTTGCAATTCTTGTGGAAACACAAGAAATTTGCACTTCAATTATAACGAAATTAATGACAATAAACCATTATAATTTATCACAAAATATACATAAGAAAATTAAAATAAAGCAACAAGAATAAAAATAACATGAAAGGAAAATACACAACATAAATTACTAATGAAGTTCAAGGTAAAGGTTAACTGACAACTGAATAGTAAGACCTAGAATATTAACTAACTAATCGATATCGCTTTGGACACGCATGTTATCGAACAAATATATTTACAAACAAATCACCCACAACTGACTGAGAAATTAAACTTTCAAAAAGTTGCAATATCCAAAATTTAAAGTTCCCATAGCGAAATACAAAGAAGGCAAAAACACAGAAAAAAGGGAAAAGTAAGATTGAAAAAAAAATGTATGGCTACAAGACTCCCTCGTGTAGACCATAAATCGGCCGGTTCTGTTTTGTATTAAAAACCTCTTTGTACCGATAAACAGTCGTATTTACTGAAACCTGTCAAGACTGCAACAAGGTGAATTAATTAAGTGTAGCAGAAAAAGCAAAAGGAAATCGTGTTAAGAATACCTTTGAATCGGCCGTGGCGGCTACTGTGCATTTCGTATCCAGAATTGATCCGCATTCTTGCATACGATATAAGGAACAATGTTGTTGAAAAAAATCCATCTTCGCCGTGTGTACTGCACTCGATTTGTACGTTGTACAAAATGAGCAAGGCGTCCTGCTACCACGCACGATTTTTTTTAGAAGGCGTACTTTATCTTTCATAAAAGTACAAAAAAATAAAATAAAGATACATTTTTTATATACCTAACACATTAATTACTTTACATTAGAATTGTTTAATTATTTAACTTCTTCAGATTTGGTAAAATTGTTATTTTTTTTAAATTAATAGAATTTGTATACATTTACGTTATTATTTTTTTTTAAATTAATTATATAAAAGAAATATGTTAACTGGTTCGCAAATTGCTTCGCCACAAATTTTTCTTATTATCATTTTTTTTAATTTTTTAGTTGTTTGTTGTTGAGAGAATATTTTCTAAATCGTAGTAACTAAATAATAATTAAAGTATTTTTTATGTTCATCTATTAGAATAATATATTTTTAATGTATAATAAGTTTTAATTTAATTTAAAGATCTTTATTTAATAATATAAATCTCAGAATAATAAATTCAAACCTTTATTTATTTATACATACAAAATCAATAAAATATATTTTATTAAATAAATAAATGGAAATCTGTGAATTTGATATAAAAATATATTATCATCCATCAATAATGTCAATTAATAATAATAAAGATTTTATTATTATTTGACTAAAGAATTATAAATTAAATTATTTGTTTTGTTAATAAATGTTATTTATATATAGTTATTTTTAAAGAAAAATCACAATATTTATTTATGGTTATTGTTAAAAATTGCAAAATACAAGAATTTTAATTAATGTGCAAAATTTATTGTTAATTAAATATTAATATGATTTAATATATTAATCATGGAATAAATATTGTAATAAATATTATATATGAATACTATCCGAAATTTTCAAATATTTACATAATTTTCATATAAATATTGACAAAAGCTGTTGGATTAAAGACTTAAATAGTATTCCAAATATTAGTTATATAGTGTGCATATTATGACTATTAATATTATATATTAATAATATTAATACATAGTATTGTTTAACTTAACTGGATATGTAATTAAATATAATATCAAACAAAAAAAAATAATAAGATTTGTCTATATAACAAAAAATTAAATAAAACGTATAAGAGCAAAAAATTAGTTCAGTAATAATTTTAATACCCATTAAAAACGTAAAACTAACTCAACAAATAAATACTTGTATTCAGTTAATGACAAAACAACTGATTGTCTAATTGGTAACCTGAATTATCCTCTTTGTTCAAGATAATATCATTGCGCTTCGATTGCATAATTAAACGGAATTTCCTCCCGTGAATATCATGAAAATGTGATTCGAATCAAATACAAATTACCTTATAACGAATCCCCGTATCCAGAAATCATCTGCATCTTCCGTGGCACAAAGACTTCGCAACAAAAACAACAAAACAAAAAAATAAAACAACACAACACTTTATCCAAAATCCGGCACGAATCCGTAAAAAATCCCAAACACTGTCACCACATCAAATGGGCCTTTGTGTGTCGTACGGGCCTAAATACCGGCATGGCACTGTCTTTGGGCGCATTGAGAGTTGGCCGTGAAGAAATTGTTTCGGTGGATGCTAGTCGGGGGTGGAATGCGACGTTGCCGGCGCCGCGACGCCGCTAACACGCAGGGTAATGACACCGGGATCGTGGGACGCCGCCAGCCCCAGTTTTCATGAGGGATTGTCGTTCGGACCTTGTTCGGACCTTGATTAGTTCGCCGGGTTATCCGGGCAATTTGGACCATCACTTTGGCAAGTAGTCCAGGTGTGGTTTGCACTAATTGAGGAATTATGTTGGGGTTTAGTTATATTTGATTCGCTCAAATTGTCCATATTTGGGGCAAACAATTATTTTTGTAGCACAATTTTTTAAATTATTTTCAAACTAGTATCTTACAATTTACAATTTTTTATTGAATTAACTAAATTATTTTAAAAATATTATTAATTAAAATGTTATGCCCTTTTTTGACAGGTGTTTTTAGTTTTTATATAATCACATTTTCATAAATTTAACAGGAATATATTTAATTTACTAATATCCTATTTTGATTGAAACTAAATACTTTGTTTATTTAGTATATTATGGATATGTGATATGTCTGATATTTTTATATACAATTTAAACAATAAATATTTGGAAAATCAGATATTATTGAGTAAATATCATATGTGTTTTTTAAATTTGTTTTAGATTTTAAGTTACATATAATAATGAAGGAATAATATATAATATATTTTAAACCCAAAATATTTATTGCAAATAATTGTCATATTATTTAACATAGTATTATGGAAATTATTTAAAAAAAAATTAATAAAAAC
This sequence comes from Aethina tumida, assembly GCF_024364675.1. Taxonomy (NCBI): domain Eukaryota; kingdom Metazoa; phylum Arthropoda; class Insecta; order Coleoptera; family Nitidulidae; genus Aethina; species Aethina tumida. The sequence goes on from NC_065441.1 coordinate 5,996,305, forward strand.
CCATTTTTAATTAAAATTTCATACAGAATAGGTTGCTTCATCAATAATTATAAATTTAATAAGTTTTTCAATAAAATGTAAAACTTTAAAGAGAATAATTTAAATTACAACGGATTGTACAATACATAAGTTAATGTACTTGGTTTTAATTTCAAATATATTTTTATTATTTTAATAAACATAAACCTTTCATAAACATTAAAGTACAGTTATTTATAAGTGCAAGATAAAAATTTGAAAGTCTTGAAGAGTCATTTAAAGTATTAATGAATGTCATTAATCATTGTAAGTATTTAAATAAGGTGCGATTTAATTAAATATCATCTAAATTTAGTATAAATATTGTATTGATATTAATAACCATTTTCCTATAATATTAGGTCTTAGGTAATTAAATTTTAGTGTATTTTAAATAATTTTATTTCACTGTCTTAACATACATAAAGGTTTTTAGATTATTTAAATTTTTAATGATTATTTAATTTTTTTTTGTAATTATCAAACAATATATAATTGGTATTATAATTTATAAATTAATGAGATATAATAAATAAACGTTGTGTTCTAATACTATGATGTCTGCAATTTCTGAATAATTTTGTGGAATTTCTACAAATTTCCCCACAAATTTTCTATGGCAAACATAGTCCCCAACTTGTAAAAACTGAATCCCACAACAATACCCAATTCTGCAAGCACACAATAAAAGCAACTGATCACAAAATCCCTGGAGACAGGAAACCAGGATCCCTCTAAAATGTAAGGTTTAAACAACATTAAGGGTATATACACAGGGGAGCGAAACAACTAAGCCGAATATCATTTTATTTAAACAGGAGTCAAACTTCGTATGAAGAGGGACTGGCATTGATTAAAATTAATTTTATTGACAGTTTGATAAAACTAAAAGGTTCAATTAGTTGTACAAATAAAGGTAGATTGGTTGAACTACGTTCCATTGACTGATAAGATAAATTTGAGTCATTTTAGTCTTATACATAAATATTATTTAACATAAATTCTTATAAAAAATTAGATTTTAAAAAAACATTTGTGTATAATTTACTGGTTTTACAATAATTGAATATTTACACCCAGGAGATAATAAACCTCATCGCAAACTCCAACTATAATCATTGTTTCACCCCAAAACAAACAACCTACCTTACTTCCTCCAACTCCAGTAATACTTTTTATATTTTCTCGTTCCCCTCATCTAAAACCTTCTCGGATATTTGACAACAGCGTGTCCGGCCACGCGTGCGCCCCACCGATGTCAGCCACCCTCGACGACAATACAATAGCCCACGATACACTTCGGACCAAAGGGAAAAGCTCGCGAAAGGCGAAACACTCATCACCTCAACGTGAAGTCTTTCGGGGGCTACATCCGTAATTAAAACGGCGTGCCGGCGCATCTAATCATCCACCGCGGACGCTGCTCACCTGCACAAACACCTGACAGGGTTGGTTTTTCGCGATGTTTGCACGGCTGGTTGTTACGTTTTAACTAATTGTTTCGGTAATTTCGGGATTTATGTTGGAGTCTTGTTTCGTTGTAATTCGATTAACGGGGGAAACCTTTAATTGTTTTTTTTTTTGCTTCATCCAATTTGTGATGTAATGGACTAATTTAAATTGTGTATTTTAATTAAACAATTAGATTTTACTTCAGTACCCATGTTCTTGTACAAAATGCTACATTTTATTAGAATCTCAGATATTTAATAAGCTTGACATTAAACTTTATATAATAAAGTTCAGATAATAACAAAATCTTTCCAGTTAAGTCTCTTGAGTTAAATTGATATTTGTGAAATTAAGTAGTTTTCGAGGAATGCTTGAAATAGCTTTAGTACAAAACTTCTTTTGATGCATTTTCGTAGAATGTTTCTGGTAATATATAATATTTTCTACTACTTCCTTGAACTTGTTTACTTTAATAAAATTGTTTTTACTTCAAAAGCTTTAAGAATTTAATAAATCTGCAATGACATTTTTATGTGTAGTTAATGTTATTGAATTTTCATTAATTTTTTTGTCTCATTACAATTGAAAATTCATTCAGTTACTTTTTGTAAGTTAATGCTATACTACATAATGATGGAGTGAATTAATTTTAATGATTCCAACTAAATTGAAGTATATATTTAAATTTTAACAAAACCAATTATATTAAATCTGATAATTATTAAACCAGTGAACCAAATTTTTAATTTATAGGCTAGTTGTTTAGATATATTAATCTTTAATTAATTATATTCGTAAAATATAAAAATTGTGATAGATCCAGTAAAATTTGAAGGTTAGCTAATAGTAATTTCTTCATATTCCATATTGTTGATTTGTAACTATAACTAATTGAAGTTACATTAAATAATTTTAGTTTTATGTCCAATTAAGAAATGTCAAAGTAATTAATCCTAATTATTCGAGTGTGTAAAGAGCTATTTTATGATATTTCAATCATAAACTAGAACAAATCCTTCATGAAACTAATAACTGCATTATGAAATGTAGAAATCTTATCTTCCTGAAGTGTAAATAGTACAAATAATATTACAATTCATCATTCTACAAGAACAATATTAAGTGACTTAATGTGCTCAGCATACGTTGTAGATGCGGCTTGGGAATGTCACAAACATTTGGTTAATTATTGTAATACCCGTACATTAGCCGTCTAACAGAACGGCGTAATTACAGTAATAACTTTGTGTGAACAAAACACCATAATTAACCTAATTGATTAACAATAAAAAAGATCTCTAAAAGAAAAAACAACATTTAAATGTGATTAATTATACGAAGCCTTCGTGCAGAAACTAATATCATTATAGGAACGAATAGTCGAATCATCCTAGCGCGTCACATGAACATGTAAACGAAAAAGTAATACTTTTTCAATTACGTGTTGGTTTATTGTCCGTTTAGCGAAAGGTAATTAAAACAATTATCATTAACACAAAAATCATCAGCAATTAGTGAAGTATGCCGACTAGGATGTGAAAACAGATTTGCAACAAATAATGTGAATCCGACTAAGACAATGACTTTGGAAAGCTGAACGTAGGGATTACTAGGTAATGATATGAGCTTTTTCTTACTAGGAAACAGAAAATAGGAACGAAATCACCGTTTTCTTGGTAGGTGAAAAAATTGCACCAAATGAATTGGCACTTCCTCGTGAAGTTGTTTGCATTATGTCTACGAACGGAACAATCGCACAAGCTGTGGGAAATTGATAAAAAAGTAAAACCATTTCATTTTTATGTTATGCTATCATTAAGTTTTACTTAAGTGTGGATATTTATGTTAAATTATTCTTTTCTTTCCCTCAATCTTTCTTGTGAATCAGAAAATTTATAATATAACTATTAGATATTGTTGGAAGTGTTTTGGTAGAAGATTTAGATTATAAATGGAATCGTGTAAAGAGAAAAAACGAAAATTAATGGTGATTAATTAAACACTTTATAAACAGCTGATGCTGAGAACAAATAAAAGTTGGCGTAGAAAATCCATATAAATGTCTTGAGAGAAGATTTAGCATCTAAATGGGGCGAAGTAAAGAGTAAAAACAAAAATTAATGATGATTAAGTTAAACAATCACAAATGATAGCTCGAAAAACATCTGAGCTACATAAACAGCTTGGTTCATTGATGCAAACAAACAAAAGTTGAAATCGACGAGCGTAGAATCCGTGCATCCAAAACATTTGAAATTTGATGCAACGGATAAAGATTCTGAGTTCGAAAGCACAATGGCAAGTTTTGCAAGGTTAAGGCGACGTCGCGTCTTCTACGTGCGGATACGCCGTTTGTGCTCCCGCCCGACCCACATTGACATTAAAATATAAAATGCTGTCGATAATTATCTGGCTCCGGTCGAAAGATGTATGATATTGTGCCTGTATTTATGGCGGACGCGGTTTTTGTTGTTTATGTTGGATGGTGGAGGTTTATGGGTCGATTCTGGTGTTTATGGGCGAGCGGTTGAATTATTGGTCTATAGGTATAGTGGGTACAACAACAATGTTTTGAAGAGTGGGTCGACAGCCAATAATAAAATTGATAATAATATTTTAACAATTAAACTTTCTTCCTTTCCTTATCCTTTACATAACTTTTCTCTATTAAATTATAATAAATAAAATAAAGACAAGGATTATTCAATTTTCAATTTTTAAATTTTAAGATTAATAAATTTTAGCATCAACATATTTTTGTGTTTTAGTTATTTCACTTTTAATAACTTTCAGTTTAGTTGGATGGAAATTTTAAAATTATACATTCATATTTTCTCACATAAAAGACTAACCATAAAAATATAACAAATAAATAACATAATTTTTAAATTTTTAATATTTAAAAATTTAAAATTTTTGACTCTACACTTTTAACTTGTTTAAATAAAAAATGTATAAAAATATTTTTAATAAATTAATAACTAACTGCTAAAATTTTTGAATTAAGATGACAGAAACGACTAATCGAAATCCATAATTTAATAAATCGTTTGATATAATACTAGACAATAGTTATTAAGCACCAGTAGATATACGATTTCAATCCTTGTAACACATTTGAGCGTATCAAATTATATATAATTTAGCACGGTACTACTGATTATTGTGCAATTGCAAACTAATTGAATTTTTAACTTTTAACTATACTTGTTGGTTTTATTAGTGTTTTATTTAGTCAAGGATGCTTTGGAAAAAAACTCAGACGAAAATAATTTTCGTCTATCCAATTACTGGTGCCTCTGGATTTCTTAATCAGTTAATGAATTTAAGTGTTGTAAGTAACTACCCGTTAATTATTCAAATTTAAAGGTCCAGCGATTATTGATTATCATAGGCGGGTGCTTAGAACTTTTAAATTCGCCCAAGTTTCTATAAAATGGGCGGTGAATTATTTTCCTCATAAATCATCTCAGATTTGACTTATTATATAACTTCATCTGTATAATACTTGACTTATTTACGCACACGCCAATTGAATAATTCAAATGTGATAACTTTCACATTTTAATTGACTTAAGAAAGTATTATCCGATAATGTTGAACCTGTTTGTTTAGTGTCATCCGTGTAATACTTTGACTGAAGGTTTATAATGAGCGGATTATTATTCAATACCTTTCGAGGGCCACTCAACAACACTAATTTAATTGATGTACGAGGCGGCATTAATAAGTTGATTTTATGCATTGTAAATTATTTATAATAGACCTAAACCGTAGCAATTGTATTTCATATTGTGTAACCACAGACAATTAATTTATAACGAGCTGTTGATTCAGATGCTTAATTATGCCGCACAAAAGAAGAAAAAAAAAAAACAGTTCACCTTGAATGAATTTTATATTGTCATTTAAATTTTTTATGTCATTGTTTCGGGCTGATTTACTGATAATACAGGTGTTCAAGTTTTTTTGCACACAACAGTGATACTTAATTATTAATTTGGCAGGCTGAGAAACTATGACACGTTAGATCACAATTGACCTTTCTCAAAATTATCTATTAGGTGATTGAATACATTAAATCAGGAGAAATATGAAATATGACGCGTGGACGTTCCCACACTTCATCACTAAAATCATCAAATAAACTGACCGTTGTTTCGCGCAGATTCACTTTTGATTAGCTATTATGTACAAATTAAAATTTCGCACAATCATCATTTATTAACTGATTTTTAAATTGAGTTTCGTGTTTATTAATCGAATCTCTAAATTCCATTGTCGAACTGTGTGCACATAATTGGGAAGTAATTCGAAATACCATGACCAATTAATTTTTTTTAATGCCTCATAACGCCGAGATCTAATCACGGAGCCGCACAATCTTATTATTTTTACATTGAACAAGATGCAATTAGTTACGTAATTGAAGCTTTTTCTAAACGTGCAGCGAGATTACAGGAAAAACCTTTCTGTGCATAGTATTTTACAGTATGATTTTATTCATGTATTATTATGTAAATCCATATATTACAAGATTGAAAAGACCTTAACTAAAGGTGAAAACACAGCTCAATTGATGATTGAGTAAAAAATGAATATTCAAAAGACTTAACTAAGGAAGAAAAATATTGAAAGTAATATAAAATAGAAGTATTCTAAAGCAAAGGGTGAAGGGCACTTGTTAAAAATTAGGATGTTTAAAACTAGAATTTACTAAACTATTTAAGTAGTATCTTATTATTATTATTCCAATAATAGTTCCTCAATGAAAAATTAAAACAACGTAATTCACCTTGAAGCAGTTTCAGCTGACCAGATTGGACATTTCTCATCGCCGCATCGACATTAACTACCGCAATGAGAAATCTCGCAATCTTCGGCGTGCGCTTCTGTCTCCGAATGCAAAAATCTGCACAGAAATAATTTATCAAATAAAATTAAATGCAATAAAGCATGTATCGGCGACTCCATAGATCCCGGGGTATAAATTGATCGGACTCCCTCGGAGAGGACGCGGTCTAGTATCCGATTATAGCTGTGTTCGTTATTTATCATACGGCTGTTTCTTCTCAGTTTTCTCGCTTAGCACTCTGGTCATCTTTCAAGTCAGCCATTTTTACCGGGGGGATCCTATTAAATGTGCACGGCTGTTATTTTATACCGGGTGATAACCGTTCGGGTTTTATTGTTATTTGTTGGAATTGCAGTGTTTTATTTCCATGCGGTTTGCATAAAAATAAGATAAGTGCATGTTTATTTTTTTTATATATGATATATGTTAGAATTGTATTACATGTAATTGTATCACATGTTTTATTACTTTTACTTCCTCTATTTAATTTCGAAACAATATAAATGTTTTTACTATCAATCATGGTTAAAACAGTTCATTTTAATACATATAGAAAGTATTAATTTAAAATATAAAATGCGAAAATAAAAACACGAATATAGGTGAAATCAATTTAAAGAATTGTTCTCGACATGAAACCATAATTATCCACTTTTTAAGTGAATTGGAATTGTTTTTTCTTATAATTTAATAGTTTTCATTTCTACATTTCATTTCAATTAGTACTTAGTTTCATTAAAGCGTTCAGTCAATCATCATGGTCACAAACAATTTTAACACTCACTCTTCTCGTATGTAATATTTTATCATAAACAAATAAAAATTATACTTATAATTTTAGAATCTTGTTCGGTACCTCAAATTAGAAGGGTTAATAATTTAGTACAGTAATAATTAGACATTAATTTAATTTACAATTCAATAATAAGAATAATTACGTTGTAGGATAAAGAATAACAAAAATAAAATAAAGATTTTAATAGCTGTAGCTTTAGCACTGGTAATTATCGGAATATTAATTTGTTATACAGTTTTAAACCAAGATAAAACTGCTTCAAAGAATAGTATGAAATTGGTTTCTTTATGAATTATAATTTATTATTCATATGTTTTTAGCAGTACCTTCAAAAGTAAAGATTGAAGAGGAGGCTGAAAATGATATAGGTAAATATTCAACTATTTTATTAAAACTGAATTAAATAAAGATAATAAAAATAAAACGATACTCTTAATACTGTTCTATATTAATTACCAAAATTTTATTTATTTATATCAATTCGTAAACATATTTATACTCATTTTTAATAGCTAACCAGGAAAAATATATTAGAAAATATATTTTTCTTAGTTATGTTACAATGTGCAGTTACATTATCGTGAACATGACGTGTAACTGCAAATGTACAAAAGAGAGTACACATAGTAATAATAAAAAAATATTCAGAACTCGTAGCCATGGAGAGAACAATATGTCCTACAGGTAAACTTTAATTCTTTGGGAATTAAGCCACAGTCCTACTATTTAGGTTTGTAGATGTTGAAGCAGATGACAAATATTGCGTGACGAAAGAATGTCTCCACACTAAAGAGTACCTCTCTAAAATCTACGATGAAGACGTAAACCCATGCGAGGATTTCTACGAATACGTGTGCCATAAATGGCCCGTGGTTAACCCAAACCCAGGATTTTCTGAGCGATACTCCGTGGTGCAAATGCTACAGGATAAGAGCCTATTAGATTTGAAGCAGTTTCTGGAACTACAAATCAATTCTGAAGGCTTTCATTTTGTTCAAGTGGCTTTGGATTTTTATGCATCCTGCATTGATACAGTTGCCAGGGATGAACTAGGAATGAATGTGATGTACAAGTACATTAAAGAAATTGCACTCCCAGTTATTCCAGGTTTTTTTTCTGGTGGAGACAGTAGAGTTAATTGGACAGAAACTGTGGGAAAGATCCGAAGAACTTTAAACCTAGATCTACTTCTATTTGTTAATGTAGAACCAGATGCGTATGACATAACAAAAAATATGATTTTTATTACACCTCCTCAATATTTAAGTCCTTTACCTCTGCCAGTGATTAAAGAATTTGATATTATATATTTTAAACCAGGTTACTTTGGTCGTATTGCTCAAAATAAATCTGCCTTTGAATTAGTTGTATTCATTATTAAGTTGATTTTGAAGGATAATTCCGTAGATGTGCGTGAGGAAGATGTGAAGCACGCAGCTGATATAATAGTTGACATAGGGAATTTTATCAACAACGTAATGTGATATTTTATTTCATTTGATCAATTGTAATGTTTTATTTTAGGAATCTCTAATATTCGAGGATTTCCAAGAGCCGCTTCTTAGTATATTAGAATTGACTAACGATAATTTCCAATATAAAGATGATTTTACCAAAATTCTTACTATAATGTTTGAAGGAATTAAAATTGATGAATTTCAAATGTATCAGTCTGTTAAATTAACAAAAGCTACTTTGGATTATGTTAATTCTGTATTCAGACATTTTAATACACTACCAGATACTGATATTGAATTATATTTGTGGTGGAATGTTGCTTTTTCACTGGTAAAATCCACAACAATTGATATTGAAAAAAATTTAGAAATCAAGTGGTCTCTTGATAGAAAAATTTTGAAATCTAGGTTGTCAAATAAATTTGTTATTGTTCCTAAGTTACTGTATTGGATTATTGTAGATCTTTAGATTGTACAAGATTGGTAAAGGAAAATTTAGGAATGGCTACTTCATACATTCTCTACAAAACTTTTGATCCAACATATGTAAGACATTAATTATCTGCTGATAGAATAATAAAATTTCTTCGTTAGGTTCGAAAATTATTCACAGATATTATTCAAGCTTTTGATGTCACTTTGGATAAAGCAAAATGGATTTCCAAAAAGTATATAAAAAAAGCTAGAGCTAAGGTGTACAAAACGATTCTGCTAACTCCTGGCGTTCCTTTGTCAGCAAGAACTGTGGAAGAGTATTACGAAGATGTTAGTCTGGATAACTAAAATTAATTTGTTCTAAACTGCAGCTTTTAAGGTTGAAACTCGCCAAACTACTTTTTTAGACAACTTCATCAACATAATAAAACATGACACGTCAGCTAGTTTTCGGAAGTTACGCAACAAAAACGAAAGAATGAAACTAGATAGTTATCGTGAAAATGATCCAGAGTATATTTTGTATATTAATGCATTAAGTATAAGACTCTTATAATATAACTAACTATTTAACTGGTGTTATTATGTTTTAGAGCTGCCCCCATCAATATTTAAATTTCCTGTTATGAAATTTGGTATAACTTCAATGGATTATGGTTCTCTTGGCACTTTAATAGCTTCTCTTCTAGTACAAGGCTTTGATTTGATAGGCTGCAATTACGATGAAATTGGAAATTATTATTTCAATGAGGATAACGTAAATGCTATGAGTTGTTGGATTAACAGAGATAAATATTCCAATCCTAATATGGTAGAAATAAGGTTTTTGAATGAATAAGAAACAAACATTTATATTTTAGGATTTGGATTTGGATGCTTTGAAGAAAGAAGTTGCAGACCTAGCCAGTTTGACTATTGCCTACGAAACATTCAAAGCTCAGGAGACGATTTATGATTATAAGACACTGTTTGATATTAATTTATCACCGACGCAACTGTTTTTTGTGGCTTTTGGGAATGTTAGTGAATGTGATTGTATTTGTAAATGATACTAATAAAATATATTTTAGTTGTTTTGTCAGACTAACAATGATGACATCAACAATTCAGTAGATGCCAATAAAAAACACTTATTAAGAGTATTACGGCATTCGATGGATTTTCGAAAGGCATTTAAATGTCCTGGAAATTTAAGCATGTTTGCTTGTGTGGCTTATTCTTAAACTCCTTCTTTTTTTTAATTTCTGCAATTTTTATAATTGGCACCAAGTATTCACTTAAACTTTAGCGAGTAAGATGAGAGCTTGGCAAATTAAATGTTGAACATTGAATATTGTTTTAGACATATAAAATTAAAGTTGGTAAGAAAACTTTAATGTGGCATTAACTCGTCGTTGAATAAAGTGACCCACAATGCAAAAAGTAATTATAATTTCACTGTCAAGAAACCTGAAAGCGCCAGTTGAAAATAATCTTTTCATTATCTTATTGGATCACCCTTTAAACTGGGTCATCATATCCGCCCTATTAAAAAACTTAAAAGCGCATGGCTCTCCTTCAAGAGTCATCGAAGCAAAAACACCGATTAATTCCTATTCACTACACGTATGCATGGGATAAAAGTTTTACTTTCGGTCGTTCCAGACCGGATCTTTTTATGCCTATTTCGTCAATATTCACCGCTCGATGATTTTCTAAATTCACGGATAACTTATAGTGTCAATTAACTATAGTACATTAGCCTTTCACGACCAGAACAAAGTTTTAAGTCTATTTTCAACACGTGGTTTGCTTTACAAATTTGCAAGATATGTGTTAAAGTTTTGTCGATGTTAGTTTTAAAGCGTCCTTGCACAGGAGACTTAATAAAGACAGATGATCAGATCTAATCATGAAATTCTATTTGAGACTATAAGATATATTTATTTATAATAAACTGATTAAAATGAAGATAAAGGTGTTTTATTATTCCAGCTGGAAATAGTAGTTGATACTTAATAGATCAAAATCTGGTTCTATAACGAACAGTTTATGATGACACAAGATATATAGAGTAATTAATATGATTTTCAACTGGAAACATGTTCTGAAGCACATGCTCAACTCTCAAGTTGACTTATTCTAATTTATACAGTGCAATTAACATACGCAACCGACAACGTTCGGAAGCTGGTACAATATCGAGCGGATAATTTGCAAATTGTCGACGCACACTCATCCAACAATCCGGCACAGTTATCATTATGTGTGTTACTGTTCTAATCCAATCGAATAATTACAATATATATCTAAAACTATGCTACTGTTGTAATAGAACAGTCGTCAGTCGTTGTGCCGCGTACTACTGTTAGAACCAGATGATATCTTCTCGGTCAAGTCATGCTGGTGCACCGTTATAATATAACATTCCGGTGTTCGTGATATGGTTTTTCAGGAGGGAGTTGCCCGGCCGGCTTCATTCGCCACCCACACTACTCTAATTGGACAAAAACATTTAATCTGTGCCTGCCGATCTGGTCCCAATTACGTAGATTATTGTTTCGCGGTAATAAATTCATTTGCGTCGCACACCATCAATCGAATTATAACTGTCTCCCGGGCGGCATGAGGAAATGTTATTTCAGAAGGAAGAATCAGTGTTATTAGTGCTGGTCATGGCGAACTCGTTCTCGGGGAACAGGAAGACTGTTATAACTAAAATACATTTTTGAATTTGAAACTTGGTATTTAAACACTAAGTTTCGCATAAGAAGAGTTATACATCGGCTTTTGACTTCAACTCAACATCTGATCTCATTCGGCTCAAGAGCACTTTTTTGTTCCTGTCGCAAGAAGAAATATTTTTGTTAATCAATTAAACTGTGTGCACTTCAGTATTTGTACTTCTGTACATGTACTTCTCTATAAGATTTTGGATGTTTCCTTCCACTCTAAAAACAATAAAAGAAAGAAACATAAAATCGTAAGGGGATGGAGAAAGGTCAAGCTTTTAAATATTTTCTATCAAATCCAAAATCTTTATTGTTTTCCATAACCTAATGGATATTTTTCCAATATTCCAATAATCAATTATTCCTTTGACATAAGAAGAATGAAGAGCCATTTTCCTTTCACCTTTTGAGCCATTTTGGTCATTTAAAAGCCTCTTCATACATTGTACCGTTGTAACATCATTCAGCCCGTTACACACATGAACCAAGAAGGCGCAAATATAGGCTACAGCCTTTGTGCAAACATAATAGATTGATAGTTTTGAATGATACCCGTGTAGAAGACGTCGGGGTTATGTTTACTAATGGCTGCGTTTTGTTTTGATACGGTCGCCGGCCACGCAATACCGTTAAAAGGCATTGTGTTTGGCTTTAGTAATTGTTCTGACCGCGGCCGGTAATTATTTTAAATCGAGGCATTTGTGGAATGCCGAAGATATCACAGCGCCAACCAATCATCGGTTTATTCAGATATGTGTGTTTGGATCTCCGGAACGCGATTTGCTCCAACTATGAATCGATAATTAACTGCATAGTTTAGATTTTTACATTTCTGTCTGGTTGTTTTTATAAAAATAGATACACGGTTAATTGGGCAACGCCCTGTGAATTATCTTAACGTTAATCTCGGAACTCTGTTAACATATTCGTTTTCGTTCTGCCGAATCCGTAATTTGCATCAATCTAGGTGAGACATGCTCATGTATGTTAAAATTAACAAACATTACTCATAAGTTTCGTATGTAATTATAATAAATTTAAAAACTGGTTAATGGTTTACTAGGTAACTAAATTAGTGGAACATTTAATATCGTTTTTGGTGTTTTTTTAAAGCACTTTCGTTATTACTATAATTATGTAGATTTTACTTGTTCCCTTAATTACTCAACTTGTTTCACTTGATACTTTTATTTTCTAAAACGGACCGATTTAATAATGAAATTAACGTGAGAAGCCTTGTAGTAATCTATTAAAGTACAATTATATGCGATTGAAAACATTTTTAATTTAAATTATATAGGTATAATATTCAAATCAGTTAATTGATGAGTGTATATGTTTTTATATTCAAGGTTCATGTGTGTATAAACGTTAGCAGTGGCCATAAAAATTATTATGTGGGCGAACAAACTCATTTTATTTATGGTGAGCCTTTTGTTACGATCGAGGTATTAAAAACATAAAAACTGTCTAAAATAAATTAAGATGGTATTGTATCTAATTAAGACCAAAACCACTTTTTATCAACCATGATTTATGGCATCCAGGAAAGGATTATTTGGACGATATTATAATATGTACATAATTGAGTTAGAGTTTGTAAAAATCAAAGTTTAAAACCGTGAATTTCCTTGCACGTGCACGTCTTCCACTTCACCCAATTACGAAAGGTATCCGAGCGGTTAACATTTATGCTAATAAACTCTTCGGGATTTAAAGTCGTGCGGGAACATCAACACTCCCGGAGGTTCGCATGATCACCGGAGAAAATCGTTCGGATTTCGCAACGCAACCGAAAAAAGTTTGTGCAAAGGAAAAATATTGTCATAATCACCGTTATAATCCGGATTTTTTGAGTAATCATCACGCAGTCAAAAATGTACAACAGGTCAAAACACCACGAGAATTTTGGTGGTGTTTTGTGGGCAAACAAAAAAATATAAATATATTTTTCTTAAACTAAATTTAATAATAAACATATCAAAATTACATTAAATTTCTACAACCATAAAGTAATCATAATACGGTGTGTCTAAAATTTAAACATATAATTTAAAATTTAAATAACCGACCAAATCACGCGTAAAATTGCAAAATAACTTTATCGGTTAATGAGTAAACCGTGTACGTTTGCACTCGAACAAAAATCCACAGTTCCAAGCCCACAAGAGAAAGTAACAAAGCGCCGAATCCAATCCAGGAATTCAGATAAATACCATAAGCCATCAATAAGGCACCCAATAAAAATAAATTGTTACTTTTACCGAAGGCAGATACTAAACGAAATCGATAAATTATACAATCCGCGTCTCTAAACATACACCGTGGATCAGATCGTTGTTTGATGGTTCTCATCACTTACTAGGCGCATTAAAACACTCCGAGTGTGTTGATGGATGTTTATTTCACTAGTTTGTTCATTACCGAAGATTGATTATATTAATTCCGAGCTTTAGAAATCCCATACCGCCAACAAATTTCTTATTAGTTGTTTAATTGGAATTATGAATAGTAATTTGATCTGATTGTTGTCTCCAAGAACTCCACCAAACGTAATTAGATTTCTTATGCACTTTTCTTCCATTCCTTCTTTTAGGAGGACACCATGATTGCCATAGAAAATTCGCAAATTGTTGTATGCACAAACACACAATATAAATTATGTACGAAACAGTCTTTTAAAATTGCCCACTTGTGAACAATAACCATGAGAAACAAAAATGCTGAAGTTAATTGCCCACTTCGGTAATATTTACTTGCAACGACCGAGCTTTGAACCGTTCAAACACTGTGGGCGTTTGTGTTAGAGCTTACAAATGCACCGTGTATTGTTTCGATTTTGACCTTACATCAGTTGTTTTGAATCGTGACTATTCTTTTCAATGTCGAACGCGATGGCAACGCTCTGAAAACTTGGCGGTGACGTTTATCTTCATCATCTACCTGCTTTGATGTTTCAAGAATAAATTCTTGCGTCTGGTGCTTTTGCACGTCCTGTTCTCATATTAATTTTTTATTTTATATTGAAACGTTTTCGATGCAAAGACACAAAGTGATTTGATTATCAATCATATTTGAAGGAAGGTATTTGGTCATCAAAATTATCACGTTATCACCTCATCATCTAGTGCAGGAAATGTTTAATTCGGAGATTTATGCTAGGGACCACCTTGAATAATTTTTTTAAATTGGTCGACTCCTTAAGTGAATATTGATTAATGCGTTTCGTTATTTATTAAACGTTGACGCGGGGGAATTTGCGTGTATAGAATAATGATGTTTTTCAACAATATTAACTTGTGCATGCAATGTGAAATTCCGATCACGTTTACTACGCTGCATGCAAATAAACTTTCGTTTTTTATATTTCGGTTCGCATTGTAAAATTTATTAAATTAAGCGTGGAAAAACTATAATGGGTAATAAAATTAGGTGTATTATTACGATATGTAAATTTGTAATATATTCTGTTGTATGAATAATTATAAAATCGTGTCGAGGGGTTTAATTGTATGCGAGCTTTTATATTCCACGTAAATTATAATTTATGTTCAGAGCAACCTGAAAAAATTAATAATAACTCTATTAATAAAATATTAATTACTATTTACGGTCTAGATTAAACTGAGTTAAAGCTTTAAATAAATTTTTATTACAAATTACATTAATATAAAAATAATACAAAAATGAAATGAATTTTTGATAGTATTAAAATGAGGTAAACTGAAAAAAAAAATAATAATAATAAATCTATATTACAATAAGTTTAAAATTTTAAATAAATATAATAAAAACGACATAAGTGAAAGTAAGGAATATTTTTTAAAGATGATGAAAATTTGAAACTAATCATTGTTTAGTGTCTAGATTATAATGAGCTTAAAGCTTTAAATATATTTTATTTTCAAAATACTGAAATTTAATAAATACAAACATCAGGAAAAAAATGAAAACATTGATAATCATTATTAATAAAATATTAATTATAGTTTTGTTTAGAATTTCAAACGTTATATAAATGAAATGACTAAAATTTCTTTCTAGAGAGTTTGAAAATTTGAGAACAATAAAATGAGACAAATGAAAAAATAGTAATAACTATATTAAAATTGACCAAAGTATAATAAGTTTGAAGCATTAAATATATTTTAATTTAATAATTTTTTAATATAATAAAAACGACCTATACAAAATGAGAGACATTTCATTGTAGAGAGCAATTTATTAAAAAAAGTTGAAAAACTACTAGTAAAGTTTAATCTTTAGAGAACTTAAAGCTTCAAGTAAAACGTAATAGCAAATTTCTTTAAAATCATAAAAACGATATAAACGAAATGATGAAAATTTCTGTCTGGAGGCCATGAAAATTTGAGAGCAACAAAAACAATTTTCCGGCCTTCTTTTTAACACTCATTTCACCTGAAAGGCATTAAAATTGATGGTTGCCGGACAAAAGAGCCGGTCTCATCGTTCCCAAGCATGGCTTTAACAGCTCGTTGGTCTAATTGCGGAGTCGCGGGGCAGTTTCGTTTTACCCTGGAAACGAGACAATTTATTTCACATCTGCGAACAATGTAAATATGACATAAATGTATGTTATTTGTGCCGATGATTAGTTATTATCGTCCCGTGTACCACACACACTGGACGTAATGTAATCACTCCCTTGGCGATTCATGACTTAAGTTATGGCCGGTACTTAATACCGTACATGTAGGTACAAGATCAAACTTTTACTCGAAAATGTGGAGTAATTTAGTGTGTATCAAAATGTCCCATTTTAATGTTGATTGTTAAATTGATGCGTTTGATTACTTTCATTAAACGGTGATAAATTGAACCGCAAGCGAAGGAGAGTTCTATTACATATAGTCTCCCCACTTTGGCAATCAATTCAGAGTGTTACTGATTGAAACTGATGCATCTAATGTATGTGCCTTAGAGTCATATATTAAGGGTGTGTTTAATGAATTCTGTGGGATAACCGCCCATATGTCGTACTCAAAGACATTAACATAAGTTGATCTTATATTAATCAAAGTGAAGGACTACATCAACAATTACCACAAAAACAAATAAAAAAGGATTTACATACAAAAATAATTTTTGTAGTAAATGTGGAAAATTGTTTCATCCTTCATCCAGTATTTCTTTCATCAAGATTATTATTTGGCATTAGTGTAAAGAGTTGTATCAGAAAGAATCAACAGAAAATATATTTTTTGATAAAAAAAAACTTTGTTTTTTTACAAAATTATTTCAACCTCATAAACGTGATGAAGAAAAAATAAGTATGACATGTGTAAAAAGTCATATCAACAAGACTACAAATCATTTTTGTAACAAAAACTGACAAATTGTCGATTATTTGTTTTTATATAAAATTATTTCAAACACATTAACGGAGAAATCATCATAATCCAGCACAAACGTTTCTTCTAACTGGACAAAATAAGCATGGCATGTGTAGAGAACATATCCGACGAACAAAAGCGAGGAATTATGTAAGCGATATAATAAACGAGTGTGTAAGTAAGAGTAAGTGGAATGAGTGAAGGTAATGAAGTAGCTTTAGGCTAGAAATCATATAAATTCCTTTACAAATCGGCCGACTAATACGCCACCACGTAGGTTTTATTATCAAATCAATCTGTTGTGCGAACAAAAATGTTGCACCGTCTGATTATGCAATTTTCCCATCACGCGTCCTTGTCCGAAAATGTCTTTGATGGAAAAATCCGTTTATTATACTGGCAAAAATTTCATTAACCTTACAAGGTTTGAAATTCCTTCGTTGTGAGACATCAAAGATAACAAAATTGTTCTCAGATATTTAAACAAACCACCATCCGCATAATGATACACTTAAAATTAAATGGATCTTTAGGATTATCCAAATCGGGTGGCGGTCCTTATACGATCACTACCCACGACACATATCCAATTTATCAGGTTCAGGGTTACAGACTCTTGAAAAATGTTAAATTCAGTGATTTGCGATTGCGATCGCGAACGGCTTGGAATAAAAAATGATTGTTCAGTACCAGCCAAATCCATCATAACTGGATGGTTTACTAGTTTGCTGAATATTTATGTGACAGGTGATTATTTCGCGGCTGCCGAGCTATATTTATGGACATTCGTACTGTGGAATTTCAATTTCAGAATCAATGCTCCGCATCGTGTGGGTTTTGTTTCGTTTGTCATTATCGTTTGATACGTAAACAGATGAAGAATGGCTGTTACCATGTACGCAGGTTTTATTGACGGTCAACGAGACAAAGAGCCGCATCCCTTGCGGAGTTCAAGAATTTTGCACTATCTGTGCCAAGTCAGCGACTCTCCTCGAAAACAATGCCGGCTCATTGTTGCCGGTCGTGTACTACGTGATTCGTTCTATATTTACAAGAATTATGCCCTGTCGGCGGGAGATAACGAAAAAGCCTTACACCGGCAAATGTATACAGATAACCAAAGTGTAATTTAAATACTCATATCCACGCCGCTCGCAACTGGTGGACTGTTTCTGTTACTGAAGAAATATATTCGCTTCAGGGACGGACACGGACCTTTTTCGATGTTGTAACTCACTGACTTAATTTAAGTCAAGTAATCTAAAAATAGTCACCAAAAATATATTTGCATTCATCCTTGAGCAAATTATATGTTCGATAAGATCTCTTTTTTACTTACATAAAGATCTTCCATAAAAGTTGATTGATAATTTTTCAGCAAGATAATGACCGTCCACATATTACCAGAAATACATCAAACTTCCTAGAAGCATCCCATGTGAATTTACTACCTTGACCATCCAGATCTCCAGACCTTTCTCCAATCATTCGATTCATATTCATATTCATGTGTGGTTAATGATGAGCCCAATTTACAGCATCCTCCATGGATGGAGAAATAATAGTAGTAAAATCTAAATAAAGCAAACAAACGTGATTATACTTTTTAGAAACATGAAGTAGCGAATACTGAATGATGCGTATTGAAAATATTGTAAAAAGCTCGGTTTTTGAAAAATTCAATAAAAGCACAAAACCATATGGCATTTATCATATAATACGGCGCATTTCAAATTGTAGCCTGAGGGAAATAATTGAAATGAAAACCACGTCTTACTGTTTTGTATAATTCCGCAATAAATTTTTTTTGGTCGCTGAATGTCAGACCGTGCTTTACATTGCACAGCCACCAACTGACCCTAGACATATGTATATTGCGATGTTCGTACACATAAATTTATCATAATTTATAAGATCATTTCCATCGATTTAAATTAATTCAAGGTTTTAATTAATATAAACGTACCGCGGAAGAAACCGATACCGGCGATAAGGTTAACAAATAGAGCGGGTCAATTAATTAAGGCTTTATGGCATTGTGTGTTTTGATTGAATAATTTATTAGCGATCTGCAAATCATGCGAAGTCGAGCTTAATTGCTGGGACTTAATTAATTTGGATTATTGTTTTAAGGTAGGAAATAAATTTGATTTAAGTGATGGATTTATTGTACACATTTCCCTTTCTGTCATATCAAAAGCCTATTAAACTATAATAAATTTAGAATATAATGATGCACGGGGATATAAGAAAGGATTAATTATCCGACTCGAAACACCTTCATTATGTATTTTCATATTTGAAATATTGTGTACTAATAACACCGTTGCTCAAAACCATCGATACGTCAATCATCCTCAAGAGCCCAGATAACGTGATCGTCTGAAAAACCCAGTCATTTGGCCCGTACCTCGAAATCCGTATCATTACCCTTTAATCCTCGGATATGCATCAGATGATTCCAATCTCAATTAGCCCGAAATGTGTGTTAGTCCGCAGTCCGATCGACGTAACTCTGGAACACGGTTCTTAAATTAACATTCTTCACGGATAAAAAAAAACAATGAACTTTCTCCGGTGCAGCACCGCGGTGTCTGCATGTTCTCGTACGCCCCTTACGTAATAATAAGCAGCCGGCCAGAGCGAGTAACTCATTCCTAGACCGCGGCCCGAGAGAATGTTGATAATGTCGATTGTGTGTGTTGTCATTCATACTAATTTACCATGGGAGATACTGCCAAGGAAACGTATCGGAGACAATAACAGAAAGCGAATTTATTGGGATATGGAAACTGGATATGTACATTGTTGTTAACAACTATGAGGCTTGTAAAATATGCCTTGTCACCGGCACTGTTGCGATTACAACTGAAAGATACGAGGGCGGGTTCCAATTGGTACCGAACTAGAACAGCATTGAAGCAACTCTTGTTTAATACCTGCTAGTTTGCTGTATGGAATCTTGAAGAAAATATTACAAATATAATTCTAGTTTATGCTCCGTGGAACGAAGTGAGAACTCTATTTCATAAGAGAAGAAATATTTTCAACTCTTCTCAATTTTTTGTGTGTCGATGGACATATTTATTTAGCACTGTGGCCACTAAGGTGGGCCAAAAAAACGATTATTTTTTTAACTTCCTATACACCTTTAAAAAATATTCGGCGAAGATGAGCTCTTAATTTTAATGGGAAGATCCTCCCTATATCCCATATGGCAAAATCCAATCAATAAATAGTCAATTTGATTGGCCCACCAATATGCAAGGGAAGAAACATTTTTAACAACACTACTCAGTACTTAATTAGATTCTTTAGAGCTACTTCAAAACAAGTCAAATTTGAACAAATATGTTCTTTTTAAGAAACAAAATTGGATATTCCATTAGTAAGCTTTAAAATAATTAATTCTAAAATCAAAGATCAATGAAAGAAAAATGTTCATCAACAGTTGCTGCAATATTTATTTGCATATAGTAATTAACATTAAAGATCATAAAAAGAAATTGTTTAGAATGGAAAATAGAAAAAGTTTACAATATATTTGTGCAAGCATAATTTTAGTTTATGCTTCTTGAAACAAAGGACGACTTTATGATGAAAAAATGAAATGGTTAAATTCAACTTTGTTAAAGACTTTAAAAGAATTATTAAGTCTGAATAAGAAATCCAGACCATGGGAAGAAACATTTGTAACACTTTCTTCAGTGTTTATTTAAATACTTTTTAGCAATGTACAATAAAAAGTTTGAAACACAAAATATTTTATGATTGAGAAAGGTTTGGAATATGTTAAATCTTTCATTGGTAGTACGTGATGTTTGAACTAAGCCTCAAAAATCACCCCGATGCACTTACCCGGTCACGAAATCGCAATTAACGGCAGCAACGTTACTAGTTTACGAGGCAAAATCGACATTTGTTATTATTAATTGACTAAAATTTATTAATCACTTAGTTGCCACGTCATATTTTAATTGCCGATTGAAATATTGCAGTCAGGAAGTGCTTTTATAAATTGTCCATCTAATATACTAACTTGGATAGGTTAATGAATGAATTGTATTGGATCACGTCAGGTATAATTTTTCAGAACATTAAAAAATGGGAATTAGCAATGTTGTTTAATTACATGGTTTCTATGAGATCATTGTTTCTAGATGGCAGTATTAAATCATGTTTCAGGTGTATTTATGTCATAGGATATTTATAGATCCAATATAAACTTGTCTGTTTTTATTTATGATAATTGAACGGTTTAACAACAAAGGTGAAATTCCGACAAAAAATTGCACTAATCAATCTTGTAAATCGTGATAAATCTAATGTCTGGTTTTTTATTTTAATTTCAGCAATCAACTCGTTATTAATAATTATGTTGTTGCTGACGTTGTTTTGCAGTTGCAACATTTTTTTGTGCAAGGTAAATTAATAAACCTACAAAAACTGTTGTTATGTCTGTCATCCAGTCATGGTAACAGTTCCTTCAATCAGTCCTGACCTAAAACCTCGTTCCCAGTAACAACGGCAACATGGTTATTGGCCTGTACAGTTGCGATAGATAACGAGCGCAAGAAGTCACTGAATACTGTAAGCCACTAGACAGAAATTAACGGAATTAAAGCGCTACCTGCATACGGTGATATTGATGGGAACCATTAAATGTTGTAGGCCCAATCAATGCACATAATGAGTCGTTGGACACTCAGAATCGATACGGCGAGATGGATTATCCGACGTAACTGGGACAATAACTGAGTTCCTGATCTCTGAATACATCGTTCGTAATTGATTATTATGTTGGCATACACTAATTACAACGTACTGGTGTACAGTTTGTTGTGGGATCGTTTTAATTGAGTTACAGCGGTCACAATTATGAGCAATATTACAACAGTTAATTATGAAAGTTTGCGGAAAGAGCTTTAAATATCTACGTGGCAACTATGTCTGTAAAAGTTCTAATTTTTTTTACTAACTGCTATATATTTAATAATTGCTAGTTTATAAATAGAAGAAAATGTGTGAGATTGATGTTTTTAAGGCATTTAAGAAACTAAATAGGAGAATGAATGTGACTAGGAGATAGTAAAGTGTATAAAATTTATTTAAGATAAATGAAGAATCGATGAAAATTGAGGGAGGTTCTTAGAATTCGGTATGGTCTAAAAGATGTGTAGTAAACAGAAACAGTATTCAGAAAATAATTGTTAAATATAAAGAGAAGTCAAAGAGTTAGAAAAACAAAAATTTTCTAAATACAAATAGGTTGTAAATGAAAATGATTCCTGCGACAACGTTGCGACTATGGAAAGTTCTCCGTTTACTTCACAGAGTTCTAGGAGTTGCCTTCTTTTTAAAAACCCAGCTGCTTTACATTTAATATGCAGAAACTTTACCATTAAAACACTTCAAACTTTTCCGTGGTATATTAAGTTAACAACTTCCCCTCAATTAAAAAGTAGTTTTAGTAGTCTCATAAATAAAATCCCACATTACACCTGGTATATATCGATACCTTCTCATGAAACAAATTGTTCTTCCATGTTAATTCATTAACCATTCACTAGTTGACTGTCTCAATAATTCACGTCGTGCAAAACGAGCGAAATGTCCGAATAGAAAAAGTAACCACCACCATAATAATTCTATAGACAAAGGCGAATTACAATAACAAAAGTGTTAATGTTGATTAGCGATTTATGCGAACGTTGAGGATAATGCTTGGGTACCGTAAAAAGTAAAAAGCAATTTGAAACCTTATGTCATACATTAAATTTATAGCCGCGGGTTGCGAAGGTCAAAGTTTGAGAACCTTTAGCATTCTCACTAACAATGGGCGTTTGGAAAAAAAATCCAATGGAGCTTTTTTGGTTTTGTTGTATCGATGACCGGCTTTGTGGACACCAAAGAAACATTATTTCCTCTTTGTATTTAACGGAGCCCAAAAAAATTAGCTACTTGGTGCCCTGTAGAACTTCGACTGCAAGGGGAAGCAACTTTTTAAATAAATAATAAATAAAGGGTATTACATTTTTATTAAAAATGTTAAAATTGGTGAGAAAGATTATACAAATGAAAAACTATTTTAACTGTTGAAAAAAATGTTCCATGTGTATGCGAATAAAAAGCTCGCACCTTCATCAGAAATATGAGTTTCACGTACAAATTTCAATTCTCCGAACACATATTCTTTTGTTCCAAAGTGTAATATTTCATTTTTAAAAACCACTTCACAAATAGTCGTCTGTGAGATTAAAATCTTGTACCTCCCAGAAGTTTTTAATTTTCTGCTTCACATGAACAGTGTTTTCGTCAATAAAAACCACTTTCCCTTTCGAAAACCGTTCGGGGCAAATGCAAATTTAGTTTTTACTTGTGGTGCTACAAGTGTAATGACTAACGTAACATGATGTAAACCGATGCTTTCGATGTATACAAAACTATTGTTAAAGCCATTTGAAATTATTAAAATTCAGTGAGAGTGATGTTACCTACGATTTCTAGAAACAAGTTTATCACGTATCACATCCGGTAGTAACATAAAATGGTTATTACTCGACGTAAAAATAGTTTTTTTAATGATTTGATAAAATTTAAATTCATATCTTGCAGATGGTGCTAACTGCATAACAATTTTAGTCACACTAGATTAAAATTTTTGTCAGTTCGTGTCCGGCTTCCAAATCCACTTGATTTGCATCTGTTGCAAAACTATATTAGCCAATGTGAAATTGAACGATAAAATTCGGCCTACACCTGCTAAAGGACTAGACTAAAATAATTACAGTTGTCAAAGTCCAAAACCGAAATGATTTATTGCATTGTCTCAGATTTGCATATCTGACAATTCGTATATCTCGTGAGTGTGTGAATAAAACAGTTGCACAATTCGAACAATCGGACTGTAAATTATAACCGAATAAAAATGTAACTTTATTACGAGAAACAGTGATGGACAATATGGGTATTGTTGTGTTGTGGTGGTTTTATACAAAAATGGCAAGAATGTACACCAGTTGTCTACTGGTTTTGGTCAATTCCCAGGCGAGCCAGGTATTTAGACCTGATCAATTGACAAATTACACATTATCAAACGAACACGTAGGCTTTAATGTCACTCGATTTCAACACACACGCTCCCAACAAGTTTACAAACCATTTGTATAATTTACATTCCTAAATCACTAATTTCCTAATCATCAATCCATTTATTAATGGAGTACATCTAGTATATAACCAACTGGTTTATCCTACACGGAAAGCCAGATATAAATCCTTGTACCATGAGACATTTAACGGCACCAGGCCACTTTGTAAAATGGCTTGACAATGATAGGGTACAAATGACTGCGAATCAACATGGCTACCGACTATGTTCGCGGTGGAGTCATGTTTGTTCCATTGTAACTGCTCTAACGCACGCGGACACATCGAGGAATCATCTCGGTCTGTCAATTATACGTTTTGCAACAACTAGCATAATTTATTTACTTTTAGTTTATTATGCAAATCTAGGAACAAGAGAAAGAACTTCTTAAATAAAGCACATCCTATTAGTTAGAACATCCAAATTAAATAAATATTAAATGATATACCCACCTTTAATAGCTTTAACTTGTTAATTTTTTCAACGAACGTTGAAAATGACAAATATTTTCCGAAAGAAATTCTTCTCCCAACTTCCTCAAATAAAATCAAGATAAAATCAACAGAAGAGATAAAATTGTGATTCATCGTCCCGGCTCAGATATGTGAAACATGAAAGGAAAAAACGTGCGTGTGTGGCCACACTTTGCAGCGTGCACTAATCCGTGTGGGCACTGTGAGCTTGGACACTCGATCGCTTTTAATTCGGCCCACGGACAAACGGACAATGCGTCCGCTAATGGACCGCGGCGAATTTTGCGACTTTTACTTTTATCAATGGAATCCGACTAGACGCTAGATCGGGTGCAGATTTTTATGGACGTGTGTGAAGTGTTTAGTTAGTTTAATGACCACAGCACGTGCTTATCTTGATTTGGTGCGGATTTGGGGGATTCTCGGAACGAACAAGGAGTTACAGGTTTGTGGGATGAATAAATCGAATTGTTTATTAAAATATGTTTTAGCATTTTTTGTCACTATGGAAATAGATTTGATCATGCAAAAAATGTTTTTGCCCAGTCTTTATAAGATACAATAATAATAAAATTGATTGATACTAAACTTAAAAGGCTGAAGAGGACGAATTTAAAAAAGACTTAAAGAGTATAATGCCTATAAAATTGACAATCTAACGAAGCCCGAAAAAATATAAAGACTACTTGATATTGGAATAGTTATAGTGGAAGTGATCAAAAAGGTTGAAGATTAATTAAAATTAGACTTGAAGATGTTAAATAATACCTAAAATATCTATATCTCGTAAATTACCTAAACCGTCTGGAAAGGATAATTGTTTATAATCGCGACTTTTTTTCAGAAAGTTCATAAAAATAACATATTTTCAAAAATAAAATTGTAGATAACGTAATATTTCATTTATTTATGAATATCAAGAGAACTGAAGACTGAAAGTTACCTGGAAGGTTTGAAAGTAGGAAAGGAAAGAGATAAAAGGTCTATAGAGACTGAACTATTTATTATAAACATCTCAGACAATTTTAAGATGTTTTTCACTTTTGTAAAAACACAAAAGAAGTCCTTTAACAATTTCATGATATGATAAAAAATTAAATTGGTAAAAATTTTATGTCACCCAGTCACTCCTTTCACATCTTAATCAGCAACCCATCAATAAAAAGACGCATAAAACTTTAACACCATATTAAAATTTACCTAATTAACAATTACGATTTTGGTAGTCGTAAACCACAAGCCGTGTAAAAAGTCCAATTAAAATAAAAACGTAAAAAATCCAAAACTACACGAGTACCACACTAAAAACCGGCAAAAACAGGTGATGCCCACGTGGTGCGGCTGCTCGTTTTTTTTTTTTTTCTTTTCAGGAAAAACGCGAGTTACAGGACCCGTGGGCGATCTGGTAATATTATTGTTGTTATTTTACCATTCTAGTGTTCTTGGGCGTGTACGGGCCGTATTATATTCGCCGTCGCTCGACACCAAAGGCGGAGAAGACAATTTTGCACGCGATAGAAGAGCATTTTATCATGTTCGACGAAAAAATCTGCAGTGATTGTGTGAAGTCCGCCTGCCTCGATCGCAACAGGTGTTGCCGGCCATCTAAGTGAATTTATTAATAGGAAATGCCTCGAGAAGTTATGTAGTGGGACTGTCCTTTCGCTTTTTTCTGTTTCTATTACATCGAGTTGTCGGGACAAATAATTGTTACTTATGTATTTATTCATTGAGGGAGTTACAAGTGTACAATTATTTACTGTTTAAATTACGTACATGTACAGCAATTATATTAAAGATTTATTTTCTTATTTTATTGTGAATTTACTATACATTTTTTAAAAAGAAAAATTCATAAGAGAATCAGCTATAACATTCACAGTTTTAAACGTAATCCCCGAATTGGAAAATTCAAGTTTAAAGTCATTTACCTCAGAACTACCAAAATTGATAAAAAATGTACCTTACAAGAGAATTTATTTAATTATTAATCAAAATAATATAAATAATTATATAAGAAATGAAAAAATAAACATACCATTGATTGATACAAAAAAGGCACATTTAAATAATTCAAAAAAATATTTCTCTATTATTTTACATTCATAATAGTACTAATAGAATATTATTTCTTAATCTTAATTTTAATTTGTTTATTTTAAAAAAAATTAAATTATTTGTGTCCTATTCTATGTTATAAAATTGTCGGGAGACATAATTGTTGTTTATATATTTATTCATCAGGTTAATAAAAAAAGTATTATTATTTATATTAAAATTATTCTCAGCACATTCATGTACAGTAAGTTACATTAAATGTGTATTTAAATACTTTTATTAGAAAGGTATTGCATACATTTTAATTACAAGGAGAAAAATTAAATATGAGCAAGATAATTTTATGACTTTCTTATTATAGTAATTGGTTATTGTTGATTCATTTTAATTAATCTATCTATATGTATATTATTGCAAAACGCTATAAGGAAATATTTATATTAATACAAGATTCTATAATTAATTTAAGTACATATTATATCATCATCATCATCATCAGCGACGCAATATCCAATAAAAATGTATGAATGTATAAATAATTCTCCGAACACATATTTATCTTTTGACATGTCATAATATTCATTAACCCAACCTGCTATGCATTTATTAACCTCCGAATCAATTACATTATTAGCATATCATTTATTCCTGCCTCATAACGTTAAAATTTTAACGTTGCATCTCCTTATTACAACAACATCGATGCATCTTTTATGCAGCTAATTATATCCACATAATTAATCCAAACTAACAGTGCATTCAGTTTTCACCTGTATTTTGATTAATCGAATCCGATGATTTGCTACTTAATTTCCTTGCCAGTATACACATTCTGCATTATTATCGTTAAACATGGATTTTGCTGGTTAATTTTTCATGCGAAACTATCACGTTACATGCACTGCAGACGGATTAACGGAAAAATCGTGGTGTTCCAGTCACCCTCGATCAAATCAATACGAATTAACGTGCAAAAAGTAGGTGCAGAAAGAAACTTCCCCAGACATACCACTACGTCACATCACACGACCAAATACCACGTGCTGTGTCACGCAGTGGCGGGACCCAGGAAGAAACGTGATGTGTTTGGGAGCCTCCACCACTGTAAATAAAAAATAGTCAAACATACGCATGCATTTCGTACAAGAAACGAGCATTAGCTAAGCCTAATAAACAATTTAAAAAGCGGTTTTCCGCTCGTTCATCGTAAACATTCCATTTTTCATTCGTACATACGTGCAAAATTAATGGCATTTACATGAAACGATCTCGGCATTAAACAGTCAACCCAGTTGAATTACAACTCATAAGTATGGCATAATAAAAACGGCCATATAAAGTAGTATTCTTAATGAAATCGCCATGAAATTATTACGCAATAAAATTTCAGCTTTTTTGTTTAAAAAAAGGATTTCTTATTGCGAATAAAGCAATAAATTAAGCGGAGTGTTGTGTGTGTGTTAAATATGAAAATTATAGGTGTGCGGATCGTGATAATCGCGAGCAAATAAGTGTGTCTGTAAAAGGATTAATCTTGTGAAATTGTTCGCTGATATTTACGAAAAAAACTGCTCGGCATAAAAATTGTTTACAATTTGTTGTGAAATTTAATGACTTGGGTAATGATGTGGAATTATAGCAGCGCACGGATGAATAAAACCTAATCGGATCACCGTCTTTTAATATTACACTTGTTTTATTCAATTAACAATTATTGTTAATTGACAATATTAATTTATTTCATCTTTTTCATCAACATAACCTAACCTAATCTAATTTATTTAATCTTTTTTATTTAATTTTTAATATATATATATATTTAGAAAATATTTATGACTTATGACGATCCCATGAATTAATGTGTGTGTATTTTTTTACATAATTTTTTTGTATTCAGAACATAAAATTACTCTTAAACATTGCATCAAGAAGATCAAAAATAAATTTATATAAAACGATTTTTGTAATAAATTGTAAAATAAATGTGTCAAGTTATACTGGTTTCTATAAAAATATTATAAATGTAAAAAATAGTTAATAAACAAACTAAAGAAACTAAAGAATTTCTATGAAAAATATTAATAATAATTATTAAAATGTAACAAATTAGTACGTTTATTACTTATTAGCTTTTGTATATACAATTTATAAAGTGTAATTTTTTTCTTATTTATATAGTAATTTGAATTGAAAAGGTAAAATGAGTTAATAAATTAAGAGATAATAGTAAAAATTACCGAAAATTTTGTTCATTTTTAGGATATTAGTTTGGCGCATCCACCAAAATTGTAATACTAACTATCCATGTCTATGAAACATTAATACTTCAATTATTTTTAATTATTATGACAGATTCATTTTTGATCCATAAGATTATTAATTTCATATAACTGTGCGACTATTTCGATGGTTAATCATACCTACAGCATGAAAACAGCAAAAACCTTCGGAATGTTGTGCCGCAGCATTTGCTCGTTTATCTGAAGGAAAAAAAATGATACTGTAATTAGCGATTATTAATTTGTAAACGTTACTAAATTATACGCTTTTGTATCTCAGCTTATTAATCAAATTAGTCCAAATGTTTGTTTAAATTTAATTATAAGGAGCAATTTATTTTGTCCTTTTAGTAAATACTATATCGCAAAAGTATAGATTCGAAGAAGTAAGTAAGTAGGTTTTTAATTTTAATTTTAAACCATCCATATCAGCCATATCGATTCCCGCGATGATTAAAGCAGGCAAACAACCCCGCGATCGTGTATCACAAACACGGTCCGAAACGACATTGTGCACAATGTGTGCGCAACAATAACAGATTCCGCAAATCCGGCGTGAATTCCATTTGAATTGGTACATAACTGGGCACAGTCGCCACTCCATACCGCCGTGCCGCAATTCAAACGAGAAATTCCTAAATCGATACACGGTCGAAACAGCTCTAGGATCGATGTTTTTCGTTTATTACAGGTTATCTTTGGCGGTTTAGACCAATAGAAAACAAGAAACTCGTTGCGCATGCTCCTTAACTTACACTTATATGTTAGGTTATGTAATAAAACAATTAAAAAAGGAAAAAGTAATACATTTATGTAATACATAATTTATTATCTGAAAGAAAGAGAGAGAAAAAAGCAAATAAAAGAAACTTGAGTAATAAATTTTTATAATGAACAGTCGATGGCACAGATAAAAAATTAATTCGATATCAAACTAATGACTCACACATGGACATAAATTTTCTTCGTAGCAAAGTTCACGGATATTTGAAACACGTTATATTTATTATATCACGACGGTATCTCGACGAATGATTAATGAAAAAGATGCATGTTCGTTTGCTTAATGTTCAACAAATTAATCAGATATAATAAATTATATGAAGGCGCAACGTGGTCATTTCGAACGCACAAAAGGACGTGAAAAATGAATAAATTTAATGTGTGTAATGAACTCATTCATAAGGGATTATCCTACTAATATAATTTTATGGATGTGAAATAAAAAAAAGTGGAATATTAATTTTGAATCTTAAATTAAAATAATATTTTCATGTCAAAGGTTTTTTTAGATCATTCTCCAATTATTCATATAAAATAAAAACGTGGCTTAATATATTTTACTATTAAATTAAAATATTGTTTTGTAATTTCTTGTGGTCTGTAGAATATATTTTAATAGCTATAACTATTAAAGAGTAAATAAAGAATATTTTTGCATGTACATGTACATGTAAAAAAGGCGTTTCTTACGAAATAATATTTTTTACAAAATTTTAAGATTTGTTTGCAAAATAATTATTAAATTTTTATTATGTTAATATATACAGGGTGTTATTACTTGTACAACATATTTTAACCACATATTCACTGTTACATAAAAAGTTAATTGATCAAAAAAATCCAACAAAAAAGTTTTACATTTAGTGTTGATAACACTTTTCCATAGTAATTTCAAATATTATAGACAAAAATTTTCATTTGATACTGTTATCTTTCCAGTTTATAATCTAACCTTTAGCAATGTTTAGAATGAACAGACAGATCGAATAGACACGCAAGGTACAATTCAACGTGGGCGTCGAGTTACGGTAACTGTATCAGACTGGAAAATTAAAATCAACACCGTGATTTACCGCGAACACTTACACATCACGTTCTTTTTATATTATTATTATTCCCAAGCTACAATTTCATTCCGTCTTATCTCACGACAAATGGCAGGGAATTAACACGCCTGCACGTAACTATTTATTTTGCAAATACGGCCGACCTCTATTCATTTGCATTCGCATATCCTTATTGATGGTGGCACAATTTACCGGGCTTGTTTTTGTCGATGTGTTCCGCAAACAAAAATGCATGCGTTGCATGCATTTTCGAAATTTGTTAACTTGATTAGTTGTAACTTGGAATGACATTCCGATGACATATTCTTTTATTTTGACAACGTAGATCCAAAATGCCAAAAATTGATTTACCCGTTTAAATTTTAGATTTTAGGTAATATTTTTTCGTTATGGAAGATGAACATTTTGATACGATTCTGGAAGAAACTAAGGACCATCATGACGTAGTCAAAAACAATATACACGATTTCATGAATATATTAACAAAAAAAAATAAAAAATTGTCTAATTCAGATTTCAAATTTATTGATTCCGAAGTAAGTGGAGATTCCAAACTTTATGAGAATCATGAAGAATTCAAAATAACCAAGAAACTAAAAAAAATTTATGATTCCAAAAAACCAATTGAACCCGCAATAAGTGAAGAAACAAATGAAGGTAAGAGTATTGACACCAAAATAAGTGATAAAACTAGAGAAAGTGATGTATCCATAATAAATGCTAAACCTAGTGATGAACACAAAAAAGATCATGAAACTAGAAAAAGTGATGTAACCAAAGTAAGAGACAAACCTAGAGAAAGTGATGACTACAAAAAAAGTGAGAAATCCAAAAACAGTGGTAAACTTAGACAAAGTGTCGAATTAAGAAAAAGTGATGAACCGAAAAAAAGTGATGCATCCAAATTAAGTTATAATGTAACCAAAATAAAAGACAAACCTAGACAAAGTGATGAATCCAAAAAAAGTCACGAAACCAAAAAAAGTCTGGAATCCAAAAACAGTGAGAAATCTAAACAAAGTTATGAATCGGAAAAAAGTGAAGAATCTGAAAAAAGTGTCGAATTAAGAAATATTGATGAATCCAAAGGAAGTGAAGAATCCAGAAAAAGTAATGAATCCAAAAAAAGTAAAGAATCCGAAAAAAGTGTCCAATTAAAAAATATTGGTGAATCCAAAGGAAGTGACGAATCTAAAAAAAGTAATGAATCCAAAAAAAGTAACGAATCCAAAGGTAGTAGGGAATCTGAAAAAAGTGGACTATCCAAAAAAAGTGATGAAACGAAAAAAGAGATATATTCTGTTCCATCAGCGAATGAACACATAGAACGTAAAATTATACGGAGAGGAAGAGGTTGCAAAAGAGAGCAATCGAAAAGGGTAAGTACTTTTAAAATTCTATTACAGAAAAATCTAACGGTGCAGCAAAATTATAATCAAAAGCAATTTTATTTAATTCAGGGTTGGAGGGTGGGACGGGACTCGAAATGCAGTTACCTCCACGTGGTGAGTCCTGGGTATTTTAGTCATTACTAAAATAGCAAAGAGCTGCACATGCAAAATTATGTATATTATAAAAACATTTACATTTACTAACATATTTTTAATCTTTTATTAACGATCCATTTTGAAGCGAACGATAATTATAATTATCCAGATTGAAATTGGTCCTTGATGTAAATGCTGGTAGGTAATTTCGAAATAGGCGCTCGAGGCCATTCCGATCCATTTCCTGAACCATCGGATATTTACCCCGCCTTCAGTACGATTTTCCCAGTCAATTTTTAAAAAAATTGACCGGATAAATGTGCAGTGCATTTAAGTTAAAATGTTTAGTTTAAAAATTCGTACGTCTAAGGTGCATTTTCTGATGTCATGACGGAATGAGTTGCGGCGTTTATTTACAAGTTTCCTTTCATGTAGATCCCGCCGTATTAAGGCAAATTTACTGATGTAATACTGCAATTTGCTTAATTTCTTATGGGCAGATGGTTCTCTGTTCTACCGTACTATTATTCAAAAAACTAAACAACCTTTAAGGCCTGCTAAGCTTGTTTATACACTGCCCCATCCTGTTCTTTCCAGATTAATTGCATTTGGTTTTGTACTTTCGGAATTTTATAAAAATACTTCTTTAATGCAGCTCTATATGGTTAAAATTAATTTTAAATTATGACACCGGTCTTACGAAATATGAAAGAATATACATATATGTTACCTCTCACGAAGTCATCTGAATATTTTAAACCTATTTTTTTCAATTTAGTAACTAAATTCTTATATTTTTATATTTAACAACAAAATATTTGATCATAAATATATTATAAATATTATTTTAAAAATAGAACAAAAATAATTGGATAGTATTTTTAAATTTAATATTTGATTTCAATGTTTAATCATCTTTTTCAAATATTGGGTTGTTGTTATTTGTTATTTTTTGATGTTTTAAAAATAATATTTTGTATATTACTTATTTATATTATTATTTACATACATACATACTAACATATGTAATATTTTTAAAATCTGCTTTTTTAACATACTAGAAATAATGCTAAATGTTACTTTTATTTATACATAATTATACATAATTTTTATTTTAAGTAGTTTTTTGTTTAAAATAATCATATTAAAGTTAATTTAATGAAATAAATATAAATTATACAGTATTTATTAACACACATTTAATAAAAATTGATAGTTATTTGTTCAGTTCAGTTCTTTGGACTAAAGTATTAGATTAAATATTGATGTGGTTGAATTTTATAAATTTTAATTCACCATATCAATATACGTTTAATAATATTTTATGTTAATAAAAATATTATATATTTATTGGAATTTCATAAATGTTGTAGAGCAGTATAGAGCTCGAGAGAAAACAGGACATTGCAAGTCTACAGCAGTTGCTCTATTTAAAAGCCCGGTAACGAACCCCGATCGATCTAAACAAGAAAAAAAAACTAGTTCTAATACACGTTTAAATTATGTTAAAAGTGGATCTTCGTTACCTCTTGTACCAGTAATGAACTGTAATGTTATAGCAGTTAATGCGTTTTCATTAACTCGAAACAGGATAGATTTACGGCGAACGTGACGCCGCGCCGTGCAACGGCAAAACATTAGGGATTAATAAATAGTGGCATGTTTCAACTGGCTATTTTCCGTCTGATCATTTAACAGAAGTCGGAAAATAATGCGGGAGTGCATTAAATAAATTGCGGAGGATGCAACCATATCAATAATGTGATTAGAAAATTAGCCCTCAAATTAGCTTTTGAGAATTAAAATAGTCAGTTAATATTATTAATATTAATAATAATCAATATTTTACAGTATACATTAAATAAAAAAAGACCACTACTGTATGTCAGTTTTTCTGATCTTCTCGAAACAGCTAAAACCAACCAATTGGAAACATGTAACAAGAAAAATTTGTAATTAATTTCATTGACGTAAGCAAGAATTTTTATAGAATTATAACAGAGCTTAAATTTCGTGGATTCCCAAGGCAGGAGATTACGAAAATTTTTTTCAATCGTCACGAATCGCTTGAACCCGCACACATAAATCAAAGTTCCATCAATTATGATGTCCAGAAAACATTGTTATAAATTTGAGATAGTAATTTTTCAGTTTGGCACGGCTATCATTAACCATCAAACAATAACGGAGATGTTTTCATTTAAAAAAATTGTTGAACCGCGTAAATTTCGTACATGAATAAACCAAGGTCTCAAAATTATTGATAATTTGATTTTACTTTTTCAACGAACAATCCGGATAAAAAAATATAATAATTTTCTACGTCCGCAAAAATGATCTGCGAACGGCCCATTTCAATGTCAGAACAATAATAGATATAGAACAGGAAGTTTTTATGACGGACGCTCAGCAAACGTACAATTAAATCGTTGTGCGGGGACAAAATGTTACGGATAAACAAATAGCGTGTTTCTGTTTTGCGTTTTCGGCTCTTTTGATCCATGACTAATATGGAATGGTTTGCGGATGCGAATACGAATTGTTTATCAAAATATTTATGTGTTCTCTATCATAATTCAATTTTCGGTTGATGCGTTTATCGGAAATTTTATTAACAAACAGAGCACAGACCAAAACGTAAATATAATACGAAAAACTACACAAAAAGTTTGTTGTTATGAGGATTAGAGTGGGCCAAAGAAAGAAACAAAATGAACACAAAATCAAAATTGTGACAGATGGTTAAAAAAAACCAAAGCATCGATGATCTTGCCTGTCCCAATCTCCAGACATCAACCCTATAGAAAACATGGAAAATCACGTTTATGACCAAATCGACATAAAAATTTCACAAATTTAAATAAGCCGATCGCAACAATTCAAGTACCTTGAAAACTTGTTTCATAATCAGAAATTGGTTTATGATTAGCAGATGGGTCAAAAATATAAAACAAAAGGGTTGTTATACAAAGAGTTAATAGTACTAAGAAAATACGTTATATCAGAAAATTATAACTTTTTATAAAGTTAACTTTTTTACGTGAGAGTAATAATATTGTTTTTTTTATAATTTTACAGTTCACCTTTTATTATTCTTCATTTTAGATGTAGACATTAAATTTAATTGAATTTTATTAAAAAATTGTTTATTGATTTATGATATTTTTACATTACTGACAGGATAACATTCTAAAGAACCGCCACATCCTTCAAATATTGATTAAACTA
The DNA here is from genome assembly GCF_024364675.1 of Aethina tumida. Taxonomy (NCBI): domain Eukaryota; kingdom Metazoa; phylum Arthropoda; class Insecta; order Coleoptera; family Nitidulidae; genus Aethina; species Aethina tumida. The sequence goes on from NC_065441.1 coordinate 6,031,908, forward strand.
CTTTTTCTATAGGAAATTCAAGTAAAATTTTCATATATTTGGAAAACAGTTAGATGGAATTAGAGAGCAGTCACAAACAAAAAGTAATTGTTGATTATTAAAATTCCGTTAATATCCTGTTATTACTACGTTTATTCAATAAACTAATAGCGTATCCATTACCAAACAGTCGTAAATACCATGTATATTTATTACAAGCAATTAAGAAAAATTGAATGAACCCGAACTAATCAAAATTCCACAGTCAGACAAATCCAATTTTCCGTGACCCACTGATCAACAGCTCGTTACACCCAATGATCGTACGTTCGTTGGCTAAAACGCCAGAAAAGCGATATAACAGTAACGGCCAACATATACCTGATAAATTACTATTGCGATCCACGTGTCCATTTATAGTATTCAAGCGGCACGGCATTATTTGCGGAAACGAACCGTCCGGGTTGCGAGCGTGGTTATAAATCCAAGTCTCACTTACCGGGAGAGCGCCTCGTGCCAAGAATCGCCGGAGGAATCCGGTGCTTTCGGAATGGTGCCGCTATCCGTTAACTGCTGCTTCGTTTTTTCTTCCTGGAAGAGATTAGATGCGATGATGCACTCGGTTCAACGTTACGGACATACGATACGGAAGCTTGAGAATTTTGATGTTGACACGTTGCAGGTGTTACCAAGAATCGTGGAAAAAATGTTCAAATAAAGAAATTTGCTTCTAAAATTATCTCTAAAAATTTTCCAAAATATAAATAAGAGATTGTTAGATGAGTCTTGAAACCAAGCAACTTTAACACCAACAAAAATAATGATGGTATCTTCTACTGATAGTATCAAAATCTTACTTAATCCTTGTTTAAACTAAACAATTTTGACAGAAGTTTTTTTTTGAAAGATAATAAAAATACTGAAAAACGGAACCGTAACATAACGTACGTAAAATTACTCAAAAAATTAGAGACTCTTTAAACGCAAAGAAAAATTCAACATTTCCCTGTTGTAACACCGTACCGACATCAAAAGCAACAAAAGCAAGTGGAAGGGGAAAACATACCTGTTCATAAAGGTACCAACAGCAGATTTAAATCCTGATAAAACTCCCGTACTGTCGCGTAAATTTACAGGTGAAATATAATTTTTTACTTCCCATTTAACTTTGGGTCTGGAAAAAATGGGTCGCGTTGGTGGTAGTACCACCGTACGTGTCGGAACTCGGTTGAGGACTGATAAGTTCCGAGACGCAGTGTAATAAAGTAAAGTTGCACGTCTTTGCAATAAGTAAGTCGAGTGTCCCCCGGAAATACTGTTTTTTTTTTTTGCAAAAATTTGCAGTTTTTTTTTCAACTGGCACGCGCTCGCCGATTGATGAGCAAGCATTGGGTAATATCGGGGTGAATGAACAGTACCATTGCGGAATAAGAATTTCCTGCATTATGCATTTTCTTTGCTCAATGAAATTTATTATTTTTTCTACTTGTATCTTCGTTTTTTTATTTTAATTAATTTAATCATTCATGAAAATGTATAATTTGAATAATTTTTGTTGTCTATAAATAACTTATATGAGCGTTTAAATATGTTTTCATTGTACAATAAATATTTTAAAAAATATATAATAATCTTATCAGATTATGGCAAATTTTAATTATTCAAAATACAATAAACTTTCTTCCTAATAGTGCTTTCAATAATGTTATGGTCTTAATTTTTCTAATAATAAGTATTATTTAAAATAATAAAATGAATATTTAAAATTTAATCAATAATAAAAATTGTATTTGAATTTTGAATGGTAATAAATAAGTTTTGTTTAGAAAAATTAACTAGAATGAACAAAGAAATTGTCTATTTACATACAAATTGCATTTTACTTTTAATTTAATTTTTAAAATTTATTTGTGTTTTAATATCTTTGAATAAAGGAAAAACAATCAAATATTAAAATTTAAATTATTAATTCTGGAATAATTTAGTTACGAATGTATTTACTATATTATTAAGTATTTATTACCTTTTAAAAAAATAATCTGAAATTTTTCAATAATTATTTAACTGTCAGGTTTATAAATGTTACTTAATTAATCTAAAATAAAATAAACTTAAAGAAATTAAAAAATGTAAAAACCAAATTTACATATTTTCTCTTGGAATTTCTTTTAATTCATTAAAAATATGTTATTAAGAATAATCACAAAAATTAATTATTAATTAGAATAATTAATTAGTTAAATTTATTTGTTGTTATTTATTTTGTATTTACTTTTAAATAATTCAAAAAAAAGGCAAGACGTGGCTTTTAAATTTTTTAACCGCTTTTCTTGACACTTAAAATATGAATAATTAAAATAATGTTTCATTCACTCGATGTAAATTTTAAATTGCAAAATTAAAAACTGATTGCTTTAAAGTCAACTAAAATTTTATTATCAAATATTAGTTAACACTATTTATAATGTTTGCAGAACAACATCAATTACATACTAACATTGGATATTGACCCCTGTTTATTGCAAAAACCTATTTCGTAATTTAAAACTGATTTCCTGGCGTCATGTTATAAAAAAATTGCAACTCGAGTGTTAAATTTTACCAAACAATGTGAATGCAATGTGAAACCAAAAGGATATAAGTTTAAATTAGGGTTGCTGTACTACGAAATGTTTTCAAATAAATTTTATTCGATTAATATTTATCTAAAATGTTGTTGTAAATAATTATAGTTAAATAACTATATGTAGTAAAATTATTAAATTTTTGAAATTGACATGTAAACTGTCAGCTTTGTAAGTTTGACAAAACTAAATTTCCTCGTGAAAAATGAAATGCAAAAATCCATCTACACACGATGATTCTGGTATCCCGACCAAGAAAATGAGACCAAACAACAAAGATATTAATTATTTGCCGGACCATGTTCTCGAATCAATTTTCTCTTACCTTTCTTCACAAGATATGCAAAGAACCATTATGTGGGTATGCAAAAAATGGGGCAGAGTCTCAATAAACTTTATGAGAAAGGTTGCTCTTAAAAAGTTTAATAAACGTATCCAAAAACGCCAAAATGTGTAAGTTTGCCTGGTTTTATCAATAAATTTGAATTTAAACAATATTTTTGTTTTTATTTAATGGAAGTAACTGTAATTGATGGTGGTAAATAATAAAACTTCTCTTGTATTATTTACATATATATTTATTCTGATAAGAATAGATACATTTAAAAATTCTGCCGAACCATATAAATAAAAATGCAGCGAACGTGTCAAAAATGGAACACAGAAATACAACAAAAAAAATATCCTACTGCATGCAGTCTTTGTTGATTCAACAGATTATATAAAATAACACTAAACATATTACAAAAAAATTAAATTAACTTAGATACAAAAATTATTACATAACATAAAACTATTTTAAGGGTCAGTGAGGTAGAATTTGTTCATATTCTAACCAAGCAAATAAAAATGAAATTGATTTTTTGATAAAATTTAAAAAAATGATTCTAAATATTAAGTATATCTTTTAATTAAATACTATTTACATTTATCGATTGGAAATTGTCATTCTTGCTCCGAACAATTTTTGTCTACATATCCATATCTACCATTCTATGTCAACATAACTATTACAGGAGTTTTTCAACTATCTCGGTTCTCCGCCGCACAATAAAACGGGACATCAATATTTAGTTATTGGTTTATCAAGTCAGTTGGAAGATTCTATAAATTTTTATTAAATCGTTGACAAACTGAGAATAACGAAATATTTCGTCTCCAAATTTACTGGATTGACAGTAATAGTCGCTGTCACAATGTTCAGACACTTGTGCTAAACATAAAGCCATATATATTTCTAAAATCGCTTTACATAAAAAACTGGATCTTTCCTCAAATATGAACAAAGTCGCATATTTTGTTTGCATCCAATTTTGCAAGCTTTTTATACATTAACTTTTCATTTTTATATTAAAATACTCTAATCATCCACTAACACTTATAATATAGGGTCAAACTTTTTCCGTATATCTCTGTGCATTTAAAAAGTGGGAACCTTTTAGATATAAAGACTGGTTCAAACTTTTCGCACCCTTATTTAAACTATTCCTCTACACTTAACAAGGACATCCACACAATTTCATAACTTCCACTTTTTCGCTCTCAATTCTGTACAATCTCCAACAAGAAAATCCAGTTTCAATCTCAGCTGTTTATATTTTTGTACGATTTAGAATTAAATCACAGACATGTAATAAATATAACTTAGTCCTTTTATATCAAAATTTTGGAGAGAAAATTTACATATAATAATTAATAAATAATTGCGGTTGCAATAAATTAATTTAGGAACACAATTTGAGAGGTTTGAACTGCCGAGATTGAAACTGCGCCTTCGCGATAATAAAATTAAAATCAACTAAAATATAGGTTAAAATGAACACAATAATGATGTTTAAAACTTTTGCCTCATATGCAACTATAATTTCCTAAACTATACATTATGATATTATTTTTATTGACAGTCTTAAATTTTTTAAAAATTCTCTAAATGCAATGGTAAAAGAATAGTTTACAAAAGTTAGTTTTTCTATGTATCTTATAGAAATATGGTAGATACAAACTATGTGATTTTTTTTGTAAATTAAAAACGTAAATCTATATTACATTGTTGATCCAAAATTTTGTTTCCATATACACGTTAAAGATTATATACAGTACTTAAGGCTCAGATGTATCCAAGATAAAAATGTATCACATTTTCCTCAACACTTACTTCATATAAAACGTCAGTTTTATAAAAAATTTGTGGATAAAAATGGCATATATTACTTGAGACAACAAATTAACCTTACATCTTCACCAGTTTCCTTTACTATATTTGTTTTTACAAATGGAAACTATTTCCACTAATGAGTGGTTGCTATAATCTGTAAGTACAACACTAACCTAACTGCACAATTATATAAATATTTAACTATATACACAATAATGTACCACAATAGCAACCAAACATTTCCACTTTCCTCTATTTTTTGTGTGCACTTTTGTAATATCATACTAAATCATTGCATTTAAATGTCTAAAAATCAATCAGTCTACAAAATAAATAAATTTGTAACTTAAATTCAGTCTATTATTCAAAAATGATATGAGCAAAATCAAAGAAATGAATTTTGGCGGTGACTGAAGAGTAGTTAAACAAAGAAAAACCATCAACCACCCATTAAAAAATTAAAAATTTATTATTGATATTTCTTAATGCTAATATTCGCAGTTTTTCTGTGGATGTGCTGAAGATTTTTCTGGCGTTCAACAGTTTGATTATGATTTTAAGTACACTGTAAATGACGATGTATGAGAACCATAAAATATAATGCTTCTTAAGATTAAGTATTACGTTAAACATTATATTTTAATATGACTGTGGCGTTGCAATTAATAAAAATAATTCCAGAAAAAAATACTATTAGAGATCAAATGTTGTCAACAGAAAAACTCACGCCACTCAAAATAAATTAGTCATGACATTGAACTGATCACATACAAATACATCAAAGGCTGAAAAATGGCACTAGCTCTATTAATTTAAAAAAGTCGTAAATGTTTATATGAAAAAATTGTCATGGCAAAATACGTCTATAAAAATTTATGGGCAGTACAACTGGCAGTGACTTTTTATGTTTATTGTTTGTCATAGTGTGAAGGAATGTTGAAAAATAATTATTAGAAAAAAAATATATATTTAAGTTCTAAGATTAGTTGTTACAGAGTGCGAATTTCGACAATGCAAGCTCGTTTTTATGCAAGTCTTTGTAAATTTCGAAGATTGGTATAAATCGGAGTATTGTACTGAAATCGGCACTCTTAATTATTTCGTATAATATTGCGGAACACACAAAGTATATAAATCTAAAATTACTAAGAAAAATATTCAAAAAAATTATAATCGATTACAGTTTACCTAGTCTAGATTAATTAACAACTAGTTGTAATCCGATTATATTTATTGGCAGTGTGGCAAAACGCTGGTTGAATTAACGGTCTAAAGCCTTCAGTATACGATTCGATAAGCTCTGTTTTCACCGTTCTTACATATACATTACATCATTATGCTATACATTCATTACTATACACAATTTGAAAGACATGTCAAATATACTCCAACCCCAATTGAAACTACACTGGCGGATGTATGGATTGATATGTAATATAAAAATGACACACGTGTAGATAAATAAAAAATTAGTTGGGAGCACCTCTTCTACAATGTAAAAAAATTGTGATGTACAATTTTGAATGAATTGCACAATAAACTAAAAAAATTAAAACGCTAAAAAATTTCCTACACCCTGTTTAAAAACAGGATTGCACGACAGTACCGGAAAGAATTTCGATTGCACAATGCAGTCGTAACTTCACCGTGTAGTTTCATCCGGGGAGCAAAGCACAAAAAGACATTTGTGCTAAAAAATTACACAAACATGATCTGTGCACGTTATTATACAGAGTACTCCCTACAATATTCACAGTACAGAACCTTTGCTTTACGAGATCCATTTTTAATTATTTGTTTAGTTGCAGCGTCGCGACGCTGTCACCCTATCATATACCGAATTCGGTTGCGTGTAAAAAATACGATTCGTAGAAAATCCGACCGAACTATGTACAAGTTTTGTGCATTTTTTTTATAAATAAAAACCGTATATGATAGAGTATCTTGCAAACTATACAGAAACCGATTACAATGAAAACAGCAGAAACCCGAGCATCGTCCACGTATCAAACGTGGACGATCCTCCGGATTTTGTCGGACGACTCCTTATTTCTAAAAAATTGTATATATTTTTAAGTTTACAAAGGCTCATTTTTGTATTTCATACTAACTTCGTAGAGAAATTGGTATTTATCACGTTTGATTAATCGGCTTGCGGCGGTGCTTTTTCCTTTTGCTTGCGCCGGACAGTTCTAACGTGGGTCCGCTTTCAGTTGGGAACAGGGCAGGTTTCAAGGCATCCTTCGACGATGAATCCAATACGGGTATCGACACTTGTTTCGTCGGTTTGTACTCTTTTTCTGATACCCATTCGTCGGATACACTGGAAACAAATTGGCAATTTCAATAAATTGTTAAATGTAAATTGTCTATAGGCAACCACGATTACACATTGTCATTTATGCAATAAATACATTAAAAGTTGTCGAGTTCTTTCTCTATATTAAGTTTACCTCCATTAACATCAACAGAAATCAGTGAATTTAGTCTATATACAGGGTGGCCCACCATATCCCTTTTGATAATAACTTCACAATGATTAATGGAATGAAAATTTAATTTTGATATTGATAGTTTTATAGAGTATTTTCCAACAAAATATTCGAGATATTGAAAATGAAGTGAAATTATATAATGATATCTAGATATCTCAAAAAATCTTCACAGTTTGATAGGCCTAACAGATAAACAAATGTCATTATTAAGAGACTCAACAACCTGTTATGATTTTCAAAGTGACTAAATACATTGAGCTGGAGCCACCCAATGTATTATTTAAATTTGTAATTTAATGAATGGACAAATATACTTACACGTCGGTAGGATGCCACCGCACCAAAATCTTTGTACTACCATCTAATTCAGTTCGTCTAGCTAAAATTTGGCTTTGTAAGTTAACTGTATCACCCGCATTGCTTATTTTTCCTAAGGTCCTCTGCTGGGTCATCATCAGTAATTTGTACTGCAGACCCTCCATGATGCCGCCGTCGATGAAATCGAACATCCGTGCTGCAAAATGCGATTTGTTTTTTTAATAAAAACCAGTCGTTTATAAATAAAGGCATGTGATATTTTGCATGCGGTTTTATTTACCTGACCATGGTTGCCTTCTAAATCGGATTTTCTTCCCGTTCCTTTTGAACATCTTGACCGGGCCATTTTCAGTTGTTTTCTTCGCGCTGCCGTTCTGCGTTCCGTCGGTGGTGAAGTGGCCGTTTACATGCCTTTCCAGCATAATCTTGAAATGTAAAGAAGTCCTTTTTATATGTCATCACAACGAAGGAACAGTGCTTTAAAAACGCTTAGTACGGGTAAAATGTTCAGTTATCTTAATTAATTTGATTGTGGAATAATGAAGATAAGTCATTATAAAGACATTAAAACCTCATGTATTTAATTAGATAATTTTAGGCTTATTCTGATAATCGCATATTAAAAATTTTAAACACGAAAAATGATTCTTTGATAGTTGGTAAATTGCATTTTAAACTGTGTATCAGAGAAAGTCGAAGAATTTAAATAAATGGTAACAACTAAAATCCATTCGATGAATTAAATTTATGGCAAAAATTATCTATTTTAACAGGTTTTATAATAAAACTATTAAAATGGCATACTTAATTATTTTCACGTAATTCTATTAAGTAACTGCTTAATTCTTAAGAGGTGATAACAAATAAGACTAATCTTTTATTCAGTTCCAAGAACTCACAATTTTTTCTTGTGGCATGAATTTGCTAGTGGGCAAAAAATTGTTGATTATCTAATTTAATTTTAATTTTTTTAAAGGATGCTAAATTCAATGTTTCATTGCCCATCTCTTAAACTATTTTTATTAAAATAAATTCATAAATAAAAAATATTCCATGTTTCGATATTACTATATATAAATTAACCAATATTAAGAAATATTATAAAAAATAAAACAACTATAAAAAGCAATACTAAAACATCGATAATGTTGAAATAATAGGTAATAACTAAGTTATCAGTACCACATTATAATTCGTAATTATGGACTATGATTAGTTTTGCTAAAAAATTAAATTACTTATCGATAACACTTATTAATAGTTAATGATAAACCATAACATAACATAATTATAAATATGCTAAGATAAGATAGAAATGTAGTGATAGAAGTAATATTTGTAATAATTATTATCATTATAAAAATACCCAGACAATTTGGTAAAATATATCTAATCTTTAAGAAATTAATTGAAATAGATAATTGGGGGATAAATTAAGTTCATTCATCTGATTACAAAGCATATTTTATAGACATGTCGATTTTTCATCTACAGAAAGTAATAAATCTAATATTATCTAATGTTTTTTATTATGTAACCATGTTGTTTTTCAAGAGTTACATTATCTGTTATCTTTTGATTATGTTCCCCAGTCATATTCATTATCATACAAAGAAAACATACAGAGGACTATTCAGAGAAGCTCAGAAAAATGATACGACTTCCTCTGCTACTTAATGTAACTGTAGTGTATCCTTCAAAACGCGATTACAACTTGGTTACGCGGACGTTCCGATCGTTCTCCTGTCCGAAACGTTCATTTTTGCGCACGCACGAACAGTTCGACGGCAACGGTGAAACGGACGAAGAGGAGGTTAGTAATATTTTGGCGCGGTTTTCGTGGCCGGGGTTCAAGAACCTACCTGAGAATTGAATCTCTGTCCACAGCCATCGACTATGCATCGGAACGGCTTGGTGCCGGCGTGGGCCAGGACGTGCCTCTCGAGCCACGACCTCGAGCACGACGTCTTGCCGTGCACCTTGCACCCCTCCCACAGGCACACGTACTGCTCCTGCTCCGCCTGGGATATCACATGTTTCACCTAGAAAAAAATAAATAAATTCATTACCGCATTACCGCTTTGTGCACGGTGGAGCACTTTTACAATGTGTATTGTAGAAAAGGACAAAGCGAAAGGCACAAAGGACTTGTGGTTGAACATTGGCAAATGCATTTTTAATCTCACTAGAGGTTTTTTACTATTTCGTTTTTCAAAATTCCACTCTTGTAAAGTAATCGGTGTACTCGTTTAGTATTTTATTTCCCTTTAATGTTATGACATTTAACAAAAAATTACTTATATTTTTTTAGTGAAAGAATTAAAATTATTGTAAAAGTGTTTCAACATGTTGCTTTATATACTTTTCAACATTTTAATTAGTTTAAAATGTCCAAATACTAATGGAAAATAAGAAAAAATATAATAACATTAATTTAAAAATTGTCATAGTTTCCTATTGACTGTTAAAAAGTCTGTGTAATAAATAAAAATTATTATTATTTGCAGCATTAAAATAATTAAATAAAAATGTTCAAATAATATAAAGAAAAGAAAAGAATTTATAAACATTATAAGTATATAAATATACTTATAAATAAAAAAAAATAAATTATTAAGTAATTAATTAAATAAATTTCAAATAATAATCTATCGTATCGAATTTAAAAACTAAATATATCACATAAAATTTACAAAAGTATAAAATATTCGGGTGTATTGTATTTCATTTAAAATAAATTTTGAATTAATTGCATACAATTTAAAATTACATCTAGTGATTATTTAAATAAAAATAAAGAGATAAAATAAAAGTAAATATATTTTCAATCGTGGAGAGAAAAGAGAAATAAATTCCGGTTGATATTTAACGTTATTATTAAGCAGAATTTATATAAAGCTTCCATTTATTTTCAATTTAAGTTTAAAGTTATCAAAGGGTATTAACTTTATTGGTAACTTATTTTATCGATGTCTAGTGCTATTGCATCATTAAAGAATATCTCTTTATCGTATAAAGTTGAAAGTTTCTTTTCATATGTTCTTATTTGCTTTATATTGATAAACCCTATTTGGTATTTGGTTAAAGCTCTTGCCGTTTGCGCTTTTACATCTTCTTTGATATCTATAAATAAGAATTGAGCATGAAATATTGTATTTATTGAAAACTAACTTTACGTGCATACTAACTGAAACTTTAACTAAACCCTTGAAATTAAAATAATTACTGTTGTCACTACAAATATTATTTTATTGTCGAGATAACAATGTGTGTGTGTAATATTGTCTTGCATAAACAGAGATTTATTAAACAGCCTGATCACCTAATATGGCCCAACGCCGTATTAATAAACGGTAGTTCCCTAATAGTACACCATAAAGATATAAAATTTATATTTATATGTGTTTGTGTGTGTTGTGCAGCTGCCACACAAAATTATGGAGAAAAGACAGAGACCAAACAATTGAATTGTGCTATTTCAAGCAATTAAACAAAACTTTTGTTGCAATGAAGTCTTTTGTTGAACTGTTTAATAAGACACAAGTTTGATGGAAGAAAGCTTATAAATTTAGAAGAAAAAACGTGCATTTATTGTTCAATTAAATATCTTGTCTCAAACAAAAAAGAAATTAAAGTACAGGAGAGCTAAGTAGGTAGAGAAAATAAAGATAACCCAAGTCGTTTGGTATTCGGTTTCAAAAGGGTTAACCTTCTAAACAAGAAAATATAGACGAAAGAAAGTGGCAGATAAAATGGCTTACTTGTAGATGATCAAATAAGGCCCCGCTGGTGGTAAATTGAGAGTTACAATCCGTCCACCTACAGATACCATCCTGTGAGATTTGGTTCTTGGCATCCTTCCCCTGTTCATCCTTCTCCTCTACTTTAACCGGAAACCGTATGGTCTTCGGCTGCGACAATATCGGTGACTTTTGTTCCGGCACCAGAACCGGCTCATCGTTCACGTTCACTTGTAAACACTCCTTCGGCGATGATGATATACCACTATCTGAATCCGGTGTGGGTGATTTATCCGTCCGTGATAATTCGATAGTGGTGACGTCGCGACACTGGCTTTCCTCTGTCCTGTATGGTTGCTCCTTTTCTTCGTTCCTGCAGGCGTTGTCCACGCTTACCGGGGTGGACTGCAGTTGCTTGGGGGTGGGGAGGTTGGAGGCTTTGATAATACTGTTGACTGGTTCGACGGTTTTTGGTTTGGCGGACAGGACTGTTGGTACGGCCGTTTCCAGGCTGAAAGGAACTGTTGGGATGGCGTTTGGTGGGATTCTTGGTGCAGGCAATGTGTTTAGCTTAACGATAGGTACCATGGTGGCGTTCAGTTTGACGCCAAGATTGAAGTTGTTGAGGGTGGCGATTTTTGGGACCGGTTGTAAGACGTTTAGACAAGGTATGGTGCCGAGTTTGTTGGGGAATTGCTGGACGAATATGTTGTCGGGTGGTTTGGGTGATTTTGTGTGGATATACGCCAGGTTCGGGGGGAAACTGACGGCCGTTAAAGTAACTGTGTTGGTGAAGTTCGCCAGGTTAGGCACGTGTGTGACTTTGTCTGGAATTTTGCTTGGCGCCGGCAGGATTTTACGCGGTACCGTCACCGTTTTACGTTTGGTTTCGATCTTCTTGGCGCTGATCGTTTTCCTGCCGTTTTGCAGCTTGTTGAAGGTATTGTATTGGGTTTGTTGGTCGACTAGAGAGACGATTTTCGCATTCGGCTTGGACATATCTTTCTTGATCACATTGGCCTTGATTTGCGACTTGAAATACTCCGTGATTTTACCTTGGTGTTGAAACTTGGCAGTGGGATCTATCACTTTCTTAATACTACTAGTTTTTTGCTGCACGTTATTATTATGATTCACTAATTTATCACTGGGACTAGGCACTGTATCCGCGTTACTCTTAACAAGAATTTGATTGACGGTCTTGAGGCATATCGGGCTCGATCCTTCGTCATCGGACTTGAGCCTTTTGGCGTAGACTCCGTTGTCAGTCACGTGATGCCTCTTGTGGATGGCGTCGTCGGTGTTTGGTGCGGTGTCCTGGGTCGCGGTGCCGCTTGTCGTCGTCGTCGTCCACGGCCACTGTGGATGGTCTGTGGACTGCGTGGGGGGCATCTTCTGCGGAGGTGCCCCTCCGGCCGAGTCCTCGCTATGGGTGGACGCGGTGCTGAACGGCGAGCCCGGGTCGGTGATGTCACTCGATGCTGTACTGCTGCCGCTGCAGTCGGTGCAGCTCAACACTGCAACACCACTGGAAATAAACAATAAAACAAATTAATAACTTGTTCACAACAATACCACTGTATGATACATGAGAAAAAATAAAGATAAACGAGACAAATTCCTTCACGACAATTTTGTAGATCTTGATAACTGATTTTGAACAAATGTTAGTGGCAACGTTTGAAACGACGACTCATTTATCTCCGCTTGAACATTTATGTCATTTTTTTATTAGTTTCTGTTTTGAAATAAATTAGGATTTATGTTTGAACAAACGACTTTATAATACAATAAATTAAATATTATTGACACATTTTACAACTCCAAAATATTTTTTATACTCCTCCATTGAAAGGTAACGATCACGACCAGTATTGTCCATTAGGTATACAAGAAACCATCCGAGACCTCCATTCAGTCAAACCATTACAATTATTCAAACATCAATAACCGACCAAATTGTGGTTAACTATACTGTCTGCATATAGATATTCGGTTATCGGTGGCGTATTGATTCGTAGAAATAGACTGGAGGGCTTCGCCAACGTACACCAATGACATTTATTTCCGGACGGGGGCTTTCATGCGCTTTTTTTCAATAGACGTTCACGGCGTTCCTGCCTTTTCCTGTTCTCTTATCCCACGGTTTATCTCGTATGCTCCATATTTCGGACGAGATAAGTGAAACTCTCACCGTTTTTATGTTGAAACAATCATATGGAATATTTCAGATAAAATATAAACCTATTCCTAATTTTACAATAAATTCATGTATATTCATAATAAAATATATACATATTTACATGTACACTTTGAAAAATTCAAGAAATCAGTAACAAAGTAATAAATTACAATTGTTTGAATCGCTATTAAAAATTGTTAACAAAATAATGACGGTAAATTTATTACTCAGTAAATGATTAAAATAATTGGTTTATTTATTTACAATTTATGTCTGGAATAATGGTTCATAAATTTAATTCTGAGTCATTTGTCTGTCTAGATTATTATTTATTATCTATTTGTAATTTTGATACTTCAAAAAAATACACGTGATGTTAAAATTAATAAACATAAAGTTTTTTGTACATTAAACTTTTTTAACATGGTTTAAATTTAAAAGGTTTAAATTGAAGAAAAAATTGCATTTATAAAAACAATATTGATTCACTTAATTAAATAAACAACATACATGATTTTAATAAATTTTAAATGTGCACTTTGATGTAATAAATGTTAGTGGTTTAATATGCATAAAAATAGGGGAATATAAATATGCATAAAATAAACAGAAAAAAGAAGGTAAATATAATAAAATATTTTGTTTAATATTAATGCACAAAAATAAAAAGATTTCTTACAGTTAGTATTTTAATTTGTATTATATTTATTATTTCACATCTATTTAAAATATGAAAAAGCTTTTGCAATTATTAAATACTTATAATGACTTTTAAATTAAACTATTCGTTTCTGTCCAAAAGTAACACAAAATTACAATAATCAGGAATTAATATTATTATTATTATCATTAATTATTATTATTAGAATTTATAACAATAATTATAGTTTTGTAGATTGAAGAAATGGAATGAAAAGTAAAGTAACATAAACATTTTATATTATATTTTAACTGTTTAACATTAAAAAAATAATAAACATTAAATAAATAATAAATTAACTAATGAAATATGTATAAAAATAAAAATTTCTCTTACTGTTGGATATTTTATTTTGTATTTATTATTTCGCAAATATTTAAAATCTTTTTAATGAAAAAAATACATAACAACTTTAACCTCTCATTTCTATGAATAAATATTAGTCAAACGAATGTATAAAAATAAAAATCTCTCTTACTATTAGTTATTTTAATTTGTATTTATTATTTCTCATGTATTTAAAACTTTGGAAAGTTAACGAAAAAACTATAAAATAACTAAATTCTATAGTTTAATCAAACGAAGTTAAATATTTAAAATTAAATGCATCTGCAATAAAAATTATTTATTTACAATTTTTAACAAGTTCATTCAAAATTGTCAAAACTATTGAAAAAATTAAAAATTAACAATGGAATGAAAAATAAATAGTAGAAGTAATATTAACAAAATCATATTATTGTATTATTTTAATTTGAAATTATTATTTATGTTTAAAACCTTGAAAAGCCTCTCGAACGAAATAGATACTTCTAAATTTAATTATTAATTTCTGTATATAAATAATAGCCGAAGGAAGTTCAATATTAGAAATAACAGCACCTAAAATAAATAAAAACCGCAATGTTAGTTTCGTAAACAATAATTAGCGAATCGAAAGTATTATCTTTACAGTTAACATTTGAGAAACCGTTATTCAACAGAAATCGAAAATATCGATAGTCATTTGCGAATTTCGTCTCTTTGAAACTAATCAGGTTTGCACGTTCATGATTAATTGCCGCCTCCTTTGCGGCGCGTTTCGGAAACAAAAACGTTATTACATAACGTGAGCGCGTATCGATCCGAAATTACGCCATTAAAAACGTCATTGTTCGGCAATCGAAACTCGCACATCCGTCGTTTTCATATTGTGCGGTTCGATGTGGCGCGGCCGGCCAACGTTTTTATCAATGGGTTTACGTTAATGTAAATCTAGTTCAAGGACACTTGGCGATTCCGCGTTTATATTTTTATTGTTGGCAGCTATTTAACTAATTTACGCTGTTCGGTGAACCGCGTTTTTATCGCTCGGCGTTCGGTTGTATGAGATTCTGGTGCGTTTGCTGCACTTGAACCGGGAGTCAGTGAGACTTTGGGGTGTTGGCTATTTTTCCTATTTTATCTTAGTTTTATATATTTCATTGTTTGGAATTTATTTAGAACGTTGATCTGCAGATCTCCTGCTGGAATTTATAATTATTTCAACATTAGCTAGGATACAACACTTCCAAACATTGTTATTTAGAAGCAAACACAGTCAAGAGATTAATTATTTCAGTCAAATTCTTCAAGTACATTAATTTTATGAAGTATTTAAATAGTAAAGACAAAAAAGCTGTTTTTTAACTAGAATACTTTTTTAAAACATTAGTTTAAAACGTACAAAAGTTATACAACTTTTGAAATATTGTTATTAAATTATTATATTGTATGTTATTATTGTTGTATAATAATTTTATGGAATAATTAAATAATAAATATAAAAATTAACTTTTATTTAACAAAAATATTTGGAAATGTAATCTAAAATTTACAAAAATAGTACAATTGTTCAAAACATATTCTGAAAAAATATGTGTAACTTAAAACCATTTCTTGAAAGTAATTATTTACATTAGGTTTATAAAATAGTTAATTAAGAATATCTTAACTAAAATGCATATTTGGATTTTTATAGAACAATTAAATAATAAATATAAAAATTAATTTTCTTTTAATTAAAATACATTGAAATGTAAACTCTAAACAACCATACATCTTTTTGAAATATTTTTATTTAAACCATTCATTAAAAGTGATTATAACATATATAATACTTTTATATAATAATTAAATGATAAAGACAAAAACAAACTTCTTTTTAACTAAAACACATAATTGGACTTGAGAAACAAAACATTGTTACCATCAAAAAGTGTTTAAGACATTTTATCTTTTATTAAATAAATATATTTTTATTGAAGAGTTAAACATTAAAGATACAAATTTTGTCTTTGAAATATTAGATAATTATTAATAAAGATGAAAATTATTATTGATCTGATTAAATTATTTGTAGTAAGTGTAAAGTATACTAATTTTTTAAAACACTATCCTTCTACATTTATAATGTTTAAACTTTCAAACTGTGTAATAATATATTTCAATAAAAATGTTTTGAATTCAAAAGTACAAAAGAGAAATGGAACCAATTTCCCGGTAATAATATAATAATACTAAAAGTTTTCCAGCGCAACATTTCTGTAGACTAGACAAATAAAACCGTCAACAAGATCGTGTTACGAAGTGGTCTAGCTGCTCGACATTCAACTACTATTTACTCTAAAAACACAAACAGGCAAAAACGAGCCGTCGTAAATGGAATTACATTCTATTAAATCATTTAATTCATTGCCGGTAATTTAATATCGGCCGATTCAATATTTTCTGCACGGATGGAAAACTGATCTGTCTCACTCTCGTTCGGAGTTTATTACATTACATTGAAAATAATTAAACCGGGGTCGAAATTTACATATCGCATTACGAACGTTCATTCATTGAAATTATTGAAGAATGGAGGAAATGCAGGTATAATAAACGTTCACGGGTGAAATGTCGACGTTTCAACCACGCAATTTAGCATATTAATTAATTGCCCGATAATTAAATGGAAGGTGTTACGTGAGTTTTTATAGTTTTGGTTATTATTTTTATAAAATATCGACTAAACGGTTAAATCATAAGACGATAAATTACATGAAATAAATTAAATTGCCTGTACAATATGATTTATTCAGTACAGTTCAACAAACCCGGGCACTTACTTATTGTTAGCGCAAGTTAAAATTAATATTGCAACACGATTATTTATTTATTCCGTCTTTCTAATACTGGAAAACCGAATCGATCCAGCGTTAACTTGCATGTGGACACAGCGGTTATCAAAAAATAAAGCGAACGGTACAAATGGCAAAACATATTCGAGATAAACTGTAATAATTCTATATAATTACACGTTATATCCACGAGATAAATAGTTAGTCACGTTCTCGTTCTCAATGACGAGACTTTTTCTAACGGCCAACCGTGGAGACAGTATCGACATAATTTCCATTTTAATTTATGGCCCATTGTGAACACTTCAGCACCAACAACAAGATCGCCGGCAATATAAATATTAACACGAATGGCGATTTTTCCCCGGCACAAGAAATGCCATGTCGTATTTTATTACTTGGAGGTGTTTCCGCATTTCCCCATTTCCGCTGGAATTTATGCTTAATTAAAATACCAAGGGTGGAACTTTCAGCGAGAGGTTTTTAATCTCACTTCGATTAAGTTCATTACTTTAATACAACGAAACTAACAATGGTGTAGATGTTCAAGGTAAATGTTTTACATCTGTAAAACCCATTTATTTATTATTTCATTATGCTTACAATAATTATTTTCAAGAAATATACCTTTTTAAACTACATTTGAGTAGGTAAGTTTGCACT
This sequence comes from Aethina tumida, assembly GCF_024364675.1. Taxonomy (NCBI): domain Eukaryota; kingdom Metazoa; phylum Arthropoda; class Insecta; order Coleoptera; family Nitidulidae; genus Aethina; species Aethina tumida. The sequence continues at coordinate 6,049,904 of NC_065441.1, forward strand.
ATTGCTGGGAAAATCCGACAAATTTCTGCATCTGTTATTTCGAAAAGCTTCGTACTCGAATAAGGCTTAAACCGTACTGAAAGTTGAAACGAAATGCGTGCCCGGTCGTCGGGATTTTATTATATTTATCAACGAGATGTATATTTTTGGCCTGAACGGTTTACAATGCACCCCTTATAAAATGGGAACCTTTTTATGGCCCCTCCAGGCCGTATTACTTACTTTTATGCCCTTATCCTAAATCTACGAACTGCCTACAACATTTCATTACCTAAACCTTGTACCACTATATAAAAGCGTTTTTGGGACGATTCTTGAAATTCGTAAATTAACATTTATTATTAGGCTGGTCGGGTCGCAATGGGGATAAAGACTGGTGTGAACGTACTTTTAAAATATGTACGAGAAAATGAATAAAATTGTATAAATAATAAAAACCGGATAGCGTCACAAGCTCGACAGTGTAACATTCCAGATAAAAATATCTCGTTTCTTGTTTGATGAGTCATTTCCGCAAATTGATTATTTTATGCAATTTCATATCTTTTTGCTTAATTTCAAACTCCGCAACAACCTCATTTCAATAATGCTTTGTAATTATTTTAATTAAAAATTTGTAATTTTTCCATTATACCTAAATCTCGTTTCCACAATTAAAAATGATAAATAGAACAAGTGTAATTAAGTAACTGTTTCAAGTTGAAGGCGAGAAATGGGTTTATAAATAAAACGTACATTCGAGTGTCCAAAATAAAAACAGCAAGAAGCAAACACATTAATTGAAAGTATAAGTAAACAGAACAACAGGAAAAGTGGGAATTATAAATTTTAATGAGAATCTAAGATACGTAATACGTTCAGAATATAAAGCAACCAGTTGTTTTTAGGTTTTACAAAAAGTGCTCCATTACTTTCATCAATGTTTATTTTAATTTTCAACAAGATGTAAATTAACAAAGGGGTTTTGAAACTTCCCAAATCTTGCTATTTTAATGGTTAAAAAACAATTCAACAACTTTCTTTTAAATAAAAAACATACATGAAATTTAGGCTTAAGAAAAATTAACAAATAGCACTTCGAAATGTTTCATTTACATATGATTTGGTTAAATACAAATTTAAAATTGACTTCCAAATAAAATATTTTAAATTGTAAACTAAAACAAAACCAATAAACTCTGAGAGAAGGGAAACAAAAACAGCAGCGAGAAGTAGCATGTTAATTGAAGATTTAACCAAAAAAAAAAATAGGAAAACTAGGTATTATAAATTTTAATGACAATCTAAGATACGCAGTACGTTCGGAATATAAAGCGACGTCTTGTTGTTTTAAGGTTTTACTGAAAGTGTTTTATTTCAATAAGCGACGTTTATTTTAATTTAAATAAGACGTAATTTAATAAGTCAATTTTTCTGTAATTATAATTGATAAAAACTTTTGAAAAATAAATTTCTCGTATAGACAAATGGTAAGTAACATTAATTTGTGTCCTTTTGTGAGTTTCTTTTATACTTGTTAACAATACAGACAGATGTTCGCTCAAAAAAGGTATCGCCTTCCTTTTGATACAAAATTTCTATGGAAACACTCACAAATAAGTGTCAAATTAAATCCTAATTAAAAACAAAAACTATTTAAAACTTCTGCATTTGAAATTGCAATCAAATATAAACTGAATTATAACTAAAACACGAGCTGAACATTGTTTCACTACGAAACTATTTTAAAACGTGTTAATTTTAAAACAATTCCGAAAACAACTTGTGTGGTTATTTATTTTGGTTCGAGCTTTTTTTATGTCCACATTTGAGTGTAAATAAAATTCATGTAACAGGCAGGCAAAATTTGTTGGAAAAATTCAGGCGTGCCATTTTTGGGACCCCCATTTTTTCTAATATAACATCTGGTTCTTTAATTAAATAAATTGGTGTGAGATCACAGTTTCACTTAATTTATAGTCATAGTTTATAATTACTAAATATGTAGATTGGACTAAAGTTTTGTTGTATTTAAATTTGTTTGTATTTTTTTAATATACTTTAAAACGTGAACTTTTTATTTCGATTTGGTTTATTATTGTATTTGAAGTATGTTGCAATGTATAAATTATATTCACGCCGACAAGAACAATAAATTAAGACTGGCGTAGATGGTAGTGATTATTGTTATTCGTTCTTTATAAATAAATTATAAACCAGTTTAAAATACATTCGTTGCAAGTTTGCTGTTTCAAATCAGTCATAACCAAAACAGAAGAATAATTATTTGCACACATTTTCTATACAAAAAACTGACAATTAAGCCGAAACTGTATTGTCTCAACTGCGGTTTGCAATTTAGAATCACCATTCTAAATTTAACCGGTTATTTTATAGTACACTTAACAGATTTAATGATTCTGACTAAATATACCTGTAAGCAGCTACTTTAATTTATTTTTAACTTTAAGAATTTATATGATTGAAACGTTAGGAAAGTTAACTAAGTTAATTAAAATGATCTTTTAAATATAACGATGTCTTATTTTCATTTCATGGCTTTACTATTTAAAGTTGTGGGCCAACGGCCACTTTGTAAGACCCTTATTCCGGTCCCTCACATTAAATATTTTAACCAGCGGAATAAACTGGAATAAAATCTAGTTTAATTTATTTGAAACTTTATCGTTGAGTTCGAACGTCTTCAGCAACGGTCTGTCTAAACTTTTATTCAAAGTAATTTCGCAAAGTTTCCTTAAATTTAACACAAAATGAGTTTATAACTATTTATAATAGTCTCACTAAATGATAACAAGTTGTTATTATCAGTTTTGTTGTCAACTGTCTAGAACAAAATAAAGTTAGCAATTAGCGAAATAGTTCTAATAATTTAAATATTGACAACAACGTCTGGATTTTTCTGAACGATAAATGAATTTAATTTTTTCACTCGAATGTATTTTTTACAGATTTACCACAATTAAGACGAAGCATTCCTGTAAATCATTACTGTAAATTTACCATAACGTCATGTATCAATATTTGAAAGTATTGACAATTAAATTTAAACATATATCGTTGGCAATCCCTTATTAATTAATTATATTTTTTTATTTTTACTTTTTTTGAATAAGTTTTTGAATAATAATTTTTATCTAAACATTTTTTGTTTAACAAACGCGTTAATTATAATTATCTCTTGTTTAGTATTAAAGTATTTTGTAATTTTATTTACTTTCACAATTAAAAAACAAAACCATTAAACATTTATAATAAATAACTAGGCAACCAATGAAAAGTAATATTTATAAATAGAGTCATTATTTCTTTTAATTCTTATATAACTTTATTCTAATAATTTGGGGTATTTCAGTTCCAGTACAAAGCATCACGTTGGACGCCATATTTTTCTTACTACAAAAGTGCAGCAAAGTTGGCATAAAATTTAATTTTGTAAATACTGTAACCAAAACAACAACAAACAAAGTTTTTAATTAAAAAACTAGTTGACGTATTTAGTTTCATATTGTTGAAGTACTGTTAATCCAAAAGTGATGATTAAAGACACAATTTACATTTTAAAATCGAGATTAAGAACGAATTAGTGTCCGTTTATTTTATCAAAATTCCAAACGAAATGAACAGACGGCCATTTTATAAGACCCTTATCACAGACCCTCTCTTGCACACCCAACGTTTTAGGAAAGGGGCTAGGGCCCCACGATTTGAACGGGCATCAAATCAAGTCATAAAACTTGTAAGTAGATCTAGAAAAATATTAATATTGATTTGTATGTAATAGTAAATAATTAAAATTAATATCAGTGTGTACATTTTGATTATATTTGGCACTTCTCCATAAATATTTGTTTTAGATAATGTACAAAATTTAGTCCACATTGGGCGCCAATCGACTGCTACAAAACTAAAGCGAAACTCGAGATTAAAGTTGAATTAGGGTTACAACAAAAACATCGCACAAATCGAAACTTGCATTTCACAAATACGAACTATAAATTTTAATGAGCTAGTTATCTCCGGATTTATCACTGAAACTTCAGTCTTTTGTAATTGCAATTTTTTTCATAATAATCACTTTGACGTGGAAAACGTGAACCGATGTCTGGAGCAGATAAAATGTTTTCGGTGGACGAATCCAAAAAAAAAAAAAATCTAGTGGAAATGTCTTGCCGAAATCCCAAACAATGTGAGCAGACGGCCATTTTATAAGGCCCCTATCGCCGAACCACCGTTCAAAACAACTTTTCTAGCCCACAGCCAACCTCGCACCTTTCAAAACTCCATCACGCCGTACAGTTTGTACAATTTCAAATCGAGTTTCAGTGATGACTTTCGGCAGCCACACGTTTTACTACACTTATTTAGTAAAAGTAATCACCTGTTAGGCGGATGCACACACATAATCCCGACGTAATCCAAATAATGCACATCTTTTAATCACCGCACCACCGCACATCGAAAACCACCGCCGGCCACATGAAAATAGATGCGAAATATTGAAAACTAAAGACAACAACAGAACACACACACCATGAAAAGTGCACCGAAAGCGCCGAGAAAAAAAAAACACAAGCGCGCACCGAGAGATGAATTGTAAGGTTAGAGACCCACACACTACTGAACTAAACACTGTGTTCTGTAGTAGGCTGGTAGTCGGGCCCGGTTCAGGCCGAACAATAAAACTACGGGTCTCAAATGTGGCCAGTGGCGTGGCTCGCAGGGGGCGTGGAACGCACGCCTGGTTCGGTTGCGTGTATACCTGTTGAAAAGGCGCACGGTTCGACTGGACGTGCGACGTTGCCGGGAAATTACAGACCAACTTGGAACTTTGGATTTTTCATTTTAGGATTTCGACAAACCGCACACGTCAATTGTGGTTTTATGATTAGCGATTGGTTAAGTTTAAATGTAATCGGTTGTTATCATGTGTGTGAAAAAGCTGCATGGTTTTTATGTAATTAATTAAACTGAGGAAATACTTTGGGTTTTTTATCATTTTCATTTTGTGTGTTGATTAAATGGTTTGGTATTGGTATTTTACTAACTAAAGTTAACTAATATTCAGATAACTTTACTAACTTAATTTACATATTTTTGAGATTAATACCCAGGAAAATATATTAGACATGTTTTTTCATTTAATTTGAAAACAAAAATATATAAACACAAAAAATGTAAAATTTAAATTATCTAATATCTATATTATTAATTTTAAAAATCAATTAAACGTCCCTTTTTTCATATGCAACTAATATTAATTATTTGCAATTGTTTTTTAATAATTATTGAACAAACAATCGAATCAAAAGGATACAAAAGCTGTCTTATAAAATTCTCATTTTATTTGCGCACTTTGGAAATGAATAAACTAATTATAGTTATTCCATAATTTTAAAAAATTTATATATAATATAAACATAAAAAGTGCAAAATCTAAATTATCTAATAAGTAAATGTTAATTTTAAAAATCACATAAATGCCCCCTTTATGTTATATTCAACTAATATTAATTATTTATTGAACAAACAATCAAATCAAAAAAATTCAAATAACTTAATTATAAAATGATTTATTTCATTTGAATATTTATTGGATTAATACCCAGAAATATATAATAACTATATTTTTTATTTAATTTTGTTAAAAAATAATAAATAAATATAAAAAATGCAAAATATAAATTATCCAGTAAATATATGATTATTATTAAAAAATATGTAAATATCCCTTGTCGTACTCAACTAAAGTTAACATTTGCAATTGCCTTTTGATTACTGTTAAGCAGGCAAATATAAAAAATATTAAAATATTTTAATTTTAATATTCTCTCTTAAATTATTTATTACATATTACATTATAACCATTATTTTTTACATTTAATTTTAAGTAAAAAATGTAAATTTTAAAATATTTAATTTTAATTTAAAAACATTTAAATAACTTAGTTGTATGGTATTAATGCTCAGTTAAATGTTAAAAGTAGTTTTTGAAATAATTTTATTTGAAAAATGCTAATTTTAAAATGACCTTTAAATATTCAAGTAACTTAATTATATAATAATTTACTCTCTTATTTTGAATATGAAACCCAAGAAGTATTATTTAGGTATTAATTTTCCAAAAGGTTAACAATAACTTAGTGTTTTGTATAATTGGTAGTAAAATTAAAAACTTTAATTTAAAAAAAATTATTAATATGTCAAACTTTGCTAGAAGCTTTTAATAATTTATTTGAACAAATAATAATTAATGTTTGATGCCACCAAATTTTGTAATGACAATTTTTAATTAATTTTTGAACAGAAATCATATTTTTATTAATTATTATAATAAGTGTGAGAAGTTTTAAATTAATTTTTTACCAATTTTCATAGTAATCAATGGTTGGATGGAAGTTTCCTCATAATTTTCAAATAATGTTTTGTTGTTATTTTTTATTTTTGCTTTTTTGTTCTTTCTAATTAATAACCTTATTAATATTTTATTCATAATCCTATAATAATATTTATTTATTCATAACTATGTCAAATAAGTATTTTATTTGTTGTTAATATTCAAGTTGACATTATTAATTATTCCTAGGAATTTACCCAAATAACTCTAGGTATAGTATTATTTAATTATGATCTTGTAATAATGAAGATCTCTAATTTCCGTAGAAATTTCCATGTTGATGCTTCCAAAGGAAAACAATTTTAAGGAAATTAATTAATGCTCATTTTACTTTAACACAATTTCTAAACTTTAAAATGATTAAACTTATAATAATTTTAACATTTTCAGTACATATTAATATTTGTACTCTCTAAAAATTTAAATGTGTATTTTTATATGAAATAAAACAATAGTTTAATTTATTGTCGTTTCAAAATTTCTCGTTATTTAATATTTACGTGATGATATTTTATAAGTAGTTAATACTGAAAGAGAAATATTTTTTTCGTTACACCTGATTCTTTTCAATAAAAATTTACGGGAAATATTTCATATTGTGTAGCCAAATATGTAATAAATATAATGCAATTAAAATATTATGACAAAAGATGTTAATATAAAAAATATTAAGTAATATTCAATTATAATAATTAAACATTTTAATAATTTTTTTTAATATATTGCTTTTTGTATTTGTCATCTTCAGTCGATATTAAAGAACAACAGTAAATTATTCATTTTGAAGTATAATTGCTTAGTTCAAGTTTACTATTATTTTTTATTGTGCACATTAAATTTTATAAAATAAGATTTTTTAGTACTTGTTTATGGATAGCGTTTTTAATGAAGTTAGTTTATTCATTTGAATATTTATTGTTTGAAGTTTTTTTATTTTATAGTAATATATTTACATTTATTAATTAATATTTATCCACATTTATTTGTGTATATATATATATATATATATGTTAGCTTACGTCATCACCTTCACCGATGGACCGATGCGACGTGCTCACATCTATTTAGACTAGTTTTGTTTCATAAGCAAATCTGAAGTATTTGTTTACATTTAATAATCGGGGCAGTTCTTAAGAAAGAACCGAGCAGTCAAGCTTTAGATGTCGAGGGTTAAAGTACGTTTGTTGTAATAAAGCGTATTATTGTGAATTTAGTGTTTTAATCAAACTAAAAAGACAGATTAACAGTCGCTAATCTATCATCAGAAGTGGGATATCTTCTCGTGAATTATTTCCGGAAGAAAGGACCTAAAAAAAAAAAAAAATAAATTTTTTTTTGTGTTTCTTTGTGAACGAACAATGGCAGACAATAGTGAAAAACGCGACCGCGCAGTGAGTCCGAACGTTGTGAACATTACCGAAAGTGTATCGGAGACAGACAATAATATGGCGTTGTTATTTAAAATGCAGCAAGAAAATAACAACAGTTTCCAAAAACAAATCATGGAAATTTTGTCGACAATGGCCAACGCCCAAACTACTCAAGCAACATTGAGGGTGACTGCGCAGACGCAACCTGTTTCCGCTTCAGTATCAGAAGGTGTAAGTGCCGCGGCGGCGCAGTTTCGACTTGCCAGTTTTGACCCAGATGATACACCGTTTACTATGGTTGAGTGGATGGATGATGTTGCTAGGATCCAACAGGAGCTGGAAATATCCGATACTCTTATTGTTTTAAAAGCTGGTCATGCTTTACGAGGACGTGCAGCACGCTTTTATCAACATTGGAAACCTATTATTAGAGATTGGGCTTCTTTTCGACGAGATTTTGAAATTGCGTTTCCTGAGTTAGGTACTCCTGCTACTCGTATCAGAAATTGTTTAGCAATTAAGAGTTCAAGTTTTGATTCACTAGTAGAATACGGTAACGCCAAATTAACAGCAATTAGAAGATTTTATTCAGACTTTCCATGGAATGTTGTGTTAAGTCTTGTTGAATACGATATTCAAAACACAGAAGTGAAAAATCGAATCTCCTTGCTAGCTCCTACATGTGATTCTGAACTATTAAAACTGTTGGCTACCTGTGATGCGAATAAATTGAACGCTGGTGTGCGAGAGCGTGAATTGTCACGAAAACGACCGTATAGCTTTCGTGATCAGCGTTCGTTTCAAGGAAACTGCAGAAGATGTCAACGCTATGGACATAAAGCAGTGGATTGCAAAAATGCGAAAAAAATACAGAATATGTCGGAAAAGGTACAGCCGGGTCCTTCTGGAGTACATCAAAGAAATTTTTCGTCTGGCAACAACACCTCAGCAAATAAGAAGTTTTGTAACATCTGTGGAGTGAATGGACATTCAGAAGATACATGCTATAGTAAAAAACAATGACATGAGGCATCAAAACGAGTGCTCCTGGCAAAAAACACTCGTTTTATCCGTTCATTTCCATCAGCTACGGTTACTAACAATTCCATGATCAGTTCAATAGCATACTTAGTAGACACAGGTGCAGATGTCTCAATACTTCACGAAAAAATAGCGAAAGCCTTAGACTTGCAAATTCAACCGGATTGCCAAATACTGTCTGGTGTAGGAAATTGTGTTATGAAGCCTCTGGGTCGCAGTAGTGTTGTGATGTGTACACCAACCATGACATTAGAAATTGATTTTCTAATTGTGCCAGATGGATCAATTCCTGGATGTGATGTTGACGCTTTAATTGGACTTGATGTTTTAAAACGACCAGGTATTAAAATTGAATTTAATGCAAACAGTGTAGACATTGTATATGATCATAGTGATAGGCAACGAATTTGTGCTATATACGCGTTTGAAGAAAATGACTTAAATTTGTCAGGACTGGACGAGTGGGTTATTAAGGAAATAAAAACAATAATCCAAAATGGAATAAGTCAAACACCGGCCGCAGTAACAACAAACAAGTTAAGAATAACATTACGTGATCTACAGCCAGTGGCCTATAAACCCCGTCATTTGTCATATGGCGAAAGATTACAAGTGAAACAAATAATAAAAGAACAAATTGAGAGTGGAATAATACGACAAAGTGAATCTCCTTATGCAAGCCCAATAGTCCTTGTCAAAAAGAAAAACGGAGACACAAGATTATGTGTAGATTATCGTGACGTAAATAAAAAAGTATTACGTAATAATTATCCTCTACCACGGATACAAGATCAGATTGACGCCCTTGCCAAAGCTGTATATTTTTGTACTCTTGATATGAAATCGGGATTTCACCAAGTTGAAATAGAAGAGAATTCAAAACATATAACTGCTTTTGTGACACCAGATGGACTTTACGAGTACAATCGAATGCCGTTTGGTTTTATAAACTCCCCATCGTGTTATCAAAGTGCCATCGATAAAGCCCTTGGACCACTTAAAGACGATATTGCGTTTGTTTACGTTGATGATGTGTTGTGCCCCTCTCGAACCATTCAAGAAGGTCTTAAGAACTTAAGAAAGGTCATTGACGCCCTTTCGAAGGCCGGATTTGTTTTAAACATAAAAAAATGTAACTTTTTCCAAACATCTGTGGAATATTTGGGTGTTGTGATCGAAAACGGTACGGTAAAACCTAGTTCGCGAAAAGTTGACGCGCTCGCTCAAACATCAGCTCCTAAAGATGTAAAAGGTGTTCGTCAATTATTAGGACTGGCTGGATACTTTAGACGTTTCGTGAAAAACTTTGCAACTTTGACAGCACCGATATCTGCACTGTTACGTAAGGGAAAAACTTTTGAGTGGACAAGTGAATGTGAAAATGTGCGATTGGATTTAGTGAAACGATTGACTTCTTATCCGATTTTGAACATTTTTGATCCGGAACTGACTACCGAACTACATACAGACGCGAGTTCGCTTGGATTGGGTGCCATACTTATGCAAAAAGACTTAAATAATGTGCTTCATCCAGTGGCGTATTACTCTAGGCGTACAACTGATTGTGAATCGCGATATCATTCTTATGATTTGGAAACTCTAGCGATAGTGGAAGCCACTCAGTATTTTCGCACATATCTGTATGGTATAAAGTTTACAATCTATACAGACTGTAATTCAGTAAGGGCTACAGCACTCAAAAAGGAACTACACCCCCGCGTTGCAAGATGGTGGATAAAATTGCAGGACTTTAATTTTGATATAGAATATAGACCAGGACATAAAATGGCACATGTCGACTATTTAAGTCGAAATACAGCATCTCCGACAAAACGAATTTTAGCAGCACGAATTATTGCTAACAAACCAAAGACAATTTGTGAATATCAATCAGAGGATGTGTTTTGTCAGACAATAATAAACAAAACGCATCATGAGACGGGATATATAGTGAAAGACAATTTAGTGTTTTTACAATGTTCAAATGATGGTCGCGAACGTTGTTTTGTACCTGTAGCAGCTCGACTAGAGATAATGAAACTGTATCATGATAACTCGTCTCATATTGGTGCTGATAAAATGTTAATGAAATTACGTGAGGACTTAATATGGCCACGCATGGGTAAAACAGTACGCAAATATGTTGCAAATTGTAGATCGTGTGTGTTGGGTAAATCTTTTACTGGAAAACGGAGTGGATTGTCTCAACAGAAAACGAAACCTTCAAGTAAAATGGATACGTGGCATATTGACCATGCCGGACCTTTGGTCAAATCTAATAAATGCACTCAAATTTTAGTGGTTATAGACGCTTTTACTAAATTTGTGCGATTTTGTCCTATTAGACAAAAAAATGCCGAATGTACTATAAAGGCATTAGATGCATTATTTATGGAATTGGGTCGACCAAAACGAATAATAGCTGATCGGGGAACAGCATTTGTAGCGAGTAAATTTCGAGAATTTCTCAATGATAACTCTGTTGAGCTACACCTAATTGCAACAGGAGTTCCTAGAGGTAATGGACAAGTGGAACGCGTTATGAGAAGTTTGTTTAATGCGATGCGTGCTGTGTTGAATGAAAAAGACGAAAATAAATGGACAAAAGTGCTACCTGATATTGAGGACGATTTTAATGTAACTGTGAACAAATCGACAGGATTCGCGCCGTGGATATTAATGTTTGGTGAAAATCGACGTCTGAGAGCAACTAACGAACTGTTAAATGGTGTGCCAATACAGACAAGTGATGTGGACGCTGAAATACTTAGACAACAAGCTCACAGTCGCGTGTGCGAAGTAACCAGTAGAACAATTACAAACTTTAATAAGAAAAGAGTGCCGGCAATACCATACGCTGTTGGTGATAAAGTTGTTATTGAAAATAGTCAGCTGTCGAATGGAGGAAAATTGAAACCAAAGTATCACGGACCCTTTGAGGTAACGCATTGTTTACCTAATGAGAGGTACGCACTCCGAAGGATTGGCAGCCGAGGTAGAACAACAATAGCAGCGCATGAACAGTTACGAACCTGGCCAGATACAGAAATTCTATAAGGTATGATGGATATAGATTTATTTAATAAGATTGATGTGTGAATGTGTGTAAAGGTCCCTGCTTAGTAGGCTGTTTAAGGTCCCTGTGTATCAGGCTATATGTGAAGGTCCCTGCTTAGTAGGCTATGATTAAGGTCCCTGCTCGGCAGGCTATTTTTAAGGTCCCTGCGTCGCAGGCTATGTTTGAGGTCCCTACTTTGCAGGCTATGTTTAAGGTCCCTACTTTGCAGGCTATGTTTAAAGGTCCCTGCTCGGCAGGCTATTTTTAAGGTCCCTGCTCTGCAGGCTTAGATTGTTGTGTTCTGGGTCTGTGAGACAAGCGGGTAATAGACCTGGTAGTGGTTGAACCGCCTCTGAGCTCCTGGCTAGAATATGGTATCTTTTGATAGCACTTGAGAGACATGGGTGTAACAGACCTGTTGATGGTTGAGCCGCCTCTGTGCTTCTAGTGGTTGTTAACTGTGCCACATAACAGTCTATTTTGTTAAATGAAATAAGGTTTAGACTTAGTTCTTCGAATATATTTTGAGCTTGTACTGCTGTTATAATGTTTACAGATTACCGGTGTCAGGTGAATCTTTGCAAAACTGCGGAAGGTGCGAGGACGCCCCACATGTCAGGAAGGCCGTGTTAGCTTACGTCATCACCTTCACCGATGGACCGATGCGACGTGCTCACATCTATTTAGACTAGTTTTGTTTCATAAGCAAATCTGAAGTATTTGTTTACATTTAATAATCGGGGCAGTTCTTAAGAAAGAACCGAGCAGTCAAGCTTTAGATGTCGAGGGTTAAAGTACGTTTGTTGTAATAAAGCGTATTATTGTGAATTTAGTGTTTTAATCAAACTAAAAAGACAGATTAACAGTCGCTAATCTATCATATATATATATATATATCCTACATAAATAGAAAATGTTCATTTTTGCGAAGTATAAATTTATATTTGAAATTTCAATAAATAAAACGAAATTTTAAATTCCAGTATAATTTCGAATTCAATTTTTATGAAGCTTCAGGATATTTTCACATTTCATTTATAAATGCAAAATTTGAAATAAAACAATTAACTTAATTAATTTTTTATTATTAAAACATTTTGATGTATTTGAGTTGTATTATATTATTCAATTATCAAGCAATTCACTCTTCACTTTTTATTTTATAATTAATCTAACAGTGCACTTTTGATTTTCTACTGTTAATATCACGTCAGTTATCGGATGTTTTACAACGTCTTCTGAAGTTAATTCCTCGGAACCAAGTAAGTAACGATACTCGCAGTGTGAACCACTCGGCAGAACTATCCCGTAGCTATTCGACCATTTGTTTGCGTTGGAAACGCAGCGGGCCCAACTGCACTTGCATTCGCTCGTTAACGCGCGGCCCGTCTTATTTGTTTACAACAAAATATTGAAAGTAAACGAAAAAAATAACAAACCTGTTTTCTTTTAAACGATAAATTATTATCGCCCGTGAAGCCGGGATACCGTTACGCAATTTAAAGAGCCTGCGGTAGCCTCGGGCGCAGGTGTCTTAAAATAATTCGGTTTTTTAGCGAATAGACTAGTTTCGGTTTGCTTTTGTTTGACGCTGACATTGTAATGGTTTTCGTCATTGTAATTGTGTTTGCTCCCCATTGTTGTTTTTTTCTTTAGTAAAACTCTTTCCTGCCTTGATTTGATTTATTGACGGCTTTTGCTACCTGTCTTGTTCATCAAGTTTTGGGGATTGTGGTGATGTCTTTTTTCATTCTTAGCTTGTGGTTTGTTTGGAAACATTGTCTTGTTCAATTTTTAAAGATTGCGCGTACGTTTTTCTTTACATTGAGCTTTGCAGTTTATCTGGAACCTAGATTCTAGCTTTTTTAGAAGATGTTTAAAGATTATGTTGATATTTTCTGTACTTTCAATTGTAAATTTATTAGAAACATTGGTTTGTTCAATTTTATAACATTGTGCTTATGACTTACTTTGTATTTAATTTTGTAATTTGTTTGGCACTTTTATCTCCTTCAATTTTTAAAGATAGTCGATAAGATTTCCTTTAAATTTTCAGTGGTCCTGTTTGGAACCTTTGCCTTTGCAGTTTATCTGGAACCAGGCTTCTAGTTTGATTAGAAAATGTGGCTCAGTGGTTTAGAAAAGTTGATGTTTATTTTGATATCTTTTATTTATTTCAAACCTACAATTGCTAGTTCCATTTGTATCTGATTGTAATATTTTTGTTAATTTTAAACTAGTTTGTTTAGAAACAACATTTTGTTGCTTGTTTTGACAAGTATATTATTACAATAAAGTCGACTTAAATCTGAATATTGAGTTGTTTTGTTGTAATTTTGCATTGGCAACTTTATACCTGAGGTATAATAATATAGCGAGGATGGATTGCTGGAGGCTGCGTTTATGGCGGCAATAAACTGCATCAAACAATAAACGTCCGAAGTTCTTCATCGGCATCTTGTGTAATTATGCACATCTGACAGCAACTAAAAATCATTAACACGTGGTATATTATTATATTATAATTTATCATAGATTACTAATAATACACAAAATTTATTTAAGTTATTTTGTTATAATTGATTTATTAATCGATGCTATTACGACACTTATTACATTCATTATGAAATAAATAAACATTGTTTAAAAATAAGAATTTGTATCTAATCAACGTTGCGTAGATAACACATAAAAGATTTTATTTTAACCACAAGAATTTTTCCAAAAATAAATATTTTTAAACATCAAACGAGGCATTTTTTCTGTCGTGCGCTACTGTCGTATAATAAATCAGGTTTTCCCAGTTTGAATACGGCTTACACCCCAATTCTCTGTCTCGCTCCGCTCCCCATTCGGGTTTGGTGCCGCGTGCGGTGCGCCCCTACGCTTTTTGTTCGCGCTCAAACTGCGACTTTGGCTCGTTTCGCAGTTACTCTTTCACTTGGACCTAGGTGTGCACACTTAACAACTCGCAATTGTTCCTCGAAAGTGTTATGAAATTAATTTATGGCCGTAAAATATGTATAATTTCTGGATTTTATGCCGCTACCTCTTCACGGGTCATTCCGAATCATCTTTGATTTATGTCCGGTTTTCTGAGCCCCGAGCCAAATCGTTTAATATTAAAAAAAGTCAATAAACTATAACAAGAGTGGGCAGACCCCGTACATGTTATGGTCTGTTAGGAATTGTTTATAAAAAAATGATAACTCTATTAAAATTTATTGAAATGTAGACGTGTTTAAAATGGATTAGATTTGATGTTTGTAGACAAGGCAACGTGTGTTAAAACACGAATTTCGCAACCAAGGTTCTTTTATCTATTTAAATCTATTATGTTTAGTATTAAAATAAACATCTGTCTATAATTAGTATTAAAATGTTTTTGAAACATTTTAATAATGTCTGATGTTCGTTTTTATATATAACAATAAAACCAAAACCAATTAAAAATATATTAATTAAATAAAAACAAGTTGTTTCAAAAAATGGTATTTTATGTTATACATAGTTGGATTAAAAATAATAAAATAAAAAATAAAGTTTTAACAATTACTTTAATGAAATAAATAATATTGAAAATATTTTTAAAATATTAAAGCTTTTGTAAATAAATCCAAATAACATGAACAACATTTAAAAAAATTCTTTTATATATATATATATATATATATATATATATATATATATATATATATATATTGTTAAAAATTGTACATATCAAAATAATGTGTGATTTTTAATTAAATTACTTTGAAAGGTTTCAATAAATAAATTTAATTTTAATAATTTGAGGATTGATTTTTAATTATTTAAATTTTGGTTATGCACTTAAATGCAAATAAATTCTCAAGAAAGTATAATAAAATACATACATGTACATACATATGAACACACTTAAACATCAAATTAAACTTTATAAAAATGTTTATTGCAAAATTCACACCATTTTATGACCAAACGAAATAATATTAACATCATATATTCTGTGGAATGGCAAATATTACTTTAATCCCTCTGAATGAATAAAATATACAACTCATAAAGTGCATATTTTTAAAATGCAATTTGAAAGATGCACATAAAGAACAATAATATTTTTAATAGATAATAAAATATGAAAATAACAATACATTTTTTGTAAAAGTAAATTTGTTGTTATTATTACAAAAATATAAAATATTTATGAATATTAGTCGTAAAACATTTAGTTACTTTAATTTTATATAAGACATTTAGCTAATCTATGAATTAGTAATTGTTATTAATATTAATATGAATATCAAAAGTAATGTCAATATTAATATTTGTTTTATTTATATGTATATGTAGTTATTAAATTTTACGAAGTAAATACAACATACAGTATTAAAACAAACACATATAATGTAAAATATCAACATATATTTTTTAAAAACGTATAAAAAACATGGAATAAACGTAAACAGAAAACGGATTAAAAGTTAGCAGGGTAAATAAAAAATAATAAATTGCGTCTACTGTGCATATTTATTTATTACCGATCACTCCGAAATGAACTAATAAACGCAATCATTAACCCTTTAATTAAACAGACGCGGACACCGCCACCGTCCGATTAACAATGTTTACTGGTCAAATGCAATGTTCATTATTTCCTCTTATCTAAAATTGACCTTAAACCAACAGGCGAGATCAAAAGCGGATTCGTGCCACCTAAAACGGCGCACCACCGCAATTAATAACCACGCTCCACTTAATTTCATCCCATCAATCGAAAAAAATATGCACAAAATTCCCCAATATCCGATTTAGCAGCGCCGTCCAAAAAAAAAATAACAAGGATCGTGTCGCGTCGCCACCCTCCTCGGCGGTCACGTGACTACGAAGGGACAACCCTTATCAACAAACCGGTTTGTCGTGCACATCAAAGGCGAATCCCGCGCCCTTTTCGCCATCGTACGTGGCGGCGTATGATATTCGATTATGCAGGCCATGCGGTCATTGTGCAACTGAAAAAAATCCGTCTGTGGATTGGACAACAATTATGAGAGCACGACAAGGGATGAAAGGGTTGTGTCGTTCAATAAATTGAGGATTTACTACTGAATTGGATATGACAAACTGAACAAGAACGTTCTAAACGAGACACTAACTTAATGAAGCTTAATTGAGATAACCCTACTTTTGTTCAAATATGTTTTATATTGAAATTAAAACTAGATAAAGAAGATTGTCAATCAAATATCCTTTATTTAAAAAAGAATATTTTAAAGAATACTATTCTGTATCCATATAATATTTGTAAAAAAATACTCTTAGCCCTGCTTTCTGTATAGACTCGTTTACATTGAAAATAAAAATAAATAATAAATTTCTTTTATATAAATAGAAGTATCAAAGTGCGAGTAAAATGTAATCTATGACTTTTGTAAGAGAGCTTTAGCTACTTAACTAAGAATACTTTTGTAAAAGTTTCCTTTAAAACGAAATTAAAACTACATAGAATGTTTACAAATTTACACATGATTCAGTATATATCAAACTGCAAATAAGAATTATACTTTATAATTTCAAAAACATTTAAAATGACACACTAATTTTACGTGTAAGAAAATTACGACTTTTGTTAAAATTCTAATTCAGTTGAAATTTATAGTAGATAAAGATCCCTTATTTGAAATTGACGTACCAGAGAACAAAGAAAAGTAAAAATTTGTAACTTCATTTTATCTTTACCTGTAAGAAAATAACTATTAGCATATGTCTACTTTTGTTAAAGTACCTCAAAAACAGACGTAATAGAGTAGAAGTGTAATGTAAAACACACGTCAACTACAAACAAACCATATTATGTTATTAAATCAGTTCAACAGTTTCAGATAAATATGTGTTCAAACTTACAAACATGTGCACAAAATGGGGTTAGTAAGTTCATATGAATAATTAGACCAGCTCATAACATAAAGTAACAATGTTGCACACATGAAACTTTTTTCCGTTCATTAAAAATCGAACACAATATGTTAAGCCAGTTACATGGTAAGTCTCGTAATAGTTACGGTGGGCGGTCAATATCAACCGCACAATAAAATGATTTCGTCACAAGTCAGGTGCAACAAAATCCGAAGTTATTCCTTGTAGTTTCGTTTAAATCAAAGGCCTTTAACTAATACTGCAATCAGTTATTTATGGGCCCATAAAAAAATATACATTCCACATGAACAGTTGTTAACAGTTCTCGACTGCAATGGGAAACACGTACCTGCCAGCGAACTTGCTATTGTGCAAACTAAAATCCTAATCCTCTGGGGTGCAATACATAATAATTATTGACCTTTTATAATGCAAATGCGAAAGCGACTGCCGGTGAGAATTACTCAACTTTAAATTTATTATAATCAAATTATTGACATACTTTATATTGATCAAGTATCAGTAAATATTGACCTGTGTTTTTTTTTTCAACGCAACGTGTAAGGGTTAGTTTTAGCACCTGCGTAAATACAAACGCATGCAAACGACGTAATTTAATATAGTTAGAGTTTGTAATGAAACTCTAGAACCAAAGGTGGACCTCTAAATTTACTCTGGAACAATTTTAATTTATATTAAATTAACGTTCCCAACAAAGTTCTGCTTATTTACAGTTTTTCCATTTTTATTAATTTACTCTCCTTTAAAAGTAAAGTAATTAGTTGTGTTTATTTATTTCTGTTGTACAACAAGTATATAAAATTAATTCTTCTTTTTCAAGTTGTTAATTGCAATTGAAATAGTATTTATTTTCCATCTGCTTTAGAAAGATTTTAAATAATATTATTTTATACTTTTACAAAATTATTTGAACAATAGTTCTGTTGTGAATTGTAATCATTTATTTTCATTTAACTCATCCGTGAGAATTTATTAAGTTAATACAATTTCAAGTAGCAATAGAATGCCAATAAAATATGAAGTGGGGATTAAAATGCACTATAAAAATATTTAAAAACTCTAATTTTACATTTGAGATAATAAAAATGCTGTCATTCCACGTCCACAGTATTATTACTTTTAAACAAAACTTTCAGTTCATATGAATTATTGATTTTTGTTCTAAACAACTTTAAGGTTTATTTACGACAGATACTTCTTCATCTAATATTTAGTTTCATACAACTGTTTTTGAAACTATCTGTGGTAATTTGTGGATTTCTCATTTTTATTAATTTATTATCTTTTGTTATCGCTATTAATTTCATTTTAAATTGTATTGTACGGTTTAAATAAAAATGTTTTCAATATTTACAATGATGGTTAAAAAATATTCGGATTTGAATTATATTCATTTAACTCGTATATTTCGATAAAGTAATATTTCTGATTCAAGAGATTTTTCATAAAGTTAATACTACTTCTTGCAGTAGAAAAATATGAAGTTGAATTTAAATTGCGTTGTAAAAATATTTAAAATCTCCAATTTTATGTTTGAAATGATATTTAATCTAGGGAATTTACAGCAGTATTTCAAATACAACTTTTCAGTCCATAATAAATATTGATTTGTGTTTACATAACTTAAAAGTTTCATTTACAACATATACCTTTTCATGTAATATTTAGTTTCATAGAAAAAATATCTTTGATATTAATTATATGTTGTGTATGACTAAATTATTTTCACAATAATGCTTGTTAAGGCTTTCATATTTATATGCATACATGTATTTACATTTCAAAAGGATGCTGTTTATTATTTTGAATACAAATGATCTTTTATGTCCTTGTGTGTCAGATTGCAATGATATTTCACCCTCGTTAATAGTCTCGACTTATCCCCAACCTAACAAATCGCCATTTTTTCAATTATACACCGAAATTGCACAGTTAATGTCCAAAGGATAATTATTAATTGGCAAGGGAAACAAAGGGGTTCATTAACTGGTACAAAGTAACCGATTCGACGCCCATAAATTCCCGATTGATGTTGTACATACACACGTTGGTCCAGTTTAAAGGATAATTTCAGATAAGAGGAAAATATGGACATTGTTATTAACCGCAAACATTCCACGTCGATGTTCGTTTTATTGAAGGACAGTCCTCATTCATTAATACCATTCGATTGATTCTGAAGATTGATTAAATGTAGCAAAAATAATTGCTCAGTTGTGACAAAGTATTATCTTGACGTGAGATGAAGATAAAAATTTCTACAAGGTTTAAAAAGCCTTTTTATAATTATCTACTTTATGATTTCTAGGAATAATACATTTTCTCATTAAACCAATATCTATAAAAACCAGGAACGCTTTCAGTTTATCTATCTTTAATTATCACCTGTTTGTTGTTGAATTTTATTATCTAATCACATCTGCCTTCGTTTATCGTTTTACATAACTCCCCTAGTGAAAAGCAAGTACATAGGCGTAGTTTACCTCCAAGATAAACAATCTTACCTGTAACAAAAATTTTACAAATTAACAGTGTGAACTCCAACATTGAGAATGTACACATATTTCCTTCAAATCGTACCAATAACTCCTCATATATAGTATTAATATAGTAATAAACATAAAACACAGGATACATTAATAAACATACGTGTAACACTTCCGCTTCAATTAAAATGTGTAATTTTGTAAAACGGAAACACTTTAAGGCTTTAATGCGATTGATTAAAATCATGTATGCAATAATGTCAAAAGGGGTCGCCTTAAAAATAACCTGACTATGATTTATATCGCACGTTCACCCTATTCCGACGAAAATTGCGCAGTTACGGCATTATACGGCTAATGCACTGCCAGAATGTGATTCTTACAATCGGTCGAACTTGCAAGTTTGCTAATACAGAAACGGTATTAATCTGAGAATCCCCCCAAATACGTATACGTAAGTTTATTAACCAAAATTCGCCTTGCTGATTACATTAATGTTTAGAGGTATCTGAAGCACGTCAAGTATTCGAGTTTAGTTTATAGGTTATATTTTCCTTGGGAATCCCCGGTCATTATTAACTTTAGATTAACAGACATTTACTGGCTGAATAATCATCATATCGTATTAATTACAAGTTTCTATTATAAATTCAACCTGTGGATGAATGTAATACAGTTACATACACAGGTAATTAGTTGTCTTATTTAAACACCAAACCACTTGGTAAACTGGGTGTAACGTAAACGGGCGTAATTTAGTTGTTGCGATGTTTATACTTGTTCTACTGTGAAATCTTTTGTTTAATCTTATTATGACATGCATAAGATACAATTACAGTGTCATGCATCGAGTGACTTAATGTACTTACAGTGCATCTTACGCTGAGATTCTTGACACGACGTTTGAAATTTAATACAGCTTAAGGAAATCTACAAGTTGAAAAATTACTTTTTAAAAGGCGCACGTTGACCGGCTGACCGGACGTCCACTTCGCAACCTACGACAATGGATGTATTTTATGTTTTGTGCGGTGATACAGATCTAAATCGCAGAGAGTAAATGTGTCATCGCTAAGCGATAAACCGGGATCGTGTTCCCCTTGCCACAAATACACAAATGTTCTTTCCCTTATCCTGTGCACGATGTCAACTAAGGAAGGAACAACGTTGCCATTTGTTGGTGTAAAAATTACTCTTTCTGCATCCTATTAAAGTTAATCGAAAAGAAATTGATTTGTCACTTTAAGAGTGATAGGGGTATATTATCCTCTTATCGTGTTTGCTACAATTAGCTCGTACATTCAGAATATTGAAAGGTGTGTTTGGTAAACATGCCAAAAGACGGCCGTCTCTAGTTTCCCCTCGGACATTGTCCACAGTCCGTCAGGTAGAGACGAAAAGTTAATTCTACAATGGCTCATTGTCGGACTTCGATTAAATCCCAGGTCGTAAAGAACCGTCGAAAGAGCGAACCGGGGGCCCCTTTGTGAGCGGAATTTAACCCCTGTCCGGTGCGAAACGGGTCAAGCAGCGCTTGGTGAGGCGGCGAAGAAAGAAGAAGAGCCGTGGAACCGACCCAATGCGAGGTGAACGTGCGCCACAAGGCCGCAGCCAGACAGACGCACCGGGTTCAAGTTCGAAGACACGAATTTCGGTCTCAATGGACCGCGCGCGGTTACCTTCACCTTCCTTTCCGAATTTCGTGGTCGGCGGGTCCGACGGTAGGCCCAACGACGACCGACTGATACAATGCCATTATTTCGGCGACGCCCGGTTTATTGCACCGCACTTGAAGTGGTACCGTAATCGACGATTTCACTCTTGTTCGGAGGTTTTGATTGCGGGAACGACTGGTTTTCCGGGAACGACCGTGTCTATCGTGCCATAAAACTACCAGGTCAGAACGCCTCTTAGCAAAGTATAATATAATAATATAATAATAATATAATAATAATATAATAATATTATAATATCAGTTTTTATTACTTACTTTTCTGCATTTATTTTCCAAAACCACATCACATCTGTAATATTCATGAGTAACTCTGTTGGAGGTTGAATATTGACTGTTGGTAGAAAAAATAGCCTTATCGTTTGCAAACAGTTGATACAGGATATGCAGGTGTTAAATACTCAACAAATATAATGTATTGCAGCAAAAGCGTATATCAGATTTTATAATCAATGCTGATAACTAACTAACATGTTTTTTAACTTACAATCCTTTGTGAATATTATAGATACAGTTGTTATATCAAAATTGTTATTCAAAAAGAAGATGTGTAAAGAAAGTTTGAGAAAAGAAGAAAGAAGCGAAGCAATGAAGAATATCTGTAATATAGTAAAGGAAGGAAATGGTAGAGGAGGGAAGAAAAGAAAAAATAGGGGAAGGGAAGAGGAGAGGAGGCAAGAGAAGAAAAGATAAAAAGAGAGAATGAAAACCAAGGAAGAAAAGAGGAGGGTGGGAAAGAAGGGGGTTGAAAGGAGAAGGGGAAGGGAAGAGAAAAGAGGAGAAGAGATGGCTTATCTTAGGGTTATATTACTGCAAAAATTTTCACTTATATTAAACGAAAAACAAAAAATTATAAAAAAACAGAATTGTAACATAACCAGAAATTGATACTTTATACGACTTCATCCGAAAAAGAAAACAACCAAATCAAGGACTGGAAACTGCGGCAAAACAAAAGGGCCAGGCCAAGTTCAATGACGGAAAACGTACAAAATCCGGCCGACAATCACTCGATTAAACCGTAATTCAATTCGTGGAAATTCAAACTCAGCCATGCGATCGATATACCGTGCTAAAAGAAGATGTCAGAGATAACGAGATAATTATTTATGTGACTAATTCAATTAAGCTGAACGAAAAAACAACGGAATAATTGACGGACGGGAGGGACAGTTGAACGACTTTCGCAATCCGGGGGTAATGATTTTAAAATAATTGATTATGGAAATGCAAATCGACCGGTTTATTAATATTAAGCGTGGTCGTGTGAATTTGGAACGGTTCGATTAGACGGTACTTGATGCTTAAGTGAAAATGTTTGTACGTGTTGTAATTGTAAAGTATCACAGGCGTTTTGATTTATCTCCCACAATTAATTTTGTATTATTAAATTGACGGAGGAAGACAAATCGTCGTGGTAATTTATTAAGTTGCAGTTCTAATACTTTCAAATGTTGGAGGGAGAAATTGCTTAATTGGATTCATGTAAATGGTTTACCAACATAACATTTTCAGACATTTTCAAGTAGTTTTTGTAATTGCATTAATACTTCTAGACCGACAGAAATTTATAGTGATTTGGAAGTGGTACTAATGCTGGTTTCCATCTTTAGTATAAGGATTTAATCAATTTTAACAACTACTTTCCTGATATCGAGTGATTTATCCAGTACCTCCGGACACGTAAATTACCAACAGAAACTTATAGTGATTAGTGTTGCTCTCTCTAATACAAAGATTTAGTAAATTTTAACAAGTACCTTCTTGATATTGGATGATTTATCCAGTTTCTCTGGACCAGTAGGTTACCAACAAAAATTTATAGTGATTTGGAAGTGGTACTAAATTGGCTACCATTTTTAATATAGAGATGTAATAAAACACAAAAGTCTCCCTGATATTGAGTGATTTAACTTGTACCTCTGGACCAGTAAGTGATTTGATGATGCTACCAATACTTTTATATTACTAGGCACCATTTAAAAAATAAAAGATTAATAAATTTGAACGACCGTCTTCCAAAACGAGTATTTTAATGTTCCATCTTCCGTTGTAGTCTTGAACCAAAACTGTAAAGGTATTTGCATTACAAAAAATAAGTGTGTAAGAGGATGTTTAAATTATTTATCTAAATTATCTAAAATCTCACGAACCGTTTCCACAAAACAAAGTAACATGTTTGGTTTTGCACTGAGTCAATCCTCGCAAAATAAACCGCCGTTACGCATTCAAAGCAAACAATCAACAGTGCCGCAATACTTTCGCGGCGTAACTCGCGTCACTGATTATTATTATGATTAGCCACGATCGAGTCATGGTGCACGGCCGTTGTACTTTTTTTTTGGCACGTATACGAATACATTCGATGTGGCACATTTCCTGTGCGGCACCTCGATATTCACATCGCCCACGTTCGTCCGCTCTTTTCTCTCGTGCACCTCGACTTATTCCACTTTTTACTTTCGAGCGGTTTCTGTTTCTAAATCGTACAAGACCGTGGTGCGGAGATGAACATGTGTGGGAGCGTTTCTTGGAAACGAGGCGGAGAATCTCCATCCGACCAGACCGTAATTAACAGATTATGTCGGGTGTTTATCCGTGCAAGAAAGACAAACGCATGACGTGATAGTACCATAACATTGATTCATTTTTACCAAACACGTGTCCGTTCGATCAGAACAATTGGCAAAGGTCCATGTGCGAGTCGCCGACTGGAAATATGTTCCGTGCGGTTCCAGGAGGTGGATGTTCGCACCAAACACAAACGGAAAGCCGCGCGCAGGGGACTTTTAGAACTGCCCACGTGTTTGGCGGAAGATGCATGAGGCATTTCTCGGCTCTAAATGACCTTCTATTAGGTCCGTTGACCTGGCTCCGTCTCTGTCTTTCGCGCGACTACCAACGACGTTCCCTTTCCGTTCGATATGTCGATGTTGTCAAGCCTTTCAATTTTCACAGTTCTAGCGATAATGGAAGGAAAAGGGATTAAGCGAAAAACTAACAGACATGCTCGTCATAAATCACAAATATTTGCTGTTGTTAATTGAAGGAATAAGATCATGTTTCACCAACCGTTTCAGTTCTAGGAATTGGACACATTACAACAGTTTTTTTGTTGCTAAATCTTAATTAACATATTTCTTGAAAATTAAAATCCTGCAAATTCAGGGAATACTTCCCCTCTTAATTTTCTAATGGAGCTTTGGATGTCCTTTTTTGTACCTCTTAAAGCAATTACACTTTTTTACACCGGTTTCATCATCGTCGTTCGACTGTACATAAACAGCTTTTTTTCGTTTTCCTCGCATAACTGTTTTAATTGCATTTTGCAAGGTCGTAGATTTTTTAATGGCCTGTTAGATTAGACTATAGAAATTCAAGGTAAGGCACGATATATTTCTGCACGTTTTCAGTACCGGCTGTTCCTTTGTTGTTTACAAGCTCCTTCCTATCACAGATGGAAGATAAAAGGATAAATTGATAATGTTGCAGGTCTTTTTACATTGTTTTTTAATGCTTGAATTGAAATGTCTATTGTCCACTTCAAGGTTTTAAGATTTATAGCCTCTGGAGCTTCAAAACTTTCTTTCCAAATCTAGCACTTGAAAATCCGCGAACGGCTTAGATTTACTTGATTTTTTGTAGTGTACCAAGAATTTAAAACACTGACAACATCGAATCGAAATCTGGAACAATGAACAGATAGATCAGACCATCACGCGGTCGGTCCCAGTAATTCTGGACCCATCAGACGAGAGGCCGAAAAGCGGTCCCAAACACAAAACCGACGGCGTGTTTTGCGGTTTTTAATCAACCTGCTTTTTCATCGTCGTTGTTGTTGATTTTTTTTTTTTTGCTAACGAACACAGGAGACCCAGTTGGCAACACTGACTGTGGTCGTCTTTGTGCATTTAAATAGAATCCTTAGAGACGAGGGGGAAAGAAATGGGAAAGGCTGAGTTGCCAGAGAGATTTCATGTGAAAAATGGGGAAGTGAACCACGAACGATACTAATGAAAAATGTTCATGATCATATTGATTTCGTGCTGCAATAGTTCAATGATAAATGTCAATGCTGGGTTGACCTACATCCATAATATTTTTTAAGCAAAAATTCATACGAATTTTGATGGGAGCCAGAAGCCTTCGAAAGTAAATTTGTTGACGGCATCGATAAATTAACCGTAATTTATTCAACGTTATCTAGTCTGGGAGCAACATTCATTTGAATAGAACATATGTCATTGTATTAATGAGATTTAGCCGATGTTAATCACCTTTCTGATCGACAACAACCAAAATAAAGCACAAATTATAGTCAAACACAACGAAACTACAACATTAGAAAACGGGTAAAAGATTAAATTTTACATTTATCTACCTTTAATTAAGTAGAACACCACTTAAACTTTACAGTTCATCTGCGTCGCATATGAAAATTAATTAAACATTTTAACCATACTTAATGGTCATTTCAACAGAACTCCGAACTCAAATGAGCCGTGGTTTATGACCATCTAAATTAAAAAACACCGACATTGCAATCAATTTGCAATACCTCGAGCGCACAATAACCTTCCGCAGTTCCTAAACGTATATCTAACAAGAATGCAAGCTAGAGTGGGGAAATCGACGTTAATTAAAAGCATAATGTCATAGTACTTTTTATTATTTTAACCATATGAGTTGGTGAGGAATGGCGAAAACACACAATGGTATCGAGCACAAGGATTTCGATTCTAGTTTAATGTAAAAATGATTGGAATGTTGAAGATCGATACTTATTAAGTGGTCATTGTGAAAGGTTTTAATTAACCATTTGTTTGTTTGGGGCGAAATGTTTAAAAATGCGAGGAAAACGTGGAGTTTTTAAATGGATGAACGCGAAAAACTACACAAAAGGAACGACGTTAATTGATTAAAGTACAGTATTTTAAAATAAATTATTAGATTGACATAATAAACCTAACCAGTAACTTATTATTAAGATTAATCAATTTTAGTAAACCGATAATATGAAATTTATTTGTTCCCACATAACATCCAATTATGCACAAGCTAATTGAACAGAAACCAATGGTTTTGATTGATTCATTTATATTTTAGTTTGCATTTCGGTCGATAATTGAAAAGAGAACGGTTTGCAGACAGGCGGTAATTCAATACCCGTTGGCAGGAAATTTCACCGGGTTCGAGTGGATTTTTTCATCGGTTTTCCAAAGTTTTAAGTCACTCGACAGGGTTAATAAGACTCTTCGGCTTTAGGAAAAAAATCGACGTGATTTGAGTAAAATTTATTCGAATTGACGTTTGATGTAAATGGAAATTTTCATTTCCATATACCGGTTATATTTCTTTAAAACGTGAAAAAAGTAATAAAACGAAGACGTTGTTGGTTGTGGTGAAAAATAAAAAACTTACTGTTTTCGTTTTCTCATCGTCAAGTTAAATCCAAAGAATTGTGTCACATCCACACTGAACTAATTACAGAACTGAAGTAATACAGTATGACAAATTAAGATCAAATTAAGTATGTATATTTATAAAATCACCTACCCCACTTGGTAGCAACAAAAAACCATTTCGCCGCACACATGAAACCGACACGCGTCTAATCTATTTTTAACACACTCTTAAAACAACAATTAAACCACAATATGTCACGCTGTTTTCCAGAGAGGAAATGTAAGTCAAGATGTATCTAATTTTAGTCAAATTGATACAACAGTTTTAAGGTAAAATTCTTTCTTTAGATTTTAGATATTATCTTATTTTAGTGCTGATGATGCTGATGAATTAGGCGTGTCTGTTCTTTAAATTAAGTACAATAAAGACCACAACGAATCATTAACCTACTTCGTTCATTGCAATCTCAATAAAATAATTACCATCATCCTTCTCAGGAATTCGGAAATTCGCTACACCAACCAAAACACACGTTGAGTAATCCCCTTAGGTGTGACGAGCAGAAAAACCACATCTTAGATTCCTCCAGCATCAATCACAGGTGAACGGTTGTCATTACCCACAGAACACATCATTTGTTCGCTATGACTAATCAGATTCCTTTGAATAGGATTAAATATTTCGATGAGATCTACGTCAAACACACCGTGTGTCATGTCGATTAGCAGTGAAAGAGAAATTGTTTACGCATTTTTAAATCACGTTTGAACCTCAGGAAATGCCCCGAAATATTCACGTAACTATTATAAGTGCTCTTTTATGCGGTGGGAATATATCACACCTGTCGGCGTATTCTCTTCCATCTCGCTCCAGACAACCGGAACTGGAGAACGCGTTATCTCCCTTCCATCACGATGTTCAGTTAAAATAAATTGATTATCACTGTCAAATTCTATCGCGCTTTCTTATCTAGCCATCAGCAGTTTTGGGATTCAATTTTGTGTTTGCTACCTCTGAATGATTGATTTATATCTGGCACAAGTCAGTGGTTTAGATCGTCTAAGGAACGTTTGTTTTGAATGCTTGCAATAATTATAAGATATAAAATAAGTGATAAAATATTGTTTCTAGCACTTTAAGTAAGTGCTTTAGATCCTCTTGATATATTGATATAGATACTCAGAAATAGTTTACCAGTGTCATATTCTTTCTCTTTCTTATCTAGCTAACATATTAGTAGTTCAATTTTATCTTCACCACTTTTGAGTTATTCTCTTGCCTTACTCTGTTGTTTTATCTAACTACTGTTAAATTAACTTCACCATATTATATGATATGATTTGTTTCTACTTCTTTAAGTCGATACCTTTAATATTTTAAAGATCCTTGTTACGACACACAATTTAAGAAGTAAAAGAAGAAGGGTTAAACCAAATTATTTAACAGTTGCTGCTTCTTATTTAATTATCAGTAATCTTGGAATTCAATTTCGTCTTTACTGACTTAATTTATCTTACCACTTCATCAAGTTAGTTTAAAGAGTTTGTTTTAAATAATTACATCATGAGGAAAGCTAAGACGTAAAAGAAGAAGTGTTAGCTGTTTCGATTACACTGGCTGATAGATGTTCCATTATTAATGGACACCATAAATAAATGACCTCATGTAGTTTCAATTTTAAACTCCTAGATCAATCTTCTCCATTCACATTACCCAATACACCCATGTAAAGTTCTCGGTACCATCAATATTCAAGCGGCAAGTGAAACTAACGCAGGGATTTATCCAGGCCAAACAGTTCTATACCCACATCGCCTACATATAGACACCGAGATGGTCTTACGCAACGAGTGTTTACACATGGCGCGGTTTGTCCGTAGTTGTGTGTACATATGTGCATCCCAAAATATCCCTTGTCTTATAATCTCTTGCTGAGCTGTTGAACTCGTGCTGGCGGCAGATGCTCCGTAAATCTTGCTTGCGTATTGATTAGAACTAAACGGAAGTTTCGTTCATTGTGATGCGGGTAGTTTTTACTCCAATTAACTATTATACCATAATAATACCACCGTTCTTTGGGGGTGAAGGAGCAAAGGAGTGACGTTCTCACCTGTGCAAAATTAAATTGGCCGCGACATGCATATAAAAATGCCAATAATTCTACACGGGGAGGAAACGAAGGTGTGTCCAATCCGGAAGTGTATATTTAACACCCCAAGAGAATAACTTCCTGTAAATATATATCGTCATAATCTCACGCGATTAATCAGGAAAGCCGGACATGACCGGCCCTTCCACTGCGACAGGTAGGCGAAGGTGGCGAAGACGATATGCACAATCCAGAAAACTATTACGGTTACGAAGTTATTATTCTATGTCACCGATTATAATTGGATAGCCGTAAATGGATTTCAACCGTGATCGATAAACCCTTTGAAAAATTGGGGTGGTTATGGAAGCGTTAAATCGGTTATAGGTACATTCGTTGAGTTTGCTTATGTACATTTTAATAATTTACTGATAACAAAAATGTATACATTAAGCAATTAATTAATTGTGTTTAAAGGGATAAACAATTATTAACACATTCTAAACATTTACAGTTAATATTAAATTATTAAAGTGTCATTCTCTCATTTGGAGTAATAAATACGGAAAAAAATGTCGTCAGTGTTAACACAGTTTAATTTATGTAACTATTAATTACCGTTATTTATTAATAAAACAGTCAAAACATTCCATAAATATTGATTTATCTCCAATTTGACATTATCATATCATACAATATAAAATATTATATTTTGTAACAAGTTTATTAACACACTCTGGGTAAAATAAAATGTTCGGCTAGTAAATTTTAATTTAAAAGACTAAATTTATAAAATTAGGTATCACCTTTATCTACACTTACGTCAAACAACTGCGTGTACGTAAGAAGAAAATTTATTTTTTCATAACTGTTAGAAATACGTCAATAAATGAAAATGAATAGATAAAACCTACGTAGAAAACTCTAAGGTACATAAAAACGTTAATCAGATTACCATTATGTAAATAAGTCGCATTGATTGGTGAGTAAAAAATAACAATCTTGCTCACCTTATAAATATCCGAGGACTTTTAATTTCCTCGTTTTTACATAAAATGAATAAATCATAACGTTGTTTCAAGTAACGAAAGCATTTTATATTTTATTAGGAATGAAAAGCTTCGAATTTTATCGCTGAAAAGCTTATAGGTCACGAAATCAGAAGTTTTGTTACAAGGTCCCAATTTATTACTCAAATAATTTTATACTAACGCACGTCGATATTTTGGTTAAGTGCCTAACCAAGTTATTTCGATAAAATAATCAAAACTGTAAGAAACAATTTTATTGCCGACATTCATTATTTTACATTGACATTTCCACCTCATTGTCTCATAGTGTCGTACTTCACACGGTCACTAATAAAATACGCACTAAAACAAGAAAACCTTCACAATTATAAATCACTTCACTTTATCACGTCCACAATTCAATTTGATTTGAAAGTTGCGTAAAAACACACATGCAATATACTAATTTCTTGGCGCAGCGGAAGATTTATGCCTGCAACTACCTCCGGTATCTACCTGATCTAACGGTATGTGGAATGAAAAACACGAATTGCCTTATTACAATCCCATGTCCTCTTAACGAGCCTCATTTCTTTCTGGATGCTGTCCCATTACCTGAAACAACAACAATTGCGATTAGCACAAAAAAAAGGTGGCGAACAATTTATATACCCACACAACGTGCAAAATTATAATTAATGCGCATGAGCTGAATTTGATAGATTTGTAAGGTGCAATGAACATAAATAAATATAGACGCGGTCGTATGTTGAATAAGTTGCTACGTCTGATGCTGGTAGGCAACATCCAAGGTTTCTTATTTACAGAACGAATAAATCTATAAATTAATTCAAATTGTCATTTAATTTAATAACATGTATAATTTACCAATATAAAGTTATCGATTGATTGAGTATAAATATTTGCAGTTAATTATACGACTCGTTATCATGTTTCCTTCTCTGCATTATTAATAGGCCACTATTACAGAAATTATGAACATTAGATGTCAATTAAAGATTCATAATGCAAATGCAATTAAACATTAACACTGTTATGTTATTAGATTAAGGTTTCATTTTCGTTTTGTCATAAGACCAACCAGAGAGAATATATAATGACACAATTGTATTCTAAAGCTAGTTTCGACTGTATTAAGCCGTAAAAGTCGGTATAATGAGTTGGAACGTTTGTACCGTAAAAATAATGGATCGCAAACCTGCAATTAAAATTCGAGACTACTAATTATTAACTTAACATATCCAAACAACAAAAGAATTTTAACGTCACGTTTTGTGTTTTCACGTGTGCGTTTGTAAAGGCAATTGTTATGCATTAATCAGTCAACACTACACTTTTTTGTATAGTTTTGTTACATTTAAAATTTTGCGATGTTTACTGTTAGGTTACGTAAGTGTGTATTAGGTGATGCTAAGTTTACACTTTCAGTATTGAAGATTATGTCAGATTATAGTATTTATAACTGTAATATATTTTTGACGTTTTTTATATAATTTATATATAATACAAGATTAATTAGATGATAATGAGCATGTAAATCATTGTTAAGACTCTATTGGAAGTTATTTAATTGATTACTTTAAGATAATTTAATGTTACTTAATGGTATTCATTTTTTTCATTTTTTTAAACAATTTTATTTATCGACTTTAAGTTAAGTTAAATTTAGGTAGACAAGTTTAGGTTGTCATTACTACAGAATTTGATATTTAATATTACGTATTTTTGGGATTACTTTTTTATTGTTTGTTTGTTTCTGAAATGGTACCATAATGTGAGAATATCGGTTCCACATTATGGGAAATTTGGTTGGTCTTGGTAATATTAGATTGAGTAGTTTATGTAATAGTTTGTATACTAATATTAAGAGGTTAGATTAGTTTACTGTTTTATTATTATTGAAAATCATTTTTCACCAATTTTACAATGTAATACTAAATAATTATTAATATTTTTTGGTAATATTAATAATATTGGTTAGACTAGGTTAAATGTAATTAGATTAGGTTGGACAGATTAGGTATTCATTTTTATACACAAAATATTTACGGTGATTATATTAATTTGGAGTATATTTATTTGTGTGTTTTTGTTTTTAAATGCAGTTTATAACTCAAATTTGTATTTTAATAAATTACAGAAAGTGTCTAAGTAATTGTTTCCACTTGTTACCAACTCGTAAAGTTTTTAAAGTTTTTGACTAAACATAAATAAACCATTTATTTTATCTACCTTAACATTTTTAATCTTTCGAACATCGTCAATGACATTTGCGATTTATAGACGTACAGTTTACAACTCATTGAAAACTTTATGATTTGTTCTACGTTATCCTATCGGAAGTGGTGCAAACACATAAATCGTCCCGGGAAGCGGAATGAAATATTCAAAATGTGCTTTTTGGTCCCCGCAACCGTTGAGTGTACCCCAAACAGCGGTGGAAAGTGGAGTCGGTGCCCGAAGTCGAAGTCAACGTCGGGAGTGTACTGAGTGAACACAGCCGACGAACCTACTGTGGCACGATCAATACACTTCGGGTCGGTAGATTGCATGGTGTACACTTCAACCACCATGAGAAGGCCAGACAGAGATAGGCACAGGGGAATAGACAAGAACAGTCCATTACCGGGTGACTGAACGCACAAATACGCAGCTGATGGAACAAGGCTACCACTGCCTACTACCGCTCCGTTTCCACACTCTTCTTCGGCCTCTTCCTATAATTCGTCTTTTACTTCTTCCAGTTCCGTTCGGTCGTTTGTCTCCGTACCTTTACGTGCAATCATATGGTTTTGGAGGTGGAGGCTGGACGCTGACGCGGGAAGGAATATTAATGTCTCAACCGAATCCCCTCACGCATCGGATGAATAATTTATGTCAAGAATTTAGATGAAATACATACTGGATGACAAAGAAGAACAATCACAATGTTGCAGTGGAGGCTTAATGAGAGAAAATATATCACGTGTCTTTTGTATTATGATTCTTCCAATATGAAAACACTGAAGTAATTAGTTTTAATGAACTATATATAATAAATGTGACTGTGTACTTTGAATATAAATATTCCTGTTTCAAGTTACTTTACAAGATACATCAGACAAATCAAGATTGAAACCTTATTAAATTTTCATAACCTTTTTAATAGTCTCAAGATAAGCGTAAAATATTTTTTATTGTTTATTTCTTGTTACTTCATTAATTTTAATTTATTTTATTTTTACATCTAATAAATGTATGTTTTTTCAATTCTATATAAACAATTTTATTACAAAATACACTTTTATAATTAAAATTTATTATTTGGTGTCCTTATATGTAGTTTTTAGAATTAGTTTTTGGTAAATTAAAATAAAAGGAATTAGCCAGAAAACTGACATAAAATACACCATTATTTTATAATTAATGGCATTCTTGAAATTGTTGCTATTTTAATTTTAAAAACATTATTTTAAAAGAATAAATAAATAAAATGTTTCCAATAATTATTTACCATTTATACCCGTTTAAATAATAATAATTTCAAAATTCCAATTATAAATTAACTTAATTGATACTGCAAAACTTGTTAAAACTAGGCACTTTTGTAATGACCACAAATGAATAAAATTTTCAATGTTACATTACATTAATTAATAAATATATGAGCCAACAGTTCATTTACATTCTACGATTTTATCATGTTAATTAAATATAATAAAATATTGATTTCATGCTTCATACGTAGGTGGGCTCCAACCTTTCTGTTAATATCACTGAATATAATTAAAAAGTTTGTCACATTTAAACTAAACTATTTAAGATTTTACATTTGATAGTAAATCTCTTTAAAATGTAATTAAAATAAATATAAAAAGTGCGATTTTCTTTCACTTCTATTGTAGGAAAAACGTGACAATCAAACAAGAAACATTAACATCAACCTCCAACGAACCCATCGTGTCCAATTACCGATTGACTTATTAAACATCGAAACAATGTCGACCGATTGTCTTCCGCAAAATATTCAATCAATTTTCCGTTAATGCGACGCGGTACAACGATCGCAATTCCACGACTAATTGGACACGTTGGCTCGTATCTACCAACAAGCACCGGACCTTTTTTTAGCGTCGTTACACTTGCGAGCATGGGAAACTGTGCACTGGAAAAATCGTGGCCAAACGACACACTCATGTGGGTCATTTGGACACACCATTAATTATGGATGGATGGGAAACTGTTGGTTTTATGATGGAGTAAAAGAGGTGATACCCTTACCGCGTTAGATTTCAAGATAAAAGTTAGCTAAACAGTTATTGTCGGGAGTGGCGGAGTTCAAGCAGTTATTTTTGAAAGGGCAAGTTTTGACTAATTGCATCTTAATGATCATTCTAATGACCGATAATTCTTAGTTTAGTACCTAACTGTTAATACATGGTTTGTTGGAAAAATGTTCGAGGGGAGTGTTCTACGATTTCTAAAATACAATGAGGTGTATTTTATTGAAAGCTTGAACAAAAACTTAATGGAGTATTTATGGAAATTGACGTTAATGTTTACAATTAATATTTAAATTTGTTAATTATGCCGTCGATTTTGGTGGCCTGGACTCAACTTAAATAATTAACCAGGAAATACTCCGGTTTAATGGATGTAGTAGTCAATAAAACAGTTTCTGAGCAGACAAAGAAAAAACACAGATTCTAACAGCGCAATGAATTGATTAATGCTTAATTAAAACAACACATATTGGAGAAGTTTACACCTGTTAGTCCAATTAATAGTTGGACATTCGAGCCAGCTGGCAAAATAGCGAAACGTTCATCCTTATCAAGATCCATATAAATCGTAACCACTTGAACATAGTCATTCATATTTAAAGCGTTAGGGGATGGTATCAAGATTTGTAATAGTCACACCCCAGTAATTTTTTGTACAACAAGCATATTGTCATTTTAAAGATGAAGAAACTTAGTTGCAAGTTGATTAGCGGATTAATGAGAGTTTACATCATTCCAGGCTCGAAATATCCCATTACAGAGATCAATGAAGATAAAATTAACATACGCGTTAATTAACATTAAGTGGTAATTATCAAAATCGTCTTGATAAACTCGAATGATTCATGGAAAAAATAAAATTACACAATTGTGTTCGAATCCCTTCGTCACAAGACTCGGTAGAGAAAAATCATCCTATAACTCACAAGGTCTTAGGCGACGCTTACGCTTACAAATTGATTCGTAATACTAGACGTTTGTTGTTGTTGTTGCCGTAAACAATTCGTACAGACCTTGACATTTGGTCGCCGCCAAATTTCTTCCACTTTCTTTTACCAGCAAGTTCACTCACCTCCGATCTGATAAGATACGTTTCTGGCATGCGAAAGTCGAGTAATGAGTTATGCTAATTTTATTGAGTGACGGATCATTTTAATTCGGCTTGTTCCAGTTTCCCTCTTTCCTTCCGAACATCTGTCAAAGATTTCCAGTTTATCTCAGATGATGATGACAAATGTTTCCAAAGCTAATCCCGAAGAAATGGATAGGGAATCGGGGCGATTGTGATCCGGGAGTTCAGTCAACTCAAATGATCTGATAAGATACTTATGCATGCGAAAATATCATTAAAATGTTCAGGATTGTTGTTTTGATTTTGTTATAAAATGCAAAACATCAGTGCAGAGATAAGACGGCGGACCTCGTGTTCGCTGCATTATTCTCAAGCATCGAGCGTGAAATTTTCATACTTTATATTTATTTATTATAATAATGTGCATTTACCATCGGGTAATTATGGTTGGCCACTTGTACGACTTTTTTTCCCGACAACTAATACAATTATGTTATGTTAATTATGCTTCCAATCCGTTCGTCGCTCATTCACGATGTTTTGTTTTTCATCGCCATTTGCATTCAAAGTGTTCCGTGCTGCAGAAAGAAAATAAGACTCCATCGCTATGGTAACGTTAACCGTGCCGCTATTGTGTGCCAGGCAAATTCTTATCCCTGGATTATTTAAATAATTGTTTTTAAAATGCTGCTAAGATTATCTTGCAAAAATTATTTGCATCTTGTAAAAAGGCAGTTCATATTTAAAAATTTTGTTCTGATTATTTCATTCTTATGACAGTTCAAAACTATCTACATCTTGTGAACATAAAAATAATGAACTTCTTATTCTTGGGAATTTATGGTTGAATAAAATTTTCTGATTCATTATTCATTATTTTTATTCAAATTATTTTTTAAAATACTAATAAAACGATCACCTAAAACAATTTACATTTTGTGAAAATAAAAATAACATCTGTCTCTTCATTTCTCGTATTTATAGATGAAAAAATGTCCTGATACATTCCCAAAACTATCTTCATCTTCTAAAAATAAAAATAAAAAGGCCTTTTTTATATTTATAGTTGAATAAAATTTACATTTTGTGAAAATAAAAATAAAATTAGTCTCTCTTCATTTGAAGTATTTAAGGTTGAAAAATATCCTGATACATGCTTCATTACTTATTATGTTTATTATTATTTAAATTGTTTTTTTTTTGTATTTGGAGTCGAAAAAAATATCCTGATTCATCCCCAATGCTTATCAATATTATTACTATTATTATTATTCAATTTGTCTTTTAAAATAGTGGTAAGTGTATCTTGCAGAACTGTGTACATCTTGTGTAAATAAAAATAAAATGTGTATTCTCATTTATTATATTTATTATCAAAAAATTCTGGTTACAGCCCTGACTTCTCCTTTTAAGTAAGAAAACGTTTGAATGATTTTCTTTGTCTCTCTTCACAAACAGTTCCCTTTTCAATTTCGTCTCATTGTAGTGTACCACTTAACTCCAACCGGCATTCATTTACAAATAACCAATAATAAAGCCACTCAATATTTGTGCAGCGACTCGGATTAACGAAAATAAACAAACTTGGCGAGTGAAACATTATGCCAATTTCACACCTGCTTGATCAGCAGTCTACTGAAAATATAACGAGATTATTGTCCGTTTTGTTTTGCAATTATGCAAACCATCAGCTCATTTACGTCTGTATAATTAAGACAGGAACAAAAAGTAAAATTGGGTATATCCTGTAAATAAACAATCGCTCTCTTTTAATCTTATTCGTGTCTCCACCAGCATTAACTTTCAAAATTGTATGGTTCTTCAAAGTAGATCTTTGGCCAGATAAAAGTGCAACGTGCAGTTTGAAACCGGATAAAAATGTCTCACTATGTATGTAAGTGCTAGTGACTGTCGATTTCATTGAATCTCATCTAGTGTGGCAAAAAAGAGGCGTAATCACTGCAGCCAACTGTCGAGTACGTGCGCTGAATGATGTTAATGTTAACGCGATCATCAATGTACTACTTGAAGAAGGAATTTTGCCGTCAGGTGTTCTAAGTGAATAGGAAGTGGAAAAAGTTTCATTTGCATTCATCATAACGTAATTTAAACAACTTTATCCAGGTAATATATGAATGTGAGTTTTGGTTTATGACGTGAAAAAGTTTTAACGATTTATACATTTAGTCTGCGAAACGGGAATTATGTGTTTACTTCAAGTTTTTAAGCACCCCAGAGCCAGCCACCTGTTAAAAGCAACTTCTGCAACTAATTACGATGGAAACTTATTAACGTGCTGTTAAAGATGGCGCTTAACGATAACGGAGTTTTGTTAAACGACATGCATTCATCCAGATTGTTTATATTAATTGTAATAGATAAATCAGCTGTCGTAGGTCACCGATTTTTAAACACCGGCCACAAGAATTCCAAGGCCGACCACATTTCAATCCCGACAATATTAACATTTTCCCATCCACGACTTTCCACGTCAAGAAAATGCACGCTAATAGAAGTTTCGATTGGAAACTGAGTGGGGGACCGCTAAACACTGAATTTATTTCAGTTGTTTGTTCCGTCGGCCCGAACGTAGTGTTGTGCGCGCAATGCGCCTGACTATTA
This sequence comes from Aethina tumida, assembly GCF_024364675.1. NCBI lineage: Eukaryota > Metazoa > Arthropoda > Insecta > Coleoptera > Nitidulidae > Aethina > Aethina tumida. The sequence goes on from NC_065441.1 coordinate 6,088,383, forward strand.
CTCAACAACTTGTGTGGCATTGTACTCCAAGGATATTCCATTGTAAACGCAAAGGAGGAAATGCAACTATGCAACAACGGTGTTTAGAAATTCTCTCAGTGGCGTACCCCGTTGTCCGGGCACGACTGAAAAAATGACGGCGGACAAGTGAAAGGAGGTACTGGAATTTGTGTTTTCAGCGGCGGTTGAAAAATCGTGTTGTTTGTGGTCTGGTCGGATGTTTTACTAATGAGTTTTATGAGAACATATGTACAACTATTAGAAGACAATGTGGATGTTACTGGTTCCAAATTGAAGTTTCATAAAACATCGTATTAACATGTTTTAAGTATGATGGTAATAAAGTTTAGCCACGTTTAAGTTCAATTTATTTGTATCAAATCCAATAGAACAATAAAATATGATATGAGGACTTGCAATGTAGCAAATATTGCAAATATTTATTTCTTGCCTTCCAATACATTCTCTAGATTCAACTTGATGTTTCAGGTTCCAAAGTGAGGTTTCAAAGTCACATGAGTAAAGTATGATTTATGTTAAAGATTAACCATGTTAATGTTCCCATAGTCTGAGATTAATTTGTTTGTATCAAATTCAATAGATCGATAAAATATGATTTCAAGGCTTATAATATTAATAAAATACTGCAGATATACACTTGTTGCTTTCCAAAACGTCATTTAAGTTCATTTTGATATTTCAGTTTCCAAAAGTTTTCTTATCTATGATCCCATAGTTTGAGTTTAATTTGTTTGTCTCAAATTCAATAGGTCATGATTTCAAGACTCTCAATATTAAAATGATGCGGATATTCCCTTGTTGCTTTCCTTTCCTATTCGTTCTCTGGGTGCATTATATTTGTTTCAGGTTCCATATTGCCCACAAAGCTTGAGTTTAATTCGTTTATATCAAATTAAAAAAATCTGTAAAATTTGATTTCAAGACTCAAAATGTACCTTCATATATCGTTGAGTGAGTTGATTTTGATGTTATGGGTTTGAATTTGGAGTTATATAGTTAACTAGTACCAATGTGACAGAGATAAAATTAAGTAATGATTCGTGTATAGATTAATTTGATAAATTTTAATGAATTATGATTTAAAAATCAAAGATATAATATTGACTTTGTTAATGGCAAAGCTTTTAAGGTTACTGCAAAACTTTATTTTGCAGAAGACAAAGTTTGCAAGTCCTTAATTTTAAATGAAATTAATATAAATAATAAATAAATAATTGAGTAATTAAATCAATAAGTTCATACCCTTAACAAAAATGTGTTAAAAGCTTAACTATTTTAAACATACATCCAGCAACACTAACACATTTGGTGTCGATTGAATGTTGGGTAGTGATTTTTAACGGGGTTTGAACACGTGAAGGATGGATCGGACGAGGGTGGATCCCAACAATAGGGAGGACGTAGGGGTGCACTCAACAGTGCCAGATGTTTTGTATACTGTACATAATAACCTACAATATGCCTTAGGTAAAGGGCGCCTAATTTAGGGTTGACTAGTTGCCAAATAATTGTCAATTCAATCAGTATAATTTTGTTATAGATGGAACGTTGCACCCAGTCATCAAAATTTTACTAGGTTATTAAAACAGAGTGAATACCTTTCTATTGCTCACAGGAACAATAAATCACTGTCAATTATTATCTCTTGTAATAGAACAGTGTTGCAATGTTGCCATAAACATCTGAATACTGATTTTACTATTATACAACCGTCTCAAAAGTACAGGGACAAGATATTCAGTTTTACTTGGAACATTAAAAAACAGTTTGCCGAATCGCTAAGATTGACATATCGAGATGAGACATAATTTGAAAAATCCATCCAATCTCCGTAATAATCTCCCGGCCGAATGACTAATGAAATTTCAACGTCCGCACATCAATCCACCTGCCTTCGAAGATGATAATGCAGAACCGTCTCCGTTCGATGGAGGTACTGGAACTCGTTTCGGGCCTCCCCAGCCGTTCGTTGATTTCCGAGATTAAACAGTCGCAAGAATGTCCGGACCGTTTTTTTCCTACAACGGCCAGGAATTAGCTAATAAGGTGCACGTCCAAAAAAAATCTCCGGCGTATTTGCGAGACGCCGAGATTTATGTTCTTATAATTGCTGGGATTTTTTCATTGGACTAAGGGCCCGACATCATTTTTGTTTTAATGCCTTTCCGCTACTGGTTTCTAAATAATGGATTGGACCACAATAGACGACCCGAAAGAGCGAGTTCCCTTGTACAATTCGTCTGTTTCCATCGAAGACACAAAGGGACTGTAGATTACCTATTTGAGATCGTAATTTCAGTTGATACTGAATAAACGTTTCTTGACTTGCAATTATCGGGTGGCAGCTGCCAATGATCGGTCGCGTTTAATCATGGCCGTAATTCAATGAACAAAACAGGTATTTAGCATATGTAAAACCGGCCTTTTTACAAAATTAATTATTGCCAATTTGTAAATGCGTCGAAACGAAATATATAACGAGCTGGCACGCGTCTATAATATAATACGACGTGCCGTCATTAATTTATGCTTTACATCTTGGCACATTCGCCCCTATTGAGCAGATGCGGTTCAACACCTGACCACTATGGTTTTAATATTTTTATCTTTTGGTTGTGGAACAATTGCTTGATTTATTTATTTATAACCATATGCTGTTTGTTTAGTGAAGCTATCTTATCAAACTACATGTGAGGTTTATTTTTGAAACAAATGTTCAGTGGTGCAGAGTTGATGAATAAGAAATAGTTTTAATTTTATGAAGGAGGCTTTTGTATAGTTTTTTAGACTTTTTGTTGATCACATTCATAACATTTTAAAGAACAAACCTTTACGTGTCTTGATCTTAAAATTTTAAGATCGATGAAGACAGTTATGCCTTTAGTTGAACAAATCGTTTTAAAAAATCAAATCTTTCAGTTCAGTTTCATTTCGAATGTTACACTTTAACAACATACATCAATAATATGCTGTTTACTCGCTGAAAATATGTATCTACCATAATTAAATTGAATGTAAATTGACTAAATTCCAGAGGTCCAGAATTGGTGGACTCTGTTTTAATTAACATTTTTATTCTTTGGTTGAGCACACATTCCTTGATTTATTTATGACCATATACTGTTTCTATTCTAAAGCTGAATCGAATTGGATGTGACGTTTACCTTTGAAACAAATGTTAAGTGAAGTAGAGATAATTTTATGCATTTTGTGGTTAATTTTTTATAAAGAACTTAGACATTTTGTTGACTGTACTCATGAAAATTTAAAGAACAAACCTTTACAAGTCTTCACCTTAAAGCTTTAAACTGGACGAATACAGTTATATCTTTAATTCAAGATATCGTCATATAAAAATCATTTTATTGTCACTGAAATTATCTCTAACTAATCAAACATAAATGTTATTCTTGAAAAAAATTCCATAGTTTCAAAATTGATGAAATGCTCAGTTATGATAAAATTAAGTCTGTAAACTTCATCAAATGAAAACAAACTGTATATTATATTACATTTAAATCTATCTGATCAATTGATATATGATGTTCACACTTATAGTCTAGTGGTTCAAAGTTGATTAATTGAAAATACAAGTAAGTGGAGAAAAGCTTCAAAGTAGCCAGATTGCAAGTTTCAATTCTAAAAATTCCATTGTTTGGAATGCTCCAATTAAAAAATCGCATCAGTAACATCATGAAATAAACATAGACCACCTACAGTTTGTAAATAAAAAGCTCTCCGGTCTAAAATGGAAACCAAACAAAGACAATGCACGCAACCCGCGTGTGTGGATGTGTGTAACGTAATATCGATAATGATGTTACGAGACCGATATCGTGAAACTTTGTTGCATGTGGACAAAGAAAATGTTGGAAATGTATTATTATCTACTGAAAGTTAAAATGCATTTTAATGGCATAGTGCCACAAGAAACTATGTTTGTAGTAATCAATCTGATTCATATTTAAGTTTGTAGCGGTCATAAAGTATGTTAAATTCTCAGTTCATTCATTGACGTCAATCAATAATCGATGAATATTTAATCTGATAGATATAAAGGAGCAAAACAACAATATTATCCATGTTTTATAAGGTGCTATTTATAAAATCCATAAAGATGGTATGAACTAGATTGCAGCTTTTAATGACATTATAAACGCTCCAGTTACGGAAAATTTAATTGCTTCTAATTCCTACATGTTGTATTTTTATCAATTTACAACTTTCGACGGATTATTTCAGGCGCCGATTGTAATTCTCCCCTCTCACAATCAATTTGTGTCGATAAATAATTAATTACCTCCCATAATTAATACATAATCATAACATTACACAATTAATTACGTCGATTGTTCTTTTCAAGCCTCGTTAAAATTCAATCGATACTAAATAAAATAACTTCTATATCCAGAGGCGGTTTAGACGTCCTCAGACAAAGCATCTAAAAGATTGCCGCCGAACGGGACCCATTTTTTACATCGTGTTTTCATTCCGGAAGGAATTTGTCTCGCGGAAAATAATATAAGAAGTGGAAAGAAAATATAAATACGTTCGGGAGATGTTCAAAAAGGAAAATATTAATAAACCATCCACTCGAATGTGAATGAATGCGTAAAACGGAGACGACGAGTTTTGAGTGGGTGTTGTTTTTGTTGTTGTTTTTCTATACAAACTTACTTGATACCAACGGATTGTTCAATACGTACCTGAAAAAAAAGAATATTTATTATCTTGTAACCTTAATTTTTTATAAATAAATGGTACGCGTAAAATAGGTTATAAATATTAAAAAAAAATAAATATGTATATATCTGAAATATTTTAATAATCATATAAACAATAATAAATAATATTATGTATATAGTTTTTCCAAATTTTAATACAAAAATACAAGTTCTTAGTAAAAATTTATTATTTTAGAAAATGTTCTCAGATAGCACTTTATTTGTTGTAGAAGATTTTGCGAATAATCATCAATAATAAATCTTATTTTTAGGAAAAGATTTTAAATACAACTGTTCATATATTTTTATGAATTTAGTAATAACAAATCTATTAATATTAATAGTTCATTTTATATTTAAAAAAAATTCTTTATTTTTTATTTTCCATATATTTTATGTCTTTAATAATAAATCTCACAAGTAGAAAATTTTTGTTTTAATAATAATGAGCTAAATGACTAATGATGATTAATAAATTATAAACCAGGATAATTGCATTTAAGTTTGGTTAACCTTGCAAATGTTTTTATTACTACAGCTGTAAAATGTCCTTCTATTCAACGAGTATTTATTAGGTACTACTACTATTAATAGTAATTAAAATTGTATTTACTATAATAAATACTAGTCTTGTTGCTAACGAGAGAAATCTCAACCTTAGTAATCAAATTTTTTATTATTCTTACAATTTATATTAATTTTTTATTATTTACAATAAGTCATCACATTGATTACACAAGATTAGAATGAAAGTAAATGTAGAAGATATGTAATTTCTTGCCAAAAATTATGATTATTATAATCAAAATAAATTCGAAACCAAAAAATCGAAAAACCCACACCAGGAAGCAGACGTCCCATTAAAATAATTACCGGCCGGGACTCGCTTTGATTAATTAACGGTACACCGAAAGTAGATCGCATTGATATAAATCTTGCAGTGAGTCCATCGCCGCCGTTTGGACTCCGCGGCGTCCACATTTTTAAAACGCCGGGCCGGCTTCACCGTTTTTCGGTCGCGCTAGAATAATCCATCCGACTTGTCCGTTGCGTTTTGTTGCACGGCCGTGATTGCAGCAACCTGCCGGAAGCTGGGCTAATTCGCATTCCGGTTAATTAAACTCTAATTACGGCATTAATGAGAACGGTCTCGACGCCCGGCGCAACGAACGACGGAGCCAGACGCGAAAAGTCCCGCCTGATTTGGAGGATCGCGTTTTGATTTTCGCCGCCGGCTATTCGAAAACGGTGTCGGGACATTGAGTGGCCGATTGAAGGGGTTGTTATTAGGTCGATTAATTGATTAATATAAAGTGGACCCATAAATTTAAGAGCCTTCAAAAATCTTTATAGGTATATAAAAATATTTGTCTATGATAAGAAAATATTACATTAAAATACACTAAACAAAATTCATTGTAAATTTTACAAAATGTAAATATTTACTACAATTTAAATGTGTTATAAAAATATATTTGTAGCAATATAAATTTTATCTAATCTCTTTGTGAATGGTTTAAATCTATAAATTTGTATTTTAATTATTTCCTTTAACTGTATTTTAATTATTCTATTCCAGTTTTTATTTGTTTTACATTTAATTGGTTTTTATTTTAATAGATGTGTTTATTCCTTACTTTCCTTTTCTAGAACATTTAACCTAATATATATTCTTTCTTTTATCATCTGGGTATTTTATATTCGTTTTGAATAAACCATGACTTAAATAATTACTACATATTACATATTTTACAACATTTATGGTTGTCTTATTGCGTAGTAAAAAATATATGAAAGGAAAATATATTAATAATAATTTTAAGCATCAAAACATCAATAAAAATATTATGAATAAAAGTAAAAAGTTATAATGAAAACATAACATGAAAAAATTAAGATAATTAATATTTAAATATTAATTATTAATAAAAAACGAATAATTTACAAGTTTACAAATGTTTTGCATAATACAGTAATTAATTATTATACTATATAAAATGTGAACGAGACAATAAAAATTTTAATACAAAACATATTTTTATTTGAAATAAATTATTAAACGCAATTTACTTAAAAATTATATGCAAGCAGCAAAAATATGGAAAAATATAAATTTATGTTAAAAATATTTAACAATTATTAAGAACTACGAATTTTATTTGCAAATAAACATAAAATTAGGATTTTTGATATTAATTTTAAGAAGAAAAAATATATTAAAAATTGATGTTTGTACACTAATAAATATGCATAAAAATGGGGAATTTAATAATTAACATTGTGTCTGCATTAGATGTACAATTAAAAATTCCCATGATAATATGTAATTTTCCAAATGGAAATACTTGTAAAAGACCAACCGCAAAAATTATAATTTTAGTGTAATTCACTGCATTATTAGCGCAGTTAAAAACCCATACGTAAATTAATGACATCGATGATTCGCGTTTATAGCATATCATCTTGATGGATAATCCCATTAGCTTATAATTTAAACTTGACTCACTACCAAAACTACAGACCTACAATCGGATGTTGCGGTTTCAATTCCACTTTGCAAGAGGATATAATGTTGCCGCATGATTCCATCCAAATTACAATATAATTCTATTCGAGCGCTTTTGTTATTCATCGCCGTTTAAAGGGAAACGTGCCTTCGGGGAAAAACAGTTGGAAAAATCACGTCAGTCGAATTACCGACGATAAATTATTTATACGGAATGTACGCTATTTCTTTAAATTATATAATTATCGTCGATAATGTGCACGTGTGAACTAACAGTACTTTTAAAACGCACGCGAAATACAGTGAAAAGCTATTTCGACAATAAACTTGCACACAGACATCCTCCTATAAATCCGACACTTTCATAACTTATGCATCATAACGTTTATTTCGCTGATAAACACGTGTAATGTTTTATCAAGGAAACGTTCGCAGGAAGGTAACTGTTTTTCGGAAAGAACTCGTTTTATCACCACATCTAAAACGTGATAACAATAATAATGTTGCAGCGTAATTAAAGAGCTAAAATAATAGTTTCTGCACCTCTTAAAGTATTATATAAGGTGGTGCTAGAACTAGTAGTACCATGTTGTTGCAAAGTTCACCTGCCCATCGTTCCATGTGCTTTTATGTCCTACAGCATATTGATTACCCTGTTAATAAGAATTAATGATGAAGGAGTTGATCAGTGCCAGTTCTTATTAAAGTGCTTAGTTGATGGTACCACTATCATATTTATAACGATTAGTACGGCATATTTTATATTACATGCTCCGCTAATTAGTAATTATGATGGTCGTAAATGTTTTAATTTTATGCAAAATGATTTTAATTGCAGAGTAATTTAGAAATATTAATTACATTTATTCAAAATGACAACCAAACATTAAATTACTAATTGCAAGTTACTCAAATCGTCGTCTTGATTCAAGCTATAAAAATTTACAAAACATCAAATGAAATCCCGTACTACATAACATCAAGATGAATCTAGAGCAATAATTGCCGTGGTATTTTTTAAGTGGACCACGACAATAAATTTAAATATCCATCTAAAAATAGAAATACTATTACTACAGTGCGAAACCAATTTTGCTCCTGCGAATAAGATCAGTTACGATCGAGCTTACGGCGAGATTGCATCGGGTATTGGTGTTATTGACGTGCCGCAATCTGTCCACTGGCGTGTGGAGACAAGCAATAATGAAATCGCCTTTTATATTTATATTTTTTATCGGACTTTCGCGATCGAATTAATTAACTTGGATATGTATTCATTTAAGGGTTCGTGTCAGTTTTCATATAAACATGTCAACAGTTGAAAATTACCACGTATGATGGATTTTGCATTCGATAGTTTGTGACGGTAACACTAAAAGGTTTTCATTAAAGTCGCATTAACACTTTAAACTTTCGACAAAAATATTTAAATTTATGATGGGGCTATCAGACTTATATTATTTTGAATATATAAATCTTCCAGATAAATTTATGATTATATACAGTACTAATAGTTATTTTCTTAAGGGCCATTCACAATAGATAAAGGCAATTTGTAATTTTCGGTTCAAAGTAAGCCCCATCGAGATGAATAATATTTCGTTAGATACGTGAATAAATTATTTATTCATCTAAAAGTATTTCAAAGCCTGGTAAATCAAGATAGAATAAAAAATAGCAATGTTATGATAGAAAAATAAACGAAATTTAAATTTACTGCTAATGTTTTCATACATTTGAACTTTAACCTGAACTCTGGCATCTTCTATCAGTCGGATCTTCTGGTATAAGAAACCAACGATAGTTTGACTATTTTCAGGATTTTTGGCCATATAAGTAACTGTTTTAAACCACAAATAATTCTAGTAACTCAAACTTAACAATCACAAGTCTTTAAAGCCCTGGTAGATCAAGAGATGAGAAATGATAATATATTATAGAGACAAAAATAAGTAAATATTTAAATTCAGTCCTATATTTCTGTAAACATTGATATACAGTTTTAATTGGATCTTTTTGTACAAGAAACCAGAGATAGTCTATCATTTATTTGTTCATGAAAATTCCATAACAAACTATTTCAGAACGTTCAGATTCAGAGTTTTTGACAAGTTTAGCCTTATGAGTAATTTTTTTTAAGAACATATAATTGCAGTATTTCATTTTTTACATTTTTAAGCATTATTCAGTTAAAAACATTTCAAGCCTTGGTAGATTAAGACCGGATAAGAAATGACAACGTTATGACGGAAGGAAAAATAAAAGAGTATATAAATTCATTGCTATATTTCTGTTTCGTGTTTCATACATTTGACTTCTGTCATTTACATCTTCTTGAACAAGACAGTTTACCATCCTATACTCGTCTGAAGCTTTGATCGATTCTTTCTATTTTAGTCTTTGGAAAGAAAACCAAATTACTGAAGTGAAAATGAAATCTTATTTGTTTTATTTAAACCAGAGAAACCAAATTAAATATTTTGATGTGAATTTGTCTTGGAATTAATGTGAATTGAAGCTTCCGCATATCAATTGCATTAAACATTTGTGCAACTAAATTGCGTTGAAACATTAATTAAATACATTCCCATTATACAATGTAATAATGATTTTTAAATATCCACATCATTGGACTTTTTGTTAATACAGGAAATTTGTTTTTCAGGAAGTAGATGCTATTTAAATATATCACCTATACAATTGAAATAGGAAATTAGGCAATTTTTATCGGTTTACACAGTAGTTGTTCTTCTAGTTCATACTGCCACAATATTTTCATGTTCTGATTCTAGTTCATAAAAACTTGATAGTACGGTATAGACGAATTGCCTAAATGAATAAAAAAGTCAACTTCATTTATACAACAGTGTTATTAAAGTAAATGATATCATAGACTTCATCTCCAAATTCATTTACGTTTACTAATAAGCAAACTTGTAATATTTACTCGATTCGTAAACCATCACAAATTAGACTATTTGTTTTACATTTCAAGTCAAATACCTGAGTATCCTTGATATTTACTTTACGAATCGCTTAAACCGAACGCAACGATAAAAGCGATTCTCGGATTGATGCATTTAGTTCAGGGCCAGCCGTTTGTCAAATTCCATGTCGACAATCGACGGGATCCGCATAAATTAAAACAAAGATCAAATTTATGTAAATGCGGGAATTTTTCCTTCGAAAAGCATCAATAACCGTGGTAATATCCTTCCATTTTATCGCGGCCAAGATCCCGTCCATTTTCCAAGTAGTATTAACGTGCTTCGTGTTTGTCGATCTTCCAGACATCCTCTTCGCTCCATTGTTCTTCGTATCCCATTATTTGAATAACTTATCAAATATTTATTGTGCATATCTTACTCCAACAGTTGTTTCCTATGTGGTTCCCAGTCGATTGTTCAAGAAAACAACGTTTATCGTGAATACGCTTCCAAAGGCAAATGAGGAAAGTTGCAAATGTTAATGTAATTGGATTATTTCTGACAAAAGCTCTAATTAGTTGGAGACATTAAACAATTTAAATTCAATCATTTATTACTAATTAATTTCAATTAAGGTTTTATAAATATTTAAAATGAATTATTGAAAATTTAATAAGTGAATTAAAGAGTCTGTCTGTGGAAGTTGCTTCGAGATGTTTAACTTTAATATTGATTGATCTCTACAAAAGTCTGAAAGTATTTCAATTTAAATAAAACTGCAACTTGAATATTTTTGCTTCTTATACTTAAATTAAATTGGCTCAGAAGTAAAGCAAATTCTAGTAAATGATATGTTTGTGAATAGTTTGCAAATCATTTAACAATACTTATCTTCATTTTTATCTCTTATGTAAAACCTTGCAAACGAGATAAGATGGATGATTGTATTAGGTTACTCAAACAATCCAATAGAGAATTCTTTGAAAGCCTGCCTTGATTGCAACAATCCTTTACAAGGTAAAAAAGATCTTAATTATATTTTATCAAACATGCTGATTATTCATAATAAAGTTTGGAACTGGGTACAGCATAAACTAATTTGATCTTAAATTTGATGCTTGTCTCTATAAAGATTTTGCGAATCATCTAAAAATATGCTTCTTTCTTGTGCTTACCACTAACATAAAATAGTTGAATGTGTTACACAACCAGATAGAGAGTTCTTTGAAGGCTCGCCTTGAATGCAACAATACATTATAGTAAAAATAACACTTTCCTTAACTAATTTAAATTTTGCTTTACACCATCTACAAGTAACTAGAAATAATATGAATCATAAAAATATAAAAATATGTTCCTACTGACTTGTGATTAATATTAGAAGATGAAATGGATAAATGAATTAGTAATACTGTTCCTTAAACCCTCATTTTAAATATATTGTAATAAATTAATTGTAGTTCAAAAAGGACTTTTCTTCACTAATTTAAATTTTGCCATAATCCATCTAGAAAATATTTTGTTAAGTACAGCAAATACTAACAAAATTAAATGTTTGCCTTAAACATCTGAAAGTCAGCTAAAAATATACTCCAAATGTCTCCGACTGAATATTGGATGCAAGATAAGATGGAATTAATGGGTTAGATTAGTAACTTAAACCAATGAGGAATTCCTTGAAGACTCACCTTGATTATTATAATTCATTACAGTGCAAATACGACCTTCCTTTACTAATTTTATTTTTGCCATAGTTTTATTCATAAGTCTCCGAGTAAGTAATTTAAAATAAATGTGCTAGTGGAACAATTACGATTCTTCTCCTCAAAATTATAATTAGTTTAGCAAAAATATCAATGGAACTAAATCAGATGTTAAATCATCTAAAAATATGCTCCTTCTGTTTCATGCTGAACACGATAAGCAAGATAAAATGGATAAATGTGTTAGATTAGTCACACAAGCCGATGGAGAGTTCTTTGAAGGCTCGCCTTGATTGCAACAATTCATTATAGCGCAAAACACGACCTTCCTTAACTAATTTAAATTTCGCCGTATTACTTCATTGTTCGGTCATCGTGACATTTAAGGCGTGTGTTTCTTTTTATTTATTTATTCCAGCTGCACTCAGTGAATGGACCAGCGAACGAATATCCTTCGCCGTCATCGCGCTTATTTGGCTCGCAATATGCAGCCGAGCCGACGAACAATAAGACAATGCAACGGAAAGTGTCGGTTGTAGTGGAATAGTGCAGAATAGGTGAAGGTCAGATGTAAAAGCGTAAGATTTTGCAATGCCGGCAATTCACTATCGATGCAACTAATGCAACACACTCGATATCTCTCGCAATTGTAGCTTGCACATTTTTTTTATTGGCTACGTGCATTTGAATGTTGTTGCAAAAGGAACGCAGGCATCTAGCACGAATGTTGTTAACTTGGGGAATTTGTGATACTGGTGACGAAACGAAACACAATCGCGGATTGAAAAATTACACGACTTGGACGCTCGTTATGAAAGATCCAATCATGTTTGTGATCGTCCACAAAACGGAGGAAGCACAAATTACAATTAGGCACGTGAACCTTGAAAGCTGAATTGTATTGACAGACAGACAATTGGCCCACTTTAACCGCAATAATACATACATTAAAGAGGCCGGTCGATTTGTTCTTCTGCAAATTATACGGATAGAACATATTGCAAACTGGCGCACGTATCGGTAATATCTGGAGGAAAAGGTAAAAAACGAATCGGTCCGTCATGTGCCAACAAAGGATCAGTTTAAGGTACAACAATAGTGAGACATAAACAGGTAGAACTTCATACCGCAAGCAAAAAATTACTCTCTACACAGTGGGGGAAGTAAAGCCTCTATGGTGTTTGGACAAAAGAATAATGGTTCCAATGTAAATAGGATTTTAGGTTAAGTAAGGGTGGTTTTCAAATAATAATCTTTCTATGATCAATTAGTACAAAATAGTTGGTTTAGAAGAATGTCAATAACAGAAGATTTTTAAAATTATCCACTTCTACTTGTTACCAAAATGACTCATTGAGCAAAGTTTGCTTCCAATTTCTTCCTTCGATCATCATATCTAAATATTTAAACATTTCTGCAGGTTTCTTTACTGCATACTGAAGGAATAAGTGCCACTGTGATAATTTAACGTTGTTTCGCAAATCAGATTTTAGTTGTTGTATGGGTGATTTTCCAATAATAATATTCTTTTTATAACCAATCAGTACAAAAGAATAGATTTGAAAAAGTTTGAACATCATGAATCCAGATTTTCAAAATGAGTTTACTTCTTCTGCTTAAGAACAAAATGAGTTAGTTATTGGATAAACTACTAAAGGTTAAACTAACTTATCAGTTGTTGTGACAGCTAATCTATCAACATTGGCACTCTTCCGTAAAAGTCAAAGACGCAGACCCGATTCCACACTGTGCGAAGACGAAAACGGCGACCAAAACAGCTGACCGGTCTTCGAAAATCCTACGGGGTTGAGGACTGGTTTTGTGAAAGACGAAAAAAAACATAATAAAATACGGGTAGCCGTCTGTTGGGCCAGCTGTTCGCATTCGACGGGTCCTCTAGCCTCGTGCTTAATTCACTTCCACACCGCAGGCCCAGACCGAAGCTGTTGTCTAGAAAGTGGGGTAACTTCCAGATCGGTAATTACCAAAGGGGGTTAGATGATAAATGTGGGAGGTGGTGGACGCCCAACGTCAATATCGATCACCATCAACCACTGCATGTGGGAAAAATGAAGACCCAGAAGTTCCACTGGCACCGTTAGGGTTTGATGGGTTAAAGTAATTAATAGTCTATTTCAGTCAATATTTAGATCTTACAAATGTTTACTAGTCCCGTAACCACCCGTTAATGACATGAGCAAAAAAATTGTGTGTAAACAAACGTGGCTGAGGAAGTAAAAACGAAAATGTGTATCAAGGACAATTGCCACACATCGGATACAACTGGCCCATAAATAACCCGAATTATATACAAAAGTTGCGCAAACCGACTATAAATATATGCGTGGTCTTTGGCAGCTTTTAAATATGTTTAAAGGTGCACGTCGGCGGATCTGAATTTCAAATTGGCCGGTGCTTTTTTTATAAAAATTTGATTGGTGGCAAGAAGATTAATTGGGCTTCAAGTGCGATGTAAACATCAATCAATGTCCCGTGTTTTGAACTGTAATTTTGCAGAATTAAAAGATTATTATTATTGAATGTTGCAGCTTTACAAGTAGTCAGATTAATTTTCATGCATAATATGATTTATACAAGTGAATTTCTTAATCGACAGTTATTTATACCTTCAGATTTATATTACACATGAAGAAATCATCGTGATACTAAAATGTTGCTAGTGTGTTTTCTCTTACAATTAGACGGAATTGCGTTTAATTATATATCATTAACATAAACGAGCAGTGACCAGCAATAAATAAAGTTTTCCTTTCTTCGAGCAAGCTGTCCGACCGTTCCTGCGGTCAGCTGTGGGCATCTCGTTCTCTGGCTGGAATGTGTCAAAAACGCTGTGGATGGAATAACGAAGACGGCACCACGAATGGAAGCGAGACGGCGAGCGGCATTACTGTAAAACGGGGTTCTGAAAACAGGTTGAGGTGCACATAGGAGCAATCTTTGTCTAGCAGCGGTCAGTGCATTCTGCCCGCCAATGGCCACACGAAACAATGCACGCACGTACAGGTGCACTTGGGACAGGATATGGGAAGGAAACGCGACTGGAAGAAGTGCCACGACGAAATGTAGGATGTGGTCGATAAATGTACTGTTATTGTTGGTATTTCGGTGTGTGTGTGAGAGGCATTAATTAGCGGCCAAATGCATTTTACATGCACATTGTTCTTTGTCTTCAACTTCACTTGAATTCACTATCTACATACAGTAAAGGACAATAGGTTTATGGTGTATTAAATATATGGCTAACAGACTTTTAGGTAAGGCTTTAAATGTATCCGAAGGGCGAGTAACAAATTGTAAACATTTAATTTATTGGCTTTATTATCACATAGTTGTATTTAAAAGTTACATCGTTACTGATTAGTGGAGTTTGCAGTTGAACAAATCCAGAAAGACCTTATGGACACTTTTTTACTTTAGAATTAAGTTTTTTGAGTAGAAGAACTTGAAAATCCAGAAATATTCTTTAAATATTCAAGCTAAAAAATCCAAGAATTGACAGTCGCTTAATAAAATAAGCTTTTAACAATAAAACATTAAGATACAAAACACAACATTAGAACTAAATACCACTTTTTAGAGTAGAAGAACCTAAAAATCCAGAAGGATTTTTAAAATGTCCAGCTAAGAAATTCAAGAATTGGTCATTACATCAGCTACATTTTTAATTCATTTACATGAAAATTTATACTTATATAAATCAAATAAACCTATAAAACATTAAAAACAAAATAATTTTAGAACTGAATTACAGTTTTTAGAGTAGAACAACATAAAAATCCAGATGACTTTTAAAATATCCAGCTAAGAAATTCAAGAATTGACTCACTAAATCAATCACATTTTTAATTCACTTAAATTAAAATTGATACTTAATTTAAATCAAATAAACTAATAATAATAAAACATTAAAAACAAAATAACTTTAGAACTGAATGGCAGTTTTTAGAGTAAACTAAAAATATTCTTATAAAACTTGCGAAGACTGAGTTCAAGTTCATATCTGCTAAAGGAAAATCGATCCTTTTTCCAAAACAAATCAACACTAATTATTTACAACAAACACTAATTTAATGTTAGATGAGGTTTGTACAATCTTTTTAAGAGTTACTTAGAAACATCTGATTCAATTAACTTGACACAAATCTTTAGTCAATGAATAATTTTCTAAACGAACTTGTCCCGAATGCCTCATTAGCGACATAAAAGTTATGTAAATATTGTGTTAATAAAAACGGCGCTGTAAAAGTTTATGGGAGAATATGTTTGTGGAGTAATTAAATGCATAAGTGAAACTATATTTTTAGCAAAAAATAAACGTATTCCACAAATTCTACACACATTTTTAATGGAATAACTATAATAACAATTCAATTCTACTTTAAAACTCTTAACTAATTATTTTGTCCATGAGTTCAAAGTCAGTTTGAACAAAATTTAAACATACAAACATTCCTAAAGTGCGAAGGAGAAGTTTTAGATCAACAGACGATACAAAACCTGCATCCTTCCAGTTTTTTTTTGCATCTTAAACAAACAAAACTCATTCCAAACAAACTTGCACAAATGTCTGCCAATTATCACATCAAAATTCCCGGTTTCTGTGAATGAAACGAAATACTTAATACAATTATAGTTCATTATACTCTAATGGAACATACATCACATGAATAAATGGCCAAAATCCAAAGTAAACAAAATTAAATCATTACAAATGTTTCGAAACATGAAACAAAGACTGGAAATCATACAAAATGCAAATGAATCCGTATAAAAAATTCATACACGTCATAAAGCTCACAGACAATGAAATAATCGACAGATTTGTACCTCGTATAACGCAATGGATGACGGAATGGGTTATGGCACAAAAATTGTAGGATTAACTTCTCCGAATCTATTATAACGTTGTATCCCCCTTCGTCGTCGTTCCAGCGGTCGTTTTCTTCATTGCATGTCTTTATGAATTTTTAATGCATCCGACTTGTATAATGCCGCCCGCTAATAATTGTGTAATATTTATTTATGTTTGTAATAATGTAATGTGTGCATATAAAGTGCACCATAAACTTACGTAACAATTGATGGGATAATTGGTTTGCGTTTATTACATAATTGACGACAACAAAACGAGATGCAACACCAGATCGGATTCACGTTGTCCGCCGTTTAAAATGGTTAATAATAGAAACTTAATTTTTTTTCGCATTCCAAGTGTCCGCGTTCGAACTTGAAAAGCGATTATAAACAAAATATTATTTTTGCCAAGAGTGTGATGTCATAAATTAAAATTAGTTGGGAAAGGTCGCGCACATCGTAAACAATGAGGCTATTTAAACTGTTTGCATGACTTCACAAAATATTGACATAAAATTGATACAATTTTATGACCTTGCCTCAAAACCGATGACTTTGTACGGTTTATTTGATGTAAACAAAAGATTCATCTGATAAATCAGCAGTTGCGAAATTAATTTAGCAAACAAAACAAAAACCACAAAGAAACTGATTAAACAAAGTAAAATAACAATTTGAGTAACCAAAAATAAGCTGGTGCGATAAAAATAAAACAAAATGATTGCAGCCAGATAAACAATTCTTTCAGATTCATTTGCAACACGTTTTGTTATTATGTTTACAAATCCTTTTGTACAGTTCTGGTAAACTTGATATTGAAGATAAACATCATAAATCAGTGTTAATAAAAAATAAACATACAATTAAAAAACTTAAAATATGTGTCAATTTCTCAAAATTTATAAAAATCATTAATATTAATTATTTTTTTTAATTATAGATATTAAAAAGAATAAATAACTAATAGTTTATATGTATTTACTATTACAAAATATATAAATTTACATTTTTAAATATTTTTAGATGCAGACAGTAAACAAAAATGAATATATTTAAATAACAAATTAAAAATAAAACTAAAGTTATGGCTTAAGTATTTAACATCCTACATAATACTACACTTTTTTTTTCAATGATTTTGGTAGTTTTTCAATATAATCGTACAATATTTGTTTCCACTGATTTTGACCTTCTTCGTAGAGTTCTTTCAAATTTAACAGTGTTTTGTATGGATTTTCCGGTCAGTTACATCCCAAAGGTTTTCAATTGGATTGAAGTCTAGGCCTTGTACTGGCCACGACATTACACATACTCCTTGAGAATAAATGAAACAAATTTTAATGAAAATTAAATTACATATCATATATCAAATTTTGTATGTTTGCAGAACTTAATTTAATGTTGTTAAATTATATAGTATTTTTGAAAATTAAAATTTTATGTCACATATTGGTCTGTAAAAACGGTATTATATAAAATATTTTTTAAGATGTAGAGTAAAGATAGATAAACAAGTTAGTCCCCGTTTTTGACAATTTGCCAAAGTCATATTTTTGAAAATTGAAGTACAAGGTGTCATAAATTGGTTTGTAAAAACTGTATTTTTTATAGTATTCTATTTTTTCTCTTCTAAATAATAAAAAAAATTTAATAGAAAATATAGAATAAAAAATTCTGAAAAAACAAAATTATTTAATGATTTATAAATTAAGTAAAAATATTAATATGGGTTTTAATTTTCAAAAAGAAAAAAACGTTAATGAGAAAATACCGAACACAAAGAATTAATAGAAAAATATAAAAAATGGAACAGTATTTAAAAAAAAAAAAATAAAATTAAATTAATTTAAAAAAGCTAAAGTTTATGTAGAATAAAAAGATACTACTAACAAAAAATAAAATAGTAACAATTTTAAAGTTAAAATTAAAAAAAATAAAATACAAATAATATATATCTAGAACAACTGAGAGTTAATAAAGTTAATAAAAATTGTTAAATACCTAGAGCTAAAAAAATAAATTAATTTTAAATAAAATAACTTGATTCTTACACCTGCTTCAAAACGAGCTACGAAAAAACTGCCATAAAAAGATTGACTAATAAAAGCCACGTTATAAAAACTGTCTAATTTATCTAATAAATGTCTAATAATATTTAAATTATATGCATACAGATAATTAATTGGTGATTTCGCATTTCCTATAATTTCTTGATAATGATAATACATATAACTAGATCGCGACCGGTATTACTTTCGATTCATAGTTAATTAGAGGTTTATGTTAAGCGCCGTTCTATAATTACAAAGTCACTTGAACTTTTCCAGGCGAATTTGTTTGTCTTGTACGTTTTGTAATATTAAACACACATATGCATATCGGAATGTCAGTTTTACTACTGCCACCAGTTTAGGCGAGTCTGGCAAAATAATATATTAATAACACAAAGCGGGGAATGTGGATTATAATATGGCATTAAAATAAACGCTTTCAATAACGGTGTTTTGTAATAAATTGGAGCTTAGGCCACAACCGCTTTATTGGCGTTCGACGTGAAGCCATTATCAAATGGGAACTGCGTATCGACAAATAATAACAACAACAAAAAAAAATCAAATGCACGGAGCTCATGTTTCCAATCGGTATGTCACGGCGTAACTTTTAATTTCATAATCCATAAACTGCAGTAATATAAATTTTTCTTTGTTGCAAACCCTTCATTGTTAAAAGCCCATAAAGCGCGACCAGAAATTAAGCACGTACCTAGCCACCGTAGTTATAAAATATAAATTGAAAACACGAAACCCGTCCCATAAACATTCGAAGACTACCATGAAACGGCACCGTACAGTTTCAACTTTCCGTCCGCCAACCCACAGGTTAAACTTGAAAACGTTTGACACCGAAATTGACACTTAACTCGACTTTTATGGTACTCTCCTTGCGAAAGTGCATCAGAAATTTTCTCGTCGAAAATTGGAAACTAAATCCTCATCTTAGTTTAATGTTTGACTATTTTTAGACGAAAATAAATCACGTGTAAATGAAGTTTTCTGTGATAAAGCAGAATTTGAAATTGTTAATGGTTTTTTAGTTGGCCCCCGTTTTTGAAAAATTGTCGAAAAGTCATATTTTTGAAAATTGCTTTACATGGTGGTATTCTGTTATTAATAACTGACATTATTTTGTAAAACTTTGTTCTTATTTTAGGAACTGAAAATTATGATTAAGGTGAACTTATATATATATATATATATATATATATATATATATATATATATATATATATATATATATATATTAAAATTATGTCCTCGTTAAAATCTTCTGTACCATCAAGTAGTGATAGATTTTTTATAAATTCACACAACTAGAGTAACTTACCAATAAAATAGGATATAAATCTTGTAAGCTTACCTGAAAATACAAAAACACCGATTAGTATTAGAAGTTTAAATGAATTTTAATCAATCGAAACATTGATTCATCTTGATTTCAATCTCCAAACATGGCCACGTATAATCCAAACAGTTTGATTTCACCGCAGGAAGCTGGCAGTTGCGCAAACCTCGAATGGCACTGCGAACGCAGCCGGACTGCTTGCATAGTTAACATTTAGCGGTGCATTACTCATTTTAGATGTGTGTTGCAAACTCTATTTGGGTTACACGTAATTGCACCCACTTAGAAAAAGACCGAACGGATAAAGAGAACAATGCGAATTGTTTTCGTGCTCTCTAAGATCGTCGTAGTGGCGTTTTCTGAGGATGGACGTTGAAGAGGGCACTTCAAGGTTTACAATTTTCACATTTTTTATTATTATTCTACCTCGTCACGGTTTTATTTGTTTGATCTAAGTTTTCGCTAACAAGAAAGTACTAATAATTAAACTTGTAAGTTACAAAATATTATTTATTATGTATTAATATCGAAATGTCACGTTTATGCAAGAGTTTAATGTACGAATTAATATTAATTAAATAAATTTAAATAACAATTATCGTTCACTTTGGTTAATATATTTGTTGTCAAAAATATTTACACATTACATATATCATAATTTAAAAAGACTAATTTATTAATATGTGTTGTGTATTCTAAATATAGTCGAAGATGAACAAACTAATAAATCATGATTAAAATCAGCAATGTTTGTTTAATTTAGCCTGCTTCATCATTCTTAAATTAAATCATCATATACAATTTACTAACCATTTAATACATAATATTATAATGAACTATTTAGTAATATTAGGTGGTGGATAAACTAATTTATGTTTTTAGTGTTTTACTTTAAAACAATATAATTTTTTACAGTGGCGTAGATTCTGAGATTTCTCGTCTTTTTATCATCCTATTTTCTGAACCACTGAATATTATTTAAAACTATTAAGCTTTTCATATTTTACGTACATAATGGAAGAAAAAAGGTTCTCTTGATTAATTTTGATTATTATAGCCGTTTTGAGATATTTCATATTTTAAGTTCACTTTAATTTTCTTCGCACATTAAATTTGAAGTATCTTAAAAACGCTGTAATATTTATCATTAATTAAGACTACTTTTTTCCTTCAAAATTGTCAAAAAAATATTTTGACTTTCTTAACGACTCGCACTTGGACTTGGACCATCTATTTATTTAAATAATATATGAAAAAACACTAAATGAAAATGGTTTCACCTCCCTGAACCAACCAGTTTCGTGAAACCTTATGAATTTGGCAAAATCATAATTGTACCGCAAAAATATACTAAAAATAAAAAAAAAGAATACAACAGAGTGTTAGTCATTGCAATTTTACAGAAATAATTGCTTGCATCGAGGCACGAAAGCATCGCCAGAACGAACGAGCAGCCAAGGACTCGACTAATGCACCAAGAACAGGATTGATTCGCTGAATGATAGTTGCACACGTAACAGGCCAATCTGAAATTAAAATGTGCGCGGATAATGCACTTAATTAAATTTATTATGGGAAAATAACGAGTGTAACATCTTGTCTAGCGTCCGATCAACAGACATTGATGTGTGTAACTGTAATTGTGCGATGCGCGTGTGTGTGTGTGTGTGGTTTGAATAAAATCGTAAAATCGTCTGGGTACGTTTTACTGTTAATGGTACCCGGTTGGGCGCCAGACGATGTGATAGAAAAATAACACGTTGGGCGCCAACTGAACGACCGGATTTTGACAAAATACGGTCTTAGGCCGGATCATTAAAACGTGTTCGAAAGCTTAGAACAAAAGTGTTATAACACAACAAAATGGCACATAACGTAGAACGAAAATGTCTAATTTATTGACATTTTATTGAACATTAACGCATACCTATTCAACATTCACATCGAATATATTAAAACGACAAAACAAACGACATCGGAAAGTCTCAAAATTATTAAAGCGAGAGTGATTTATTTAAATTTAATCCGCTACTATATAAATATAAATAAAAAACGAGCCTATAGTATGTAAATTGATATAGCGAAACCGCAAGAATTTACAATAAGTTTGTATAATTAGAGGAAATGGAATAAATTATTTCAGTTTTAATGATGATTTGTTGGTTTATTGTTCGGAGACTATAATTAGAACCGTAGTACGATATGTTTTATAGCTTTGATAATCGTGGAGTAAAGTCATGTGTTATTTAAATTATTTCATCTTCCGGGTGGAGATTTTTTTCATTTATTTTCATTTGTGTATAATTGTTGAAATTATCTATTAAATGAGCAATTAACCAGGTTTATACCGCATAATTTTAGAGTGGTATTTTAGATCATAAATAGGAATATAAAACGAACTGATTCCGCATTCAATGGAGATAATCTCACCTCTTAAAATTTATATCTGTATAATACCAACATATTATTCAAAAATATCTGCAAACTGTTGCTAATAGTTTTTTTTAAGTACAAAAATGTTTATGAATACATAAATATGCATAAGTGTATTTTTAGTGGTTCCATTAACTTAACTTCTGTTTTAAAATGAATTTATAATGATACAACCTTATCTAATATAAGTTAATCCAACCTAACCTAGTCTACCCTCACCTAGTCCATTCTAGCCTTACCTTATCTTACTTAATCTGAAAACCTTCAATTGAAATATCGTGGTTTGAATGTATGCCGAATAGATTTAATGCTATAAACATCTATCTAACCTAACATAAACTAAGTCAAATATATTTAATGAAACCTACCCTAATCTAACGTACCTTTACGTATCCTAATTTGACCTTACCCAACCTAATTTACACTTCAGTGTGTATCTAACCGAATTCAATATAATATAGCTTTAAATATACATAAGTGTATTTTTAGTGATTCCGTTAACTTAACTTTAGTTTTAAATAAATTTATAAATGGATACAACCTTATCTAATATAAGCTAATCTAACCTAATCTTGTCTATCCTAACCTAATCCATTCTAGCCTTACCTTGTCTTACTTAGTCCGAAATATTTTAGCCACTACAAATTTATAACTAACCTAAGCTAATTTATGCTTCAGTAAGTATCTAATCGAATTTAATCTAACCTAGCTTTACCTTACCTAATCTCGTTTAGCCACATATCCTAATTTACTACTTTATAAACCTCAATGTTAATAAAACATATTCAGCTAAATTTAATTGAACTTCACATATCCTAATTGTATTTTAGAAGCCTCAAAGTTAATAAAACATATTCAACTAAAAATGAAACCTAACGTTATAATTTGAAAGTCTATCGAAACGAATTAATGTGTGTAGTGCGTCGGTTTTCTGCAGCTTTCGATCATGTCATCATGAGTACACATGGCTGCGTCAAATGAATACGAGCGAGTGGCCATTGTGCCACTAACCCACGCGACAGCCATTGTGACTCATCGACGTCCAGCGTCCCGATAATTTTCATCCGGCGTCGGATATGAAAAGAGGACGAATTCTAATGCCGGGAATTAATTACCTTGCACGGATTATCGTCTAGTTTATTGATAGAGAGTAGCCAACCGTTCAATCGCCAATTCCAAACATTGGTCTCGCTTCCACATACATGAACGATTCGATTACACCTGATAATATAACTGATATTGCTTTTTTTCTAACCTTGTTTACAGAAGTGATTGCATAAAGTTATGATTAAATTAGTTAAATATACGCCATGCATTCATTCAGTCATTCGTGGTCCACACCTCTTACAGTTTATACATAGAAATCTGTCAGATAGCAGAGAACAAAGGTTACGTGAATCAATTACGTCTGAAGGAAACGCTTTTCCCGACGTATTATAAGCTCACAACAAACAAGTGTGTCCTCTGTTTATTTATTAATATTATCGTAACCGAGATAACCTAAGGTCGTCAAGATTCACTTCCATTACCGAAGCGTGATGACTCCGAACTGGAGCAGCGATAAAATTTCATCGATGTTATTGACTTTTACCGGTGCTACAGATAAAAAAAGCCGAACGGAATATAAATGTTTCATATTTATCGGATTATGCTTCGCGAATTACTATTTAAAAAACTGTTAAACGGGTTTACGTTCCCATTGATTAATTTACGCGTGTTTCAATTTGTTAACTCGTTTTTCTCCGTCGAAATTGTAATAATATTCAAATGAATTCGCCTACATTCTTGGAAAGTAAATCTTACCAGCGAGCCCATTTCGCGGTACGATTTCGACACAAAGCACAAAGTATTAAGCAATTAAATTTCAAGTATAATTATTTGCGTGTGTTTTGATTTTTAATGAGGTAAGTTCAATTAAACCTGGGAATGCCGGATCGAGAGCCCTTAAGTTAAATGCAGCTCCTTTAATCCGACTTATAAGTGTTTGTGCAACTGAAGTACTCTCGGCTCAAAGAATATCATATTTTCCAGTACGGCTTAAGTTTTACGAGGTTTCCTGGTATCGAAAGCCATGATGGAAAGAATGTGGTCTTTATCTTTCCGTTCTTATCGAGGTGCCCGTGTTGCAGTCACGTCCAAACAGACTCGTCTAATAAATCTGTTTAGGCATATT
The DNA here is from genome assembly GCF_024364675.1 of Aethina tumida. Classification (NCBI taxonomy): domain Eukaryota; kingdom Metazoa; phylum Arthropoda; class Insecta; order Coleoptera; family Nitidulidae; genus Aethina; species Aethina tumida. The sequence continues at coordinate 6,113,147 of NC_065441.1, forward strand.
CAAAATTTATTGACTGCAGACCTTATTATTAATATTACGAGAGTATCAGAAGCCAATAGATTTACAGCACTATAAATCAGGAGACTTTTTATTTTGGTTCTAAACTCATTTCAGTACAGTAAAACACTGAATTACTTTTATTTGAATAAAAAGAATAAGTTTTCTTAACATAACTTCTGCCTCTTTTCTTTCAAAGTTAACACCTTGATTATGTGTTTTTTTAATTAAAATTAAAAGATTAATTTTAAAACTTTTCATTAAACTTTTTAGTTCCTGGCCATTTTGAGTACTCAACTATTTTTAATTAGTTCAAAACATAAATATATAAATTTTCTCTTGTTTTCTTAGTTTTCCGTCATGTTAATATCTATTTATTAGTTATGAACATTTAATTTATCATATTCCATAATATGGCACTAAATTCATCCTCATAAAAATTTTAGTTGTAGACCAGTTTTGCCACAGATATATTTTTAGTAAATTCAAGATCTTAATGATAAATACATCATTCCTCAAATCAAATTTTACAATCTAGAATTTATAGTCATAACGAGAATTTGCTTTATTCTCTTCCAACATCTAATTTTACTCATATATTTGTTTATTTATTTACGTATATTTTATAGTGTATGTCGAAACAAGTCACTACATTAAACTTATTTAATAAGAAAAAAAGTTATTGAAGAGTATATTTAGTTTTCTCTTTTAAAGGTAACATTAGTTTCAAGTATGTAAATAAATGATTATGTTATTGACAATAAGTAGCTATAATTTTAGTACTGATCTAGTTCGAAACTATAAATTTAAATGTATCTCTTCTTATCTTCTTAGTTTTCTACCAATCTAGAATTAACATACTTAATGAATATTTGCTTCATGTGTGATGTTACTCTTAAAGAAGAAATATTGCGTATTTTCAAGTGTGTCTAGTATCTAATTATTGTTTTCGTAAGATGTAATGTATTTCTTCCAAAAGTTAATATTCTCTTTGAAATATTGTAAATATGGCAAAGTAACACTTCACTGTTTTCCTTTTTTTCCTTTGGTAGGCGATATTCAAAACATCCCGGCGAAATCAATCATTTTGAAGCCGTAGCGTTTCAAAATACTTTCAATACATCTGAGTGGTTGAATAGAGATTAGTAAGGGGGCTGGACCAACCAGTGAGAACGGTGCATGTGCACGGACGCACGCCGCTATTTGTTTTTTAGGCGGCTTGCGAAATTATCATTTCAATAGGTATGCAAATTAAATGGGGTTTGGGGGTAAGCTGCATTATTAATTGATTTCTTTTCGTGCGATGCGTGCAATCGACAACGTCGCCCCATCCCCCTTCTGTTCACTGGGTTAATGTTACAATATGTCGTTGCTCGTTTCAAAGATGCAGAGACAATGGACCCTTAGAAAATTATTCGCAAAGGGTAAAAATCAATATTTTGATTGCCTTTTGTTTTCCATCTTATAATTAGAAGTTCAGTAGCTCTATCTTTATAAACTCAGTTTCATTGTGTTCAATTCCTAATTGGGTGTACGACCAAACTAATCAGTATTTTGAACCAGACCAAAGAGTTACTATTCCAGCCACTCAATAGTTTATTATGTGAACGTATTAGCATGTATCAAACATATTCTAATGAGTACACACTTAAAATTCGATTCATACTTATGTAAATTAGTTGGAGTGCGTAGAATAGAATTACTGGAAAAGCATGTCATGTTTATATGGATACTGACATAGTATGACAGTGAGAAGGGTATGAGTACGTGGGTCAATGAGACAAAGATCTAACAATAATAATTTTATTAGCCTTGATATAATTGAAATCAATCATCACTTTACTTCGTAACCCACTCGTCATTTTATACTTGTTGTTAGTTTTAAAGTTCCTGCCTTCGAAATTGATGCAATGCGCCGAAATAAAAAATGCATCTAACAAATTCCAACCATGTACAAAATCCAAATTCAATGTAACAGTGGATAATTGGAAAAGCTTGTATGCGTACAGACTCAACAACTACGGATATTTTAACTTTTGTAGATTGTTGCTTTTTGCAATCTGCACAATTTACAAATTGTTAACCTAGGTGACCTTCAACGTTGATTTGTTGATGTCCACCATCCTCCAGTTTTGATACATGAATATTCGTTTGGATTCTTGCCTCATAATAAATTCGCAATACTAAATTCTTAATAGCTTTGATAATGCAGGTGATAATTTTATTGACCTTGATGACCTTCACTTGGATGGAATCCATTTCCATTGTTTCCGAGTTCTTATCAGTAATTTTCGCTTCAACCAGACGCATCAAGTTAATCAATATTTTGAGGCAAACTAACTGAATGAATACTGTTTCTGCGACTGTCGCCCGATTATACATATACTCGGAGTACATGTATCAAACATATTCTAATGAGAACACGCTCAAAATGTTGGTCCTTATGCAAATGAGTCTCAATGTAGAATCGGATAACTGGAAAAGGATGTCATATGTGTGTATGGATCCTGGCATGGTAGACAGTGAAAATGTTGTGAGTGCAGTGGATGGGATATTAGAGGCACAGCAGCAGTAGCAGCGGCAGCAGCAGCAGCAGCAGGGTAGAGGATGGGAGAGGCGGCAACATGGGAAACGTCGTGGACGGACAACAAGCAGCTAATAACAATGTCATTGACTCTCGACTCGCGGCAGGATAAGCAGGGGCAGAGGACCAGGTACAAGTGTATTATGCAGTAACCGCGATCCGTAATCGGGCACGTCGTGCCTCGTTCCGAACCGGGAATTAAGAGCGTGGAAATCGAGAGTAAAGGCGAAGGCCTTGGTAATGACCGCGCGCATTTGGACAACCTGGCGATGTTCGTTTTTATTTTGAGGGGGTGATGCACCACCGACCTGTCTGAAGATTCGGAGCTGTCGTAGCGGTCGACGCAACGCTTCTTCCTGCAATCGTCCTCGGCACCTAGGTGGTCACTACACCCCTGCACCGTGTCATCGAACAAACGATCACCACTGTCACCCGCGTCGTGCACCACGCGCCCGAGGTTGGCTGCCGGCTCGGGCGGCGTGTCTCTCTGGCCCGAGGACGCGGGCGTCGTCGTCTCCTCGCACATGGCGCCGCCCCTGGGCGCCGTTTCCGCGTCGCCGTTCCCGATTGCGACTGTACCGTCGCGACCGCCCGGGTCGCCCGCACTCAACCCGTCTGCCATCTTGAACACACTGAGCGGCGATCGCGCGGCCGCCTCGCGTTCTCGCGGCGGAGCGGCGCGCGCCTTGCGCCGTGGCTGCTGGGCTGTGGGGAGGAGCGGCTGGCGTTCAGATGTGCCGTGTTCTTCGGATGCCGGAAGATGCGGCTTGATCTTGGCACAGATCTTGGAAAAATTCACTTTAACGTCGTAGTGCCTCACAAGGAAATAATCTTGTGTATGTGTGTGTGTGTGTGCATATTAGTGGTCGTATACTCTCGATAGTTTGTCACTATCTATAATTATTGACTCTTGTACTTTTCGGTGTTTAAAGAATATGTTTTGATCGAATAGAAAAAAATAAGATTTCTTGGAGAAAAATTAATTTTAAATTTTAAAAAAGACTTATTTTTGCTTCAATTTTTTTTTATACTAATGCCAATTTTTTGCAAAAGGTTCATTAAAAATGGCACATTACAAACAAAAATGGTCGATCACGAAATTTATATTTTTTCATGTATATTTTTTAAATATTCTATTTTTAGGCGTGTCGAAGAACTTGGACAATTGAAAAAAATTAATATTTCTTAGAGAAAAATTAATTAATTAAATTTGAACAATACTGAGTTTTTTCTTGAAATTTATATGAAAAAATTTGTTAATACTGTATGTCTATTTTTTTTCAGAAAGTTCATAAAAAATAGAATATTTTGAAAAAAAAAGAAGAAATAAAAATCTAACCAGCCTAATTTTTTTTTTTTTTCAGAAAATACATCAAAAATAGAATATTTTCAAAATAAAAAAAAAAATTGTCAATAACGTAATTTTTCAATTTTTTATGAAATGGAATAATTTTCAATTTAAAAAATACTGTTTTGTGAGGTTTTTTCTTGAATTTTTTATGAACATATTTATTAATTCAAACTTTCTTTTTTTTTAATAAAATTTTGAAATATTTATTTAATAACAATTTTCTTAAACATTTAACAAGATCATAAAATTCAAAAAATATATGAAAAACCAGCGAATATCTCGTAAACTTCGAGCAAATTCGATATAGTCGATAATAACTATAATTTTATCTGCTGTTGGTAAAATAGAAATTGACGAAATATTAAAAATTTGAATTTTTCGTAAATTATTGAAAATTAATAATAAGGTAAGGTCTATTTTAAAAATAGAATATTAAAAAAAAAAACATATAAAAATATTTTTTATTAAACTTAAAAAATATTACCAAATTTTTAAAAATTAAATTCTAGAGAATTTATTTATTTAAAATATTTTTAATAAACTTTTTAGAAAAAAATTAGGTTTCTAGTTTTTTTTTTTGAAAATATTTTTTTTTTTAAACTTAAAAAGTATAAAACATTTTTTTCATAAAAATTTCAAGGAAAAACTAGAAAATCAGTGTTCAAAATTAAAATTAATTTTTCTCTACGAAATTTTTTTTTGTTTTTTTTTTTCAGTTGACCAAGATAAGTTCTTTCTTCATCACGCCTAAGAATACGACATTAAAAAAAATATATATAACATTTTTTTTTTAATTTTTATTATATAAAACGTGAAGCAAACCACATTCTAATAAAAATTCATAAAAAATTGAAAAATTATGTTACCGACATTTTTTTTAAATTTTTAAATATGTTATTTTTAAAAAATTGGCACATAGTATTAAATTTTTTTTTTAATTAAAAGCAGAAGCGCAATAATCGGCATCTTTTTCTCTAAGAAGAAAAAAAATGCTGATAGCTCAATTTTTCTTTTTTTTTTTAATGGCTTCTATACAATTACCTTATTTAATAAATATGTTTGATAATACAACAGAATTTTGATAACTTGAAACATGACATGCATTGAGAGAAGTATCAAAGTGTCAAATAAATGTAAACATTATACTATATTTTGTTTGGATAGAAGAGGGAGAACATTCTCATACAGACTCTGAATGGTACTAAAGATAATGATAATGATAAAACCACCCACCATGGTACCAGCGTTAGAATCATAACCAAAAATGAATGGAACAAATTTAAAAATACTTGGGTGAATGGGAACTCGGAGAGCCAAAATGCAAAGGTCTTTTATACTAAACTAAGATCCTAAGAGTAAAACCAGCCCGGGAGTTTATTTATTTTAGGATCATTATACACTAGATACAGACGTTTCATTGACACTGTAGAAAAGTCTTCTGAGAGGAGTCCATGATATGATTTTCAAAAACCACTTTCATGCCATTTTACAAAGAATCGATTAAATATATTAAAAATAGAAATCTAATACTCTTAATAAATTTGAAACTGTGCAAATCGGGTGTCAACTCTACAATGACAATATCTTCGTCTTTACTATTGATATACAATCGTTGTCTTAAAATCTTTTAATTATGAATTCTAATGATTATATCAACACAACCCTTTAACGTGTTGATCTACTTGATTAAAATTTAAATTATTTTATAATTTTTAGGCGATTTTTAAGCTTCAAATTCTTTTCGATATTTCATCTTGTTCCTCCTATTCAGAATACTAAACCAAAAAAACAGTTTTTTAATACAGTTGTAATTAATATCTGATATAACGTCGATATTCCATTAAAGGGGATATCTTACAATTTTGGGTAATTTTCTTCAAACTGTTCTCGAATATGAATGTTTCCTTCACTTTTTTGCCTACAACATTAGTTATAAAAATCAAAGGAAATTCATCTTACATCCCATACATCCCATACAAAAAAATATTGATTATTACTGACTTTTTTAATCTTAGATTTAATGTCAAAAAATAAAAATCAAAAGAATTTCAACCACTACCATTAATTCACATATAGTTTGTGCATGATTTTATTTGCAAAATTATCATAATAAGCACATATTTATTGATAATCTAATGGTTTCAAACTCTAAAATTAACTTGTTTGCCTCAACTGGTTATCAAAGACAACTAATCGTTCCCACCAATTTTGCTAATAAACTCTGAAGTAGTTAGATATGCCATTTTTATCAAAAAAGGAAATGCAACACATTAACAATAATATATTTTATCTTACTTTTTTAAACACACGTTTTAATATCTAAAGTGTTGTGATAATGTATAATTTTTCAATTAAAAATAATTTAAATACAAAAAAATTAATATTTTCGTTGTCATTCCTAATTAGACAAAATCCTTTACAACAAACCAAATACCCAAGGCTACTAACATTGAGCCTACTACTACCCTACAAACCTTCGTACCCTACACCCCCGCAACCCCAGCTCCTAACGCATTGTCTCGCGAACCGAGTGCCCATCAACCTCATTATGGCCCGAACTGGGACATCACGAGCACCCACACTTATTTACATTGCAATCCGATCCTCTCAATCGATACGCACAAGAAACGTTCGGGGTTCATCTCCTGATATTTCTAGACACAAACTGCTTTCCCTCTCTGTCTAGCGGGGTGGCGCGCGGCGGGGCGACGGCGGCCGCATTCGACGGCCAACTTTACGCACGCTGCTAGAAAGGCTTGTCAGTGATGGATCAAAGTGTTAGTTCTTAGAAAGGAATGACCTAAATTCAACGGTTTTGTTTGACTTGATACTTTTGGGGTAGTCGTGGTTTAGGTGAAGTTCGTTTAGTTTTTGTGACGTTATTATTGGTACCAACTTCTGATTTGAATTAGTTTAGTTTGGAAGTAATTTATACAATTAATTACCTAAAGTATCTTGATTATTTATGTATTATGTTCAGAATGTCACAAAAAAAATATATGTTAAGTTCTAAAATTCTATATTTGAGGAAGGCTCCAAGTAAACTCGCAGCCAGTACAAATTGGCGATCTCTTAAACGCTGTCTGGTCCAACGACCAATCTTTTAAGATTATCTAGCAGCATTCCATTCCCGCATCCGCGGGAACCCGTACGAGGCCACTGTGCGTGCTGACGTCACGAACCTCCGAGGATCGTCTCGCCCCCCTTTTTGAGCGACGAGTCGGTGCGGCCGGTGCATGGAGCGTTCATTGGCCGCGCGGCAATTACATAATTTACTCGTGCATCGGCGGATCGACGGACGGATGGACGACGGGCCCGCGTGTTTTCTATGCTCTCGTCCATGTGCGTGCGTGCGTGCTGCATCTGCCTTCGTCGCTCCTCTCTTTCAGTCTCGCACTCCCTCTTCCTGCAACGGTACCTACTCGGGAGGATGCTGGGTCTTTTTTTTTCTCGGTTTCGATGCTTTCGGAGGGTTGGGTGCAATAGTATCCGTCTGGGTGGTGCGAAGGTAGTTCGGAAGATGATAGGTTCTCAGTTTTCGGTTTCGGGTTTGGAAGTATTAATACTTATAATAAAAAATCGAATAAGTTTGGCTATTTCCAAGTACTATAAAATAATTTATTGTAGAAATAATTGATCTATTGCATTGTTTCTCGTTTCTAGAAAAATGACTAAACAATAAAAATAGAAAACATGTGTAATTATCAAGATAGTAATTAAATAGATAATCGTAATTGATCGAAATAATTTGTGACAGTTTTGATAAACCATGTTTAATTGAATTTTCTTACGGTTAAACTCTCAACAAACTTACTTCCACTCTGTGGTTTAAATGCTGTTACATAGATTACAAGTTCATGTTAAGTTATATTTTATTAATATTGATCTAAATTTTATCCACCTAAAAATATTTAAATAAAACAATGTTAATAAATTGAAAAAAGTTAACTAAACACATTCTAAACACTACTTAGAATTTTTTATATCAGTGTAAAAATTTGAAATTTCCGTTAATTCCTAGGAAAAATTGCATACATAATTCAAACATCTAAACCTCAACTAAAATACCAAAATTAAAGTAAATACTATGACTAATAATGAATTAGTCATATTTAACTATTAATATACAGTAGTATTATAGCAACTTTTTAAAATGTTAAATATTTTAGCTATAACTATTTTATTTAACGTGAACTGTTAAAATAATATTAATTTACTATTTTTGTTTTATGCAATAATATAAAAACTACCATATTCTTATTCCATAAAATGTATTTTGTATATGATATTTTATTATTAAACCTGTACTATTTAATTTAACATTTACACTTTGTATGATATCTTTTTTACTTAATAATTTTGACCTATCTCCGAATATACAAGTCTATATTCCAAACTTCTAGAATAACTTTGACAACTGAAAAATAAAAAAATATACAATTTTTTAATAAAGAAAATTACATTGATTAGTTGCTTAGTAGGCACAACGATAACAGAAAAAAACTATAAACGTTGTAGGTACTGGTATCCAATTCAAGTCGTGCAGCTAAAATTTTTAATATGATATATTTTTTAAGTTGCTATAATTATGGTCACAATTGTATATGTTAATGAATAAAATCGAATATAAAATCTTAAATTTGTCCACTCGTATTTCAACGATTATTAACTTTTAAATAAGGCAAAAGACAAGCGTGATTAAATCTCAATATTTTTACTGTTGATACTGATAATTTTGAATTTCTAATTTTAAACGAACCTGATATATAAAATATTCATAATTTCTATGATAACATTGTCAGATGACAATGACATGGCAAATATTTTAATTTAATTTAAGCCAAATTTAACATTTAACATGTTTAAATTGTAGTTTTTTATATGTATATGCCAAAGCGACATCTCTTAATTTAATTAGCAAATTACACAAAAATATAAAGAAACCTGTATTAAACTTATTATTACCGTTACCATTTGAAAAAGTATGGCTATTAACTAATAGATGTCACTATTTTGTTCTATTTGTTTACTTTGTAATTAATATATTCTAAATTCTTTATTGATACTTTTATATTTTGTGTTTTTGTTTATTAATAAACTAAATAATCTAAATTTTACTTTTTATTTTAATAGTAATATGAGTTGCATATGTTACATTGACATAATCAACATGGGTTTTTACAATATAAATAATAATGAGATTAATATTTAAATAAATAAGCAAAATATTAATAAAATATTATAAAAATTTTGTTTCTTATTAATAAGAATTAATTTAATTGTATAATTTATTAATTGAATAACTTTCTTTACTTTAATTATTAAATTTATATTTTAATTTCACTATTTTCAATTTTCATTCATTAGTTTTTGTGTTTCAAATATATTTGTAGTATTTTTCACGCTCAGAATTTTGAAAAATACTTTCATGATAAGCCCCTGGTTTATTAAGTTAATCATAATATATAAACAAACAAACAAAATCTAATTAATTCATTATTATCCGTTGCGTTTTTAGAAGAAAGTGTCGTTTTATAAACAAGGAATGTTTATTAACCATAATAAATATTATTATAAAACAAAACAATTAACTAATACGATCTAATTAACCCATTACCATCAATGAGTGTCTAATACGAAATTGACCATCAATACACTTTGCTCAACACACCAAGACCAGCAGGAAAGGCAGAACTGTTTCAAGAAAGTGGGGACCGTCCAAGACACTCACGTCTTTCAATATTTTCTTACTTTGCAGGTCAATTCTCAACCATTCAGTGTCGGTCTGGCGTGAAAGCTAAAACTATAAACTATATAGTTCTGACTAACTCAAACATTTACCCAAATTGAAGTCGAGTGTTGGAATGTTGTAATTTTTGTGAGAAATAACTGAGTGTGTGAAATGGATGTTTAAATTTGAACGTACTAGAAAGTTTACGCAAATAGTAGCGCGCAAAAATGGTATGTCAACTAAATTAATATATGCATAGATTAATTAATTAATTAAGATTTTCAAAAACAAAACCAAAACTTGTTAGATCTAGATTCTTGGGCTGATTTAATTTAAGCTCTAATATTTTCTTTGTGAAAGGACATTTTCACTGTATTAATTTAAATAAAAGTAGTAAATATTTGTCATAAAATTATTCACGTTTTCTAAACGACACAAATACTTACTGTTTAAATGGTTGGTTCGCTATTCTATATTGTAGCACTTACCGGCTTTTATTACTGGTATCGGGATATAATAAATACTGATTACTTTCAAATGCATTATACATTTTCTATTAAGTTGTTACAAATAAGTTCAATTATAATAATATGAACTGTCTCACAAATAAAAGTGAAATTTTAAAAGCATAAAGAGATAAAAAGGCGCATTGTTAAATTCAAAAAAGTTAAAAAAATATATAATTTAATAATTGGGGAGATTTAAGCACAGTACTTAATGAATTTTAATGGACTTTTAAATTATTTATGGCACATTTCTTTAAGTGATTATTGCTTATTGGATAACTGTAAATTTAATGATATACAATACTATAACACTTTAATATTTTAAGTATTGTTATTAATACAATATTAACCTAAAATTTTGCACTTTATAACTAATTTTAAATATACAGTAGTGGTCATAATTATAGTAAATTATGAAAATATTTTAAACATTGTTTTTCCTGTTATTGTTGTGTCTACTATTACAACTGTTTAATATAATTTTATTCTATAAAATATTGCATACCTTTTTATTTTTCAATGATAGCAAATTTTTACTTTATGGTCAGATTAATTAAAAGACTAAAGCATCGAACTTATCATAAGGTTTTTCAAGAAATTTTGAGGGAGTAGATTTGCCAAAATTATATAACACAATATATTATTTTAACAATTCACTTCAAATAAAAGAGTTATGCCTAAAATTTTAAAAAGTTGTTTTAGTAGTAGTTGTTTACTACTACTGTATTTCTTACAAGGAATTTATTTGTAACTTTTTTTTTATAATAATTTTGCTGATTCTATTTTTTTTAATGTGACATTTTTACAAATTTCTAAAGTTCTGCATTATACAACGAGTCAGAATATTCAAATGTATAAATTAAATGAATTATAAAACATGTCTTCCAAATTCTTATTTGATTGTCACTCAAAGTTAGATTTCTAAAATATTAGTGTACTTATGTAAGAATGTGGGCTTCAAAATGATATGACATACTTTTCGAAAATATATTAGTCAATTTGTTTGTTGATTATGCATTTACTTGACATTTACCAAATTAAAAGGAAATAAGCATTTCATTTGATCCTATTGTTTGGTTTTACATAACAAAACTAAACAAGGCTAAATTGAATTTTAAATAGTTAATCATAGATGTGACCATTGATATATATTTCACGTAATTTTCATTTTATTAACATTAATTTGATATAACGTCGAATATGAAGCAAATTAAATTTAATTGTCAAGCCAATTATTTATTAGTTATGATATTGGTTTATTTTTACCAAATATCAAATTTGAGTGTATTGGAATTTCAGATTATTATACACAGACATTTTAAAAATTTAACCAATACTCATTATATATTAAATTGTATTGTATTTATTAGTTTTTTGTATAATTAAAATATAAAAGTTTGATAAGTATAAAAAAATACTATGAAACTACATTTCATAAATATTCCTTAAAAATATTATATAAAAATTGTGTTCAAATATTATTATTGAGCTTTATGTAATGAATTATATAAAATTATGGTATGATTAATTCTAGTTTTCATTTATTTATTACCGCTATACTTAATTGTATCATACAATTTGTACTTATTCTATGTTAAAATCTGCATCCAGAAAATGTGGTTGCAAAAATGAAAAATCATAATCAGTTATTAAATTTCTACTCATAATATTGTTAAATTCCACAGTCTATAGTAAAAATACAATTGCTAATGTTACCAAACCAAATTACATTAATTCAAAGAAAAATTTCACTTTCAGACTATTGAAAATGAGTTTACTCGACTTGCACTGAAATTATTAGTTCGATTGCATTGTTTTAGTTTTTCCATTATTTATAATTTTAGTATTACTATGCACTTTACGTAACCTTCACGGTTGTAAAAGGTGTTTTCGTGCCGTTCTGTGTGCAAATGGTTCAATTATTTAATACACATAGAATTACTTTATGCAGCACAAGAATAAATTGTTGCACAAAAAGCCGTTTGAAGGAATCTCATGCCAACCACATACATATCTTTTATTATCAATTATTGTTGTCATTTTCCTTGTAACAGGACATAATTAATCAACTTATGTGAGTGTAAAAAAGCTAAATTTTGAAATAAGAGAATATCTAAATGTTGTTTACTGTTTTAATTACTTCGACACACTTTTATTAAGAGGGTAACATCAGTTCATCGACTTGACCCGATGTTGCTTAAAAGGTATGTAAAAACGGATACACTTTTTAGTTACATGTGATAATTATTAAATTGACACGACATCATGGAATTTCAATACTTATTTAAATATCTGTAAAAACATTACAGTTACTTAAATGCAAACCAGACAGCTTACTAGTTACAAAAACTTTATATACAATAATTTCATTTTAACTTGAATTAACTTTTATTTTCCCCAACACTAGAACTAATATAAATTTAACCAATACACAATTCAGATATTGATGTTATTCATTTTTGGATGAGCAGAAAACCACATTAATAATACAAAATTCGTCGCAGAAAGAGAAAGTGGGAACCGGCGTAGAGAATCACGAAGAAAGTTGATATGCAGTATTTTATGATTCACTGTATTTTTTTTCGATATTCTTTTTATCCGGGCAGTTGGAAAATACCGTTTGAAAGAGGGTCATGTCTTTAATTAATTGGGTTAATTTAATTCTTGTTAAACCTTGAAAAATGTAGAAAGATAATTACATAGAAAATATATTCAGATTATGAAATTTATCTGTTTGGTTTAAATGAATGACATGCAATAATAAAATTTTATTTCCATGTGGTGGAGCAGTTTTAACCATTAAAACATTTGAAAGTTTGCGTTGAATACTAAAACCTGGAACTAATTTTTGAATTGTCTTCCTGTACTTGGCAATTATCTTCCTGTGTAACAAAAAGGTTTACTCGGTTATTGATCTGTTAGAAAATTTGTATTACTACGAAAAAGTATTCATTTATATTGAAAACGTCAATTAAGTGATTAGAAAGTTACAAATTGGAGTTGCGGAATAATGTCATAATATATGTAAATAAATTAATTATTGATGTGCGACAAGTAAACAATTATAACGCAATACAATCGAAATAATTGTATTAAAATAGATATCGAAAAAGTAATATTACTTAACAAATAATAGTACCGGTACCTATCTATTACGGATCATTAAGCGAATTTCGTGGGATACTTTTACTCTTTTATTTAAGTTTAAGAACAATAGAAATTCTTTTGTTTAAATAGTTTGACTTTCAGATTCTTCTTTTGACTATCTTCATCGTGGGAGTATCCTGTAATCCCTACCGAAGGCCAATCATAATTCCAGACTTGGATGTCTCACCTCCAGAGGAAATTAACAAGTTGTCACTGAATAAATTCCAAAGTCGATCTTTAAACGTAGAAACGAAACAAAATAATTTCGAAGACACAATAAAGGAAGTTGAGGCAATACTAAAAACCAACCCCGCCTTACCCAGGTTAACCAGGGGTGAAATTTTAGATCTGTTGGATAACATTACACAAACTGACTTGCAGAAAGCAAATCTGTATAAGGATGCTAGAGATCCTAAGTCTATTATGGTGGTAATGCCGTTTACTCCTACCAACGATAACAACATGCAAGATTTGTACACTAAGCAACCTGTTACCCAAATAATAGGCGACAATAATAAACCTATACCCAATCAAACCAACAAACCTGTCCTCCCTATTCAAACTAATTTTAAACGCAGACCTTCTAGTTTTACTACCTCCCAATCTACTTCAACGGTTAGTACTACGCCTAAACCAACTAGAAGAGTACCAACCAAAAAACAATATCCGCCAAAGAAGCTCAGGCCAAAGCAAGAGACAAGTACTCAAATTAGTATTAAAACTACATCAGAATATACCACCGCAACTTCTACAAGGGCAACACCTCATTATTTCTCAACTACTGCGAGGATTACGCCAGAATACTCACCAACTACTACAAGAACTAGAGAATTCACACCTAAATCATCCACTAACTTCAAACAGAAGCAAAGAGGACCACCCTTGAGGAGAAGAAGGCCAACCATTACGACCACACAGCATCCAAACCATAGATATCCAGATGAAGAACCACAACAACAACAACAACAACAACAATATGATTTCAATAAGTTTGTTCCGAGCACAGGAATGACAGTTATACAAGCCCCCAAATTATCATCCTCATCTGAAGACTTGATCCTTCAGGAAGACATAAGAAAAGACCAAGTGTATAGTAGCGAATCGAAGGTTCCACACAAGTTTGTAACTCAACCACCTGAAAAAACCAAAGTACCAAACGACCAGGTCTACTTCGCGACCAGATCTCCAAGTTACGTAGACGATTCCTTTAACGGTTTCCAATCGTTCTCTCTTCAAACCACTACGAAAGAACCACAACAGTTTGAGATAATCACGGCGGCTCCAACAATTGAAGATCTGAATATTCCTCCCCATTTAACCAATGTTGTAAAAGATATGCATCTGTCTGAAGCAATGAGTGGGGATATACCGACAATTAAACCCATGCCTGATTTTAAAGTACCGGATGATACAGAGAAGATCAAAGCTATGCTAGAATCTTTGGGCATTCAAACGCCGACCACCACACAAATGCCAAACGCTCAAAGTGTTGCTGATAACTTAAGTCCCGACATGAAGGAATTGCTTATGAGCTTTGGACTTCTGCCTGATCCAAATAAAAAACCAGGTAAGGCACCATTTAAATTAAACTGTGAATTTGCTAATTTTGTTTGATTTTTAGACGTAAAGGTTGCCGAACCAAATCCGGAGAAAGCTGAGGTGCGTCCGGATTCGTTTATTGGTTTCAAACCACTACCTGAAGACACGTCCAGTAGGTCAGAAATGGAGGAACTCTTGGCTTCGTTCGGTTTGGGACGCAGTGCCAGGAAGGAAAAGTCTTTGAAAAAACCACCGAAGGTCGATGACACGGTTTTAAGTTTAGAAGCTGTACCTGACGAATATAAGGGTTTACTAAATGAACTGGGTCTGAGGCAAGGAAAGAAAATACGATCAGATTCAAACAGTAAAAATTTGAATAAAGATATGGTGGAAAAACAACACGTATTTAACCCAACTGATTCGCAATATGCTACTGAAGAGGAGTTGGAGAAGTTGGGTAAATTGATTGAGATGATAAAAGAATTGGAAAAACTAAACAGGACAATTACCGAAGAAGACTTAAAAAAAATTGACTTGGCCACTTTGAAAGAACTAGTCAGTAACTTGAAACCTGAATTAGTGCCACTGAATGAAAAGAACAACGGACCAAATCCTCTACTCTTCGACTTTGGCTTGAGCAAAAATGAAGTTAAAAGACAAGAAAACGCCACCACAACTACAACCACAACCACGACTACAATTCAACCACTTGAAATAGTAACAACTAGTTCTACCACCATTGAAGAGTCTAGAAATCCTTCAATAAAGGATCTTGAAGATTCCTTTGGGGGTTCTTCTACTGTATCCACCACAGTCGCACCAGAAACAACAACACAAGCCAAGAGAACTGGATTTTATTACTTGCTGGATTGGAATACGTTCCTAGATATTGATGATCAAAAAGGAAAAAGGGTTAACCTGAGACTTCAACCTACTGTTGGTGACCCTAAAAGGTTTTACTCGGTGACTGTGCCTTAAAACTTGTGATGATGGATGAATGATTAGCTTTATTAAATTATTTGCTCAATTAACGTGTGTTAGTTAGGAAGTCAAACTAGTAGTGCTGCCAATATTTACTATTTTTCTAGGTTGTTGTTATAATTAGAATAAAATTCGATATATTTATGTACATGCTGTAATTTAATTTTATATATTTCTATTGAAAATAGAATGAAAAACTGTATTTAAGCATTTGTAAATAGTTTGTATAAATTATATATTTTTAACAAGTCACTGTTTGTTTTATTTAAAGAGTTGTTGTTCGGATGTGGCGAAAGTAGGTAATCTGGTGTGCATATCTTCATTCTACTGAATTAAAGCATATATTTTTTTCCAATTTTACTTTAAAAAAACATTAATTTTTTCCCAACTAATCATTTTTCAATGTGGTTTTAAATCAAACGGTTTTAAACCGACATGTGTATATATTTTTAAATTAATTTATTTATTATACTAATATTTAATCATGTTAGAGTGTAAAATATACGTACTTTTAATATTTTTATATATTTTTAACGTTTGTGTGTGTGAAAATGGGATTTTCAATTTATACGAAAAGTATAGTAATGTAAATAGGGAAGGTAATATTACTTTTTATTAAATAAACACAAATTTCTTAATAAATAATATTTTAGAGTTGGTTGTGACTAATATAGAAAATGAAGAAAACTTTAACTTAGAATTAAATGTAAGGCAATGGAGAAGCTTACCATCCATTTCAGCAACCCTTTCGGTTGGAATAATGAATGAATCAATGGTTTTGATTCAATTTACTGAAGAAAGTGGCAAAATTAAAATGAATCCAATTATAAAAGGTATAAAACTATATTAGAGTATAAAATATCTCTAAGTTTGATTTTTAAGATGTGGACTACGAAATAGAGGATGTTCGACTTTTTCAAAACGAAAACTGGGAAACTTTTGCCGTTGTATCTTCAAATAACCCACCTATGTTAAAGTGGTATAATATCTCCAACACACAATTGGTAAAAAAATTAAAATAAGTAAAATTTATTGAATTTATATTCAAATAATAATAATTATAGGATGAAATTTGGACTTGGTACTTGGTGAACGACGTATATTATTTCGATATAATTAACATGCAAAAGGAACAGAAAGTACTTGTCTTGTACAACCAATCAATGGCAGAAATTTACGATTTTCATTTACCTCAAAAAAATTTTTGGTACCTTTTCCTTTACCCGTAAATTATTGAAAATTAATCATAACTTAATTACAGGGTATTTGAATCAATAGTGTTAAAAACTCCTGCATCAAGTGCTTCTTTTATCCAATACAAATGGGACTTTTTTCTGATAATAAGTCAAAACGACTACTTTAACCTCTACAAATACCAAAATAATCACTTTAGTCCGTACAAAAATATCGCCTGCAAAGGAATTAAGAAAGTTGTAACTTTTGAAATTGGTTTTAAGGCGTTTGTTGCAGTCGATGGTCTTAAGCCAACAATCTACGGTTTCACAGATCAAGGCCTAGAAGAACAATCCGTTAAAAATTCCCATTTGAATGATATAAAATATTGGAAGGTGTTACCAGTCATTGAGTACAGGTAAACTAATGTTAATTTAATATTTATTATATGTTTATATTTAACAACATAATTTAGGGATGATGCAGTTTTGCTGGCTCAAAGAATCATTCAACATGGAACTCACAACTCCTCAAACATAGAACTGTTAACCTTTGATGGAGAATCTTTCATTGAACACGATGATATACCATGCAACTACTTTGGGGAAGATAGAAACAATTTAAACTGTTTAATTGATGAAGATACTGAAAATTCAATCCAGCATATTGCACCAGTAACCATAAATGACCGACTTGCACTTTTAGTACCGTACCAAAAGGGCAACAACGTTTTGTTCATGGTTGAATTTAATATCGTTAGAAAAGACAATCCTGTATTAAGCGAAATAGACGAACTGTTAGATGAAAAACGACAGATCGAAGTAAGTTAACTGGCTAAAAATTGCACTAAACACACATGCTAATCACCTCAACACATTATTTATCAACAGGAAATGCTTAAAGTATACGAAAGTCTACCAAACACTAAAGAAACAACTCAACAATTAGTGTCTTCTTCTTTAACAAGCAAAGTAGGAAATCAGGAAAGAGTACAGATAATCGAAATAGTGGAGGGCCAAGTAGTGTTTAATTTTGAAAAACTCAAACAAGATGTTGATAATTTAGGTGAACACATTGATGTTTTGAAAGCTAGGGTCAATAAAATTATTGACAACGAACGCAAAATGAATTTCGAATCGATTGTTATTGAAGGTAGTTTGGAGGCTTCCTCTGGTGTTTTCGAAACGGTTGCTGCTAAAACCATTTTCCAAGAAAAAGGAGATGATGTATTGGAAGACATAGTGAGGTAAAGATCTAACAATAAATTTGGTATAAAAATTCAGTTTATTATTTTAAGAACAAATGAATTAAAAACGGTCGTTGGCAAGAAGATTTTCAGTACTGTATCTATGGATAATCTCAATTTCGGTACAGTAAATGGCATTGATCACAAAGATTTTGTTTATAAAACAAACAATTCCTTGGAAATCAACAATAATGTGGTCTTTACCAACAACGCAAACGTTGATAATCTTGACATTAGATCTGGAATACTAAACGGTCTTAAGTTGAAAGATGAAATTGTGGTAATGGACAAAGTCACTGAAGGTATATTTGAAGTCTTCAGCATAAACAAAAATTTAAATTCAATTTTTAGACACCCTCCATTTGCACGATGTACTAGTGGAAGGTAACTTCCATGCAGATGAAGTAAATAATTTAGAACTGTCTCAAGAACAACAAAATTTCAACAACCATAACTTGGATAGAACAGAAAGTACAGTGTTTATACCACAAAATGTCACAGTTAAAAACATTAATGGGGAAAGTCTGGACGACTTTATTAATAAAATTTGCTTGAAAAATCTAAAGTGTTACATTCCAAACAACTTTGTTTTAGATGGCGTAAATAATAATATAATAAATAAATTATGATATCAATGCTTACAAATCTTTTAATTTCAGGATATTTTAGTTCAAGGAAATGCTTATACAGACCATTTAAATGAAATGAAATTCCCAGAAGATTTTGCTTTTACTGATGAATCACAGCCGCTGAATATTACAGGAAAAAAGACTTTTGAAAATTTGGAAGTTTCCCAAATTAGAATATCTAACCAACTTAACAACCAAAATATCAATAACTTTATCACCCTTTCAACGCCACAGCATATTTCCAGCACTGTGGAGTTTGAAGATCTAGAAGTAACAGAAGAATTAAACGTAAAAATTAATAAATTTGTTTGAAGTTAGTAACTGATGATTGGTTATTGTAGATAAATGGTAAAATCGTTGGAAAACATTTAGATAAATTCCTTTCCAACCCTGTGTTATCTAATAAAGTAACAACCATAAACGCCAATGTCAATTTTAAATCACTTATAGTTGAGGGAACCGTTATTGTTGAAAATAACTACAACAACCTAAATTACCACGAATTATTAACCGACAAAATATACAAGGTATTTCCTTGAAAACAATAGCGTAATTGTTTTAAACATTTTTATTCTAGGATGAAGACTTCGCCGAAATAACAGGTTTCAAAGAATTCCCAGAAGGCATGACTGTAAGAAACAACCTACAAGTAGAGTCAAATATAATCAACAACATCCATATTGATGAAATCATTACAAAAGACACCGATCAAATTTTGAACCTACAAACTCTAAATGGAACAGTTGGTTTTGGAAATCTCAATTTGGGAGGATTGTATGGATCCAAGAACGTTACTAAAATCGACCAGGAAAGCGTCAAATTATCTGGTGAACAATATATTTCGTCAACCTTGTTCTTCAACAATAATATTGAGGTTAATAACTTGGAAATTACTCAGACACTTAACGATTTATCCTCCGAAGAGTACTTATTCAAAACTGGTGACAGAACTATTGAGTCAGATGTGGAGTTTGACGAAATTGTGGCTGAAAATATGACCGTTGAAAATGACATGATTGGAAACATTACCAGCATGGATTTGGATAAATTAAGGAAAACGGTGCTCAGTTATAGCTCTGAGCAAGAGATTACGGGAAATTATACTTTCACAAATGCTAGTATTGTAGACATGGTTGTAGAGAACATCAACGAAGTATTCTTTATGAATAAATTTGATAAGGAATTATTGTTGAAAGAATTCTTGGAAAACCTAATGAATAACAAAAGGGAAATTCGCAGTGAGTTAATCTGATGTTCTATTGTTCATGCTGCTTCATAACTGTGTTTTAGATTTACATGTGCATGGTTCCCTTGAAGTGGATGAAGTTAATAACAACGATATGTCTTCCATGATCGAAAACCTATCGAAAATGCCAAAGAATATTGAGCTTGAAGACGTCTACTTCACAGAAATCGACATTGATAGTTTATGCAACGTGCCTTTTGATAGATTTGTGGAAGATGTGATTTTCAAAAACGAATCATCAGTGGAAATATCAGGTCGCATTGAGTTTACTAAGGGTATTAGGGTAAAGAAACTGATTGAAACGAAGAAATTGAACGAGATCAGGATTGGAGACATCCTCACCAAGTACGGTGAACAAAATATCCAATCGGCGATTTCAGTCCATGGTGATGTGCATTTTGAAGATGTTTCTGTGTTAGTGGCAATTAATGAGCGTAATATGAAAATTCTTGATGAACCTATTGAAACACTGAATGATACGATTGTTATCAGAAGTAAGATGTCACTCTATTATTTATGGATAATTTTTAAAGTAATTTTTAGGTCATATGGTGTTTGAAAGATTGCCACATATTATGAATTTGACTGTTAATGAGTCACTGGATGATATTTTAACAAAAATAGTCTTCATCAATGATACTATAAAATTGGATGGTCACACAGTATTCACAAAACCCGTAAGTAAACCTTCTTTATTGTTTAATTTCACAATCAATTAATTAAGCCTTGACTTTATGTATTTGTGATGCAAAATCTCACACAAAAATACAATAACAGAAATAAATTGCGCGGCAAATACACTTATAAAAATATATTTAAGTTCATTCAACCTTAAAAAATTTGCATTGTCCTGTTGTTCGTTGAAGGGCTTCAGCTGTTTTTCCCTAAAATAACCAATAAATCCCGATTCAGTAAGCGACAATACGACTTCCGACATCCTTTTGTAATATGGGAATCCCCGCCTCATGTATATTGTAAGAGGATGCATCGCTATCACTTCTTTACTGCAATACAACAATGGTTTACTAAGGTTCCAGTTGTAATGACCCAATAAATAGTTTCTGCTGAATGATGCCTTCATGCAAGCCACATTTTTGCCATAAATTATGTCATCTAGACACAAATTGCTGTTAGTGGTTTCCTTAATTCTGTCATAAATATGCGTGTCCTTAAAATAATCTTTGTGTGTTCTGTAGGCATATAATTCCAAATTGCTGTTGTATAGTTTGTCATCTGTGTCATATTGGTTTGCGTATTGTATATTGGCGAGTTGAGATGAAATGTGGGATGAAAGTACAATGCTTAGAACCATATTGAGAAATATAATTATCATAATCATCATTCTTAAAATTCTGTGCTTTGGTAACTTAGTGGGTACTCCATGCATAACAGTGAAAACCTTCATCACAACATTCACTAAAGGTTTATAAAAAGGGTCATTGTCAATGTTTCTACCTACAAAATTCATAGCAGCAATCACTACGCAAATTAGACCTAACATGAGGTAAGATGCCAAATCATCTACAACTTTCAGTAGTTTATTTAGATTTGTTTGAACGCTTTTGTAAGGGACACACCAATGAGCTTTATCGAAGAGATGGGCGAAGGTGTAATGAAATCTTTTACACCTGGTATATTGTAATTGATAGGCACATGCTATGAAATCGGCTTCGTTGTTTTTCATCTTCAGGAAGTTTCCAGTGATTGTGCCATTCACGAACACTTCCCCGTAATCATCCACAATCTCAGACATCACGTACTTTATCACAAATCCAAGCCTCTCTCCGATTAGATTCAAAATTTGAAACTCCAAACCATAATTTCCTTTTGTAGTCGATAAAGTGTTGTTGGGTAAATTCTTGAAGTAAGGGTCAAAGTTGACAAACATACATTTGTACATTTTGTTGGGCAAGTTGTTGACGATTGTGTAAGATGATATATTGTTGCAATAGTGTGGTGTAATGCTGTTCCAAGAACAATTTCTTACGTTACAATAAACTGCTTTAAAAACAAACATTTTAAATATACCCGTATTCGCATTTTCAGATATAATCAAAGCATTCACATCCTCAATCGTTAAAGCTTTAAAAATATCTTTGACAATTCTGTCGTCCTCTAAAAATATCAAAAACTTCAAATGGTAATCCCAAAATGTGCTATATGTTTTGAGAAAATCCAAAATCTCATAAAATTTTGATATATTGTTTATACTAAATATATAATTAGTGTTGACTGGAACCTGCTCTTTAGCCTTATTAATACTAAAAACGTAGATTGAGTGTGAAAATTCCTGCACGAAATTTGACAGCAGTGAGTTTTCCACAGGTCCATCTTCATCCAAAATGAAAGCTAATGGTGTCCCACTATAGATAAAATAATCTTTAATAATATCATTTTCACATCCACTAAAACTCATATCTTGGTATGAAAGTTGATTGTTAATTACAAGAAGTAGCACGAATAGTATAGTCATAATGTTCTCTTTGGACGCACTAAACATGATGAATATAATGTTGTTACTTAATGGTATTTTTCTGTGCATTATTAATAATTTGCCACTTTTTAAAAATAATCGTAAAATCTTTTATAGTTCTACAGACACATTTATCAAAATGAACTAAACTATGAATATTAAACGCATGTTCGATTTGTTCACATAGAATTAATCATACAAATTGATCGTCGTGAATTATTGCTGACATTTACCGTGTATTATTAAAACGTGGCTATATAGTTAAGCTAATGACCAGTATATAAAACTGGTAAAGTAAATGACGATGTATTTTGTTATAGGTGAACATAGAAGGAAATCTAAAAATATCAGAGCAATATAATAATCTTAATATCTCTGAAATGATGACCAATGTTGTATTAACTACAAAAGATAGTGAAATAAATGGACCAGTTCACTTTAAAGAACCAGCAGTGTTTGTCAAAAATATACAGGTGGAGAATTTGAAGTCGGAAGCTCTTTCAGGATTTGATATGGAAGAATGGAAGGAAAATGCTCTGTTCATTAACAAAGGACTGCTTCAAGGTACCATTAAAATATATTAATCTGATTATAAAAAATAAGCACGAATTATTTACGGTTATTTATAATAGTGAACAGATGCTTTTGCTATTCTTCAATAGATGGCGATAGAATGTTTTAAAATTCTTTCTTACTTTATTAGAACTATATATAATTTTATTCTTTGTGTTTTGTTTGTGTTTAGGTAAATACAAATTCGAAGATGTTCATGTACAAGAGTCGATTTTAACGGAAACCATCAACAACATCGATATGAAAACATTAATTCCTCTAAGAACTGAACAGGAAATCCCTAAAATGTTCATAAATGACCTTCACGCCGAAGATAATATAAGAGTTGAAGGTCTTGTCAGTGGATATAAAATTAGGGATGAAGTCCAAAATTCACTTACTGTAAATAAACAATTCACCTATTAAACTTTTATTAAATTATTTACTTTCTTAGGTGGATCAACATCAGGAGATCAACTCAAAGATCGTATTCCAAAACGACGTCATGGTAGAAGGATCTTTATTCACCAGTAACATCAACAACATTCCCATTAACCAAATTGTCACAACAAACACCGATCAAGATCTTACAGCTTCTTATAAATTTTTAATGAAGTGTCACCTAGACACAAATTTAAACATTGATGGTACCCTAAATGGTATCAACATCACATCATGGAACGACGAAATATTGAAGTCAAACACAGAGGTTGAGCAAGATGTGATGGAACAATGGAACATTTTGGGCAATATGACGTTAGAGGATGATGTGAATGGAGGTGCAATGGTGAACAACAAAAATCTACAGGACATTCAAAAAGAAGTCAATGATAAAATTCAGTATAAGTTCAACGTAGAAAGAGCTATAATCGTAAGTTCATTATTTCTTTTGTTTTTGAATGGATAGCAATAGGTTGTAGAATGAGAACGACAGTTTCATTACCTAAAATTTAAGTATAAAAAAGGAGTTTAATTTATGGATTTTAAACAAATATACGTTGATGAAAGTGTTGTAATTCAGAGTTATAACTTTTAGAGCAGTTAGCTGAATTTCTTTTTGAGCCCTCATGACAAAAAACAAGATATTCTTCTTTGTCTTCTCGGGTTTTAAGTACCAATTACTTTGAAGCAGATAATCTGAGACAATTTGGGACTAAAAATGACAATATGTTTAAAATAATTTTGTTCATTTTTTAGTAGTACCTGGTAGGAAATTTCATTTCCAGCCACACAGTACAGAAAAAGCTGGATAATGTGTCCAGTAACGTACATAGATAAATGAATAAACTCCATTGGTTCAATTTTAACCTAAAATAATTCATTAATTGGAATTAAATTAAGTATGAGTTTACCTACCGTAGTTATCAAAAAGCTGGATACACATATGGCAATCACGCTAGCGAAAATTTGACCAAAGGCACTAATCATAAATGCTCGATTAAAATTTTCTGCCATTCTACGAAACACGTGTATTCAAAGAAATTATGTTTTACTTTACTTACTCCAAAAGCATATTATGGTGTTGGATACAATTGGTCAATAGATCACCGTTGTAGTTTGGGTTAATCTTCTTCAATTTACCATTGATTTCTTCCTCTGTTTCTGTACCAACTTCTCGTATGACGGCTTGAAGCATTCGAAATTGGGCCACAAAATTGACGGCCAAGCACAAAAATAGGTAATCATGTCCACAAATCGCTTGACAATTAACATACATATTTGTGAACCATTGAAAGACATATAAACATTCATACATAGGGCTATAGTCATATTTAAAGAAGTACACAGACTCAAAAGGTAAATTATAATGATTGTTACTAAGAGGCAGACTTAACACCCCATAGTCGTATGTTATTGCTGCAATGTACATAGAAAGGCACCAAATCATTGCCAAGATGCTTAGTTTTCTCAACGAGATTTCCAGTTCTTCATTTACCAAGTTTGCAGGCCAAAACTCGTACCAAATTTTCGTCAAAATCGCACTTAAGGTTTTGGAGTAAAAGTATAAGGATGGTATTTTAATCAAGCTCTAAAATTGGTCATTTAAAATTAGTTTATTGGAATTATAAGGAGAAACCTGAAAACTAATAGAAACAGTTGACATGGTGTTGGCGGTGGTGGAAATATTGTTGGAGTTTTGAATCAAAAAAGCTATCTGGCCTGCTTCCATATATACCAATGCGACTATCATAATGCTAAAAACAATATCAGATATTCTGTTAACTCTTTCCGGCCATAAAGTCACCAATTCTAACAAAATTTTGGGTATCATTAACGTTCGTTTGCAAACGTCTTTCGTTGGGAAAATTTCTGATCTCATGTTGCCAGATAATAAAACAAATTCAACTGCCAATATTGTGGGAGTCGATTTATTATTTATAGTGTCTGGGTTTAAGTAAATATATGTATTATACCATATAATTATTCTACATTAAATCAAAGCTATGTTTATGTTAATTTTAGGATGATTACAATAATTTATGCAAAGATGTTGAAAATATGTACGAGCTAAGCAAACATCAGATCTATAAGTTCCGATACTTTGACGAACTACAAACGTTAAAATTCGAAAGACCGGTCTCCTTCGTCAAACATTTCGAGGTACACTTTTACAACAATTTGAGATTTTATTTAATAATTTATTTTTTAGCATAAAGGCAACGATTATTTATTGGTGAACGAAGAAAATAATTGTCAATCACATCTTATGGTCCTGTTCAACAGTTCGTTTTTCAACACATCAACCACATATCATACAGGATCACTATCTCAGGTAATCTTCGTTGATTACAAATCAGAATTGTATTTCGTAACTGTTGGGAAGAAAAAGTCTTCTTGTGATGTCAAAGGAACGAACGTTTGGAAATTTACAGATGGAAGTCTCCAGGTTAAATAATTTTATGATTGTTTCCTAAAGATTCTATTATTAAAATTTTAGTGGATTATGATGCTGGATAATCAAATTGTATTGCAAGAATCTCTAGTACCTGGTACGTTCTATGGCTTGAATAAACACGGAGTTACAGAGTACAAAATAAATAACAATTTTATAAAAGTCTACCGCAAATGGAAAGTTTCTGAAGGTAAATTGATAAAATATTTTTTGCCAATATTTTTATGGTAACGTTTTTCTAGATAATATGAGTTTTGTACCACGAGGTTTTGGCACTGGCTTAGCCGTACGTAATGGGAAGAAACTTATAAAGCTTCACAGGGACGATCCGGATGAAAACACGAATTCCAACACTGAATTTATCATAGGAAAAACTAGTGCGCAGAACAATCGTTATATACCAGGTAGAAAAAATGGAGATTTAGCAGTCACATCAGTAGGTCCCAGTGATTCGAAACGTAATCTTCTCGCTGTGGCTTCGCATGAAGAAGTCAGTGTGAAAGGACCTTTGGATTCCATAATAGTAGTTTCAGATTTCGATAACTTCTGGTAACCAATTACTAATCAAAATCTTTTAGATATACAGTGATCCAGTCCATGGTAAAATTTTCCATAAAATTGCTACTTATAAGCCATCTTCATTGCTGTCTGTGGACTTTGATAATGGAGAGACGTTATTGATGTTCATGGAGAACAACAAGACTCTTCAGATCTACGAATATAAAGGTACGTTTGGTTAATATCTGTAATTTATTTTACTTGATTTATTTTAGGAATTAACGGGTTTCAACATAGAGTATCCGCAAAGATAGCAGCTTCGAAGCTATTTCAAATGACTCTTCCACTTTCACAATTCTTAAATAAAAGAAAAGTGATTGGAGCTGTGAATGGAAACAAAATTGTTTTCCTGCAATCTTCTATGTCAGGAAATCAGATAAGAACTGATATGGGATGTAAGTTACAGTAATAATAGTTTGTGTTGTTATATGTTATGATTTGTTTATTTATGTATTTATACGTTTAAATATACACATGTTGAAAGGAAGATTTGTTTTATTACATCATTTATCATTAATTTTAAAATTAATTATGAGACATTTTTATTTTGCATATTCTTAATATTATTAATAAAAAAACAACTAACAGCTTTCACCAATATTGTATTTCTTACATCACAAAAATTATTAACAAGAAACATCGCAATTAACTTGAAAACCGTTCCCTATAAAAAGATACTATTTCTTTATCCATTTCTAAATTGCCTGTTAACGAGGTGGACTTAATATACTTCTTAAACTCCTCGCTATCTCCTTCATTGAAAATGTCTTCAGACAAACCCTGACTATTTTCAGTTGAGTCTTGCTGTACATTCGTCTTATCTACATTTTCATTATTATCACTCTTAACATTTTCATTACTGTGCGAAGATTTTAATGTTTCGTCACGTTTTTCTATTTCTCCTCCATTATTATTGTCAATAATTTTGTGACTGCTTCCTTTTGATTCGATTGATGATTTTGAAGATTTACTTGTAACATTTACATATGAAGGCTTAGATGTATCGTCACATTTTTCTATTTCAGCCTCAATGTTATTCCCAATAATTTTATGATTGCTCCCTTTTGATTCAATTGATGATTTTAAAGATTCAGGTGTTAAATTTGCATTCGAAGGTTTTAATGTTTTGGCACACTTTTCTATTTCAGTTTCAATATTATTGGCAATATGACTGCCTTTCGATTCTATTGACGATTTTAAAGGTTCAGTTGTTTTTGGTCTTTCATTATCACCAGAGCAATCCGTCAGTTTTTGGTTGTCATCTTTTATAACTCGGGCTAGGCCTAAATTAATATTTTCTTTAGTAGCTCTTACTTCATAACCATTAATACTCTTTTTCTTCATAATCTCTTTTATCCCCATAGATATTCTCGAATTACCATTTTTTTCGGTTTTTCCATTTTCAATGTGACGTTCGTTATTTTTCTTATTACTTTCATGTTTCTCCATTTTTATTTTAACATTATCGTTAATTGCTTGTTTCTGAATTTCATTGTATTCTCTTTCTACTTTTTTAATCTCATTTGTTTTCATCGGTTTGTTATTCAAAATCCATTCTTTGAAACTCTTTAATAATTTTATCTTCTCCTTATTCAAATTAACTTGAATGAATTCTGTTTGGCCACGTACTTCTTCCAACAGTGACAAAGTTTCCTTATAAACTCCTTTCTGCTGCTCTAAGAGTTTTTCAATGTCTTTCTTTGCCTCAGGAGTTTTTGCATTAGCCCAGGACATTTTTATTCCTTTTATGTTCTTCTGGCACTGCAGAATAGTTTCAGAAGAAATTCTTGCCATATCATACTTCAAATCTAAAGCTTTGATGTACTTGCTGACATCAGAATTTTGTCCAGTAGTATCCAGAAACTCTTTAAATAATTCATGTTTTATATCTGAAACTCTAATTCCATTGTGGTGGTTATAGAGTGTTTTTGGTATTGTTTCAAGAGAACTTAAGCTTTTTGTAGTCTCTTTTGAATTTTCAGTATATACATCATTTTCTTGATTTTCAAGATCCATCAGCAAAGATACGGAGTTATGTCTTACATTTTTATTAAGAGGTTCTTCGTTTATTAATTGTGTGTCATATTGGCTTTTCTTCAAGCTAATCATTTCTTGCTTCATATATTGGAAACAAAATTGAATCAATTCTGGGTTTAGTTCCACCTCAAAAGTTTTGTCTTCATTTGTTAAATAAGTTTCCACTTTAGTCTTCCAAATGTCTTTATCTTCTTTTGTCATTTTTGGATACTGTAAACATTTAAGTTCTTTAGTTCAACAGTTATTTATTTGTTGTTTATTACCTCTTTCTTTCCATTAAGATGCTCAGATTCCTTGCTCTCCAATTTCTCTTCCAATTGCGCAATAATTTCCTTGAGATATTGAATCTGCAACTTTGGATCTAGAACCTCTTGTGCATATCCTTT
Organism: Aethina tumida; assembly: GCF_024364675.1. NCBI lineage: Eukaryota > Metazoa > Arthropoda > Insecta > Coleoptera > Nitidulidae > Aethina > Aethina tumida. The sequence continues at coordinate 6,142,176 of NC_065441.1, forward strand.
AGTACATATTTGTGAGACTCTTTGAGCAAACTTACACGTGCTTATAGTTTCCTAAATCATAACATAATTGTCTTAGTGTTTTATTAGAATTTCTGTAACTTACGCTGAAAGCAGATACATCTAAATTTAAAGTGGCCAACATGACGGTGACACAGTTTCCAGTTAAAGAATCTTTTAACAGATACGTCATTATGCAGTTTCTGTAGGGTACGTGCTTTTGATTTCTACAAAGGGACAAAATCACATGTTCTAAGTAATGCAGTGACAAATTTATGTGTTTGGCTTCTTTTAACAACGTGCCCTTTAGATTGTATTTCGATACACGTTCGGATCTGCAATTAAAAAATTATTAGAATGTTTATGAAAGCAGTTAAAGTAGTACCCAGCCAAGTCGATGATGTTCATTTTAGAACTTTTTAATTTGGCGTTGTCCTGAGTCTTAAGATAAATCGTGAAGATGCAATGCGATCTGGACGAGCAAACATTGGATATTGTCTCCGCCGTGGTCCTGTAGTTTAGTTTTGTTTTTAGTAAAATAACTTCAGAAAAAGGAAAGTGATACCTGTTCGTTTCTCCAATGAGGAGCAATTTTAAGGCCTCCTTGACATTGCCCACGTGTTTTATATTCAGGTTTTTAAAATGAAGTATCCCCTTCGTTCCCTCGAGTATTGTTACGCGTCTGGAAAATAATTAAAGGGGGGATTAGCGTAGACTCTAAATCGCTCATGGTTTCATATTACGATGTAGCATCCAATACTCCGTGCAAACTGCTCCGTTTCGTTAACAGGTCAATGGCTATTTCGTTGTAAATTTCCATGTAGGAAATGGACATGGTAAAATGTTTGGTATTCTGTAAAATAATTAGGAGTGACTGGGGAAGTTGTACGTTTTAATGGATAACCTCTTGGAGCATTTCAAACAGGTATTCCAAAGTCCTTGGGATGATTCCTCTGTGTTCGTAGACTTTTTGGCAGCCTGTTATTGAGTAGGTCTTCCCACTTCCTGTCTATAACACATATTTACAACATGAGGGAGTCAATTGACAACAAATTATTATAGTACTTACTTGACCATAGGCGAAAATTGTACTATTGTAACCTTGCAAAAAACTAAAATAAAGGGATTTACTATGACTGTTTTAGTATTAAGAATCTCACCTTTGTATCACAGGTTTTGCAACTATATTAAACACATCTTCCTGGGTGTTATTTTGATTAAATACCTTCTGAAACCTCCAAATATAATTATGGGTAAACTGCATATATCCACAGTACTGTATGTTAATCCACTAAGTAGTGATTACCTAAATAAATAATTACGATCCATTCCATTATCGAAAATGTTGAGTTCATCTTCTCGTTCAGTGGTTTTAACCCAACACTTTAATAGTTTGTTTTTTGAGTCAGGTGGGTTTCTCAGCCTCGAGTATATCTGTATGGGTTTAGCCATATTTTGATATACTCCAGATGGATTGACATGTTTACGAAAATTTATTGGTGACAGTCATTGCACTTATTTAAGAACGTGAGTTTAAGTTTGACGTGGAACTTCACTTATGACGTTCAAAATAAAACGTCGGCAGTATTTGTTGTTGAAAATTGGACTTTAAAATTTTCAAGTAACTACACACTTAGTCTGGATCTTCTTGTATAATAATAATCGTAATTAATAATGAAAGGTAGAATGACAAAACTATAAAACGACAAAAGTATTTTTGTATTGATTCAGCTATTCATGTGAAGTAATCCCAGCCCCATAAAAGCGGAATGTAAAATTATGCAGGTGTAAAAAAATGCACGATAACGAAGCGAATGTCGTGTGTGTGTAATGAATGCAGTAATATTGCCACATCCTTAATCCGGGGTGCAAAGATTATGTCGGTAGATAAGGTCGGGTATGAAATCTCGCATTTAAGATATAATCCAGACTAAAATCGATCCGAAGCTCGCGCAGGCTTCGAAGGGCTGCGCCATTGTCTCCATTCCACCACGGTCCAAACAACCCCTGAATCAACCACCTATATTTATATATTTTTATTGCTTTGTATTTGTTAAAATAATACTTTTAACATCGAAAATTACTGTAAATAATTTTTTGTTTATGTCTTAAGATATTTATGTTTTTTTACATAATACACAAGTGCAACAAAAATACAATAACGTTGTGTTTTTTCAACACATAACAATCCACTTATTATTGCCGCTGTGATAAATTGAACATTGTTTCTGATTCATGGTACATTTCTAATTAATCACATCGTATTGTTTAAAAAGTATTCTACTTCAAATATCGGCGAAAAATTATTTAAGATTTAGTCACTAGTGAAGTGTCTGGAAAAGTTAGAGTCGACTGGAAGGACTGGTTGTGGTGGAATGACGGTTTGTCCTGTCAAAAACCAGGAACAAGGATGTAGTGGCTAAAAGCCATGAAGCAGTTTTGACGTTTTATACATGTTTTCTACAACAAATTCACGCACAAATATTAAATAAACAAGTGATCTGTGATGTATAATGTTTAGTGATTTAACTGGATCCTTGCTCAGGGCTGTCGAATTCAAGGAATTTCTACGTAGACATAGAGGTGAGTCGACAGGTGTGGATGTCTGGGATGTAATTTGTTGGATTTTGTAGGTTTGGTGAAATAAAATACAATGTTTTTATAATTATTTACTGGGTTTTATTGATTTAATTAAATGTTGCTCATTACTTCAACTTTTAATAATTTTTTAACAATACGCCGGTCTATACATATTTAATTGATTGCCTATCAATAATTTCTCAATTATTTATAGTAAATTATTTTATTAATAAAAGATGTTTCCAAAATTATTATATAATTTTTTAATTAAAACGTATTACAAATATGAATTAATTTTTCTTTTAATACTAGAATATTATTTAATGATCACTTGCCTAAATTGTATAATTAACTAAAGCCTTTTGTGTAGCAGTTAAATTGAAATAATTAAGATTTCATACTTACCTTGTCATAAATTTAGTAATCTTCCTGATTATATAACAGTTGTTGCTTAACTTAATCAATTTGGTATAAAAAAGTAAATTGTTAATTTAGAAATATATTTTTGCAATTGCATTTCATTTACAAATCAAACATTTCTAACTAACATATCTTATTTCGGAAATATAAATTATAAAAGTTTTTTCCATAAAAATATTATTAGATATTATGAAATCTCTTCTAAATGATATTAAGTAAGATATTAAAATTATACATATTATTATACTAGGAAATTTATAATAAAATTTATATAAAATCATATTTTTGTTTTTCTAATATAGTAATTATATTGCTGTTATTTATTGTTAATAAATAATTTAATAATAACATAAGGAATAATTAATTAAATAAAATTGATGTAAACTTTTTTATATCAAATCATAAAAATCATAATTTTTATTCCATTTACAAACAAATTTTAATTTGACATGAATATTTTAATTATTTGAATTGAATATTATGACACGCATTAAATAATAACAATTATTAAACAATTAAGTTTTAAATATTATATATATATATATATATATATATATATATATATATATATATATATATATATATATATATATATATATATATATATATATATATTAATAATTTAACAAAATTTGAGCGAATATTGACAATAATATTATTAAATTTAAATTTAATATTTTAATAACATAAATATTTTATATTAGAGTTAATAGTTTATTATTTAATTTTATTATAAAATCCCTAAATAAATTAATAATATTTTTATATTAATTTTTTTAAAGTATGTATTATTAAGTGAAAATTTCATTTTTCATTATGTAATTAATGTAAATAAATATGATAATTTTAAATTTAATAATATTATAAAATAATTTAATTATAACATAAAGAATATTTAATTAGTTAAAACTGATCATGATTTTTTATTCCATTTAAAAGCAAATTTTAATTATTTTGACTTGACATGCACTAAATAATAACAATTGTTAGACAATTATATTTTAAACAAAATTAAACCAAATATAAATTTGAGCTGTACCACTTAAATTCAACTGCCAAAATTATATAAATGAAAATATTATACAAAATGTTAATATTAAATTAAATAGCACATAATAATCATTAAAAATCCCTTTCACAATAAATTTGCCATATTTATCTCAATTTAGAAAAATATATGTATCATTTTGTAGAATAAGAATTCTCATGGACGGAAAATAAATTGGGGAAATAGTCCCCACTCAAAGAAAAACAATTAGCTCTTAACCGGGATTCAAATTCGGGGACGAATATAATGAGTTTTATTGCTCTTGGGAAATTGTTCGTTTCCTTGCGGTTTATATGTTGGGGATACTTCATTGAATCTTATTAAAAGCAGTCACAAATCATTCATACCCCATTTCAATAACAGAACCCTTGAACCAACTTTTAAGATAATGCCTGCACTATTCAAAATTTCCATTAAAATAATTTCTTAATTAGAAATATTATTCATTTTACAATGCCCAACATGTCCCACATTGTTATAGTATAATAAAGCACCTTCTGTTGAAGTGATGACTTTCGACAGCCCCCCTTTATGACGATGGACATTTTTAACAATTTTTTAACGATCAATCCCCAGGTAAACATATGTTTATCTACGTCCCTGTGTCAGACTGGCAGACTAGGCAGCACGTGCCGCTGCAGTCCGACAACCAGCTGTTCCATGGGCTTACCCTAATATTAATAATATCACCTATTCAAAACCACTTCGACTAAATTACTTGGCGTATTTTTTCATCCCTTTTTTCTGTGCAAGCGTTTTCCTTAATCTTTGCCCTCTATTAATAGGTTCTGAGTCACTTGACTGCTTTGTTGGATGTGAACACATGTGAAGGCAAATTTATGTAAATTCAGCTATATATAGTGGAATATAATTAACTGATGATTTAATGTGTAGTGGAACTTACTTTTTTCGGGAATAATCAACTGGAATTACTTACCCAAAAATGTTGAAAACTTTTAGGTTATGTTTCTTGATTTATATAATAAAATTAATTATTTTCGATTATATTATATATAACATCTTTATTAACACATCTTATCAAATCCTATAAACCTAAAGAACTCAACATTGTCGCCATTTCATTTGCATCGGTCCCATCTTCGACAACAAAGGGACTGTTAGTGAACATATCAATTAGTTTGAGGATGAATTTCTTCTGAATCTGGACTCTTTCCTTGCTTTTATTATCGAACTTTTCCTTCAACTTGTCATGAAAAGATTCCGTTATAATCTGTTTTATGTAATCAGCCATTTCACTTCTAATTGTGTTGCTCAAGTCAGGCTCGTTCATTTGATGGACCAGTCCTCTGAAGCTACGAATCAACTCAGCAATGTCTTTGTATATTTTCTTACAGTAAGTTTGGTTTTTTTTGTGCTGGGCCATACGAACTTCTCTAAGCATTAACGTCTTGAATGAATTTAATTTTCCAAAGTAATATTCGAAAAGTTCCATTTTGGAATTGTTAACTGTCAACGAGTAACCGAAATGATCTTATTCTTTTATATTTTGAAAAGGTTTTAAAACAAGATTTTAAGTACAAAAAGAGGACAAGCACAATAGTTTGGAACATTAAAACATGTAGTTAGCAAAGGCTTAATGAATTACATAACTGTCAACTGTCAAATTTTTATTTGAATGGGGGCAATTTAAATTTATGTAAATTCTGCTATATATAATGAAATATTATTAACTAATGATTCAATGTGGTAAAATTTATTTTTTTTTTTGGAATAATAGACTGAAATTATTTACAATAGAAAAATAAAAAAATAGAGGTTATGTTTCTAAATTTATTTATTAAAATTGTTTTCAATTATAATAATAGTAACATTTTTATGAAATACGTTCTACAAACGCAAAGATCCCAGTTGCATTGCCACTATCTTCGATAACAAAAAGACAGTTTGTGAACACTTCAAACAGTTTGTTCTGAATCTGCATCCTCTCCTTGCTCTTGATATCGGAATTTCCCTTAATGTGTCATGATAAGATTCATTTATAATCTTTTTTACGGGGTCAATAATTTCACGTCTAATTATCTTGTTTAGATCAAACTCGTTCATGCGGTGGACCGAATCAACACAGAAATTTCTTTGTACATACTCTTACAATATATTTTGTTTCTTTTGTCCTGTGTCCTTTGAACATCTCCATTCATCAGCATCTTCAATGATTTTAATTTTTTGAGGTAATATTTGAGCAGTGTCATTTTTAAGTTGTTAACTGTCAACGAATAATCAAAATGATTTGCTTCTTCTAACTGGACAAATTAATTAAAAAACTGGTTTAAAAAGGTATTAAGTACAAATGCAGTACAACTTTTGACTGAAACGTCAGAATATGCTATTAGAAATGACATGTGTCACAATATATATTGAAGAAATTATTTCCCATAATATATTGTAAGGTTATGTTACTAGATTTAATTACTAAAATTAATTATTTTTGATTATAATCAACATTTTTACTAAATACGTTCTATAAACGTAAAGATTTCATCAACGTACTCATCTGACTTGCAGCTCCCCCATCTTGAACAAGAAAGGAACTGTTGGTGAACACATCTATGAGTTTGAGGATGAATTTCTTCTGAATCTGGACTCTTTCTTTGGATTCGGTGTCGAACCTTTCCTTTAATTTATCATGAAAAGATTCCGATACGGTCTTTTCTATGTAATCACCCATTTTACGTACAATTATGTTGTTCAGATCAGATTCGTTCATTCGATGGACCAACGGTTCGAAGCTGTAAATCAACTCTGAAATATCGTTGAATATTTTCCTGCAATAGATTTGGTTAATTTCGTACTGCGCTTTATGGACTTCTCCAAGCGTCAACGTCTTGAATAAGTCTAATTTTTCCAAGTAATAATTGAACAGAGCCATTTTTGGATTGTTAACTGTCAACTGTCAGACGAAGAATAAAAATGATCCACCTCTTTTACTACGTGAACAACACTTCTTATCAGTTAGCAAACTTGACTTTTATTAATTTGTAGGTTAGATTTTTGAAAATGATTACCTTGCATTCAATTAATTTTGAAAAAGTTGGTTTCAACTTAAACAGTGTGTTAAACATTTTAGTGACTTTATTGCTAGACATAAATTAATTAAGAAGAAAATTTCGACTTGAGCTTTATAATACTGTTTTGTGCCACAATGTCACAACTATCGCATTAAAATACTCGGAAATCTAATTTCGTCTCCTCTTTCAATAAAACGCCGGAGCTTTATTTCATTTCCAACAAACCATTTACCAGCCACATCACCACATTCGACTTTAGATTGATGATATTTTCATTGCTCTCACACGGAATTTTCACTTAAGCCCCTCTTACACCATCACCATAGTTTTACCGCCTACCCCCCCGCCTTATCTCGACGCCATCCAGTGATTTATTCGTGCTCCCTGTTCCGCCACTGGATTAGGGTGTCGGGCATACAGCCGGTCGTCGACGAGGGGTCTCCTCCGTCAAGGGACGCCCGCCGACGTCGGACCCATTTTCGTGCACACATAAACAGTGATACGTGCACATCTGTTTCGGGAGGTTCGCATTTACAGCATCTCTCAAACGCACGAGACAAGACGTACGGAACGGGTCATGTGTGCGACAGGATCACGGACGTTTCTTTCTGATTGTTCGGTGTGATTGTTCATGGTGGTGGTTAATAATAGTGTGTGTGTGGTGTGGAAATTGGTTTGGATGTAAAGGATTGATTGGATGGCGGGTTATTTTTGAAGTGCTTAAGGTAATAAATTAGTGCATGTTATGGGGAATGCTGTGGTTTATGAAGGAGTTGATTGTTCTGTAGTAATGGTTGGTTATTTCTCAAATTATTGCGCCGGATAATTTCTAAGCCACTCTTCTAAATTGTCGATTGGATTGAAGAGGACTCTTACTGTTGTTGTAATCAAACTGAAGGTTAATTAAAGAGCTACAATGTATTAAATGTAGTTTCTTATGGATTTGTTCGTATGACTATTTCACACGTTTTATTTTCTGCACAACATAGTTTAACATTGACATATTTGACACAATCCAAGAGACACACAATAACTGAAAACAGACTTCTGTCATAATAAAAAAAAATTATTTAATTCAATATAATCCAAAAAAGGAATTAAACTATATAAAACAATTTTATTATGCAAACAGTAATTAAAAATATTTAATCAAACCAAGACTGAGCATTTCAATTTTGGATGTTATGGTCCATTAAAAATCGATGGCCGTTTTTGGCTGGTCTAAAAATACACGCAGACAGTACAGTTACTCATTTTCACAATCTATTTTTATTTTCAAACGATAAAAAAACATATGAAACTGACTTTTTTCAATGTCAATTTGTCCGAAAATTATCACACTACCCATTGTAATAAATGACAAAAGTCAAATAATTTTGTTTAAACACTTCTATCAACAACTCAATTTTGTCTCTCCCGTTTTCCGATAAATTCCTCGACGAAATGGCAAAAGTGGGAATCAATGGATTCGGCAGAATAGGCCGTTTGGTATTGCGAATCATCGTAGAAAAGGAGGGAATAGACTGCCTCTTGGTTAACGACCCATTTTTGTCCGTCGAGTACATGATGTACTTGTTCAAGTACGACTCGAGCCACGGCAAATTCCATGGATGCTGCGGAGTCCAGGACAATGCCTTGATGATCAACGGCCGCAAAATAGAGGTGAGCTCAGAAAAAGACGGTAGCAAAATTCCGTGGGGCGAAAAAGGCGTTTACTACGTGATAGAGGCGTCTGGTGTTAACACCACGATAGAAAAATGCCAGGTCCACATTAAAGGGGGAGCGAAAAAAGTGGTAATCACTGCACCATCGGCGGATGCGCCCATGTATGTGGTGGGGGTGAACTGCGATTCGTATAATCCTTGCGACACTGTCGTTTCCAACGCTTCTTGCACCACCAATTGTTTGGCACCTTTGGCCAAAATCATACATGACAACTTTGAAATTGTTGAAGGACTGATGACAACCGTACATGCCACGACGGCTACTCAAAAAACGGTGGATGGTCCTTCCGGGAAAGACTGGAGAGGGGGGCGAGGTGCTGGACAGAACATCATTCCGTCTTCCACGGGTGCGGCTAAAGCTGTCACCAAAGTTATTCCGGACTTAAAGGGCAAACTGACTGGTATGGCTTTCAGAGTGCCCACTCCGAATGTGTCCGTGGTTGACTTGACTTGCCGCCTGGGCAAATGTACGAAGTACGAGGACATAAAGAAGAAAGTTAAAGAAATGGCGGATGGACCTTTGAAGGGTATTGTTGGCTACACTGAAGACGCCGTTGTTTCCTGCGATTTTATGACAAGCAGTTATTCTTGTGTATTTGACGCAGAAGCTGGAATAGCGTTGAATGATAATTTCGTCAAATTGATTGCGTGGTATGATAATGAGTATGGATATTCGCATAGAGTTGTTGACCTCATTTTGAAAATGGCTATCAAGGATAAATAAAATGGTTTTACTCGTCACTCCCAAAAATTAATTGTACTGTTCTGACAAATATTATAAAATTTCTGTTAATACTTATGAAGAAATATCTTAAATAAAATTTGTAAATTCTGATTTGAGTCTTTATTTTTTCATATTTTGTCAAGGTCAAAGTTAAGCTAACTTCATAGCTAAGCAGAAGCTTAATAATAATTAAAACGATTACAGAAACCTTTTAGAACAACAGATAAGGGTTGTATTGCTTTTACAGTTAATAGATGTCATTAAATTGTGGGCAAAAAGGTACATTAAGAAGTTCGAGAGTCGGCATTGTATTTTTTAACATATGGAGATTATGCTACGATAATTCATAAGAATAATGTAGTTGCACAATGTTCAAAAATATTTTAAAAAAAAATCGTTCAAATTATTTAAAAATTATTAATTATATAGTGGTGAAATCTCTATTATGTAGTGCCATCTATCGATGACTAAAAAACCAATATGTCGGATCAGTTTTACTTTCGACAGTATCCTTTCTTTCCATGTAAAACCTTATCACTAAATGTTTTAAAATGAGGGAGAAGGTTGAATTAGAGTTAAAACAAACTCGCAGTGAGGACTTTAACCAAATAATAAAAGTCTGGTCTGGTGAAGCTTAAATTAATTAAACTTAATAATTTCCACGGCAATATTTGACAGTTGAATTGACAAGTCATAGAATGTGACTATTTCTCTTCGGGATTATTTATATGTTTTTTTCTTCGTCGAAATGGCCAAAGTAGGAATCAACGGGTTCGGCCGAATAGGCCGTCTAGTGCTGCGGGCTCTCGTTGAACGTCAGGGAGTGGAATGTCTACTTCTAAACGACCCCTTTCTGAACGTTGACTACATGAAGTACATGTTCCAATTCGACTCAACCCACGGCAGATTTAAGGGCTGCTGTGGAGTCGTGGACAACATGCTGGTGATAAACGGCAAGAAGATCCGCGTGAGTTTCGAAATGGATGTGTGCAAAATACCGTGGGCTGATAGTGGCGTCTACTTTGTTGTCGAAGCTTCCGGTGCCAACACGACCATCGAAAAGTGCCAGGGCCATATTGAGGCGGGTGCCAAGAAGGTGGTGATCACAGCACCATCGGCTGACGCACCCACTTACGTGGTTGGAGTAAATTGTGATTCGTACCAGCCTTGCGAAAACATAGTTTCCAACGCTTCTTGTACCACCAACTGTTTGGCACCTTTGGCTAAAATTATTCACGAGAACTTCGGCATTGAGGAAGCGTTGATGACGACTGTGCACGCCACTACAGCCACGCAGAAGACCGTAGACGGGGTGTCCGGGAAGGACTGGAGGGGAGGCAGAGGCGCACTCCAGAACATCATTCCCGCATCAACGGGAGCTGCCAAAGCCGTCACCAAAGTCATCCCTGATTTGCAAGGCAAACTCACCGGCATGGCTTTTCGAGTTCCCGTACCCAATATATCTGTGGTGGATTTAACGTGTCGCTTGTGCCAGCCCACCAAGTACGATGACATCAAAAGAAAAATAATAGAAGAGTCACAAGGACCGATGCTGGGTATAATGGGGTACACGGAGGACAACGTTGTTTCCTCTGATTTCATGTCGACGACGTACTCGTCTATTTTTGATGCTAATGCGGGAATAGCTCTGAATGATCGTTTTGTTAAACTGATCGCGTGGTACGACAACGAATATGGTTACTCGAACAGGGTGGTTGATTTGATTATGAAAATGGCCAGCAAAGAAGCACAATAAACAATTTATGTTGGGTTACGAAAAATTATTGTATTTTCAAATTATTTGTTATTTTTTCAAATCATGGATAAATTTGTCATCACATTATTGTATATTTATAAAAAAATAAATCATATACCGATTATCTTTAATTAATTTGAAAATGATGACGTTCTTGACGTTGCTAAGTCACAACTATGTTATATTTTAATAATTTTAGTGATTATTTTTAGCAAATTATCAATGTTTCAAAGTAATAAATAAACTAATAATAAATAAGAGGACACATGCACAGGGTATGCTGAAATCATTCATTATGTTATCATATGTTTACAGTTTTATTATTATTCTTATCTTGATATCTATCCCAGATAATTCTAGATTAAATTTTTTTCATTCAACAAAATAGAAGCTTAAATATCAAGTTTATTATTTGAGTTAACAGAAGGTTTGTTTTTCAGAGAAACGCCAATAACCGCTGGTCTGGGGGTAAGTTTTCATTAATTTCTAGTCAGCATAATCTTATCCGCCTTAAATTCAGCTTCCATCGACCCATTAATTTTTCCGATGATTGCACCCGAATCCACCCTCACATATTTTCTCGGAAAAACACTAGGGTTTCGCATTTGAGGGTGATTCATCACAAAGAGTCTAAGTTTACTGTCTGGTACGGGAAAAGGGTTGCAAATGCTTTCAGTGCATTGCATCACGTGCATAAAAGGTGTGTTGTTTCATTGCCTGAGATTTATTTCAAGAGATCGAAGAAAAAATTAAATTACTTAACAAACATATGGTTAATAACATTTAACTGTTTTATGATTGTCAAGAGAAAACGGTGTTGCGAAATTTTCATTTATAATAATCAATCTTCGAGCTCCCTCATGACGGCGTGAACGATTCACGCGTTCATATTGCATATGATTTTCACATGTTATCACTACATTTACCACAATAAACATAAACATTTCAACGGCAACAATTATTTTGTAATGGATACACGACTTCGCAATACAGATCGATCCAGCCTGTTTGGCTTTGATATTAATTATATGCCGGTCTGCGTTTTACTTTTAAAATCATTGAATTCGTGCATATGTTGTTGAGTGATTACACGTTCATCTAATCCAGTAATAGACAATAAATACATAGTGCATGTGAGCAAAAATTACATCACATAAAAAATGTAATCGATAGAAATCACGTGTACTTTCTATGAGTTTAGTGAAATTACTTTTTTTAACGAGTATAATGTGCGAATCAACATGGAATGTTATGAATTGTTGTGTTTTGTTATGGAGGTTATAATATGTTACCAATTATCTTCGACTAATTAAGAAAGTTCATTTTACAATGAAGACTCAAAGTGTGAAAATGTAAACGTGTGTTTGTAACGGTAATGAAAATAATGTGACTGATTAAAATGAAACAATTTTATTATGTTATTTATGTTTGATATTATGGATTTATTACTTTAGTTTATTGGTTTAACTGTAATGAAACATCAGTGTATGTTTTAATTACTTTACATTAAAATACCTGTTCTATTCCATTCCATTTTAATGAAATTATAATTTATTTATTTGTTCAATGGAAAAATTCAAGTAGAATAGTGTTATTTTATTTTACAGAAATAATCCAATTAAATGATAATATCAAAAACTGTACAGTATTTAAAAATCAAGAAATATTTATATACAATAAAATACAATCATTTTATTTGATTAAAAGAAATACACCAATTACAGGATAACACCAAAACTATACAATATTCCAGAACATAGACACAAGTTGTACAGTATGATGTAATTTAATAATATGAGAAATAGTCTAATTCAAGGACAACAATGGAAGTTATAAAATATTTTAAAAATAGAAGGTTTCAGAAGCATAATATATGTCAAAATAAATAAGATTCATTTCATTTTACCAATACAAAGAATTCACATTAAAGGTGAACAATGAAATAAATAAAACTCGTTTTATTTAATCAAAGAAATTCACCAAAACCAAAAAATTATCTAAAACTCTGAAGTTTAACAAAAATGTTATACAATAAACTTAATAATATAATAAATAATTCAATTCAAGGACAACATCGTAATTATACAATGTTCTAAAAATAGGAGGTTTGAGAAACATAATATACGTCAAAATAAGAAGAACATTCATTTTATTTTACCAATAGAAAAAATTCACAGTAAACGAGAACGAAACTGTACAATATTTTAGAACTAAAAGGTTTCAGAAATGTAATATACATTAAAATAATCAAAATTCGTTTTATTTGATCAAAGAAATAATCGACCAAAACCACAAAATTATATAGAACTCTGAAGTTTAATAAAAATGATATACTATAAATTTAATAATATAAGAAATAATGCAGTTCAAGGACAACATTGAAATTATACAATATTCTAAATATAGAAGGTTTCAGAAACATAATATACGTCAAAATAAATAAGGTTAATTTTATTTTATCAATAGAAAGAATTCCCAATATAAGAGAACTGCGAAACTGTAAAATGTTTTAGAACCAAAAGGCTTCAGAAACGTAATATGCTATAATATAAACAAAACTCATTTTACAACAACAACGATATTATACAATATTCTAAATATAGAAGGTTTTAGAAACACAATATTCGTTAAGATACAAAGGATTCATTTATTTTACCAATAAGAGGAATTCGTATTAAAAGAGGACACCAAATCTATCAATATTTGGAACCAAAAACTTTCAGAAATATAAACACTGGAAGCTTTAATTAGTATAAACCCACCAGTGTGTTAAAGTGGACATCATAAAACTCATGACGAATGGGTTTGGCTGACAATTATTATGCAAGGAAGACAACAAGGGTGGCCGGTGCTTTGTGGGACCGCGTGGGCGCGTCCCAAGGTTGTCCAGGTGCAATGCCCAATGCCGTTGCGGGGCCCTGGCCCACTGCCAAACGACCGAACGCACTGCCGGGTTCAACAGCTCCACCACGCTCGCCAACATTTTCCTTTTCCTCTCCAAGCAAATAAGTAAAACACCGTGTTCACCCAGATCCGACACCGAGATTGTCGTGGCGGTTTAATGGGTTGGAAACCAGTGGCTGGGAAGATGTGACACACTTGATTTCGAGTGGTTTTCAGTGTTTCGTAACACGACTAAGCTTGGGCAAGGCCTGAAACATTAATAACTTCCGAACCGTATTGTGTTTGATCGTTAATTAATCATAATTATTCGGTTTGGAGAATGGAACGTGCGGCCCACAATGAAGCACTCAGACATGGATGGACATGAATAAGGTTGAACTGATAAAAAACGACGTGATGTATGTATTAGGCGAAACGCGTCGTGTATTCATAATTAATCAAGCATCAATCTAACGGAAAATTTCTAATTGGTGAACGACAATAAGGGCGAATTAAGAACAAGGTTCATGGTTCAGCTTGTGTTTCTCTTTTTGGCTACAAAGTAGCTAATAAAATAAACAGATTATCAAACGTCCGAGATGCTCATGATTTATTCCGTTTGTCGGTGTTTGTTATTGTATACGAAAAGATTTCTAATACGGTGTCATAAAAGCGACGACGTAACACCGGAAACAGATGTTTTGAATAGTTTGGAACTGTATCGTAATAATTCGGTTTATCGGTTTCCAATAATATATAATAAAAAATCCGATTTAACAAATCCTTGACACTTTTTCTCTTCCGTGTTTTAAATCTTGAGTGTGGGTGAAAGTCGTGCCGTCAAAAATTAAACGTCTTCATTGCTAACAAAACTCCGTCGCAATTGAACAGTTATTCGTCTTTCAATTGACATTTTTACTTTCCAAACAGTTTCTGGACGCATAATTCGAAGCGATTTTGCATTTAAGTTCAATAAACACATTAAAATGTATGAGCAAAACACCAACAGGTATCGCACTGTAAATAATAAATATTGAGTAACTTGTTGAACTTACAAATAACTTACACACCTTACAAAATGAAAAAAGCACGTACGTACACATACCTGCCCATTTAGCATACAGAGCACTGCAAATATGCCTGCATGTGCAATGAGAAAAATGCAAAAATGTGCGGAAATTATTAAACAATTACATTTTACATTTATTAATTGCGATAGTTAATAACCTTTTATCTAATCTAATTTCTTTTGTTACTTATGCTCATAGTAGTTGGTAATGTTTAGGTAGAATATAATGTGCAGAATTATTATTCCGTTATTTTAATTTCTTGTTGTTAATTATAAACCCATTGTGCGTTTTGCCTAATGCAAACATCACGTCCTTTTCTGTCAGTTTAACCTTATTCATGTCGATCGATGTCTGCTACATTGTAGGGCACACGTTCTACGTGCTTCCATATGTGACTGACAGTTCGACATGAAACAAAACCATTTTTACACGATTAATTTTACAACCGGATTATTTATTCATAATTGTGTCATGTCAGTAATATTATTACGTCAAATATTTGGATTATGTCTATTTAAATTGATTTTGGATTAATCAAATTATTCAAATTTCTAGAAACCGATAATAAAAACAATTATTTGTACTTGTGGTTGCAACGAATCCACTTGAGTTATATTCTTCAAGTGTCACATGGGAATTAAAGACTAACATTGATCTTCTTGAGGGTTTTTTCTATTATTAAACCTCAAAGCTTATTTTCTAAAAACTCAATTACCAAAATGTTTCTTGAAAGTTTTAAGTAAGGTGTTATTAGCCTTCTTCAAAATGTGACTGGTAATTTATAAACTTTCTTTCATACATGAAGACCTTTAAAATTATTCTGATTCAGATCTTATTACTAAAAAATATTCATTTCGGTCAAACAACCAATAACAAATATTCGAATATTATTTTATAAACCGACAATAAATACAATTAATTGTTCCTTTGAGTTATATTCTTGAAGTGCCACATTCGAATGAGAATTATAGACTGAACATTAATCTTCTTGAAGATCTTTTCTATTATAAACCTCAAAAAAATTTTTCTGCAAATTCTATTACCAAAATGTGTTCCTAGAAATTTTTTATCAAAATAATTAATCTTTCTCAAAATGTAACTAATAATATGTAAACCACCTCTCAAACCAACAAAATCTCTAATTAACACCAAAAAATTATTCTCCTTGTGGTCTTACTATTAATAAATTATACAATTCGGTCAAATAGACAATAACAAACACACGAGAGTAATATTCCAGAAATAGACAATGACCAAAACTAATTGTTTTGTTGTTTGCAACGATTCCACTTGATTTATATTCTTCAGGTGTCACATCCGAATGAGAGTACTGCTTTCGGTCGCCGTGAGTCACTTATCCAAGTTTCACCTAAAAAATAAGAATAAAATCGTAACACTTTTTCGAATGCACTACATGTCCAGTATCCTGTAATTAATAATGGAGGCATAGATTTTTGCCTGCAGCAACAAAAAAAAACTTGGCGAAAGTATTTTTTTAAGCATATTTATAATTTATTCATGCGAGTTTTTTTTGACTACGCTATAATTTACAATTGTTATTGCGAAATCGGGCTCCGTAAACAGAAGAATGGAAGAATTATACGGGCCTTTCCGCATTTTCATTGGCGGTGATTATGAATTGTAATTGGTTTTAGGCGTTTATATGCCGATTTCGATTTAAATAATCGTTGTGGCGTCACAAAACCATTGTGTGAATTGCTATTAAGTTGTTGGAATAATTAAAAAGGTGTAGATGAGTTATTTGCTTAAATAACGTGAAAGTGGAAGAAGAGATTCATCATCACATCAAAAAGGGAAGTTATCTCCCAAAGAGCCTGAACATCTCATCATTTTATAAAAGGGGGAACCTTGGAAGATGCTTATGAACAAAAGATCCTGAAGAGAATATTAATAATCCTGAGTGATTCCAACGCCGATCTGTTATTAAAAACCATCATTCTCGGCAATAAAACATGATTTCTGCAAGAATATTAAAGGTCTTGAGTGATTCCACGCACTTTACAAGAAAAAATACAAAACGAACACGGATCTAAAAGATGTTTAACATGCGTTCGATGGGTTCCAAAGTCGCTGCGATCCTGCATATAAATCGCACTTTTTAGAACGGCCGCATCGATTGTCATTCGATTGTCAATTCATTGTTTTCGTTTTACGGCCTTGTCTAAGTCGTCGTGCATGGTAATGCTCATCTAAATTGAGGTGACACCGATCGCCATAATGCGCTTTCATCAAATCCACATAACGATCGGTGTCCAAGCGGGAATCTGGCACGACAAAAAAAAAATTAAATTAATTCGTTGATGCGTTGTGTTTTGGTGTTTAATGTATTCGATGGAATTTTAACAAATCTGGCTTGTACGGATTATTAATTATCCCGTTTTGAATGTGCCATAGAAAGTGATGTTAAGCATGCCATTAGCTATTTGGATCTTCACATTTTAAATTTTAGATTGGATGGTAGATTTATAAGATTCAATCAATTTTCTGAAGGAATTTATACTCAAGATGGACTTTCTGTATTGCGAAAGATCGAAAAGGTGACTTCAATGGGTTCCATTATTAATTGATCCATAACATTATTCATATTCTAATTTTAAATAATTTTTTGTCGTTAAATCATCTACTAACATTGAGATTCCATGTAAATTGTTTAAAATACCTCAAAAAAGTCAATCTTAATGCTGATGCAGTAATCGCTTCCTGCGACGAGTTTAAAATGTAATGCCGCAGATGTTATTAAATTTATTCTCTCTCACCATAATTGATTGAAGCTTTGTGTATTGATTACTCCGAGAAAAAAATAGAGATTCTATTCATCCAGCATTTTAATGATACAATCGTTAATCGTTGATTAGTCAGGGTGGTTACAAGATCTTTTACCAAAAGATCTGAAATTATGAAACATTATATGAAAGAATTCATGTCAATTTTTTAAAATTCTTCAAGAATTTACTTAAAAATAATTAATAAGTAAAAATTGTTTTGTCAAAAATGAAGAGGTTCCTTAAATTATCTTCTAATCTTCTTGATCAACTGAAACATTTGGCACAAAGTAAAACATTTACTGCTGATAGAATATTTGATGCAGTCATCTCTTTCTGCGACGAGTTTAAAATGTAATGCCCTAGATGTTATTAAATTTCTTCAAAAGATCGGCTTCGAAGTCACCATAATTGATTGAAGCTTTGTAAATTGATTCCATCAATCCAGCTTTTTAATGATACAAACTTTAATCGTTGGTTAGCCAAAGTAGTGCTTTACAAGATCTACTTTTATCAAAAGATCTGGAATTGTGAAACATCGTATAAAGGAATCCATGCCAATTTTTTAAAATTCCCCTACAAATTACTTAAAAACTATTAAGAAGTAAAAATTGTTTTGTCAAAAATGAAGAGAATATCTTCTAATCTTCTTGAACATCTCAAATATTTGGCACAAATGCTGTCTAACTTTATAATTTTAATTTGACAAAAAGTAAAATATTTACTGTTAATAGAATATTTGATGCAGTCATCGCTTCCTGCGACGCGTTTTTGCGCCTATCGTCACAGATGTCATGCTCCATATATCCAGAATTAGTCATCGATATCAGATCTAAACTATGCAGGCTTAGATATCGATCGGAATTATCAGTTGCACATCATTGACGAATTAATTGGGCATGGCACTCGTGCACTCCATATAAATAGTGTGTCATTAATTATTAGCATTTTATAATGTATTGATATTAGGAGAAAATATAACACATTATTGTGCCCGCCATTAATACGCCAGTCGCGTACGTCCGATATGTTTATATGAACCATTTGCAATATTGATCGGCACCGTATGGGTGGCTTTCTAACACACATACATTTAATAAAGAAAAACTGGTCCCCTCAATTGAAGTTTATTAATCGCCTTACATTTTTTTTTGTTGCAGACAATTAGCCACCATTTCCGACAAGGTAAGACAACCGATCAATTCCCGTGAGAGGAACAAGATTAAACGTTTCGTGGACGGGGTACCAGCTCCTTTGTAGGAATGGCTCATTGTTCGGCGTGTTGAGTTGTGGGTGCCGCATTTTACGGGATAAATGTTAGAATCCGCCTTGTGCAACGATACACAAAATGTCAACAACAATCCCATTTCCACTCGGTACACGACTCGCTCCAATGATATACAAATTGCGACAAAGCGGTACTTTTTTATATCGTTTCAACCGTCCCGTGCGCATCACCTAGAAATATTTTCGCTGCCGACCGCGGCAATATGAAAATTACGTGGCGCGCCATTTTCAACGAGAACGCCATTAAACAAAACCATTTTTGCCCGCTGGAACGTATCAGAGCATGATAAGGATCATCAATTGGCATTAGGCACGTTGTTAGATCGGCGAGATGATCTTCGTTCGGTTCGTTACCTCGATCCATCCGCCACTGTTGCCCGCTGTTAGTTTTAATGGACCGTATAAGGGCATTATTAACTCATTCACTGGCTGCGATTGTGTAAAACTGGAAAAAATAAAGAAAATGTTACATTGAAATGCGGTTTCTGCTCTGGAGGGTTTACGTAATCGGCCGAGACGTTTTGCATTGTGTGTGAGATCGACATTTCCTATGATTGCAGGATGCAGGTGACATTTTACATGATCTCTGTTTAATAATTTTGATTACCAAAAATTAATTAACAATACTAAAATCTTAGACATTTGTGTCTTCAGTACTTTAAGAGGAATATTTATAGATTCGTCAGCTTTAAATGATGCACTTTTCAAGGCTTCACAAAAAAAATTGAGTCAATCCATCAAGCTTTTAATTCGTTCAGCTTTTTAATGATTTAATCGTTGTCTATCAAAGTTGGTGGGTGCTTTACAAGATCTTCTTCTAACATTCTTAAATGCCTAAAGTTAATAAACTGAACAAAAGTCCCAGATCTTATTACTAATTTTGGCTTTACAGTCACAACCTTTTTGATAAAGCAACCTTTAAACGTTGCCCAGCAAAGGTGGTGCCTCACAAGATCTTCTTTAGCATTCTTAAATATTCTTCTACATGCTGCTGCAATCGATCGATTAATATTTACGACAGCATAAAAGCTTCATCACATCATACCGATTTCCAATGCCACTGCCATTATGTCACAGCGTTATTTAGATTGTGCAGATTCACATGGACATTCCACTTGGCACAACGAAACAATAATCGTACGTCGCATCAGCGTCGTACACGTGACATTTGTTCTGGAGGCAGAAAAAAAGCGTTACATGCCAACGATCGAATGCATCATTGTACCAAGGACGTATCGCGCCAATTCCAAGAGAAACTCTCCATTCCGGAAACGATTCGGTCCGTTAATGGGTATTAATTGTGATCGAGTTAAATGATAAGTGATCGCCGTAGATCTGGTGAGAGAGACGTGAGCACAATGCATACGGATGAATGTCAAGTGCATGGGATCGGTCTTACAGCATTGGAATGATTTGTTTTCATGGATACATGTTGGCTGGATTGTGTTTCCGAAGAACTTGCTTATTACTGCATAATTATACTTCTCTTAAGATGTTATTAAGTTAATAGGGAAACACCGCTAATCATTTGTGACTGACGGAGTAGCGATGTGTTTTTTATTGACGAAGACATTAACATTATGTCATTTCTTGCAATACTTTTTGCATAATAAAAACGGCATTTGCAACAATTCAATCGGTAGTCACGTATGAGCAAATTGTAGCTGTAAAATTAAATGTCACATTGTGTCACGATATATTATTTTGATACGACGTGAACCCATTCAAATCGAATTTTATTTACATCCAAAGTGTTTTTTAAAAGTAATAAACTTAAATTGTTGATTACTTAAACATTCTCTTTAGATAACTCAGGTAATTTAGATCCTTAAGATCTCGAGATTCTAAATTTACAATTTAATTTGAAGAACTCTTTTCGTCAGTGGTTTTTGATGCCAGGAAATTCTTCTTTATCCTTTTCAGTTCCAGAGGGATCTTTTTTCAGATTGTATTTTGATCGGTCTTTATTTCTTTTTCACTTCGATAATTTAGGTTCTTCATTCTTCCATCAATTTATTTTGTTTAGAGATGATTTATGAATTCATTAAATTGGTTTTGGCTTCCTTTTGCCTATTTTTTTCTTCAAAGCGAAGCCTTTTCAGTTCCAGAAGAATTAGACAAACCTTTCTATAGATAGAGTTTTCATTGCCCTTCAATTTGAAGACGACAGTACATTATTTCAATTCTTCCACCAATTTACCTTATTTAGAGATTCTTAGTTCGGATTTCCACTGGAAGATTTCGTGGTAGGTTTTCTTTAACCTAATTTTTAGACAACAATATCCTGATCCATAAATTTATCCTATTTTGAGATGATTTATGATTTCATTAAATTGATTTTGGATTTCTCTTATCTCTTCGTTATTCATTTATTTAGAGATTCTTAGTTTTGGTTTCCTCTGGAATGTTCCTTCTTAGGTCTTCTTTAACATAATTTTTAGACAACAATGTCCTGAAGAAATCGAAAACAAATTTAACCAAGAACCCATTCACGTGCTTCATGAAACTGTCACGATTTGTTGGCGAATAATTGCTAATAGAAATTTCGAATTATCAGTAATAACACACCCACAATCGAATGGGCATATTCACAAAGAACGATCGTCTGTAAAAATTATCAATTAGGTTTATTATGAAACAACAACGAACGTAAATAGTTTGGTATTATCTATACACCATAATTACAGTGTTTATGGCAGCTTTCACCGAAAACAAAATGTAATAATGGTAGTTATCAAATCAATATGAATGCATGAATAAGTTTAATTTCGTGAGTATTTTTTTGTTTTTGTCTGTGAACTGTATTATGCTTCAAAATAATTTGTCTAAAATTATTGTGCGGAGTAAATGGCAACATTTTTTTCATCTTGTGTAATAACTTACTCTTGTTGCCATTCTAGTTCAATAGTCTTAGGAGTAATGTATTATTTGATCCGAAGCTTCGACTTCAATAATAAAACATCTCAAATGTGTCCATACATAGACAAACAATAATATAACAACGAATTCACTGATTGTTATTTACATTCCAGCCCACAAAGTGTTTGGATTGCATTTACTGCAGGCATTGAAATCGATTTGGTTGAGATGCTTAACAAAATATAATGGCCCTACATAAACTCGAGATCGAATGGGTCGCTTGTTGTGACCCACTTGGTCGTTTTGGCGCCACACGAGAAAGTTCATAAAAAAATATATGTAAACGTACGTCTCGGAAAAAGTGCATTTAATTATATTCCACCCGGATTGATTTCCGGACAATTAGGAGGCCGTTTAACATTCCAATAGGTTACGAAATCCAATCGGGTTCTTATCTGCGATGCTATTAGAACTGGCTGGTTAACTCGGTTTGCGTTTTAAGGTTGGACAAGTGAAGAAATGTTGTTTGTGCGTTTAATTGACACATTTCACACACACACACACACTTACACACACGAATTTCTCCATGTAACTGCGAAAAATTCCGTCATCTCCATAAATTCGAATTTGATTCTGCGAAACGAAATTTGGAATGTAAAATTTGTTGGCAATTAAACTAAATTTTAATTAAAAAAAATTGGCACTCTTGCGATATGAATTGTTTATGTAAACAGCTCATTTACTTTCTAACTGCGAAAAAACAGCTGCGCCAAATGGCTGATGCTTATCAAAAATTCGTTCGTTTTGCTAATTTCACTTTTTAAAAATGGAGTAGGAAATGCACGGTGACTCACAGATAAACGATAGATAACAGATTGTCATTTTTAATGGATCGTTATGATTTATGTTTCACGTTTACTATGCAATAGCTAAATAACTTGAGCAAATCACTATAATTAGACTGCTGCATGATATATTCATTTGTAATGACGTTTTTTACTGACTTAATATTAATGGTACAATACCAAAATGAAAGAAGAATATAAATTACAACCTTCATTGTAATCTTCTAATCTCTAGTGATGTAAGATTAAAATAAAATAATATGACCATTGTTTTGAAGGTTCTATTTTAAACAAGTTAATTAGTATAAAAAATGTATGAATTTCACTACAACGTGTCCAAGCAACCATTTGTCTTAGTGGTGTTCATGTGCAGCATTTCTGATTGAAAATCAAGGGGAGCTAAACTGTACCATTTATTTCTGCTGACAAATTACTTGTCAAAAATTGTCTTCTATATTTATAAATGAACTGGATTTCACACCAAAGTGTGACAGATTTTTTCTCCTTTTTCAAACAGATTATTAGTATAGTATTTTCTACAATTTTTAAGTGTACTTTTAATTCCATAAAATATTGACTTAACCTCTTTAATTATCTTATTATCTGAAAAGTTTTATTAATATTTCTCTTTGCATGATTTAGAACTAAAAACTGTTCATTAAAATATTAAGCATTTGATTTGATTTGCTAATATGTTCTTCAAAAAATAGAACATTTTAACATTTAACAAGCTGAGTTAAACAAATATTCAAATAAGTTTTGTAAGGTTAAGTCAAAAAATCTTTTTTTCTTAAATTTGAGATTAGAAATATAGTTTTTAATTATAAATTTCGTTTATTTAAGTATTTGACCTCAAGATTTTTAAGTCATACGATTATGATCGATATCAATAATCCTTCACAGTAAAGTTTTATTGATTTTTCTTCTTGAAATTATATGTTAAAATATCAGATATACCCATCAAAAGTAGAACGTTTTATTTTTTAACAATCTAGGCTTTGGTACTTAAAGTTTTCATCATAACAAATTGATGTAAATGAAAATTTTAATGAGTTTAGTAAACTAATTTTGAGTAAGTCGAAAGACTTTATTTTATTGCCAATTATTTTGTTCACAAACTTGGAGTTACAAAAGTAGTTTGAAGAATTTAACCTCAACAGTTTTAGGTCATAACTGATCAGTAATCCTTCATGGTAAGATCTTAATGATACTTCTATTAATATTATATTAAATATAAAATATTTAATGTAGTTTGCTAATATGTCCATTGAGGTTGATTCTTTTGTTCTTAGGTTTAGAATTATAAAAATAGTTTTTAATGGCAAATTTTGGTCATTCAAGTACCATAAAATCTGCAAATTGTATTCAAATACTAGAAATGCACCGTGATTTGCTAATACGTCCATCAAAAAGTAGAACATTGTGATTTTTAACAAGCCTCACTCTTGTACTTATACATAATTAAACAGTTTGCATAGTTAACATTGCAATTCAGGTCTGGGTCGACATCTTTGATATAGACAATAAATCCCATTTTCAATTATTACATTTACACCTTTTTCCATTAAGTACCAAGTTTGCGGTGAACTCCGATAGAAAGTCGCAACCCTCACTAATTGATAATTCGTGCAAATCGTTGCCCAGTCGATTTCCCTTCGACAAATAGAAAAAACAACAGCAACAACAAACAAAAGTGACCGATTTTTCTTTTCTTCGTTCGCATCTAATGGCCGTGTTGTGTTAAGGCCACTCGCGGGGAAACGTTTTATGTCCGTTCATCGAACTGCGGCGTTAATTGTTTCAAACCTCCCGATCATGATCGATCGTGAACGTTCACGGGGGCTTAGAAAGCAAAACAACTGCAATTACGGCTTAATTACGGTGCTGTTATTATTTATTTTGGCATTTCAGATCCAACGGTTCAACATAAAACTGTATCGAGATTGTTCACACCTCCCTGCACTTTTCTGTTAACTGTTTATGGACAATTTTACACATAAAATGGTACAGTAAACGTTCTGTGAGTTACGCAGAGTGTTTTTCAATAAACAAAGCGGGAGCAACCTTCGAGCACACATCGTAAACATAAAGTCCTCGTCACAAACTTCATAAATAAACCAGATTGTTAATCAGACCAATAAAACATTGCGAAATGGATCGCGTTTCGCCTGGAACTTAATTTTCCTTAATATACGACTACGCCGGTCAATATTAAAGTACGTGTTCGACGTCGTTTTTGAAAAAATCGCAATTAAGTTATGCGCCGGATGTGCTATCGTTTAGCCAATTGCAAAACATGCACCGTACGAAGGATTACGCCAATTAGCTTGAAATATTTGATAAAATTATGTCAGATTGATATTTCTGGCGTGGATTTATGATTGCCCAGCGCTGCTTGTAAATGGCATCCGAGTTATTAATGGTACGGTCAGTGTCAATTGGACTTACTCGCATTATATATTGGACTTTTTTTTTGTCGGATTTATTTGTTGTTGTGCAGTGAAATTGTTATAGACAATGACCGCATGCACGGGCTCGAGGCGCACGTTGATTCCGTTGGTTGAAAACGAAAGTGTGGTTACGTGGAAAAAAAATTGGTTAAATTATTTATAATTTATGGGTCGGCTAATGGTAATATGGTTTCTTCACTTCTCTTCACGATCGTTTCGATCGCGTGTTCAAGCTCGCACTCTCCTTTGTGTTTTGTATGGAAATAGTCAGAACAATTTTTGTTTGGTGTTATGCAAGAAGAAATTTCGATAAGATCTATGTATGAGAGGTTATTGATCAGTAATGACCAAAAACGGTTGAGGTCATATCAAAATTGTACACGTTAGGGTGGGCCAAAAAATCGACAATTTTTTTAATTACCGACACTGTCACATTTTTTCAGTCCAGTATGGCAAAATCCACATCTCTCTCTTACTTGATCGTACAGAAAATTTCTATTTACTTTTTTTGTAGGAAATTGAACGCTCTACAAAAAAAGTATCTTACAATTTTTTCATAACTTTTACCCTTTAGAAGACATAGGAAGTCAAAGTTCAAAGAATATAACAAAAATATTTCTGTTACTTACAAATTTTATAACTCGTACATAAGTAAATATTATAAAATGTCCAACATATATTTTTGTAGGAAATTGAACTCTCTACAAAAAAGGTATCTTTTATAATATTTACTTATCCATGAGTTATAAAATTTGGAAGTAAAAAAGTCATTTTTGTTAAATTCTTCTAACTTTGACCTCCAATGTCTTCTAAAAGGTAAGAGTTGTGAAAAAATTGTAAGATATCTTTTTTGTAGAGCGTTCAATTTCTTACACAAATATATATTAGACTTTTTATAATATTCATTTATATATAGATTAGCTATAATTTAGAAAAAAAAGAAAAATATATTTTTTAGAAAACTTTGATCACTTTGAAATAAAATCCAGTGTCCTTTTTGATAAAAAGACTACAAATTTTAATAGGAACACTTTTTGTTCAAAGATACATAATAACAAATTATTGATTGGTTATGACTTGAAGCTGTTGAGGAGATCCTAATTTTGTTGTATTTATGTATTGCCACAGTTTGAAAGAAAAAGAGAAATGACCTTTAATAAAGGAATGAAATCCAGTGTATTCATAGAGAGAAAACAATTTTTAGGTATACAACAAAAAATATCAGTAATAAATATGTAAGATTTTAGTTAAAACGTGTTTATTGTTTTATGTGTAGAAGAGAAAATAAGAAGTTATAAACATATTAAAACACAGGAGTTGTGTTGTGAGCATTTCCCAAGACTGTAGTCTTTTTATGGCCGTACAAAACGCATGGGAGCCCCATGAAATTTCCATGCATCGAGAAAACAATAATTTACGGGCACAGGTGCGAGAAAAATCGAGTTAATAACCGACCGCGGGCCCCGCAATCTACATACCCATCCATACCCGATAAGTACTTGGTACATTTCCACGGCAATAACTCAAACCTACGTGACGGAATTTAATCATTCCAATTTTTTTCACTTGCTCTCCCGCGAGATTTTTCAGAACGTGTCGTATCCGAAGCCGATCTCCGAAGTAAAAGTGGCTGCAACGTATTGGGCAACTGCATATGTTTAACAGCGGACGTTTTGTTTTTAATAACGACTCATTAACTCCGTCGGTCGGCTCCAGTGCTCCGCCACCATCTAATTATTACATCGGATCGATGGGTGTCTTAGATTTTGATTGAAAAGTTACCTCACTTTTCATTAATATCGTATAAATTGAAGGATTTCATGCTCGCAACATCCATTTCAAAACTAATCTGTCAGCAAGTTGTTGCTTGTTTTGCAATTAATAAATAGTTCAATTCTGTACTTTATAATTGTATAATCTCATATTTTATTTATTTTAAAATAATTTAAACTGCTTTAAAGAAACACTTTCAATATAATTTCTGTGTTTAAAATATATTTAAAGCAATAATGAATGGCTCAAGTTAGGTTAGGGTATTTTAGGTTGGACCAAGTGAAGTTAGGTTAGCTCAGTGTAAAGTCCATTAATTTAGATTTTTTTCCTTTAAAACTGTATCTTAGGAAAAATAAATGAACTTTTTGAGATAACAATTGGACAAGAAAATTTAGTCTCCCATTTTATACATTGATAAAAGATTGTCAAGGTTCAGAAATATTCTTTCAATTTTTTCCTTTTTATTTGTATAATTACATTTTTTCTTCTTTGTTTAAAATTATATGTAAAGCAAGAATGAATGGTTCAAGTTAGGTTAGGATGTTTTAGGTTGGACCAAGTGAAGTTAGGTTAGCTTAGTGTAGAGTCGATTAATTTAGATTTTTTTTCTTTAAAACTGTATCTTAGGAAAAATAAATGAACTCTTTTTTCTTTATCAAAGAATATTTTAAAAGAATGAGTTGGATCTAATTAGACCCTGTTAGGTTAAGTTGTTTTATGCGATTAGATTAGTTTAGTTAATTTCCTATAAAATTGTATTTCAGAAATAATTTTAATTTATTTACATTTTATCTTTAAAATTTAAATTTTATTTATTTCAAAATAATGCAAACATTTTAAGGCAATTCCTTAAGAAAAGAATAGTTTTGTTATGTTGGGTTAGGCCAAACCAGGTTACCTTAGCGTAAACTAGACTTAGCTACTTCAGATTTTAAAACTGTATTTGAGAAAGAACAAAAGAAATCTTTCTGATATAATAACTTCTGATTATTTTACAGTTATGTTAAATTCTGACATTTATATTGCCTTGTTTTTGTACGTGCAAACGATAAAACCTCATAATTATTCGAACCCATACAATAATTGTAGTGAAAAGTGCATAAATTGTACGAACTCATTCAAAACACCACTTCTAAATCCATTGCCCCATGAACGACATGACACAATGCCACAATTAGTTGTGGACGACCTAAACGAAAACATAAACACTATTGAAAACGAAAATAAATTGCCTACATGGTTTATCAATTAGTGAAGGTTGGACTTTCCCATAAGATTTACATTTTCATGAAATTATTTCCGAGTAATTACGTTTCGGAAAATGAGGTGTCATTGGATAAAAGTAAGGCATTGTGTTGTCATTTGAAAAGCCTTAATGATTTTGGTTCAGTGCTTCGGGCTTATTACTTAGTAAAGAACGACTGTTTTATTGGATTTTGGTGTTGAGGTGTTCTACAAGGTTTCAGTGAGTGAGCTGAGGTCATACTATCAAATTTTAATCAAAGTAAGTTATTGTGTGTTCTTTTGATTTGTCCATTTCATGTTAACTCGTGTATAAAATGCTTTCTGAATGTCAATTACTTTTATGTTATTCTGTTTTAAATAGTAAACCAACAAATCATTCAATATTTAAGACTAACTGATGATAATAAAGTAACAATTTTAGACAAGAAAACGTTGTTCTCTTCTAAAAATATTAAACCCGAAAAGCCAAAACAATGCTAATCCATCGATCTCGCCCCTTCTTCTTTCCGCACAACCGCCGTGTTTTGGCGGGGACTCCCACCTTCGTCCGGCGCGATTTCCAGGCCCCGTCGTTGCACCGGGTCGTTCTGTTACACCTGTCGACCGAAGACCGGTGCACGAGCGAAACGCGCCGCCACAAATCGTGTTATGGTGCCCCGGCCATCACCTGTCCACTGTCCCGAAGAAGAGCCGTGCGTCGTGACCATGCGGATGATCCGCCGATCCTGCCTTTGATGCAGACTACAAAGTGAACGGACGCGCGGAATGACAGTGTTGTGTATTTTTTAATTTTTATCCGTTGCGATAATGAAAATTTGACCTTTTTCGAGTCTGATTCTTTTGTATGAAAAGTGTGGTATTTTTCTTATTGTGGTTGTTGAAATACTGTAAGCAAGATGTGCAGCAAGGAGCAGATCAGTGAAATTATGGATAAGATTCACAATGTAAGTTGAAACGGTTCATTTTTGTGGGTTTTTATGTTTTATGAAACTTTTTTTAATGGTAACCATTGTATAGGACGTTAACATCTGCATAAAAATTTTGTGCGAGTTTATTTCTGGTGAAACCGTTGTTTTTATCCAACAAAAACATTATCACTATCAGTTATTTTAAAAACCATATATTTACGCCAAAGTGTTTTTATAAATATTAATGAAACTGCATAATTTTACAATAAAATTTTTAAATTAATACACAAAATTAAGTAAATATTTGGTAACAATTTATTATTACTATCCAAAATAAATTCAAATTCAATTACGATTAATCAAGGATTTTTATAAAAAACAAGAAAATTATCTTATTGTAATTGTAATAATTAATGTTAATATACAAAAAGATATTTTACAACTTTTATATTCTAAAAATAATTAATTAATTTAATTATTTTAGTTTATAAACAATTAGTAAAAACAAAAAAATATATAAAATATAAAATATTTTCTTATACCACACAATTATTTCAAGTTTAACCAATAAATTAAGTAATTAAATTTATCAAATTTCAGATTATAAAAAAATTTACAAAAATATATTATTTACGTAAATGTAAAAAGTATTTATAAATCATAATAAATCTCAAATATGTCTGCAAATCAAAATAGGGAAAGTCTTTTAAATTTAATATCATAATTATAAATTTTTTAAAATTAATAAAAAAATGTTTAATTAAATTTTTCAAATCTAAAACATTTATAAAAATATTATAAATTTTATTCTGACAGAAAATTAACATAAGTAGATTTCTTTTAAATTTAATAAGGATACAATTATAAAATATTAATAAAATTATATAAATATGATTGGTAATTCTGAAATAATTGAATAAAAATAATTAATTCTGTAAAAATAAATAAAATTTAACAAAAATCTTAAGTGGTCAAGTAAATTCATATTATCATCATAAATCAAAAAACCAAATTAATATTAAATATATGATATAAACTTAACAGATATTTAGTTTAAATGTCAATTGAAATTGCACTTTAGAAATCTAAATTTTTATGAGTTACTAAAACTGAATTAATTATATAAAATAATATAAAAAAATTGACAAATTGTTGTAAATTTTTAAAAAAAAAATAAAATATAAATTATGTACATATAATATATAGAAAAGTTTAATAAATTTTAAACTTAAACTTGATCCATTCTGTGAATATAAAACTTTATTTTAAAATTTAACAAAATTTTTTTTTAATTGTGGATAACAATATTACATAAAAAATAAATATTTACTTCAAATTGAAATTTAATCTTACGGATTTTAAAATAATTATAAAACTCTTAATTATGCAAAGTCAGATAAAAAATTATGGAGATAATTTCAATATCATAATTATAGTTAATAAAATTATATAGTTATGTATATAATACATAAAATACACAAGTATAAAATTAAAAATGGATAAATAAAACTGTTGATATTATGAAATTAATTTATTTGTAACCTTCGCCATTTTTTTAAAACTTAACAAAAACTAAAGTAATTAAATCTAATCTTTTCCAAAGCCTTTTAAAATAATTTTTATTTAATGGACATAAAAACATAATCAGGAAGAAAAGATGTCATTAGAAATTTCTTAATAATTAAATTTTTTCGATATAAAAATGTAGGTATTAAAATATTAGGTGAAATAGTTTCTCATAAAAAAACGTTCTCTTTGTGAATCAGAAGTCAGATCATATGATTTCAAATTCTTCACACATTCATTCCATTTAATTTTAAATATCGTGATCGCTCTTAAGTGGAACATTTCAGATTTTATGTCAATGAAACCATTCTTTTTATCGCATCGAACAGAGTGAAAATATCAACGGCAAGTCGTTGAATTTTAACAATAATATTATTAGTAGTTTTTTATCTAACATCCAATTAAATATACATCTCGAAAACGTTATTTACAATAACAGTCATCCACTCAACAAATCTCATATTGACAAAGCGTAAAAACTTGAATAGGGGAAACCAGTTTGTCAAAATAGCTCTTGAAAGCTTATAATTTCGTCCGGACAAATGTCGTCGTTTTACATAAATTACGAAAGTAAAACGCCATTCAAGCACTGTCCCAAGATTGTTGAACCATCCGGGAAAGTCGTAAATTTTTCGCAAATTCCTCCGTGTGGGCGTAGTTTAATGACTCGTTTATTCGGATGTAAATTAGATAAAAGTAAAATTTTTACGCGTGAACGCTGCCGAAGATTAACTGTAAATAAGCTAATTTGTTTTTGATAAAATTCCGGTTCCTCGACGTTATTTATTGCGTTTCTAAAAAGAATTTCGTCAAATCGTCGCGTCCAGTTTAATTTACAAGTAATTAAACTGTAACATTAAAACATTCCTGGAAAATATTTTCGGTTAAGTCACCACTTTTTTTACCTTGACTGTGACCAAGTAGTTTACCGATATTCATTATGATTACACGTTAAATGGTAATTAAAGCAGGAAATTCTCCATTTTTTTCCCATTGTAATTTAAAACCAACAATTTTCTTACGTCGTTCGCACATAAATAACAATTTTACGGCTTGTTAAATATTGATCTAATTTGACCCAACCCATTACAACGAATTATCGTTAATTTGATGTAATTTATAATTTATTAACCATGTAAAACTGCGGTCATCCCAACGGACTAATTGTTTTAGCATTGTTGTTTACCACCATGCATAAATGGCTTTTTATTAACACAGGAATGTTAATGTTATTACGTTAAAATCTTTTATTTTATATTTAGAGCAGTTCGTGCAAATTATAAAAAAATGTTAAAAAAATTCAGATAACACACCCATCTTAAAAAGTAACAAGGATATAAACATTTTTAGGTTTGTAATAATTTTGATTAATGGATTAGAAGTGAATATTATAAAAACATTTAATTAATGAAATTGAGGATCAAAAAAGTGACTAAGAATAACAACCTACACTTAATTTTGTCTTATTATATTATTTATGCATCCCAAATTCATTATGTTTTTTTTTTTAAATTAAGTACAAATCTAATAAAAAACACATTTCTAAGTTTCTCAATCAAAGCTTTTTCTATTGATGATCATGTATAACTAGTAGGAAATTTGAGTTTTGGAGATTTCTTGTTTTTTTACTTAGGTTTCATTTTTTTTATATTCATTATAATCTTTAACTAATTAGAGTGTTTTGGATTACTCAGATTCTTCATATTCTTTAACTCTTCTTTAGATATTTTTTATTCTTTATATTAGTTATTAATAATAATTTTTAAGGTTCTTCAAACTTTTTACATTCTTCAAATTTTATAAATTAGGTTCAAATAATTTTGATTAATTATTTTGAATAATTAAGTTTTTTCATTTTATTTAGACTTTTCATTTTTTAACTTCTTTGTAGTTTCCAATTCATTGAGAGGTACTTTGGATTCTTAAAATTTTTTAAACTGGACTTTTTTGTATTTGAATAGTTATTAATATTAATTTTCTAGATTCTTCAGACTCTCCAGATTTCTTTGGATTCTTAACATTGTTTACCAAATTTTCAACATTCTTCACACTCGCCAGATTTCTTTAGATTCTTAACATTGTTAATCATCTTCTAAATTTTATAATTTAGGTTGAAATAGTTTTAATTAATGATTTTGATTAAATATTATTAAGATTTTTTTTTAATTTTTATTCACGTACCTATATAACTTTGGAATCCTCAAAATTTCCAGACTCTTTAAACTGGATTTTGAGTTAATATTATAAAACTTGATCATCCATATTATGACATTGTTTCTTTACATTGTTCTTACGCCTTATATTCTGTAAATTCTTAAAATTAAAAATAATTTTAATATGAAAAATCATTCCCATTTTCCAGTTCAATCGCAAATACCATTTCCCAATTGATGGTCTGATCTTATTAATTGATTGATCGTGAGTAATTCAATTAAGAGAAATTTTCCGCATTGTGGTGACCATAAACACCACAAAAACGCCAATGAAATCCGATAAATTCATCGAACAGGAATCCTTGAATCTAGAGCGGTGAAACCATACGCGCAGGATAATTGAATTAAATTTCATTGCGATCGTACCTACACAGATCCTCTCTTTGTTCGCCGATATCGGAAACGGCTTTGGCTTACGGCGACTTTCTCGTACGCGCAGGATGAGAAAAACCGACGGATAATGGATCCTGAAACCGAGAATTTAATCGCCTAGACAAAATTACACGAGCAATTAATCTCGTGCTAAAGAACTGAACGTTATATTTTTAGACTTGACCTAGAAACTAACCTTCGGTTGCAGCAGGAATTCGACCATTGTTAAAAGCGTACCGTTCTCATGTTTTATAACTTCTTCAGCCATTATGCAAGATGTTATTCGGATAGTATTTCAAAAGATGTGCAAATCACTTGTGCACAGTACGAATATTGCATTTAACTATCTGGATATTCCGCCGTAATTGGTAAATGTTAGATGTTTATTGTTTGATTACGAGATTTAATGTCGATGGTGGGAAACCAGTTATTAGTTCTCATGCTTCAGTTTATTTTTGATGGAGGACCTTCAAATGTTTTTTTTATGACAAAAGAGTTCATCAATCATTCCTGAGGTTACAAAAGAGGTGGAAAGCATATAATCATAATTTCTTAACAAAACGAAAATGTATGTGATTTAGTCGTTTAATGGCATAATTAATGTCATAATTGGGCATTATTGTCATGTTCCATTCATGTTTTCTACATGTTTAGAAAACTCTTTAATCACATTGTTTATTACATTTTTATTGCATGACATAATTTTGTTAACATGTAGAAAATTGTTCTGGAACTTTGGACAATCAGTTTCTTTAAATTCTTCATTCACAAGCTTAGATTTAAGTTTTTATATTTTTAGACGAGTGCGTCTTAATGAAATTTAAAATATATATGTATAATTAATCAGTATAATAAATTGGTTTAATTGGTTTTTTCAGTCTCATTCTTTGGATTTCATACATTTTTCAGATACTCTTAATATTCTTTAGATATTTTTTTTAGTTTTTGTATAATTCTAATCAAATTAAATTCATTGAGTTGAATTATTAATTTTGTAATTTTTTTAATTTTCTTTACGATATTTCGTTTTTGTTTAAAATCCTCAATTTTTACATCGATTTAATATTACTTTAAGAATCCAAAGAGATCTAAAGAATCTGAAGAATATTAAAAAATGATATTAATAACTACCCAACTAAGACTAAGATGTCTTTGAATAATTTTTAAAGAAGCTAAAAAATGAAAAGCCTAAATAAGAGATAAAAAAACTTTAACATTCTTTATATCCTTCAGATTATTTTTTTCTACTATTGTACCACTTAATTCTATTTTTGAATTTTTCACTGTCTTTAGATGTTGACGTTTCCTAATATTTTTTAATTTCTTCAGATTTTTGATATAATCCATAGATCTTTCGGATTCATTTGTAACATCTATAATTTTTTATATATTTCTAAATTATTCTGTTAGTAGATATTCATCAGAGGATCTCCTGATTTTTATAATATTTAGGATCATATCCTTTAGAAAGAGTTTTTATTGTTCAAAGCCTAACTAAAAATTTAATTACTAATGTGTCATTGTTTAAAAAATCTACGGTTATTAACTATAATTGTTGGTGATGACATGTCATACAAAACTATAATGTAAACCCGTTATAAAAACACACAATAACACTGGAAATTTCAATAGACAACAGAATGTTAATTGTACCTAGGTAATTAAAACGTGTGAGTTTTGTTTATTATTTTTCATGTCGTCTTTTGACCGCTCTATGATTCTGTTACTTAATAATTTTAACAGTAACCGGTAGTTTGGCGCACCACTAACGACAAAGTCTTATAATTGGAGTCCACGCAACAGATGTTACTCTGGTACTTTTGTCAGATTCAACAATGGCTAGAACAGCATTTTTCCCGCAAATGTCCTTCCGTCTGTGAACCACCGTTGCCGTGAACGTTGCACTCGCCGACAACAGTACGACTTCCTACAACACACAATGTCCTTCCAGTTTCCGAAACAGACGACCATTGCCGGACAAACCGACCGTTACAAATCCAATTTGAATTGCGATTGTGTATCAGATAACTCGTTTAAGTGGACTACTGGCCGTCCGATTTTTTTCCATTTCGTTTGGCACAGTTCTTGCCGAACTTGCACGTAAACAACGTAGGCCGAAGATACACTCAAGATCTGATACACTGCGCGACGACGTAAATTAGAAGCCGTGTAACTTAATTGTGGGCACCAGTTCGATCTAGATCA
Organism: Aethina tumida; assembly: GCF_024364675.1. NCBI lineage: Eukaryota > Metazoa > Arthropoda > Insecta > Coleoptera > Nitidulidae > Aethina > Aethina tumida. The sequence goes on from NC_065441.1 coordinate 6,177,910, forward strand.
TGTACGAGATGATTTAGATTGTAATTAGATTATTTGGATGGTCGGTTCGATGAATTATTTATGAGTCGAAAAATGGTCACGTTATTTGGGTTTTGGGTGTCTACCAAAAAGTTGTAGATTCTGGTCTTCCAAAGGTTTTTCCCATCAACTCTATATGTGCTAATTTGAAATGGGGAAATTAGGTTTCAAAGATGCAAAGATTGATAAAATATATCATGACGGATTAACAATTTTTCTAAAATAAGTTTGGGATTATAGAATATTTAGATGAATCTTTTGGATTTCTATTGGAAAATTGAGATTCGGTTCCTTCAAAGCTTTATCTCATCAACTCTAAATGTTGAAACTGTAAAATGATAATAATGTTACAAATGAAATAAATTTCAATTTATCATCTACTAATTTAAAATGAAGAAATTAGATTTCAAAGATATGAAGTTGACTTTTAGAAGGGAATATATAAGTACTGAGCAATAATTTGCCCAAAACGACTTTGAGATTTTATTGTACATAAAAGAAACTTTTCCACATCTACTAAAATATTGTGGTTCCGTTCCTCCAAAGGTTTGTCCCATCAATTCTGAGTGAAGAAACTGTGAATTATTGATAATGTTTAATAGATACAAATTTCAATTTGTCAAAGTTTTCCCATCTACTCTAAAGATAATCCAAAGATACGAAGACTGATAAAACCATATTTTGTTAACTTTAGAAGATATTTTTAGGACTATTCAACAATTTTCCTAAAACGACATTGGGATTTTAAAGAACGTAGAAAATACTTTTTATCATTTACTAAAAAGTTATGATTCTGTTCTTACAAAGCTTCGTCTCATCAACTATAAAGGGTAGGATACAAATGCCAATTTGTCGTACTTGATAAAATCCTTTTGTGGAGCTGATGAATGTATTATGAAAAGAGAAATCATGAAAGAATGACAATTTTTCTAAAGGAATTTTTTTATGAATACCTTATTGCGTCACCCTTTATTCCAAAACTATATCAATTACTTTTTCACCCTAATCTTAACAACAAATACACCTACTTGCACCGTTTTTAATAAACTGTTTTTTTTTTTTGAGGTGAGTTAATAGAGAATTAGTACTTAACAAGGAATAATCCGTAAGTACAAATTAACAAATGTTACCTTCACGGCTTTTGGATGACAAAACTCTGCTAACAAAACGTAGCAATCATCTAAACAAGTCATAAACAAGCGCACAAGAAGACAATTAACCGAACTGCACAGTTACATAAACTAGTTTTTCTGCGAGCAACGAGTGCTAAACGATCCTCGCAACCATACATTACCAACGTTAAACCGTCTTCAATAAACCATTGTACTGCATAATGGATAGTTATAAGTCTAGGTTCATTAAATTTACCATTGGAAATTATAGGCTGTGATAGTGGATACGCTTTACTTTCTTTACGAGAAGGCACTTTCATAATTGATGGTGGGCACGGAATTTAATAGGCGTTAGAAGTGATCTAAAGGGCCTGGTCTTAATGATGGAATAACTGTTTGGCTCTAAACTGGAGAATTAATGGGAAGGGTTTCTTCCCAGAACCTAACTTTTAAAGTGTATGATTTAATTCAATGTTCACAAAACTTTTCATCAATAGAATGTTCTGCACGTCTTTGTATGGTACTTAGAAATAATAAATCATTTGCTTCCACTTAATGCTCAGCTCACATGATAATAATCCTTCATCTTGTAAACATTTGCACAACCACAAGTATTTTGCCCGTTTCTCTTTCAAAGCAATAGATTGCGGTAATTTTAGGAAACTATTTAATGGCATTCTTGGTACACATCTATTATTTGCACACGTTCAATGTCATTGTCGAACTGCTGTTGAGCCTCTCTACCGAAACCGACCCATTGTAACGCAAAACTTCCTGTAGAAATCTGCCGCACATGTGTTCGAGTACTCTTAATTACATACATTTAATAGACGCTAACGTAATAAGGCACGAATTGATGTAATTCATCAATCACAATCGCAACGGAGAAATCAAGATTAATTGAAGATGGGCTGCCATAATTGATTTTTATCAAGTTTTTTCCTATTGAAGGCGATTTTGTACGGAAATTGGAAACAATTAATCACTATAATAATTCGCACTGCTCCCCCTCCCCCTTCCGTTCCAATTACACCAAACAAATCAATCAGTAATTTCGAAAAGGAAACAGCAAAAGTCCCCACTCTAAAACAGGTCAGTGGGAACCACCACCGCGGGTACCGTTAGCACGTGTCCACACACACGGCCGACTACGAAATAAGAAAGAAAAACACGGCAGTTTCACCAAGGAAAACGTGTGTGTGTGTGTGAGCGACCGCCCCGGGACGTAAGATTTTTACACACGCCGGACTTTGCGGTACGTCGATCTGCTTAACGGGTTCGTCTATGCCTGCCAAGGTGATTTGATGCACTTTTACAAATACACTCCTAGGTGAATGCATAATGAGTACACTGCTTGTCGCTGCAACGCTACCGTTTATTCAGCCAGGTCGGTTTGTTGAGCAAACTTTAGTGGAACTGTCTCCTTTGTTTTGGTACTGCCGGGTAGTTAATCTTGTTTTCTTCTGACTGTCAGGATGATTGAGATCAAATGTTAAGAACCTCTGGAGGACTTTACACACAATAGGAAACTTTTCAAAATATTTTCTCGATGATTACATCCCTTCTATATTTATTTATGTAAAAGCTTTTTTGTTATTGGAATTAGGATCATTTATTAAGAACAAACGTTAAAAACAAATGAAGAAGCTTTCGTCTCTAGAAAACTTTATAAATTGAATTGAATCTCTTTCAAAAGTTATCACAATTTATAGTTTTCATGAGGAAATGCCCTTGAAATGTTTTTGATACAATTAGTACTCAATCCAATGGCAAAAAACAATTAATTCCTCTAGAACCAATAAATTATCTGTGAACAAATACAGAAAAGTACATCGATTTATTCCTCTCAATGTTGTGTTCTTAATATGTCTATCAGGAACCTTTATCAAGATCAAACATTAAAAACAATGAAGAACCTTTTTCTCTAGAAAATTTAATAAATAGCTCTTTTTAATGGATGGTTTTTCATAATTTACAGTTTTCATGAAGAAGTGTACTTGACTTATTTGGTCTCACATCTCTCCAATAACAAAAAGCAGTTAATTCCTCTAGAATCAATTATCAGAGGAGAAGTACTGAAAAGAATATCGAGTATTTATTGCACTCAGTCTTGTGTTCTTAATGTCTGTCAGAAATATTCATCAAGATCAAACATTAAAAGCAAACGAAGAACCTTTCTTCTCTAGAAAACTTCATAAGTGGCACTTTTTGATAGATATATCTCTTCCAAAAGTGTTCCATAATTTGCAGTTTTCATGAACAAATAGTCCTTGTAGTGTTGATACATTTGGTACTCATACTCATAATCCAAAGAAAAAACAATTAAGTAGACAAATTCAGAAACATTCCTTCCACTCAATCAGTAACATGTATCAGGTTTTCCTGATGAAAATACCTGTTCCAAAAAATAATTCATAGTTAACTTGAAGAGACATTCCAGTAATGTTTTTGGTACGGTTGACACAACAATCCATCAACAAAAGAAAGAGTTAATTCCTCTTGAACCAAAGCCAAAATGCAATAATAAATTACCGCTACATAAATACAGAAAGGCACATCGAGCGTGTTTATGATGGGCGGCATCTAACAGCAACGAAACAAAGCGTGTCTTGTGCATTGCGCTGATTACATTTTCATATGTAACACACCATATAACAGATGGTCGGCCAATTTGAAATTGTAATACGCAAATGGAAGACGGCGGAATGCAATGTGCATTCTCCATCGTGTGCTGTTAGTCGCGAAAATGAACTAGCTTGAAACAATGTATGGAGATAGTTCTTTGTATATAAATTGAATTTCTGACAGAATTTTCTTCACAGTCCTTCCAATGTTTGGAAGGATTGGGAAGGGCTGGGTCAAACAACTTTGGATGGCAAGAGAAGGGAAATCAGAATAATGGTGATGTCATCAATGGAGCATAAACTAAGATTAATCATAGATGGCTATCTATATTATGTATTTCCAATTACAGTGTACTTATAATTATAAGTAAAAAGTATTATTTAATGTGTGCCAAGGCACAGTAAGTAGCAACTGGTAGCAGCCACCTCTTGCATTCCCAACTCATTAACTTATGACATTCATAAAAAAACTTGTCATTGTTTCTAGATTTATCTATAAAATGCAACGTAATTATTCTGAACAACAAATTTCTCGTTATTTATCGCATTCGTGCACAATCCACAATATCAATACACGTGACTTTTCCAGTTATTTTCATTAATATTGCAGTTAAAGTGAGAGACACAATTTACATACATTCATTATGCTAAATAGCCCATAATAGAAACGCACATTCCACACTTTATGGTCATAAAAGTTTAAATCAATAAAACAAGCAGACATATCTGCCTATACGCATATTTATGAATAAATGCTATTATTTACTTTCCTCGTAATAATTTACCACTATAAATAGCAATTTCCAGTCGTCGGGAATTTTAATACGGACAAGAATCCGTTCTGAATGCTCGAGGAACCTACATTTTCCCCATTCGGAAGACGCCGGCCACGGAGGAAACGTTCTCTTCTGTTTGATATGCAAATAACGCGATGGAATTTCTTCTCAATAACCTGCGCTGTAAATCTACCATTTGATGTCAAAAGAAATCGAGGTATAAAGGACGTATTCAATATTTCATAAATTTATCACCAATAAACGTGTAAAATCAACCCAGAAGAAAACATCTGGAAATTGCTCGACCCGACCCGAGTTGATGCATATTAAAATTCGAAAGGAATTGATTATTATGTAATTAATTATAGAGAACGGAACTCGTAATGATAATAATTAAGCCAAATACTTTATATCTCGTACTAATCCGGAAGACGAAGACAATTATGCAAATAAAAATTTGCAACTTGAAAGGTTAATTGTTTAATTTCACCGCATTATGCAACCGCTTTAAACCCGATGCATAAATCCGAAAAATCGGGGCCAAGTTCGTACCATCACAAATTAAAATTGCAAAAATATGCTAATAATCGTTCCACTCTCGTTTGATTTAATAGAATGCGAAAAAATCGTTGTTTACAAAGATAGGCGGTTTAATTTTCCGATTAAATTGTCAAATTGTAGAAAGCCGGCCGGAATTTTACCATAAAATATGGATAATGGAGCAAAAGACAAAGGTTCGGAATACCATTATTACGACCCAAATTGCTGAATGAAATTCCGCCATTAGGTCTCCGGAGAAAGTCCGTGTTTACTTCGGAAACTACTTTGAAGTAGTAAATTAATGTAAATTAATTTGAATAAATCTGTCCGGAATTGACGGAGACAATGGCTTATAACATAAATTTGCACTTATTAATGTTAATTGTCTTGTAGAAAATCAAAAAAATAAAATAATTATCTGTGTTTTTTGGGAATAAGTATTGAGGTCAACCAGATATTTTAATCAGTGCTTAAATGCAGAACAGAATATTAAACGTTTGTGTGAGTCAGTCTTGTGTTCTTAGAATGTCCAACAAAAGCATTCACAAAGATAAAATATTAAAAGCATCTACTAAAATATATTTTGTAATAGCTTATCCTCCTAAAATCCTCATCAAGAAAAATATTTTATGTGTTTGTAACTCTTAATATACATTTATTTCTTTTGAAACGATAAATCTTGTTTGAACACCTACAGAGAAGATTATTAGAATTTCTATCACTTCATCTTGTGTTCTTAATGTGCCTTTTGCCTTTTTGTTCAATAACAAACGTTAAAGCCCTCTATATACAACTCTTACCAATATTTTCAGTAATTTTTAAAGCATAGAGATATTTTATTATTTATTATTTATATTAAGGATAATTTGTAATAGTTTTCCTACTTAAAATCTTCATCAACAAGGTTTATTGCAAAGGTATAGTTTTCATATTTTTTAAAAGTATTTGTTTAATTTTAATAAGTTTGTAACAAACAGATTTAGTTCTCTTGAACTAATAAATTATAAGTCTACGTCTACAGAGGAGAATATTGAACATTTCCTCTATCGAATCTAATGTTCTTAACATTTGTTTTGGAAATAGACTTCAATAGCAAACTTTAAAGCCCTCTAGAGATAATTTCTCGTTTAGAAAACTATACAATGACTTTTCTTAATGAATACAACACTTCCCAGTTTTTATTTACTAATATTTTCAGAAATTTTTAAAGCGTTAAGGTATTTTATTCAATATTTTGTTAAACACGTAAAAGAACATTCAAGATTAGTATGACCCAGTGCTGTATTCCTAGTTATGCATCAAAAATATTCATCAAGATCAAATATTAAAAGCATCTACAAGAAACATTCTATTAAGGATAATTTGTAATAGTTTTCCAACTTAAAATCTTCATCAACAAGGTTTATTGCAAAGGTATAGTTTTCATATTTTTTAAAAGTATTTATTTAATTTTAATAAGTTTGTAACAAACAGATTTAGTTCTCTTGAACCAATAAATTATAAGACTACATCTACAGAGAAGAATATTGAGCATTTCCTCTATCGAATCTAATGTTCTTAATATGTCTTTTGGAAATAGACTTCAACAGCAAACTTTAAAGCCCTCTAGAGATAATTTCTCATTTAGAAAACTATACAATGACTTTCTTTGATGGATACAATAAATTTTTAAAGCGTTAAAAGGTATTTTATTCAATATTTTATTAAACACGTAAAAGAACATTCAAGATTAGTATGACCCAGTGCTGTATTTTTAGTTATGCATCAAAAATATTCATCAAGATTAAAAGCGTCTACAAGAAACCTTCTATTAAGGATATTTTGTAATAGTTTTCCTTCCTAAAATCTTCATCAACAGAGTTTATTGCAAGATATAGTCTCTGCGCAACAACCCTTGTGACGTAGACCGCAGAATCGGGAAATTTAAAAACATTATCCCATCCACCGCATCAATTATTGTATTTATAATCGTTAATGTGCATACGGACGCCGCGATGGCTATCGCACCCTATAAAGTAATAACTGCGGACAAGTCGGCAATCGTAGAAAAATAATCGGACGAAATTATGCGGGGTATGCAACGAAACAAGTCGGAAGCCCGATCGTCGAAACGATAAACGTTATTTGTGGCGTTTCATCCACTCCGGCTTATTGCCCATTAGCGATACCGATGGCCGTAAATTTATGTGTATTAGATGATAAAGTGGATGGGATGGAGGCTGGCCCGGTCGGTTGTTTTGCTTCGTTTTTACGTCGGCCACCATTAACGACGGACGACTTCAAATCGGATCGGGTTCTAAGTTTTGCCATTATGTATCGCATTTGGAATCTACAAACGAAATCGTACTCGTTATTAGGTTGTTAATAAGTTAAATTCATGGCCGTGCAGATTAATAGATTTTAATTTATATGGGCAAATTACATGGGAAACTTGCAACACTTCTGTTTCCATCTCTTAATTGGATGGACTAAAAGATAACTTCCTCTGATTATTAAGTAGTGGTGGACAGAACCTTAGATAAAAACAAAGTGTAACCAACTACGCAGGTTCGAGCAATCCATCCTCGAGTGCGACTCTTCAGTTGGAAGCAGCACGGTTGTAAAACCCTTCAGAAATGTTCCCACCATAAACAACGGGCCATACATAATTGACTACCGTACGCGGCGATTATTTTACATCCGCCGCCAACAAACAGATAAATCGACAATTGAAAGGTAATCGGGAGACAGGAGCCGAAGTCGCGATGAAAAATTGAGATAATCGCGTGCACTTGCCCGCTTCGCCGTAGCTACGCGAACCGACTGTGTAATTAATATATCATCGTAGTATTGCGGAATTTATTTATCTTGTGTTGCGGGGGCCGTCGACAGATCGAAATACTTATGTTTTTTTTACTTTTTATTGTTACACAACATCCTTCCAACGCGTGGAAGTGTACCAACACAACAACTCATCTAGACCAGATTCCTGTTCTTCGGTTTGTTTTATTGGGCTCCAACATCCTTCTAAACCAGTTTATGGTTTGGTGTTGTGGTCTAAGCTCATTTCCAAAAAAATCAAAAAATTATTATTAATAGTTATTTAATTATGATGGCCTGTTTCTCTCTAGTCTAGACTCAACTAGATCAAAATTCCTATAATCATGTTTAATTTTCGTATTCATTTAAGGCAAACTTCTAAAATCTTTTAGTTTTTGTAAGAGAACGTAAAATTATCTAAACGAACTTTAAATTGTTTGAATAAGACAATGATTTCTCTCGTCTAAACTCATATAGATAAAAATTCTAATATCTATATGTTAATTTTCGGTTCATTCAAGGTAAACTTATTAAAACTTTTGATGTTCGAAAGAGAACGATTATCTTAATTTTCAGTTGATCAATTGAAACCTTTTGTTTTCGAAGTTGACATTTTGACTGAATATTAAATTGTGTTGATTTCTGTAGTCTAAACTCATGTAGATAAAAATTCCAATATCTATACTTTTATTTTCGGTTCATTCAAGGCAAATTTATCAAAACTCTTGGTGTTAGGAAGAGAATGTAATATTTTATTCGAATTTTATTTTTTCTTCGTATTAACAACGATTTCTTCATTCTAAATCTAATCTCTATATATTGATTTTTGGTTCATCTAAGGCAATTTTATTGAAACTTGTGATGTTCGAAATCGAACTTAATATTTTAATGAAATATTAAATTGGCAATGGCTTCTCTAGTCTAATCAATTATAGATAAAAATTTGAATATCTATACTTTTATTTTCGGTTATTCAAGACAAATTTATTAAAACTTTTGGTGTAGAAAGAGAATGTAATATGTTATTCGAATTTTATTTTTTTCTTCCTGTTAACAATGATTTCTTCATTCTAAACTCATAAACAAAAAAAATCTAATTTCTATATTTTGATTTTCCGTTCATCTAAGGCAAATTTATTAAAATATTTGGTGTTCTATATAGAACTTAATATTTTAATTGAATATTAAATTGTGTGTTATAATGACAATAATTTCTCTAGTCTAAAATATTATAAATAAAAATTTGAATATTTATACTTTTATTTTCGGTTCATTCAAGGCAAATTTATTAAAACTTTTGGTGTAGAAAGAGAATGTAATATGTTATTCGAATTTTATTTTTTTCTTCGTATTATCAATGACTTCTTCATTCTAAGCTCAGAAACATAAAAATCTAATTTCTATATTTTGATTTTCAGTTCATCCAAGGCAAATTTATTAAAACATTTGATGTTCGATATAGAATTTAATATTTTAATCGAATACTAAATTGTGTGTTATAATAACAATGGCTTCTCTAGTCTAATCAATTATAGATAAAAATTTGAATATCTATACTTTTATTTTCCGTTCATTCAAGGCAAATTTATTAAAGCTTTTGGTATAGAAAGAGAATGTAATATGTTATTCGAATTTTATTTTTTTCTCCGTATTAACAATGATTTCTTTCTTCATTCTAAGCTCATAAACATAAAAATCTAAGTTGTATATTATGATTTTCACTTCATCTAAGGCAAATTTATTAAAACATTTAGTGTTCGATGTAGAACTTAACATTTTAATCGAATATTAAATTGTGTGTTATAATGACAATGATTTCTCTTGCCTAATCAATTACAGATAAAAATTTGAATATCTGCGCTTATATTTTCGGTTCATTCAAGGCAAATTTATTAAGACTTCAACAGAGACTGTAATATTTTATTCGAATTGTATTTTTGTTTTCTCGTATTAACAATGATTTTTTCATTCTAAGGACATAAACATAGAAATCTAACCTCATCTTGATTTTCGGTTCATCTAAGGCAAATTTATTAAAACTTTTGATGTTTGGTGAAAGAGAGGTTAATTTTTTAATTTGATTAAGATTTCACCTTATCTGAAATATTGAATAACAGTAAATTTATAAGCAATTGCTTATAATCATGTATTTTCAATACCACAAAAACTTCGTTAAAACCGTTCCAGATTCCTTAAACACAGATCCGCCAAACAAAAAACGCACGAATTCCAATCGTTCCCAACAAAGTTTACGGATTTATTAATGTTCGTTTCCGGAATGGCCGGTTAATTTAATAACTGTATAAAGTCTTGACGATTATGATTAGTACAGTTATAAAATCGTTTATTGCCGGCTGCAATTAACATGAAATTCGCCCGGAGACTGGAAGGTTATTTATGCCACGTGACCACTATCGGGATCGAGTCGAGCTTATCTTTTAAATGTCGGATGCTGCGACTGTTGTTCGAGGCGCATAATAAAATTTTACGAGGTTCTGCGAACGATTTTTTTTTTATTAGTTCTTTGTTTTAACGTGCGAAGCTGTTCAAAGTGCGGCGGTGCGGGCGTGAAGATTTTGCCCCAAAGGGGCGACTCGATGTTATCGATGACTTTTACAAGTTGGGGCAACTGTCGACTATTTTCAATCTGTATAATAAAGTAATTTACGGATTATAAAAGTTTCATGGAAATCGGATACTTATCTTAAGGGCTTTAATTTTAATAATAATGAACGTCGAGCTGGAGTTTTTGTTACAAAAAAACATTATGTAAACCCTTCAATTCTGTTATATGTATCTTAAAATACACTGTTTCAAGAAAATAACTCATCACACCAATAATATTTGATTATTATTACTATTTTCTGAAAATGGGACCTATAATATTTATTTAAATTAGGTTTTTATTTATAATTGTTTCAAAAAATCCCAAATTTAGAATACAAGACGTTCTTTTAGATTTGAACCATCCATTTATCAAAAGTTTTACATACATACAATCTAAATACTCTGTTAGAAAGCCCATTCAAGATTATGATTGTGAACACGCAAACTTATTCAAGGAACACCTTTCTCAAATTTCAGTTTCCACACTGTTAATATATTAAAGCCAAAGAAAACGGAAATTTACGACCATCGCAATTAATAAATACGTAGTCCCACGAGAAATTCATATCTCGGACTCGTTTCCAATAAATTATTGCAGTAATTAAAAATGATCATGGCGAGGCGAAAATCATTGGTATGTGGGTGCAATGGGACATCGACACTGACGGGCCGATATATCTTTACACTAAAAAACTAATCCGGGTATACCTATATTACTTATTCAAATGTGGAAATTGAATAGTTAAAAGAGTTGGCGTGGATTTTATGAACCGTATATTCAACAGTTTATTGGCGTTAGCATTGAGATCATGTCAAAAAGATGATAATTAAAACAAACTGATGCAAATGGCAAAGAAAGCTAGATGAAGAAATAAAACACTTACAGTTTTTACGACGTAATATATTTTAGCATCTGGTATTAGTTTAATTACGGAAACGTCAATAGAGAAATGCAAGAAACGCGCCACAAATAATTTAAATATCATTAGACTGCGAAAAGATCTCGAAATGAATGAAATGTTGCCCTACGGCTGTCGATGTTTAATTATCGTGATTTATACGTTACAAACCGAAGGAGACTCGAGACTGAGAAAGCATCGTTGGACGACCGACGGATTTTCATTCCTGGCATGGTTTAATGCCGTGCAATCAATCCGATGATAAACACGATCATTTTCGAGTTATCAATTAAATCGAAAATTTTCCGCTCGCCAACATAATTAAATGCTTGGCAGCGTGCTTAGTTTTTCTATCTGGTCGGAAACCAGTTCCATTATTAGACTTAATGTTCGACATCAGTCAAACTGGCTTTTCAAGACCACAATTGAATCATAACCAGTTGATGATTAGAATTATAATTAATTTTTAATTTGTTATCGCTGGACCACAAAAACAACAGCGTTGAAGAAAGTTAAGCTTATCCAAATATTGATTTTTTTAAATTCAGACGTCAAAATTTTACACTTTTACTTTTCGTGCATGTGCAAACAAAAAATCCGGACCAAATAAAACTTAACGACAATCTATATTTAACTCTCATTAAACGATTTTAATTATGGGGTGTCAAAAGAAACGTTCGCTTTCATTGGGCATTAATTTATTTATTGCGATTAAACGCAGCAAAAAAGCGTAGAAAGCTTCGCACCCGAGGAACTTTTATTTGGATCAATTATAAACTGACAAATACGAAGGCATTAAATGTGTTGATTGACAAGTTTCGTATAAAAAGTGGTACAGTGTGTATATTTATAATTTATCCATTGTTACTATGAAACGAGATCGACTAATATGTATTTATGGATCAAATCAGATTATATTTTTATAATCTTTGTTTAACTTTAGATACTTAAAACCTACTTTGATAATTATTTCTGTATTTAAATATTTTTCCTATATTTATTTTAATTAATTTTATTTAACTTTTGTTTTTAACATTTCTAATATGTTAAATTATCTTTATATTAATTATCAAATAAACCTGAAAATTTTAGATATTTTAATAATTCATATTTTTGCAATAGTTTTCATGGCTTAAAAATATATATAACATTTATTTTAGATATTTTTAACTAAGTATAACAAAAGAAACACTATTTTATGTAACAATATATTAATTGATTTCTAAATTTTGTCTACAATAATACTTAATAAAATTGAATAAATCATGCTGCAAATTATTTATAAAAAAACTAACTACACCTCTGGATTAAACAGTGTATACCAAATTTTATAATATATATTCATAATTTTGTGGAAAAACTAAAAATCATTTTATCTGTACAAACTGTCAAAAATAGCATAAATTATCTTATTTGTCAAAAATTTCAATATTTTTCATTGCTCAAAAATATTTGAAAATTAATTAGAAATTTATTTAACTATTCACTTTAGATACTTTTAATCAAATATAACAAATTGTTTTACGTAACAATGTAATAATAGATTTCTATTTTTTTTTTCTACAATAATAATTAAAAACAAAATTGAAGAAATTATACTAACAAATCATTTATAAAAAATCTAACTACACCACTGTATTAAGTACCTTCTGAAATGAAATATACCAAATTTCATAAAAAATTATGCATATTGATAATTTTGTGGAAAAATTAAAAATCATTTTATTTTTATGAATTTATTATTTTAAAGAACAAATTGTCAAAAATAGCATAAATTATCTTATTTTCCCAAAATTTCAATACTTTTCATTGCTTAAAAATATTATTTGAAAAGTAAAAGTCACTTTAGATATTTTTAACCAAATATAACAAAAGAAAACTATTTTATGTAATAATATATTTATAGATTTCTAATTTTTTTTATGATAATACTTTAAAAAAAATGAAGAAATCATATTAGCAAATTATTTATCAAAATCTAACTACACCACTGGATTAACCGCCTTCTAAAATGAGTATATATCAAATTTATAAAAAAATTATGCATATACAATATTTTGTGTTTTTGTATTTTTTTTATTTAAATAGTATAAACTGTAAAAAAATAGCATAAATTCTTTTTCCAAAAATTTCAATATTTTTTTCCACAGAATTATAAATATGTATAATTTTTTTATGAAATTTGGTATATACGCATTTTACGGGGACGTAATCCAGTGGTGTAGTTAAATTTTCTATAATATTTTGCTAGTATGATTTTTTCAATTTTTAAGGCTAAAAAATTATCCTGTAGGTTTTGGTTTTTTGCCAAAAACATTACATTTTGTCTATTAGTACATATTTTCATGCTTTACAATTGACAAAAGAGTTTATCAAAATCAGACAAAATTTTATGAAGTGGGCCACACTGTATATCTATACACTTAAGATATTCGAAGACCTCACATGTGTAAAATTATATAGGTTCACCGCAGCCAAATGTCAACTTGCACAGCGTTTGATTTTATGACGCAGCAAATTTGCAGCCGGGACATTCAATTAATTAATTTTCTTGTTCTTGGCCTATTTCTGTTGAGGTTTTCTGTAAATAATTTTCCATTATTGACCGTATATTTTCACCGGCACTATCGCCGTACTTTAGTAGGTTTCTATGTTTTTTGCTGCGGGCAACTCTCGGTAATGACATGCATTGGTCCGCGGCAATATACGAAGATATCCGTCAGCATTCCAGCACTTTTACTTCGACATCACCCATTCGATGCAACACAACCAATTTTGGCGTGTCAAATATTACATAAACAACGTGAAACCAAGAGTTTTGAGTCGGCGACAGAAGCCGCGAAACAATATTAATTTATCCGGCCCATTAATTGGAAATTAAACATGAGACTTGAGACGGGTAATCCGATAATAAAGTGAAAAACCAGTTTGCGGACAAATTATACGGACAAGCGAAAACTATTCGCGACGGAACGGTTTTCAAGTTTCACTTAAGCACCAATAAAATACCATAAAACGACTTCCATATAAAGAACGGCACTTTATACCGTCCATATTATGTCAGTGCCTCAATGAAAACTGAACAAATTTCGCCTGTGTCTGAAAAACACAATTTTATTTTTTCCACATCCGATTTATGCACACGACTGAAATTAATCCGCGATCATTTCCAATTCCGGTCGATCGTAATTCGTAGTTTTTCCTACCCGTCGGTCCTCAGCCAGCGTACGATGGGATCGCACACGGTCTTCTATATTTGGTAGGATATGTCCGCGAGTTGTCCGTGCAGTCGCATGTTAGGTTTTAATGTGTGTAGGGAACGAAATTGTGACTGCATTCAATAAAACTCGACCCGACTCGGAACGCCAAATAGGGGATTAAAGATGAGCCGGTCATGACATAATTATGACTGGAAGAAACGACGCGGTCGAGGCAAAAAGCCACATTGCAGTCTAGTCACATGTAATTAGAAGTTAGTCATTGAACTCTCAGTATCAAGAATTAAATGAATCGACTGTATAAATGTATTTCGATTTAATCAATTTTATTTAGACTTAAAATTTGTTGTCATTTTTAATAAATTCTTAGAGTGCCTGTATCCCTAAATTTGCTATGTCTTAAAATAAATACTATGCAAGTTGACATTTACAAACGGGCTTCATTAATATGTTGACTTGACTACGGTTAACATAGATTTATACACATGTGAGGTCTTGGAATGTCTCAGTGTATGTATATGGAAAGTGGGAAACATTTTAATATCAAATTATGCGAATGGGTCGCTGCAGGATAGTTGTAACATTTGTAATATTAATTGATATATTGCGTTTTTATTAATTCTATTTTATAACATTTATGGCAAACCTATGCTTTTGCAATATTTTGATTAACATTTATATAGAAAAGTGTTTCGGGATTACTGCGAAAAGCTACGGTAGCAGCTAACTTAGAAGAATCAAAGAATTCCATTGTTTCAGTATTAAACCAGAGGAAGAATTTTGAATTAAATGTCTGTAAGATAAAATAAGGGAAAAGGAGAGAGAAAAAAAGAGGAGAGAAAAAAATGAAGACAACAGAATAGAAGAAAACAGGCGGAAAGAGAAAGGATGGGAAGAGAATAGAATTTAAGTAGAAAAAGAAAAATGGGAAGGAATGGCAAGGGAAAGGAAAAGAGGAAAAGAAATGAAGAGAAAGGAAGAAAACAAAAGACAAGAGAGGAGAAAAGAAGTCAAGAAAAGAGAAAGGAGGAGAAGGGAAGGGAAAGGATGGGGTGGGATGAGAAGAATAGAGGAGGGAAGACAAGAGAAGAGAAAGACAGAGAGATAATAATGATATGGTGTCATCAAAGAAAAACAAGTTTTTGAGGTCACTCTTGAAAAATCGAAAAACTTAGTTTTAATATCTACAATGGATTATAAGATTACTAAAAAATAGAAAAAGAAAGGGAAAAGAAAAGAGGAGAAAAAGAAAAGAGAAGGGATGAGATGAAAAGAAAAGAGAAGTGAAGGGGAAGAAAGAGAAAAAGGGAAGGAATGGCAAGGGAAATGAAGAGAAGGAAGAGAAATGAAGGGAAAGGAAGAGAACAGAAGACAAAAGAGGAGAAGAGAAGTCAAGAAAAGAGAAAGGAGGGGAAGGGAAGGGAAAGGATGGGATGGGATAAGAAGAATAGAGGAGGGAAGACAAGAGAAGAGAAAGACAGAGAGATAATAACGATATGGCGTCATCAAAGAAAGACAAGTTTTTGAGGTCACTCTTGAAAAATCGAAAAACGTAGTTTTAATGTCTACAATAAGATTATAAGATTACTACAAAATAGAAAAAGAAAGGGAAAAGAAAAGAGGAGAAAAAGGAAAGGGAAGAAATGAGATGAAAAGAAAAGAGAAGTGAAGGGAAAAAAAGAGAAAAAGGGAAGGAATGGCAAGGGAAAGGAAGAGAAGGAAGAGAAATGAAGGGAAAGGAACAGAACAGAAGACAAGAGAGGAGAAGAGAAGTCAAGAAAAGAGAAAGGAGGAGAAGGGAAGGGAAAGGATGGGATGGGATAAGAAGAATAGAGGAGGGAAGACAAGAGAAGAGAAAGACAAAGAGATAATAATGATATGGCGTCATCAAAGAAAGACAAGTTTTTGAGGTCACTTTTGAAAAATCGAAAAACGTAATTTTAATGTCTACAATAAGATTATAAGATTACTACAAAATAGAAAAGAAAGTTAAAAGAAAAGAGGAGAAAAAGAAAAGGAAAGGGAGGGAAGAGATCAGATGAAAAGAAAAGAGAAGTGAAGGGAAAGAAAGAGAAAAAAGGGAAGGAATGGCAAGGGAAAGGAAGAGAGGAAAGAGAAATGAAGGGAAAGGAAGAGAACAGAAGACAAGAGAGGTGAAGAGAAGTCAAGAAAAGAGAAAGGAGGAGAAGGGAAGGGAAAGGATGGGATGGGATAAGAAGAATAGAGGAGGGAAGACAAGAGAAGAGAACGAGAAAGAGATAATAATGATATGGTGTCATCAAAGAAAGACAAGTTTTTGAGGACACTCTTGAAAAATCGAAACCCGTAATTTTGATGTCTACAATAAGATTATAAGATTACTACAAAATACTATAGAGACCCTATTTACCAACAGTCTAAAAAGGTGAAGAAGAGTAAATAGAAATGATGATGATATGGTAGTATCAATGTCAGTCTAATTAAATCAGCTTTAAAAAATTAGCTAGGAGAAGATATCACAATAGGGTACCATTAAAAATAGATTCTATTTTAAAACTTCATCATCCATAACAGATTATTCAGTTACAAAATGTAATAGATTGAAACATGGTCAATATATTTGCAACCTCCTCTCCTAAGTAAGGTGAAAACAATGTTATACCATGAGGAAGAACCAGACTACATAACCTCTTACATAAT
This sequence comes from Aethina tumida, assembly GCF_024364675.1. Classification (NCBI taxonomy): domain Eukaryota; kingdom Metazoa; phylum Arthropoda; class Insecta; order Coleoptera; family Nitidulidae; genus Aethina; species Aethina tumida. The sequence continues at coordinate 6,195,182 of NC_065441.1, forward strand.
CTAATTTCCAACTCTTCATCAAACCAAACAAAAACGTGCCAGACAAACACACGTACTTAATTCATTTACACAACCGTATAAAGAATCCGCTCTTTTATGTTAACTATCACTTATCCATTACAGGAAAATGCACTCCAATTATCCGGTTACACAATTCCATTTCAATGACATCGGACCGACGAAGAAAGTTTTTCGTTGGGCAAATCCAAACATCGGAACACAAATAACTGTGATCGCGGCCGTGCAATTGCACCGTGCCGATGAATTGAGCGTCAAAAATCAGTGTCTGGCTAACTGTTAAACGGTATAATGGCTTTGTGTGGGCGAGATTGCGATTGTAAAGATCTATCGTGACGAACACCTGATTGATTCGTGTCTTTGGGATGGAGATGTGTTTCGGTTTCGGTTTAGCTGCTACAGATTTGTACATGCATAAATGTCTGTTACCAAGATTGAGGTGAACCTTACCTCTATATAATGACTTAATAGACAATACCTGAAGGCTGTAAGATTGACTATCAATTTTGTAAGTATAAAGATTACATGTAATCACTGTAGTATCTGTCTTCTGTTATTATCAGTGGATTAAGCGATGATATTACTAAACCTCATTTTTAACTACTTTTTATTGAAAAGCTAACATTCTTCAGGAAGTATAAAAAGTACAAGAAATCTGTATAGTATCTGTTTCTTGTTACTATCAATGAATTGAGTAACAATATTACTAATTTTTAGAGTTGATGATAAATTTTATGAATTACAGAAGACTTCATTTTTAACTCTTCTTATGGAAAATCCAGAAATATCAATCAAAACGCTCCAGGAAATATAAAAAGTATAAGAAATCTATATAGTATCTGTCTCTTGTTACTATCAAAGGATTGAGTAACAATATTATTAATTTTAAGAGTTAATGATACAAATTTTATGAATTACACTGAAAGAAAACCTCATTTTTAACTTTTTCTTATTGAAAAGCCAAAGATAGCAATCAAAACTATTTAGGAAGAAAATATGTTTATTCCTTCACATACTGGTGGTTATTGGTGGTCTCAATGTGGGTGTCAAATATAGAGAAGGATTGAAAGAGTACTTTAGTACCACGATTAATAAATATTGCTTTTATAATATTGTTAAACTTATTTACAGCCCTTTGATGACAACATTTTTTGATACCAACTTTCTACGTTTACGAATTCCATAGATTTAGATAAATTTTTAGATAAAAATTTGGTGATTTAAAGATTTACACCCGTAATGAACAAATTGTTGATCCTGGCCCATTAAACAAACACCACTATCGTCATTCCAGTTGATTTACGTGTGAGCATTACTCACACGATCTCTCATATGGCACATTATCGAGAGATGCACTTTCATAATAATAAACCATTTTTATTTGCCGTTGATAAGTCGACCAACACCTTCCAGTTTCTGCGGTGTGGCATTCGTTATCTGCGGCCGTTCGTTCTTATCGACAAAATAATAAGTTTCACTGCCAACCAATTGTTAAATAATAAGCGGCAGTACATTAGTGTTTTAGTGAATTTTAAAGGTGAGGCGCGAATTACTTCGCCGCCAATTGTTGTCCTTATCGGTGATTACTTGCGGCGTTCATTGATTAAAAACGATGAAAAGGCGTTAAGAAAAGAATACAGTTAAATTCGATTTCGAGCTTCTGAATGTCTGGCGATTAAGTGCCGACGATAGCGGACAATTAATTTCAACAACTGAAACGGATAAGGAAGATTAAAAAGTTTTTTTTTTCCAATTAATTTTACAAAGCTGTTATAAAATGTGCCGCGAAGTGGAAACAATGGCTGGCGATAATCGAGTTAAAATTGCGAAGAACTATGTTTCTAACATCCACTTTTACTGGGTCTAATTAAATTGTAATTAAATCGACTGAATGATCAGAAGTTGCTTTGTTTTGTTTTATGGATTAATTTATTGGTTGCTCGTAGTTATCGTTTTTTTTTGTTTTCAGGGGCTTCCGAAGTGTTCCCTTAAACTTCCTGGGTGGGACAACATATCTGGCGCCCTGCCGCGTCTGCACATTCCAGCCATGCCAGCCGTGCGATCAAAGCGCGGTTGGTGCGGCTGTCTTCAAGTAAGTACTACCTTTTTTGTTGTAAATTATAATTCTTATTACTTAATATATGTATATGTGAAAGACTCATTTTTATATTCTTATTTATTCCTTGAGAAAATTATTTCTTATTCGTTCAGTACTGACAGTACTATGTTTGGAACAAAATGAACAAATTCATAAGTAAAAAATAATTATTCTGACTAAACTTAGATGATAATAGTTCATTAAAAAATATTTAAATACATTTAAGAAATATTTGGCACGAGAGAAGTAATTTACGTTTTTAATGTTTAACTTACAATGGTGGCCATAATTATAGGAACTTTAGCTTATTATAATTAATCATTGGTCAAAGAGGAAATAAAAATTACAATTTATTTGTGTTTTTATATTATTGTAAATTATAAAAAATATCTTATTTATATTTTTAATCATAGTCACGGTATAATTTACTTAATGACCAAAAAAATTAAAAATAATTAATTATTATTATTAATTAAACATTCATTATTTTCACAAATTAAATTTTTAATAATTTTATGTGGCTTAGAGGCTCAATAAAATTTAATTTTTATTCTATATTGTCATTTAAAAAGTTTATTCATGGTTTAAAAATAAAAATACTCAATCAAATTTCCGTTTTTATTCAATGTTATTGTTATAATTTACATAATGTTCAAAAATTTGTAATATGCTACTACTATATGGGAAAAAATGTTTTATTTATTTTTTTAATCAAAGTATAATGTCATAACTTCATTTCAACTAATCGAATAGAAAATACTAATAAAAATCTTAATTTTTTAAATTTTAATTGACTGACATAAAAAATACTAAAGTTAGAGTAATTATAATTAATATTGAAGTTTATTAATAACAATAAAACAATAAAGTACAATGTCATAACTTCATTTCAACTAATCGAATAGAAAATACTAATAAAATTCTTAATTTTTTAAATTTTAATTGACTGACATAAAAAATACTAAAGTTAGAGTAATTATAATTAATATTGAAGTTTATTAATAACAATAAAACTCAAAATTACGTTTTCATTCAACATTATTGTCAAAATTTACTTAATGGTGTTATGCATACATAACACTTTATTTAAATCTAAAAAATAATTGATCTTATAAATATTATTAAATTTTTTTTCTGTCACTATGTTACCTTAAATATCTGATTTACCATAAAATTGTTATCACTTTATATGGAATCCATTTGTCCTACTTTTTATGAAAATAATTGCATATAACTTCATCCTAATGACTAATTCATCAAAATTTAATTACTAACCAAGTTCCAAACATGTTGCATGAGGATTCAATGAGATATTGCTTAATTTCATTTTTAGTATACGTTTAAGGACGACATTGACGTTCTTCATTACCACTTTTAAATCAACGAAATAAAAATTGTATCATTTCATCCCCCTCAGATCCTTCCCCAAAGGCAAAAATAATTAATAATCAATTTAATAAACAAGAATTTTATTCAAAAATGTTAAAATATAATTAATTCAAATAAATCATGACGCAAAAAAGTAAATTACTTTTCCTGGTCCCAGCTAAATCACTTTAATAGTAAATGCTAAATATTGCAAACATCAGTTTTTATGGGGTTTTATGTAAGTATTGAAATTTATAGTCCCAAATTTATGAAATACGAATAACACTGGAAAATCTGTAATGATTACATTTCTCTTATTTAATTACTATTTTTTTATAATATCATAAATTTCAATAGTATATAAGTAATTTAACGATTTAACTTTCTAAAGCACACTTTTTAAAATTGTACATGGTAATTTTATTTTTCTTTTATGTGTGTTTTATGTATTTATTTTATTGGCAAGTTAATTATTTTTATTACCCTATATTTTATTACACATTTATATGTATTTTTAATTGTGCAGTAGCTACGTCCAAGAAAGAATTATTATTATTCTTATATTGCAATGTTGATTCAAGAAATTGATAAAAATCATTTCTTATATTTCTTTTTTCTGCAGCAGTATCTAAAACATATTTTCATATTTATAATTGGTTATTTCATTTGGCTTGATCACAATTCAAAAATTTATTTATAAATGTTTAATTAATCTCTTTCAAAACTAGTGGATTTATCGGTCCAGTTTATGCCAGTTGATAATCAAAACCGATTTGATTTATGATTAACGACCCCGCAAAAGTAATTCGATACGTTCGTAAAACAGTTTATTACACAGTTTGTCAATATTTACGTTAACCGGCCGCCCAAACACAATAAATCATAATGACTCCCAAGGAAATCGATTTAAATTTCCTCGAGAATTTCAAGGTTCCCCATGGCACTCAACAATAAAAATTAGCACAACCTTAGTTAACATAATATTCGATTTATATTTAATAAATTTTGGGTTAGGTCGCCCCAATAAATTAATAGATCACGTCCTTAAAAAATTAATGGAATTGGATTCAATCAGTTTCAATCTGTATTAGTTAATTTACGATACAGAGTAAATAATTTAATCAAGATATACAAATGGGTGAATTTGATGCCGGATATGGTTATGGCATTACCTAATTGTATCTTTAAAGTATGTTAATTTACACGTGTCCAATTTGTTTTCTTATCGACAGAATTCAAAGTAGTATGTGTGTGGTTTTACATTGTGTAATTTAAATTAGTGTTTGTATTAAAAATTTATTAAATAACTATTGTGTACTTATTCTGCATATATTAGACTAAATAATTTTTTAACAGGGGTGTGCCAAAATAATTAATAATAACAAACAAATTAAGTATAGCTTTTATGGCTAAAAATATGTTTGTAATAACCAAAGACATATTTATGGTCATATCAAATTTATTTTATGTTAGAAAGTCTCTTTGAAAAATTCTGGGCACTCTTCTGCACCCTAAAAATAAATTCGTCACTAAAAAGTGCATTAAATTTATGTAATTTTAAATTTCATACTCAGCTAAAATAATGTTGGGCACGCCCATGCTCTTTCAAATGATTTTTATAAAAAAACGAGAACACTAAGTTTAAAATTAGCTAATTGAATTAGAAATTAACGGATAAATCGAAATTTTACATCAACACACAACCTTAAGTGTTGTATATCAGTTGGAAGGTGCGCCATATCTTGGATTCCTCTTAATCTAAATGTTTTGCCATTATGCCCGGCCGTAAAATCGTGGAATGTCTAATAGAAACTTAATTTCATTATCGATTATTTATATTGAACGCCGAACGGGTAAAAGTAACACGTAAAAATGGAGAAAGTCTTTATCCCCCAGGATAATTCCGCGATGGTACTCTTGAGTGAACGTTCAATTGACACGCCGATAACCCGACTGAACCAAAAGAAAAAAGCTTTAGTACGAAAATCATTACTCATTTTAATGTTTCAATTATGTGCGATGAAGATATTAAATATTGCCCATTGTCTTCGGCTGGTTAATTGATTGCCGTGGTTCCCACGACCATTCAAAAGTCGATATTGGCCATATTCAATAGATAATTGTACCTTACATTGTGATTTGTATTTGTTTTTTTGGAGCCTCGAACGAAACGACACCTGCGAGTTTCCAAATCTTTTAGTCCTTACAAGTATGATTGATGCAAATTGGTTTGTCGTACTGGACGTGTTGCCTTGAATTACTACGGTACTGATCCATTAATTATTTAGGTGTGTTATTTCTACTTTTATTGTCCGGCTAATAAACTTAACATGAATTCGCCTCGGGGCAAATCGGATTGATACGTTTCAACAAGTCTGGTCAGTTTTTGCTTGATATCAACTTTTCTGGTACGACCCATAGAAAAAAAGATCGATGTGTTTCCCATAACAATTATAACGCAAATAACCTTCTTGTAATGTTCACAAACCCATTAATTAGCAAATAATTTCACGTCAACTCTTAATTGACTAACATTTCCAAGTCTTGTGTGCGATACGTTTACAGAACCAACATCGCCAAAGTACATACAAGTCTCGACATACACACACACACAGATAACCGAGACGTCTTCAAACAAAAACACGAAGTGTTTGACCCACTTGGAAGTCGATCTTGATTTTGGTTCTGCATAAAAGGGGTCGGCAGGAAGTTGCTGGTAACATAAGTAGCCTGTTGCAACGTGCAATTTCGCTTTTGAAACGTTTCAAGGTCCGCGTACAATCGCCGAAATGTCAGAGATGCTTTTCAAACGTGCACTTTGCAATGAAAGTGGGATTCAATGGTGAATTGGTAAAAAGCTGTTTCGTGTTTGCTCTGGAAGTGTTGACATTCGTGAGGAAGAGGAGGATTACCTTGAAAATATTGAACGTTATTAGATAAACCAATGTTATTTAAAAATTCCCAATACAAGAGTTGTTAATGATTATTTTTAGCAATACAGTTACTTTGTAAACAGCTTATCATAAATTACATAAATAAATACCATAAAAGCATAATGTTATCCAGTCTACAACAAACTGGACAATAATTCTTAAAAGTCATTGCTTTGTGTTGTGTTTATCCAAATTACTGACTTAGTAAATATTCCAATGTTATTCTAAGTCATTGAATAGAAATGTTTTCAAAGAACAGTTATGATGATTATGATTAACGTGTGAAAAAATATATACATTTGTTTGTAGATTCTAGTCTATATTTTTTAATATGTAACAATTTAAATAGTAAACAAAAATATCATCATTATTTTTTCTTTTTAACTATAAATCATTTACTATTTGTATTTCATAGATGTATTTTAACAGTATTTCTATAACACAGAAATAATTTTCAATATTATTTGGTTGTCTCAAATATTCCTTAATTACTCTTGGAATCTAATTATTAGTCAGTACTCATCTTATTTCAACCTTGAACTAAAGTCATTCATCTAATTCATTTGATAACAAAGACATTTTCCTTTAAAAATATGATGTTTCTTTCTTTCTTTGTTTGATTTATTTATTTCTAATATAATAATATAATATGTTACATCATTTATATGTTGTGCCAAAAGTACCTGAAAAATTGCCTTCTATCCAATATCTTGGTGAGAGGCCACATTATGCAAGTTCAAGGAACCTAACCTAGCAAAATCGTGTAAAAATTATCCTTTACCCGACAATTTCCTCTTAAGTAAAACGACAGAAAAACCCTGAGACTGTCTACTCGAATCCAATTAATCCATACAAATCGCATTGAACTAATAAGAGCTGATCTAATTAGTACAAATCGTCGTGAGTTCGTCATTTATGACGGGTTGCCTTGACGGATTGCCGTCGTACCGTAATTAAAGGTGTGACATTAATATAATCGTTCCATATAAGAGACGAAATTGAATCGTTAAACAAATTTGGTCGGGTTATCTCGCAAACGAATCGACCTTCGGCTAGTTGTTAATGACCGTTTCTTCCCTGCGTAGATATTTAATTAAGGTTTTTCGATTGGAATGCGAGACAATGCCGGATTTATTGGTACCGGTACAATGGTGTTAATAACTCGGGAGAGGTTTTCATTTTCTAATTGGGTGGTATTCATTGGCTTTTTTGATATTTGACTGATTTCACTTTGATGAACTGTAATTAATTCCGGTGTGAGCCTTTTCATTACGATATTGAAGGCAATTAATGTAACAAAACGGTGCAATTTATCAGTGTTTCAGCTCAGCTAAACTTGAAATGATACGGTACTTAAATTACGAATTTTTCGTTAACAGTACCTTTGGTAATTGAGTTCCTGGTTTATTAAATTTTAAATTCATATGAGCAGCTGTCATATTAAATTTGAAACCAACTAAGACACCAGAAGTACCAAAGGTACTAAATCACTTTAACTTTGCTATCAGAGCTTTTAGTTTAAAATTTCTTGAATTTTTAGCTTAAAACTAAAAATAATGATAGACAAAATTTGGAACCAACTTAAATACCAAAGGTTTTGTTATATTTATTGTAAATCTTCACAAATTAAATAAAATACGGAGAATAATCCAAATCACTTGAGTAAGATTTTTTGTGTGTAGTACCTTTCTGTTCCCAATTTAAGATTTCTTAAATTTCAAACTTAAAATTTGTACACACAGATGGCTGACTATGTTTGGAACCAACTCAGATACCAAAGGCACCAGAAGTACTGAATCTTCTTCCACTTTGTCATCAGAATATGTTATAATAAACTTAAAACTTGTTCAAACAGATGACAGATTAAATTAGAAACCAACTCAAATGCCGAAGGTACCAAAAGTACTAAATCTTCTTCTAGTTTATCTTCTTCATTTATTGTATTCCTTCACTGATTATACTTAATATGTAGAACAATCCGAGTCACTGCCGCAAATTTGCATATAGGTACGACTTTTTCAGACCGACAATACATGCATGCACGATTAACAGTACGATTAGAAAAAAAAGGGTACCGCAGGGAAAGTAGTCCAAACTCAATAACTCAGTTGCCCATAAACGGATCAGTACACGGGCAATTGTAATCTGAGAAAAATATCTCAACACGTTGCGCCAATAAATGAAATATTTACAGATGGTTAACTGGATAATTGCGGAATGCAATGTGTCGAATAGATAAACGCACCGTGATTAATGCGTGCCAGTCAATCAGCGGGCTAATTGACTGCATGGGTGGTTTTTTTGTTTGATGGCTGGATATGCATATGGATGGAAGGAAAGTTCGCGTAGGTGGTGGTACCATTTCGGAAACGTTTCCTCCAATAGTACTTCCCGTCATTTAAACTTTTCACTGGCACGACTCTGATGTAATACATTTTTAATTCTTTTTTAATGGATTTTTTATCGACAATCGTAAAGATAAAGCGTGTGGGCGACCTGAGAGGAATTTATTTCCGCACACGCTTTCGTCACATCGCCCCAAAGGGACAGGCCGAAAGTTACTAACAAATCGGCAATCATTTAAATCACCGTGCCGATTAGTTTCGGCGATGATTTCCATAAATTCCTCGGTGAGTCACCGGTGAAAAGTACTACCAGTGGACGCAACAACAATCCACCGGCCAGCTTGCGAGAGATTTCGTTGCTGAACTGGTGCAAGTCGCCCCGGGGCGACCGATTCGAAATTGATTTCGAATGCAACGTGCCTAATGCCAATTTTGTTTGGCTTTGAAGAACGTGACGCCAACCGAAGACTTTGGTGCTCAACTAGGATTGATCTCAATCAAGCTGAAGACTAATTGAAATTGAAATTTTCTCGGCACAAGTGCAATGTTTAACCCACATTTTAAAACAAGAATTCACTCAGTTCGCAAGTGCTCGAACGGCACAGTTGTTTACATCCACTCTTAAACGTTTTTATCAAGATGAAAGTGTTTGTAGTCACGTCGGCGACCATGTTTTTCATCAAGTACCACTTCTAGAATTCTTTTTTGATAGGTGACAGTTAATTATTTCACCTGTTTTCACTAAGGGTCTTCTCAAATTTGATGCACCCTCCATCTTAGTTCAAGATTAAGAACAAAGACTGATGCCCCAAACACGTTTCAGATGTGATAATTAAGTTTAAATTGGATAAACCATATTTGTATCGCACGTTAATAACACCATTTCAAGAATCATTTGTTATTAATCATCCGTATCTCGATAAACACCGCTTAACAATTGCATAAATTAAACAAACGTGTCTTTGTGGGTCAGCGTGTTTGGGCCGTCCTTTTCAGTCAGTCAAACGCAGCGTTGGAAAACGTGTTTTATTAGTATCGGACGCGTCCTTATTACGAAACCGTGTTTATAATTGCATACACGAAAAGACAATGTTATCAGATAGATGCGCTACAAGAATTCGGTTTTAGTAACCCACTTCTCTCGATCGGTGCGTCGCTCAGGAAGTGCGGAACGAAAGAAATTGATTATGATGGGCCGGATGAAAGTTTTGGTTACGAAAATTTTTAATTTGGCGTTCACACACGTAAGTTAAATAAGGCTATTTAACACTTTAAATAAAACTTTATTTGTTACGACTTACACTGTCAGACTGACCCTTTACCCTTTTGAAATGGCCCATATAAAATAGGGTATGTTTACATAAACGCCATTAAGGGATATTCGAGGTACTCTTAACTAGTAAACAATAATATATCTATGCCTAAACCAATTATAGATAAGATTAGTGCCTAACTAATATGCAAACTATATCTAACGTAAATATAAATACATATAAATTGCACTACAATTTAGTAACCCACTTCTCTCGATCGACTCGTTGTTCAGGAAGTGCGGAACGAAAGAAATTGTTTATGATGGACCGGATGAAAGTTTCGGTTACGAAAATTTTTAATTTGGCGTTCGCACACGTGAAGGTACATTAATAATTCATCATCGGATCATTAAGCAATCATGTGTTTGTGTTGCAGGATGATGAACCACCCGAAATTACTTATTGCGTCGTCGAGAACACCGGAACGCTCACCCTCCAAGCCATCACGCCAACACAACCGATGCCTTCGCAGGAGGAACTCGACGCCAAATTTGCCGAACTTGTGGTAAGTACATAATTATTCTTCCTTTCTAGCTATTTACGATTGATGTAAATGTTTAAATTAGTATTCCTACAATGTTTCAATGGTGAATAGTTTGCTAACTTTATAATCTTTACCAGACAATTCTCTTATGTTTACTAACTCTTAAAATCTAGTTACTAGTTAATGTCAGAAGTACTACTTTATTATCTGAATTTGTTATGGAAGTACAATTCACATAAATAAGTGTTTATAGTACTTTTGATATTTCAGTTCTCAGTTTAAGATTTCTTAAATTTTAAACTTAAAACTTGTACCATACAGATGACTTACTCAATTTAGAACCGCCTCAGATGCCAAAGTCACTAGAAGTACCAAATCTTCTTCTAATTTGTCATCTATATTTGTTATATTTCTTGTAGATCTCCACTGATTAAATTAAATATGTAGAACAGTCCAATTAAATTAAATAAAAATTTTTTGTTTGTAGTACTTATGATATTGGAGTTCCTAATTTAAGATCTCTTAAATTTTAAACTTAAAACTTGTACACACAGATTACTTACTAAATTTAGGACCAACTTAGACCAAAAGTACTGAATCTTCTTCCAGTTTGTCTTCTGAATTTGTTATATTTCTTGTGAACCTTCACTGATGCAATTAAATATATAAAACAATCCAATTTACATAAATAAGAAATTTTTTATAGTACCTTTGATATTTCAATTCTTAATTTAAGATTTCTTAAATTTTAAACTTAAAACTTGTACAAACACATAACTTATTAAATTTGGAACCAACACAGAGCCAGAAATATCTAAATATAAAAATCATAATTATTTTCTATTTGACTAGTAATCTTAGTTTCATCTTAACCTCATAAGATCTTACATTCTACACATTGTTGTGATTCCTTGAACTCTTTGGAATTGTACCAACATCCATTCATCATGTCTATCAAATTATCACGATCCTTCGAAGAATAAGCAACAATGCAATTTATAGAAACCAACACCAGCAATAATAAACAAACGGTTCACGATACAAAATTGATTAATAACTGAGGAATCGCACAAATGATAATTACCCGTGAGAATCTCAATTCATTTTCATTTAATAAGATCAACGTATTCTCCGTCGTCGACAATAAGGCAATTACCGCATATTTCCTATTGCCTGGAATAATGGCGATTCGGTGCAGACGTTATTAATTAAATTATTAGCGATCCCGCGATCAGCAATGGAACAAATCAACAGCACTTTTGTTGGTTGTTTGCGTCGTAATTGAAAGCGGTGAAGAAACTCATTGGATTGTTTCTTGTTACGGTTTAACGTATCCGTGGCGTTTCTTAATTAAGTTCTTAAAGCTTTTCATGAGGAGAGAGTGAAAATCTCATTCTTTTCCTTCGTTCACATCTTTGTTCTTCGAATTCCTAAGAAAATTACTGGGCTGAAGCAAAACCAATAGAAGAAGATGTCTTCCGGGTCTTCCCCCAAGCCAAAAATCCTTCAATGTACATCCTTTTTTTACAAACACTTTCTATGAAATCACCGTCAGTTTTTACTCCAAATAGTGGTCTTGCGTGTCCTGCTCAGAACCAGTCCGTTCATTTCGGTGCAGTGCTTCGCAACCATAATTTCCGGAGAAATTAATTACCGGTGTAATACGCTTAATTACACGTCATTATGCATGTAATTTTGTGACACACGCCAGTTTACGATCCACCGTGAAAGTTGCTTTTTTTTCGTATTAGATGAACGAAGATAATTAACGATTAATTGTCCGAAAATATAATTTTTGCGTAATAAAAATATATTACACCAGCACCAACTGGTTTTGGTGCCAGGTTCAGGGAGAAGCTTTCACAGAACTGCTACAACAAGCGATGGAGAAGGATAAAATGTGATTGTGGAGTGGGAACACGTGAAAGGAAGTATTTTTATGAATGCGATAGGGAAATTATTGATCATAAAAGTCAATCAATGTTAATGTAAAACACGTGCATTAGTCAATGTAATCTTTAAATTATTGAAATGTATATGAAGACCTTTTGAAGTGGGTAAATAGATATAAAATTACAATGACAATGATTAACGGGTGGTTATTACTCATGTTTTGTATTTGCATTGTGTTTGATCGGCATGGCTGAAGAGAAAACATAACTGTTTATCTTGATGAAGATCCAATAAATTAAAAACAGAGGTTCATGGAGGAACGAACGTATCAGATTTATCACTGCTCCAAAAACATGCGGAGATCCCAAATTAATATTTTAATGTGTCTCTTCATCATTAATCTTTTGAGTAAAGCAGTCGCAACATTTGTCACACCTTGGTGCCATCACCTGGCGCATCGGATCGCCTCATTTATCAAAAACTTTTTCTTATCGGGACCGAATTCGGTAGCACCTAATAACAACGTAAAAAACGGCCGTTTCGAATAATGGCAATTAGTTACTTTCTACTAATGACTCGAGGGGATCGACGCGAGCGGTCGAACTGGAATTCCACGAGTCCAATTCCGTACGCAGTGAGCTTCTTCCGACCGCATCTGTCTGTAATTGCGTTTCTTGTTTTTCTTCCAAGTCTTTCGTCGTCCTCTTGTTCACCAACTGGCGCCCGATAATTGACGCATTATGCAACGATTTTTCTTCATCCTCACGAGGCAACGTTCCATGGTAATCATTAAGGAAAACGAAGAATTGGAAAGTAAATAAATTCGATGGGATAATTAACAAACGAATAATTCGACAACCTGAAATGAAATTATACTAATTGCTAAGGAAATTTCACGGTCCGATGGGCGTTCAAACGCTGGCGCTAGAGTTACTCGTAGGTGTTGGAGATCGTTGTTTAGTTTTTTAGTCCCAATTACCAGTGAATCGTTTAGTTGATTATATGCGCAGTTATGCTCGTTCAAGCAATTTACATTATTTACACGGAATTATGAAAACTCTTACAAATTACGTTCATTGAAAATCAATCACCATTAAATTGCAATGTACAGTTCCAATATCGATTATGAATAAATATTTCGAGTTTTATTGGATAACAGTAAAACCGTAATAAGTAGTTGTTTTGCAATTACCATTATTTTATATTTTTGCAATCATGGAATATATAATTAGAAGAGACTTGTCCGCTTACTAGAACACCTGGAGTAAATAAATCAAAGTTTTTACTTTCTTTACGGTTAATCTAATAAATCTAAATTATGTCCAACATGTCAATCTTCATTTTTTAAATCTTTAACTTATATTAAATTATAATTCCAGGAGGAACTTGACCTGACAGCACCAAACAAAGCAGCAATGATGAGCCTTCCTCCTCAGAAAAAATGGCAAATCTATTGCTCAAGAAAGGGCGGAGATGACACCGTGGACCAAGCCCATGCTCCAGAACACTACATCGAAAGACTGCAAACCTTAGCAACTGTAAGTCTTCACCAATTCACAGGTTTTACCAATAACCATTTGTATTTGCAGCTCCAGTATCCGGAAACCAACGTGGAGGAAGAAGTCAGAAGTCGGACGAAGCAGATCGACGGACTGAAAACGGCACTAAGAACCTCAACGCACAGTTTCGTCATCAAATTCATTGACCTCGACGGCCTACCCGCACTCCTCGACTGTCTGGAACGCATGGACTACTTCACAGCCCAAAGTTCCATCCACACCAGCCTCATCGGATGCGTCAAAGCTCTGATGAACAACTCTGTAAGCAACTCCAGTTCCCCGTTGTAACCATTCCTCATCCATGTTCTTTTACAGACTGGAAGAGCTCATGTATTGGCCCACCCGACCAGCATCAACACCATAGCTCAGTCGCTGAGCAGCGAGAACATAAAAACCAAAATCGCCGTCCTGGAAATCCTGGGGGCGGTATGTCTAGTCTCAGGCGGTCACAAGAAAGTATTGGACGCCATGCTCCACTACCAAAAGTACGCCTTCGAACGCACCAGATTCCTGGGCATCATCAACGACCTGGACCGATCCACCGGCGTCTACAGAGACGAGGTCAACCTAAAAACCGCCATCATGTCCTTCGTGAACGCCGTCCTCAACTACGGCCTAGGCCAAGAGAATTTAGAGTTCAGACTGCACCTGCGTTACGAGTTTCTGATGTTGGGCATCCAACCGGTGATCGACAAGTTGCGGGGACACGAGAACGAGACCCTGAACCGTCACTTGGACTTCTTCGAGATGGTACGGAACGAAGATGAAAAAGAGCTGGCCAGGAAATTCGAGCAGGAACACGTGGACACGAAGAGTGCTTCGGCAATGTTCGATTTGATAAGGCGAAAATTGAGTCACACCGCCGCCTATCCGCATTTGCTTTCACTCTTGGAACACTGCCTGCTAATCCCCTTGGATTACGGATCTCATCCTCAACATTGGCTGTTGTTTGACAGGATAGTACAGCAAATCGTTTTGCAACAAAACGAAAAGTCCACCATCAAAGACTTGGATGTCTGTCCTATTAACATCAATGTGAAGGAAATCGTGCACTTGTTGGCCAAAGAGGAGGAACTGGTGGCGGCCAGGAAGAAGGCGGAAGAGTTGGAGAAGGAGAACACGGATATGTCGAATAGGTTGGCGAAGAAAGAGCAGGAACTGGATCAAAGAACGCAGGAGAAGGAAGACATCGAATCCAGTTTATCAAGAATAAAGGAAAGGTTGGAGAAGGAGACTGCTGCCCACATCGAGACAAGACAAAGGTAAATTTTGTAATTACTCTTACGTTGATTCCACCAAATTAAGGTCCCATATTGTTTTGTGACTTTTTTTAATAGTTTTACTGTACTATTGTTTTATTTTTGTTTGATTAGGGATCCTAAGGGGTAAGTTCATCTGTAAAGTTAAATCGAACGGTTGGTAAGTCAATCTACATTTGGGGCGATGCAGTTGCGGACATCAATAAAGGATGATCACTAACCGTTCACTCATATGTTATCATTATCACATAATATTCATATTCATTTGAAAATGTTATGCATGATCTGCTGATCCTAACCAAATTGTGTCAATTATTTGATGCACTTAACTTCCAGAAACACATTTAAAGTACTAAACTGTTGATCAATATCAAACATGATAATTAAAAATTGCTGCTTTCAATTGATTTAGATGGTGATATAATGACGAAATCATCGATTTATTCAGCTTATTAAAGCTTGTTTAATTAGAATAGATAGAAGGTTATTATTAAAGCAATTTTAGAGGAGAAATAATTATTATATTAATGGTACTAACAAAAAGGCTTCCAATCGAAACGGAATATCAGAAACAGAAACACTTTTATGTCATTTACACAAATATGTATTTTTTAAAAAAATATTTTTATGTTAAAAAGTTCAAAATATTTTTATAGTAGACCAGATGTTTTGTCAAAAATGGTGAATGCGCAAATTTTAGGACTCATGTATACTCCACACTTTCAGATAAGATTCTTTGCAATGTATGATCTAATCCAAACACAATTGTGTACTACCATTCTGTCTCCACACCGTTTCTTTTGTCGTGCACTAAACCACAAACCATAGTCCATAGCTAATCTTAAAATCATTTACAGGATGTCCGAACTAGAGTACCGTGCGGCAGAGCTGGACAGACAAATCAACTGCGAAAGGGGCGAACGATTCCGCCTCGAACGTCTCGTCAGCTCGGGCAACATCCCTGACGACGCCAAAGTCATTGGTCTGAAGTCCGGCGTCGACGTGAACAACGTGGACTTCAAACCCGAGTTCGTGGCTCCACCACCGCCACCACCATTAGCACCACCACCGCCACCGATGGCTCCCGGACCACCGCCGCCGCCGTGCGCCCCGATGGCGCCGGCAATCGAGCCTCACAAGATCGAAATGGTGAAGAAGAACGTGCCTCAACCCTCGAACCCGTTGAAATCGTTCAACTGGAGTAAGATTCCGGACGTCAAGTTGAACGGTACCATTTGGAGCGAACTGGATGACACCAAGCTGTACAATGCCATGGAGTTGGAGTGCATTGATAAGTTGTTCTGTGCATATCAAAAGAGCGGAGTTGCGGTAAGTTTAGTTGTCATAGTTTCGTCAATAAAACTTTGACATACATGTCATTGTTGTAATATATTGAGCAGTCGGAAAAAATGCTTGGTAAATGTACAGCACGAAAAGTATCCCCTGTTCTTTCGATGAACAGAAGGGATGCTAGAAACAGAGTTTTAAATTTGTATAAAGCTTGGTACCGACAGATACCCTACATTGTAAAGTGTTTTGACATACCGAAGAGCGTGTCAGAATGTAGAGAAAGACTGAGGGAGGAATTCATGAAACATGAGGAAATAAAGGACATTCGTGTTATTGATTTGCTAGTCATTAAAGGCCAAATGGAGCTAAAGGAAATTGTAAACGTATGGATGCAAAAGAGCCACGTCATGAATCATTTCAAAGACTGGATTGATCCTAAGCCCAAAGATTTTCTGTCCAAGTTTTACAGCTCAAAAGATTAATCAAATGTTTTTATGTTATATTATAAATCAATAAAATAAAAAACAAATTCAAGTGAATTGTTCTTGTTCTTCTATTTGTAGAATGAGGGTTCAATCGAGGACCTGAGCAAGCTCGGCAAAAATCGCAGTAAAGTTCTCTCTGTAATTGACGGCAGACGAGCCCAAAACTGCACCATTTTACTGTCCAAATTGAAGATGTCCGATGAAGAAATTACCAAAGCAATCCTCAGCATGGATAGCAAAGAGCAATTACCAATCGATATGGTAGAACAGTTACTAAAATTCACACCTAGTCCCGAAGAAGCTGCTCTTCTAGAAGAACACAGCGACGAAATCGAATCCCTGGCGAGAGCCGACAGATTCTTATACGAAATATCAAAGTATGTATCCAAAATTAGCCTTTTGTCCTAATAACTGATTGCCGATTCTTTATTTTAGAGTACCTCATTATGAACAACGGTTGAGGAGCTTACATTACAAGAAGCGTTTCCAACTGACCCTTAACGAAATCACGCCACGCATTACCAACGTCATGGAAGCCTCAAGGGAGGTCTCCAGATCACGACGTCTGAGAAGACTTTTGGAAATCGTCTTAGCGCTGGGAAATTACATGAACCGCGGCGCCAGAGGAAACGCTTCCGGCTTCCGACTGACTTCTTTGAACAGATTGGCCGACACCAAATCCAGCGCCAACAAAGGAACGACCCTGCTGCATTATCTTATCCAGATTTTGGAAAAGAAGTTCAAGGACATCATGAGACTCGACGAGGATATTCCACACGTCCGCGAGGCTTCTAAAGTATCGTTGGCCGAGCTCAACAAGGATATGGCGCATCTCAGGGCCGGTTTGAGGGACGTCACTAAGGAAATCGAGTTCCACAGAACCCAAAGTCCAACTGCTAACGACAAGTTCGTACCGGTAATGCGCGAGTTCCAGGCAACTGCCACGTGCAGATTGGCCGAGATCGAAGATCTCTACCAAGACATGAAGGTAAGTAAATAACTATTGATTTATTATATAAGATTATAGCAATTATATCTGTGTTACAGACGAGATTTGAACGTGCAGCCAGGCTATTCGGGGAGGACGCCACAAACGCCCAACCAGACGAGTTCTTCGGAATCTTCGATGCTTTCCTTGTCTCCTTCATGGAGGCCAAGCAGGATAACGAGAACATGAGGAAGCGCCAGGAGGAGGAAGAGAAACGCGCTAAGCAGGAGGCCGAACTCAAAAAATTGACGTTGGAAAGGAAGCACAGTCGCGAAGGAATTCTGTCCTCCATTAACAAAACTGTTAACTTGAAGAATGGGGAGAGTCCAAAGGGAGAGTTCGATGACTTGATTTCGGCGTTGAGAACTGGAGACGTCTTCGGAGAGGATATGGCCAAATTCAAGAGGTCGAGGAAGAGCAGGGTTACGACTGGAAATTCGCCTCCGAGGAGGAATTCCGTCAACAGGGAGGATAGTAGGGAAAGGGTTGTCACAGCCGGAAGACGACAACAAAAGTAATAGTACTTTTTTGCCATAAGTCAAAAGTAGGTTGTGAAGATTTTGGAACGTCTCAAAATTGACTGAATTTTATTTATTTATATGTAGACAAGGATTTACATGCAGTTTGTTGTTTTTAGTACTGTTTTGCTAATCGGTAGCGAAGATGCTCAGTAGATTTTATATTAACGAATTGACATGAAGGTAGACGAATTTTGGAGCCGTCTAAGAGTACATAGTCATAGCTTTTAATGTCTCATGGTAAACTACAATATTGTTTTGTGATTCTTTTTCAATTCTTGGACCAATCGATATACATTTTCTGTTAGAATTTTCGCGCAACCAAATACAAGGCTTGATTTTATGTTTTATATTTTTTGTAATATATTTCGAATAAATCATTTTATATATTATATATATGTATGTTTGTACTTACTTATTAGTAGAGTAGTTGTAGATTTGTATTATGTTATTTTATAAAAATGAATATGCAGACGAAGCATTGAATTGGAACTGATATAGACATTTTAATGTTATGAAATATACTTGTTAATTTATTTAAATTGTTGTTTTATTTCACTACCCACAAACTATTTTACAGACTTCACATTGTTTATTTATAACACTTTTCATAAACATCGTAAGATGGCAACACTAGTAAGTATTTCCCAAATATTCTTATCTGTAGACATTTTTCCATTATTAAAATTTATTTGTTTATCAGTATTATTAAAATTTAAAAACTCACATTAAAATCTAATTTAAATTTAATAAATAATTAATAAATTGTTATTATTTTTTGAATATCTCATAAATTAAATTAAAAAAAGATATTTTAAATATTCAAATTATTTAAACATATATAATTATTTTAATAATTAATTCCTATAAAATTAATAAGATTTAATTTATTATAATATGTTGAATCTTTACAATTGTTAACAAATTCTAAATAAAATCAAACAATAAATCTACAAATTTTGACATATAAATAAAGCCAATGTGCCTTAAAATTAGCATAAATTTACATTTTCCAGTTCAGTTCTGTGAATCATAGTTAATGAAAAAAAAGGCTCATCATCGTCATCAAATTCATCATAACAGTGACCAGTTTACCTTCGTATCAGAAACTTTATTATGTTTTATCTATTTCACTATCCCATTTCAAATTTAAATTTATTCAAACGGTGTCTAAACTATTTACACACAATTTTAAACGAAAACAGAACCAACAATGCTATTTGTATAAATGAGTTCATCCTTGTCCTAGAAATAGGATACAAAAGTAAATTCCTTCTGTCAACGTCAAAACATTTTTAATATTCGTTTCGCGCAAGAAACATTCACGAACGCAAGAAACACATCGATAATAAAATAACCATTTACATTATAAATATTTATTTTAGTGTAAATGTTTTCAAATTTGACTATCGCATCACGTCTTTTATTTTGGAATTTTGCAAGTGGTCATTTTTTACATCTCTGTTGCAATTTTAACCATTCACCATTTCCTCGATTATGGTGTTTGACAAATTGAGCTTTTACAATAATTGCGATAATTAATGCAATTACCAGATAAATAAAATCATTTTGTAACACGTTATGCAAAGCATTTCCTCTAAATTATCATAGTTAATTGCTGATACCGTACAATCCCTTAATATCAAAGATAATTTAATTTTATTATTTTTGATATGTCGCTTTATTGTGTGCAATTACCGACAGAAAGATTAAATACCTTGACACTTTTAAGTAATTGCTTTTTGTTTCAAATAATTATTTAAGAATTAGTTGCAATTAGAATTATTGAGGAAAAATATTAAATAAAACAATAGAACGACTTGATTAAAGTTTCACTTTAGTTATCTACTTCACAAAACATCCTCCTGTGTCAACCTGAAATTATTTTGACTAAGCTTCAATTACAAATAGTGTTGAAAATTTTAAATAAAAAACATCGCAGAATAAGTTGACCTAAGTTTCACTTTAATTATCCGTTATTAATTAATGTAAAACTCCCTTTATATTATTACTTAAATATATCTTTAATTTTTTGTCAATTTTAGTAAAATTAAATATAAAGCTTTAAATATAAAATTATAGAGGGTATTTTGATATCCTAGAAACATGTTTTTTAACTTAGAAGGGAATTCATTATCAGGTGCGTAGTCCAGGAACATTAAAAAAGTTTTCCCCTTTCAAAAGACTGTTAATCATTAGAAATATTCCTTCTATGTTAAACTGAGTGTATTCTGACACAGCTTCAATTACATTTAATGGAGAAAAGTGTTAAATAAAAATATAACAGAATAAGTTGACCAATGTTTTACTTTAATTATCCGTTAATAATTTATGTAAAACTTTCAATAATAATTATTGATTATCCTTAATTTTATGGTAATTTTAATAAAGCTAAATATAAAGCTTTCAATATAAAATTAGAGAAAGTATCCTAGAATTTTGCTTTGGAACTTTGGAAGCAATTCATTATCAGGTTCGTAGTCCAGGACAATAAAATAGGTTTTCAACTCTCAAAAGACTGTTAAAGTTACTTCTCTGCCAACCTGAAAGTATTTTGACTATTTCAGTTACAATGAGTGGAGGAAAATATTAAATAAAAAACAGAAGTTGACCAAAGTTTCACTTTAATTATACGTTAATAGTTAATGTAAAACTGCCAATAATAATTATTACTTAAATATCTTTAATTTTTTGTCAATTTTAATACAACTAAATATAAATAAAGCTTTCAATATAAAATTAAAGAAAGTATTTTGATCTTCTAGAAACATGTTTTGGAACTTTTGAAGCAATTCATTATCAGGTACCTAATCCAAGACCATTAAAGTTTTCAACTTTCAAAAGACTGATAATTTTTCTAAAACTTTCGTCTGTGCCAACCTAAGGATATTTTGACTCAAATACAACTAGTGGGGAAAAATAAAAATATAACAATAAGTTAACTAAAGTTTTATTTTAATTATTCGTTATTAATTAATGTAAAACTCCCAATAATAATATCTATATTATTGGAGTTTATAGGTCAACCTTTTTGGAATTACTTTCTCCATTAGGTTCGCACTCCAAGACCATTAAAGAAGTTTTCAACCTTGAAAAATATTAAATAAAACAACAGAACGACTTGATTAAAGTTTCACTTTAGTTATCTGCTTCACAAAACATCCTCCTGTGTCAACCTGAAATTATTTTGACTAAGCGTCAATTACAAATAGTGTTAAAAATGTTAAATAAAAAGCATCACAGAATAAGTTGACCTAAGTTTCAATTACTTCCTGCATTAGGTTCGCACTCCAAGACCATTAGAGAAGTTTTCAACCTTGAAAGGATTATTAATCTTTAGAAAACTTCCTTCTATGACAACCTGAAGATAATAAAGTTTTGGATCTTAGAAATCTTCACTAAACTTGTCATCTGTTTCAACTTAGCTGCAATTACAATTAATGGGGAAAATTTTAAATAAAAGAATACCAAAAATTAATCAGTTTCCCTTTAATTATCTATTATTAATTAATGTAAGACACCCAATATTTTGATTTTAACAAGAACTGAATATGAAACTTCCAATATAAAATTACAACTGGTATTTTGACATCTTGAAAACATGTTTTGAACCTTTGAACGCAATTCATCATCAGGTTCGTAGTCCAAGACCATTAAAGGAAGTTTCGAACTCTTAAACTATAGTTAATCTGAATAAAACTTCGTTCTGTACCATACCCGAAGGTATTTCGACTCGCTTAGCTCGGTCGACCGTCGAAAACACCGATGTAAATCACGGCGTGCCGTGCCAAACGCGCTTTTAAATTCGGAGAGTGGGTGAAATATTATCAGCGCTCGGCCAGTGTGGAATTGTTCAGTGTTCAAACACGATCCGCGAACTGACCAAGATGCATTCACGCTCCGGCCCCACGTCCTGACATGTGCTTCTGTTTACGCGCGTCGGAAACGGCATTAAAAATTTTCTTTGACGCGCTCGCGTAATTTTCGATTACATAAACTTTCGGCGTTGTTTTACAGTGAAATGGTTCTGGCGTCGGTATTGTAATTACATCATTTACTTTTACCCGCGCTCCGGGTTTCGTTTGCTTTCTCGAGCGCGCAACCTGGCTATGACTTCCTAGATATTGAAAAAATCGCGGTGAGTACTTTGATAAGTAGGTATTTGGGTTGGTTGGATTGGTCAAGAATTGATTAGTTATTCGGAAATTGACTGGACACTACATTTGTTAAGTAATGTTTAGTAGTTGGTAACATACACTGGACAAGGAAATTGTTTATTAAATCACAATGGGTTAGTAAATCAAATAATTATGTTCAATTTTAAAAGGATGTTGTAGATGATGTGTTAGAAAGGAATGTATGCACCCCCTTAAATATTTTTTAAAATAATATGTACGTTACTAAATTTACAAATTTATAATTTTTATTATTATTATTATTGTCACTATCAGTTTTATTATTTTTTTACTTTTAAAATTTTGTCTGTAATTTATTTATTCTATACAGTTTTCACTGATAGTTTCCTATGAAAATTGAATATTTTGTTGAATAAAATATATTTTAAAGAAAATTATATTATATAAAAAAACATAATATTTAATTTTGCTACAGTTACATTTCAGTTAATTAATTTTTATTTAATAAATGGGCCAAATCTGAAAAACTCAGAATTTTTTCTTCTTGAAGATCGTTGGTAAAAAAATGATGATTATAATGGTGGTTATTTTGCTGAATAAAAATTATTTTAAATAAGTTAAGGCAAAGTTTAATTTAATATTCAGGATTATTTTTTATGTATTTATACAGTTGCAAAACTTTTACATTGTTATCTGGTTTAAATAATATTTATTCTATAAAATCTTAAAATATTGATAGTTTCCTAAGAAAATTGATTATTTTTTCAAATGAAATATTTTAAAGATTATATTGTAATTAAATTATATAAATATATATTATATTAATATAACTTGGCTAAGAAATGTAAAATTAAATTTTACTATCAACTTATTAATAATTTAGTTAATTTACAATTTTTATGTAATAAATGGTTTAATTCTAAAGAGGAGGTCAAATCTGAGATTAATTTTTTTATAAATTAACTTGATAAGCATAGGTAAAAATATTGAATTTAATGGTAGTTACTTTGCTGAATAAAAATTATTTCAAAGAAAGCAATGGTAAAGTTTAATTTAATATTCAGAATTAATTTTTTATATACATTCATGCAGTTGAAAACCTTTTACATTGTTTTCTGTATAATTTCTAACAATAATATAATAATTAAATTAATTAAACTAAAATAAAAATTAATTATTTTGTTGAATAAAAATATTTTAAAGAAAATTATATTATATAAAAATATAATATTAAATTTTGCTACAGCTTATTAGTATTTTTTATGGAATTTGACTGAAAAAAGTGAAGTTAAATTTTAACTTTTTCTTATTATTATTAAATGTTCTACTTCTAATTGACTAATTCGAAATTAAACCATTTTTTAAGAAAAAATTGGTTACTTACAAAATAAATAATTGTTATAATTCAAGTAATTTTAAATATTATTCAACGAAAAAAACCACGATTCTAACCAACAGCGTTTTTTCTAACATTCTACAAGTAAATTTATGTTCGAGAAAAAAATGCTGGGTTCTTAAAACTCGAAGAATATATCAACCTCAGTTTTGACCTCTTCTACAGAATTAAACTGTTATTAAGTAAAAAATTGGACCCAGACAAAAATCATAAAAAGACACGTGGAGAAATATCTGAAATCTTTTGTGGATGAGATAGAACTTGTTATTTAAGATTTTGAACCTTCCTTAGTGTCTTTAATGTTTCATGTGGTCTTACCTATTCATTAAGAAGAACACTTTTTCTAATGACTAAATAAAATTCTTTAAGTAAGATTTTCATAAACTTAACCAGTTTGGGAGTGGGGGAGAAATATGTGGAATCTATGTTGGATGAGATAAGCCTTTCCAATTAACATTTTGAAGCTTCCTTAGAGTCTCCATTGCTACATGAGGTTTTGAGTAGTCATAAAGAAGAAGAACGCTTTTTCTATTGAAAATCATTGAAATCTTTCTTCGTTTAAGACTTTTTTAAGTACTACTCCACCAGATTTACCAATTTACTTCAGTGCATGAAGCCTCTTTTCATGATTCATTACAGTTTAATGACTTATCTATTCCCAACAATATTGAACAAGATATTAATTAATTTCTTCGTTGATGTTGATTCCTGGACAAGGTCAACGTTATTTATCTAACCTAACATGAGCTTCATCTCTTACAGCATCTTCCTCAAACAAATTTGAATGCAAAATGCCATTCCTGTTGTTTTAAAATGATTTTTGTACTCATAAAATAGATTTCCACTTGAAAACAACAAAAGAAATATAGAAAAAAAATAATAATAACAATTAGAAAAATCATAAAAAGAGTTCACCAATTTCTCTACTGTTGTTACACATTCTTAAGTTACAAAACTATTTTAAATAATTTTCCTATCATATTTGCAAATTTTCTATTTGTAACAATTTCTTCATCTTTGACATATTATACTTTTGGATTACAAAACAGTATCACCAGTTTTATGCGTTGTGTTTACTACATATTTAAATTTAATGTTAATGTCAAAACGTTGAAGATTAAAAGAATGTTATCAAATTAATTAATTACGTTGATGAATGTAAGATTAGCGATTTAAAATTGGCCAAGAATAAATTAATTTTTATAGAACACTAGATCTTCCCACACATCGCCTTTTTTAAAAAAGAAATTGCAACACAAACTCACAATTAACACAGATCTAGTACTTTAATTTAATACAATCGAAAATACAAATATTAACATCTTCGAGGAGTTGTGACATGTTAATTTTGTCCAGGTGTCCAAGCGTATTGTGTCTTATATTATTGTACAACCGATGCTTTTTCATGCAGCTTATTTATAGTTATAGTATGGTTCACAGACACTTTAACATTTGCCATAATCTTGCGAGCGTGTGGGTATAATTTATTCGATGCGATTAGAGTCGATATTATTATCATCCGTCTTAATCACATTTGATGAATGTTTTTATACAAATCACGATATATTAATTCTGTTTTATGATTGTTTGTTTTGAAATGTTAATAACTGTTAAAATTGTTATGTGGATACGAATCCTGCAAGATTTAAAGCAGCCTTCGTGTGTTTGTTACTGTAACATTAAAAATTTGAATAAATGAAAAATATGTTGTGATGGTTATTGTGGTGACATTTCAGAAATTAATAAACCCACTAAAACACGCATTAACCTTAAAAATTTATTAACTTGAAATTTTCCAAACTGAATTTTTAATTGCTAAATTACATAAAGACATTTATGGGGTCTGTTTTTAATATTGCTGAAACAATCAATCAATTTTTTAACAGATTTCAATTGGTTACATTAATTTGTATTTAATTAAATTTGTATGAATTAAATATTAATAAAATTAAATATAAAATTAGACAGATTATTTTGATCTGTTGGACCTTTAAATGCAAATTATTCTCATATTTAGGTTTCCAACTCTTTAAGTATTGTTAATCTTAAATTTTAAATAAAACATAACTGAATAAGCTGAGTTTCACTTTAATTATCCTTTATTAATTAATGTAAGACCTCCAAAATCAAACATTACTTAAAAATATCCTTAATTTTATATTAATTTTAAAAAAACTAAAGATGATTCTCTCTCTTTTGACGGTTTTATAATTGAATATATTAATTTGTTTTTAATTAATTATTAAATTGTATATTAAAAGTGATTTCCCACATTTAATTACAATGTATCTTAAAATGTAATGTAATTTAAATTAATCTTTCAACACTATAAAGCAATTAAAAGTTAATTTCACTGAATTTCCTTACATGTAACAGATGTAATAGACAGTTTAGTAATAAAATATCTCTTCATTAACAAAAATTTTTTTATAATTACTTTGTTAAATGAGCTGCATCAAAAATTTTGAATACCTAACACTCTTGTGCAACACATAGATGCACTAGAAATTTCAGGTTTTTGCTACCAAAATGAGTATGAGTGGCGTCAGTACATAAAAATATGAAAGGAAGCATAAATAATCAAATCAAATCTAAACAAATACAACACAATAACCATTCGCAAGGACATACCGTCAAAATTACTCAAAAGTTCAACGCATGTAAAATGATACACGACACCTTTACAGCTAAAATTATAACATTTAAATGGACTATGACGATTGAATATTTTTATAATACGTTACGTGATGCAGGAAGCTTATTGTCAATTGAGTTGTCGAGGCGATTTGCCAGTTATTTATTACAATCTTAATTGCCGGATATAAATATCGTTAATTAAATTTAAATGTGGGGCAAATTGCTGAGTACGATCTGCGCAGTGTGTGTCAGTTTCGACGAATGCATATAACATTCAATTTTGCCACCGTTTATTAAAAAATTAAGTCGTGTTTATCACCATTTGCGTAAATATTTTATAGAATTATTGTCCCCGATTTATGTGTGACATTTATTCTGATTTGTTTATTTTTAGTTTTTGTCCACAATTGTCCTTGAGTTTTTGTTTTTTCCTTCGATAAAATAGGTAGATAATTTTGTTTAATAAATAAAATACTAAATCCGTTTTAACGTGTCTGTTTCAGATTTGTTTACTACAATTTAATCGTCACAAGATTATCTAAAACAAAACCATACTTGAAGTTCAAACTTAGCCAATTCTATAATTAATCTGCCTAAAACTGTAACAACTCACTAAAATAAACAGGTTCGAACAAGTCAATAAATTTTATTGTGCTCAAAAATAATCTGGTCCAACGTTTTCATTCCAATTGCTTAAGATAAGGCAAAACAAACACCAAGATGTTGTGTTTGTGATATACTTATAGGAATTTAAACTCGGTGTTGAATCGACGGTTCATTGTTGAGCCTTATCTTCATTTGTATCATTTACAATAACAAAAATACTATTTAAAACTCGGCAGCATAAATGGAAAGTCCTCAGTTTCAATCAAACTTCGTCGGATAACGGTTTAATTTTTTTTCTATTCACACAGTATACTATCAGGTGCAGACGGTGTTTATGGGTTTGGCGAAAAGTTTTATCACGATTTGTTTGTGTGTGTGAAAGAGTTGTGTGTTGGTTGAAACACTTGTTGGTGTGGGGTGAGTTTTCCAAAATGGTGGACACATTTATAAATTAAAATATTTGTCAATCTTGATTAATTTTATAATTTTAACAACAAAAATGTGTTTCAAAAATTGTTGAATATTATAAATATATAGTATAAAGAAAAAATGAAATTTCCTATTAAAATGAAAACTAATCCATTATACAAGGTCCAAACTTTGCGCCATAATCTGGCATCTAAATTTCATAATTCATGGCGTCATAACAAGACCAGAAAATTATTCAGTATCAATAGGAAACATCTGCCATTGTGATATAACTCATTGCAACAATTACATGTCATGTCTCCACACAATTCGGAAGCGATATTCTTCGTTCACGCTTCACATTGCGCCAAAACAAACGGAAGACAACTTATGGCCGATATTTTTTATTTATTTAGGGGAATTCCTAATTAAAAACGTACACGCGATTAAAAGCAATTCCTTTGAATTTCACTCGGACGTGATGCGTGAGAAGATTCGTGTTGAGTGGGTCAAGAGGTCCGTAAATGAATGGATAACTGTATTTTTGACTATTAAATTTGTGTTTTGGTAATTCAATTGAAAATGAACAACAAACGAAGAACAATGGGTTATTAAGTGAAGAAATTGCGTTTTTAAGTTAATGATGATGTCAGAAGTGAAGATGTGAAGAATGTACAATTAATGAATATGATTTAAAGCCATCAAGAAGTGCATGAATCAAAAACGTGTTTACTTAAAGACTGCAGCAAAACTAAAGATATGAATAATGCAAAATCAACACAATTACTGATACAATTTTGTTTTAAAAATTTATGATATCATTTATGTCAGAGTAGATTAAATAACTTGTTATTTATTCAATAACAATGTATTATTACACTTCTTGTACGTATCATAATCGACAAAATTTAAGTAGTTACAAAGTCCTCTTAAGACAATTTAATATAAATTTAAATTCAATTACCATGTTACACTAAGTGACATAGAAAATAGAACATATTGGACCTCATATTGGATGAATTTTGGTGTAATGTTTTTGGTATACAGTTACTAAAGCACTGAATATATTGTATATATTTTTTAAATTAATAATGAGGTACACTCCACAATGTTCCTCACTGACTCACTTTGCCATTGGTCTAATGTGGTGACCAATATTATCCTGAGGTACCTCATTGAGACCACCTCTATTTAATGCTGAAGGTCACTCAAAGTCTAAGAAGAGAAAACTGAATTTTGAAGTCTTCTGTATATAATGTTCACATGGTTTCCTGCCATGACAATATTAACGCTGTTGAAAAAAGTTAGAGAGGGTACTACAGGAAAATCCTAAAAAATACTTCGACGATTCATCTAGTTGACAATATCTATAAAAGGTAGTTTTGCCTTTAAATTAATAATTCGAGGTACTTCATTCCATGCCACCTCTATTTGATGCTAAAGATTTATCAACGTCTGTGAGATAAGGTCGAAATCTCCCAATTATGATGTCCCACATTGTTCAATAGGTGGTAATAACGAAGGCTTTGTCTTCAATGTGAAGAAATTTACATAGAAATATTGAAAGGAATTCAACTGACTCTGGCTAATATGAGTTGGGGTATTATCCTGAAAACTGTCAAATTGCCTCTTATGAAAATTAAAGATGATATCATCATCATAATAACTCCAGCTATTCGAGGTACAAACCTCCATTTCACATTTCGAAGTTGTTCTCCACATCACTCAAATGACAATTTGGCTGTTGATGGGAAGGGACAGGTTTGGGAGAAAAGAACCTTCTTCAGGCCATACTATCTTATAATTCTAGATAGTGTCGTCAAAATTTAATCCAAATATTATTGTAATTGGACAATTGGACCTGTGTGTTCTATTTTAATGCCACCGAGTATAATTCATATATTCAACTATTCTACATACTTATTCATATTAAACAATTTTAAGTATTTATTTAATAATTACATGATGAAAGTGAAACTAATTATCCCACTACAAAACCGTAATTTGTTCATACAGATACATTTCCCATGTCTGGATAGAAACTAATAATTTAATATCCTCTTCCAACTGTAAAAGGTCTAATAAAAAGTTATATCTACACAAAAATTAATACCCAACATAGATAACACTTATGTGAAATAGACAGGTTGTGTGTAAACAACACTTATAATATTCGGGATGGTCGGACAATTCAGATTTCGAAATCAAGATAAATACGGTCTCTCGATCGGAGCGTGAGACTTATCGCTCTCGACTCCCGACCGCTTCTCCATCCGGCAATACAGGTGCGACCCGGCTTAAACGTGGATGATATCAAAATCGCGTGGGTGAGTCTAGTTCTGTACGATTTTGGGATAGTTTTTATTTTCATTCACGTTATGAATATTTACGTTGTGATTATCGTTATTTTTACACGCCTTATCTTAATGTTTCGGACTAAATTTTATTAGATTTGTGCGTTGTGAATTCGAAGGTCGGCAAAAAACTATTTGATTTTGTCATACACAATGTGTACAGAGAGATCCGCATGCACGTGGGGTGTTTTAGTAAATTGATACGAAATTGCGAATTTTCATAAAAATTAAACTGCGGCCTTCCATTGTCCACATCATTAATTTCCTGTCTGCGATGAGTAATTTTTATTCAAATCTAATTTATATGGCCGAACTAAACATGACATAATAGGCTTGATGATTGCCGTTAATGATCGGATTATAAGTAGTAAATTATTTTAAGGACTTACAACGTTATACAATTCGAAGAATAATGCGGAAGTGATCCCGTCTGAATCGATTCTAGTTGCATAATAAAATTTGTTGGCCAAATATTTTAATGACATTTAATGTTTAATTTGCATTTATTCTCTTTAATTAAAGTAAATTGCACTTGAGATAATTATTAGATAAAATTTTAGAGATTTTGTTATAATTAGACCCAAATAATTAAACGTTTGTTCAGTGTACTCAGTGACATATCACACATTTCTTTGATTTTTCGTGTACAATTTGAAAAATAGACTTAATAATAATGAGTTGAACCTCCACAATGATTCAGATGTTTATTAACTCGATATTGATCTAAAGAGGTGGTCCCACTTATTTCAACATCACCTCCATTTGAGGCTAAAGGTCCTCCAAAGTTTGTGAAGGGAAGTAACCATCGCAATTGGAAAACTGGACTTGGAAAAGTCCTCAGCTAAGGCTACAATTGGGGTTCCACAATTTTTTGTGGATGTGTCCTTGAGAGAATTGGATGAATGTAATTCATCGCTGAAGATAAAGTCATTCCATTCCGCATCTAAAAGGAGTCTTTGACGACAGTGTTACAATGTGAGGGGAAGCACAAATTGGAGATGATAAGAAATGAAAGAAAAGACCGAATTCTACATTAATTACTTCGGAATAAGCCTTCCTTCTACAGAAAATTTCTGGTTGGCAATTTCACGACCTTCTTTAGACCACACTCTCACTTCTCGCCACATTGTACAATTGTATTCCCGTATATTAAGGACAACCAACGTCGGATTTTTCTAAAATAAAATAACTAAAAAATTATAGTCTCAAAAATATTACTACCAATGAATATTTTCGCAGAAATGTAAATTACTGAACGGATTTCTTTTATTCCAGATTTTCCAAATAACCAATCATGGGGGTGAAGGAATGGTTCCGGCAGATGCAGCCGGTTCAACTCTACGTGATACTGGTGATCACAATTCTCTTCTTCATTGTTGAACTGACGGTTAGCCACATAACTCACTCGCTAACCCTCCTCATGGACTCCTATCAGATGCTGTGCAACATTTTCGCCCTTACAGGCTGTCTGATTTCCATCAAGGTAAGACCGTTGTTTCGGTTCAAAAAACTTTCAAACGAGACGGGGGGTAATCATTCATTAATTCCATCCTAATTTACCAGCCGTAACGTATTCTTTAAAGGCAGGATATACAGAATTACCTTTTATTAATAGCGTTTAACTCGATAAATATGTACATGTAAGGGACAAGCTGCCGATGGTAAGAGACGTTCGGGTCATGGATACAACGAGAATGTTTGCGAAAGAAATAAATTGCTGGAAATGTTTTGAAATATATATTTAAATGCGTGATTTACTGTAGATAATACTGTTAATATTAATAACCTGAACAAATAATAAATTGTTGTTTGGAAACTTATTTATCTGCAAATACAGTAGTGGTCATAATTAGTCCTATAGAAAAGATGAGGGATCACGTTTTTAACCAAATTCGACATAAAAATTTTTACAAATTGAAGGAATTTCATTCAGTAATTTAATCATTAATCCCTTTCAACACTAAAGTTAGAATAAGAATATAGTAGTTTTTATAACACTGTATAAAGCAACAATAGTAATTTAATATTATTTTAACAATACACAATAAATAAAATAGTTATGGCTAAAATATTTCAAAAAGTTTATATTATATATTATAATGATTACTACATTACTGTTTAGAATTTGCGGAATACAAATAAATAATAATCATTACCCATAAAGTGAATATAAATTTAATTCTATAAACGTTCAAATGTTTCATTATTTCTTCAACTAATTAATAATTCAGAGGCGTAAGTGTATTTATTGTGTAAAGGTCACACTTTATTATAAATTATTAACACACATGCATATACTTAGAAGTGCGCTTATTGATGATTGTTTCTTATCCGTTTTCTTATTTAATATCCTGGTGAATTAAATCTCGATCAAATTCAAATTTTGACGAAATTTGGCCGTACTATTTATATCAGACTTAAGGCTTATTTGACCATAAATGTTAATTCAATACAATGAAACCTTGACAACAAGATCCAAGATATGATTTTTGTTCTCATTAATGTTTCGTCCCATTTAGATGTGATAACATTAAATCAGATTCGTACTACGGTGTCGGGTGCAACAGAAGTAAATATGGTGAAGAACAATGAGATTAACTGAGCTTTATCTTATCAATTTTTTTTTGTACATCAAATGGAAATCTTTGAGTGTCTTGGTACCGTGTGAAAAATTCGTGCCACTTTTATAATTGTTGTTTCTGTATAATTAACTCGTGCATTTAATTAGGATTTCAAGATTTATTTTGTAATTTATGAGATTCTTGCAATTGTTGCAGTTAAATATTTATTGTATTCTTTCTATTGCTCGAGGTAATTCTGTAAACACTTCGTAAACACAGTAATACCAATACACATCACTCAATCGTTTATGGTAATTAGATGTGGAAGTATATAATTTAAGAATATAATACAAACAATGTTATTGACCTAAGAAATTGCACGTAAAAGTAATTTTATTTATTAGGACGAAGTCTGTGGGATTTCAATTGCAAGAACGTAATAACAAATGATTTAACAAACAAGATGTTATCTTAATTTATTTGTAAATAAACCAAACTATTAACATACATTAGATATGCCAATAAGCACAGATTTGTCGTCAAACAGAATTATAAATTAATGGACCCAGATTAATTAATATTAATGTCACTTATTTGTATAAAATCTGAATTAATTAAAGTGTAAAGGTTTTCCATATGATTTTACCAATTTTTGACAAACAAAATTTGTTTTGATTATCTCATCGTACATCCTCTTCATTTGTAACCGTATAAATTATTCATTCGTTCCAAGAACCAAATTGGAATACATTTAACATTTAACTATGATCCTAACATCCTTCACCTCATGATTGTTCCACCATTTGATACAATAAGTCACCATTGATGTTGATATCTTAATTGTTTAGCATGGATCTCATTCGACGTTAAATAGTTCAGGAATGAACAAAGCTGAAAGTGTGGCCAGCAACATAGGTGAAGAACTAACCTCGACGAATCCCAAAGGTTGTCAGGAAATGCCCCAGACGAAGACGTCGAAAGCGAAACAAAAGAAACTGAAGAACACCTTCGGATGGGCCCGCATCGATATCCTGTCCATGTTGTTCTGTTGTGTTTTTCTGGCGTCCGTTTGCTTCTCCATTTTTGTAGAAGCCGTACAGACCTTGGTGCACATTGACCACATGGATGAGATGCACCATCCCATCCCCATCTTGTGCATAGGTTGGAAGGACAAAAGTCTTTAAAGGCTAAGGTTAAATTAATGTTTTTTCAGGATGTTGTGGGTTGATCATCAACGGGTTGTCCTACTTGTTGATCGGAGGATTTACGTTCCACCAGGGTAGTTTTCTGTACGTTACAGCTAGTGGAGATGTAATCCTGAACAAAGTGGTGGTGAATGACGTGAGGAGTGGAGCTAGGAGGCTTTCCAGGACTAAAAATGTGCGTCCTTCCACCGTTCAACCAAGGCAAAGACAAGGCATTAAAGAAATGTTGAGGGACGTCATTGGTAACTAGATTAAAAATTGTTCACTAATATGTTATTAACAAGTGTTTGTTTCAGGTTGCATTCTGGTAATACTGTGCTCAATTTGTGTGTACTACGCCGACAAAAATGAAATTGCCAAGTACATAGATCCAGTTGTTTCCCTAGTTTTTGTCGCCGTTTTGACCATCCTCAGTTACCCTTACAGTAAGTATCCAAAGACAACGTTAAACTTTAATATAAACTTTATATAATTTTATTCTCAGTGAAGGAAAGCTGCTTCATTTTGCTGCAAACAATCCCAGACACCATAGACATAGAATCACTAAAGACAGAACTGCTGCAGCATTTTCCTGAAATTGTGAACGTGCACGATTTCCACGTGTGGCAATTGACAGCGTCGAAAATCATATCTACGGTGCACATCATTTTCCAAAATCCCAAGGTAATTACCCAGTCACTAACAAAGTGTGTCGGAAGAATTAAGGCCAATTTTTTCTTCAGGTTTACAAAAGAATAATGAATGACATCAACGAATTTTTCATTGACAATGGCATCACGCAAGTGACAATACAGCCTGAATTTTTTACAAACTCGACGAGCACTGAAAGTCTAGCGGACAATCCGCCTCTTTGTTTGGTTGCGTGTCAATGTGAAGGTTGCAAGGAGAAAATGTGCTGCAAAGAAATTGAGGTATGTGCAGAAAATAGATAATTAGTTCGGGAAATTACTGCAAATTTATTAGAAACTGACTCATACTTAAATGACTTGAATTGCATTCACATCTAATTAAAATGTGTTGGGAAATATTATCCATTTAACTATTTCTTTAAACAAATGTCATGCTAACTAACAGCAATAAAAACTAGCAAAAAAGGTGTTATATTTATAATGTTTTTAAATTTTTCTCTTTCAATTTCATTGTTACTGTAAATTGAATTTTCTAGCAAAATAATTTCTTTGTTTCAAATTATCAAATTTCTTCCCACTTTTATATCTCAGTTTTTTTAAGTGATTGTGTGGATTATTTCACGCTAATGAGAAATAACATAATTATAGGAACATATTAAATTTATTAAAAATATAATCAGTACTACTTAAATTGGATTTTATTCTTTCTCTATGTGGTAGCTGCGAAAAAATTGTCTGAGTTCGAAAAACTGGATTGTTCGAATGTCAAAAAACAATCCAATCTTATTGTCAACTGAAATTAAAGCCAATCTGGAGGAAATGGGATCGGATTCGTTTGATTCCAAATCAACAAGAAAAACCCCGGTTTCTACTACAATATAAATGTTAAAGTCCAATTTTAACTTGCTTAGGAGCACAGAACAGTGGGAACAAGTAGATTTTAGTGACCAGTCTAAAAAAAAGTTGATTCTGCTTATATTAAACATTCTACAGTTACTATAATAATGACCTCTACTCTACATCACTGTTTCAGTTATTAATACATTCTTTTAATGAGTTCTTTAATTACCACACACCTATAATTTTTGCCTCGCTTCAAGTCAATGCGAAGGCTGATTTAGCCAAGAAATCCATCGCTTTCGGGCTGATGTAAGTCCACGTTGTAACAACACTTAATCATTTAGTCACGTAATTTTTTAATATTGTTAAACGTTAATCAATATGCGTTGATTGAAGTGATACTACGTGTGTACTATTGCGCGAACCTTGTTCTATTATAAAAGTTACGTAATTTAGTTGCAATATTTTATTGAAACACTTCCTTTTTGCCATTTCTAGAGCCCTCGTAGTTTGGCGTCTTCCAAAGAGGTGATAGATCCCAGTGCTGTGCAATCGAAGACAAATTCCACGGAGACTTTAGATCGAACGACCGAAGAAAAAGTGGAGAGTGGGACCATTAGCAACGGAAATCAGACGACTGTTACGGCTAATTAAATGCGACTGATTTTTAGTTTTAAGGTTTTATTATGTGTGACAGCTGTGAGACGTGAAATTGGGACGTTTTTTTTGACGAAACTGTTTTTGATTTGAAAATCTCAGGTGATAATTTGTGATAGTGCATTAACATTTATTACGCTACGACTGTCTTCAGCAAATAGATAGTGTATTAAATCGCGTAAATTTTTGAACGTTTTATTTTAAGACGGTCCATGAATTTTTCAACAAATATTATAAATTCATCATATTACGCGACAACCAAGAGTTACCGGCACAATTATGTAAAAATCAATGTATCTAACCAATTATGTTAAAACTAATTTTAATTATAAATTGTAAGATTGTATTTTATTAAAACACATAAATTTTATTTTAGTGTTATTTGTTTGGTGTAAAAATTTAATAGTAAATATCCAACTTTAAAAACTACAATAACCTGTAATTATGTATATGAAGGTCGACTATTTTATTGCGACAAATTTGAAAATTGTTTTCCCATATGGGAATTGATTTTAAAGTATACTGTTTGTTGTAAAAATCTATGACAATCAACAAATTTTATAATAACCATGTACTGCCACTAGTTTGTTGAGTGGTACTGAGCCTCAAGGCTACAAAAAGGTAGAACCATCCTAGGAATTAGATTTCACTGAATTTTAGTGGCCAATTTGGGGTAATATCAACTATCAACATAAGAGAGGCATTAATTAACAATTTCTACAAACGAAAGTACTCCACTTTAAAGTCGATAATTTACCTTCTGTCTAACTCCTGAACTCAATTTACAAAATTATATCAATTTTTTACTACTGGTGTTTCACTTATTATAATTGTTTAATCATTGGTCGAAGTAAATCTGTAAAAAAAATATAATTCAGGGTTATCAAGACCCACAAAAAAACTGTCTACTGTATGTGATAATGATATAAAATATTACATACTTACCTGTATATAATTGTAATTAAGTTGGGTATAAATCAATAAGACAGACACTTGTTACAGCATCTCTATAATTCTCAAAAAATTCTCAAATAACAAGTACGAATAAAGAATATATATTGCACCAAAAACTGATAATATAAAATATATAACTCACTAGCAAAAACTTTTATTAATAACATACGAGTATATAAAAATGTACCTGGCGGCACTAGCTGCGTTGTCAGCAGCAGCAATTGTTACAAACGCGTACCGGCGTGGTCCACCCACGCAACGGCACGGACCTCCTGTTCTGAGAGCAAACATCGCAAACCCCCTTGCCGCAATCCCTGCAGTGGTGCAAGATCCTTTTGTCGTCGAAAGGTTTCTCGCAGACGCAGCACCGCACGCACTCGCTGTCCGGCGTCCAGTACGCCGGACGCACCGAATCCTTGATGAAGTCCTTCGAGACGTTCAGCACGGATTTAACCGCCGACATTGAACTCATCACAGTTTCACCGATCACCCTGGCCCTGTTCTCGGTGCCGTCGGTGGCGTGACTTAAGCTAGGCGGTTCCTCGCGATAGCAGCCGTCGCAGACGCGTACTTCCTGGTGCCAACCCTTACTGGGTACCGTCTGCCGCTTCGACGAACAATCCCCGCAAAAGCCTTCGCCGCAGGCGCGACAGTGGTGCTTTTTTTGAAGGGGTAGGAACGTTTTCTGACACCTGAAGCAAGCCTGAAACAATATTCACAGAATTCATGTGAACTTTAATAGTTTTATTTTGAAAATGGTACCTTTATTTCGTGGTTAGGTCGCCAAAAACTGGGATTAATCTTGTCAGTCATCCATTCACCCAATACCTGGGTGGGTTGAGATCCGACGCTTGCGACCACGTCCGAGAACGATGACACACTGTCGATCACCTTCTGGGCCGTGTTTTGAGATCCGAATAGGGTGCGTTCCTGAAAATACATTTTATCCTATTTTGAGAAGTTTAGAATGAATCCGTGGACCGGAGATGAAGACTCGAAGCAGGCACACGAGAACCACAACATCAAATTTAGCCAAGTTATTAGCCAAGTAAATACACATATATACATACCGTATCAAAAATGATGAGCGTGTCTACTCGCATATTGAGACGGAACATCAATACCCCTTTGTAAACAAAAAGGAAAGATATACATGCAATTATGTGGGCGGGCCGAACTGACTGGAGGGGATCATTTGGTTTTGCTGCGTTTAGCATGCGGTTCGTCTCCGCAGACGTTGTTTTTAGTATATTTTATTTAATTTTTGGGATACATTTTTATTTTGAAAAAAGCAGTTTATTTTTAGAATACTTATTTTTGTTTTTGATATACCCTCAAAAAATATTTCATTTTACAGATTGAAAATTATACAAAGTTACGGAATTTAAATGGAGCATCCGAAGAACTCGAACTACATCCCTACGCATATGGAGAGTTACTAAATGCATTCGCAAAGATTAATTTACATTGTGCGCCGGCGCGCACCAGCACGGCGCATTGTCTCTGAGAGTAGGGATTCTTACTACCGGGCAAAACTTTTCTCTCTTTGTCGTGCATCCATCTCTTACAACATCCAGACACGAAGAGCATTTTTCGTACGGTATAGTGGGGGATACATTTTTCTAATTAATTTAATAAGTGATAGCTCAAAAGGTAGAAAAAGTCTATGCATGTGCGCTTCTTGTTACATCTAAGAATTAAATTACTTGTGAAAACTAAAGCATTAAGATAATATCTGATATTATGAGATATTTTTGATTTTTTACTCAACATATCTCTGTGATAAAACAATTTTAACAACATACGTAAAGTTTTTTACTGTCTTTCTTTTAAACTACTACTCATTTAAATCGCTTTACATATAAAAAGTTAGAAGGGTACATTAGTCACTCTGTGGGCAACAGATAAATACACAAACATTAACATATTGCTGAAAGATGGCATTGAAAAACCAAATGAGAAGAGGAATATCATGCAAAAAATTAATGAAACAAAGAAACAGTCGCCGTTCTCGTGAACCCGACCACCAAAACTGCGAAAAATTCTACGTACTCCAGACCAAATATGTACATTCTCCTGATCAACGACGCCACATTCTTCAGGCGTTTTGTTGCCGTACCAATGCTGGCGGCTTCTGTAAATCTCCCCGCACCTAGGACACTCCAGAATGTACCCAGACCAAACGTAGTTCAAATAAGACGACCAAGAACTTTCATTGGCCGACTGGTAACTGCGTTTCACCACGTTTTTGATGCCCCTCTTCAAACACATCTGAAACATTCGGTTTAATTTATCGTTTCGTTTGATCCAATTAGCAAAATTACTTTGCACAAATCGACGGCGTTTTGAAACTGATACTGGAACTGGCACTTCTCCGGACTGGAGTGCGGCTCGCCTTCCTCTTTGTGGCCCATCGAAAGCGTGCAACCAGTTTTGCAGGACTGGCACTTCTCTTGGCACGTAAAGAACGACGACCAGTACACGTCCGGCGACGTTTCCGACAGTGCATTACGAAACTTGTCGTTCAGACTCTAAACACACAAAAACTCTTCTGTAACAACTACTTGACTACATAACTGAGGAACAGACCTTCAACATCAAATAAATGTACATTGGTTTCCTGGGCGTGCGCACGTCGTTGCTCTCCAACTCCTTCTTCAGAGCGTCCCTGAGCTTCTCAAACTTGGTGGGCTGATGAAGCGACTTGAGGCCGACGTACTTGACCGAACTGAAGGCGCTGATGTCCAAGCCCAGCTCCTTGAACGTGCCCCGCAGTTTTTCCTCGGCGGACTCCATCACAGTGCTGCCTTCATCTAAAGTGTCCGTGTGTTGCGTCTCGTGGAACACGATGACCGCCGGTCCCAGCGAGTTCACCTCCATCGCGGTGTCCGCCTCCTCCAGCACCTTGGTGAGAGTGTGGCTGAAGTGTTTGTTGTAGGCCTGCGAGGCGCCGTGCAGGAACGAGTACATGTCGGTGTGGAGGCGTGGCGCACGCGTCTGATAAATCACGATGTCTGAGATGGCGAGGATCTTCAGCAGGAGACGAGTGCGTTGCTGGTTCTTGCGCGTAATACCTAGCATTCCTTGAATGAATGAATATCTTGACAACGTATTGCAAGACGCGCCCTTCGCTCAAATTAACACAACATTGGACAATAAACTATACACTCCGGTAAAAGATTTAAACAAAATCTTAAAGTTAAAGATCTTTTAGACCATTAAAAAATATTATTTTACCAATAAACATAACATGATTAAATGTGAATATGTAAATATGATTGTAATCTAAATAAATGAACAATTTTAAATTATTTAAGCTATAATAGCAGTTTTACACACACTAATTTATTATAAATGTAAACTCAGTTCAAAATGCGACTCATTTTTATTGGTTTCAATTTCTAAATACATACATATTGTTCAGAAAACTTTGATCGGAAATGTACAGTGGTGGCTATAATTATAACAACTTATTAAAATATATTAAAAATAAGACCTGTACTATTTGTTGTATATTTATTCTGTCATTTTTTCTTTCAATAATATAAAATAATGCTCCGGTACGTCCTAATAAGGCTACGCAAATAAGTGTAGTCAGCAGGAATAATAATTTTGCTTTCAATCATTAAAATTATCAATTGCATCACTACATTTTTAGTGTATTTAAAATTTGACATTATCACAAGCACAGCCGTATACGTATGTAATTTAGATGCCACTTTGACCTTGTAAAATTGTAGTTTTATCAGTCCAAAAGAAACAGGAAATTCTGAAACGAAGTTTGCTTTTTTTCTATACGGAATATCACAAAAAATTAAATGCAAGTTTGTATTTTATTTGTTACAACATACACAAGCATACAAAAGTCTTTCCTTGAGAAACAATGATACAATAAATTAAAGCTTTATTTAAAACATATATAACCCCCAAACAATTACATAAAAAAAAAACATTTTCTCACCTTCAGTATCCAAACATATCACATTCAACTTGGGATCATATTTAGCCCACACTCCAATATTGCATGGGTTCTGTGCCGGGGACGTTTTAAACACCCTCTCTCCATCAAAAAAAGTCTGATTGAGTGTGTATGATTTTCCCTCACCGGTGTTGCCAAAAATAGCCACCACTTTCACTCTCTTGTCCTCAGGCAGCTTGAGCTGCCTAACAAATTCTTTTTCATTGTTACAGAACAGTTCTTCACTTTCATTGATTAACAACACACTGTTGCACCCATCGGACAAGGTGAGGTCGACTGAGTCCAATTGGCTTGGATGGAGGAATGTGTCGTCACCCATTTTGTGAAAATGCATTTGTGTTGGTGGTGGAGGGCATTAAATCAGACGGTTTGTTGTCTGGAAAACGCATACAGTTTATTAATTCGTATGAGTAAGAGCGCAGTATGTAAACACTGGCACATGATAATTGCGTATCTCTTTAATAATACGTGTAAATACAAAACTAATACGTTTGTTGATATCGTGGTGGATCTAAAAAGTTAAATAGTGACGTAAGGAATGCGATAAACAATAATAAAAGTCGCTGGAATATGATCGGGTTTCAATGACGATGCTTTTTTTCGAAAACAAGGCGTAGCAATCGAACCACATGTTAGCGTACCTGACAAAAGATGGTTCGATCGAATCGTACGTGTCGTCGCGGTTCGACAAGAGGTACCATTTCATATTAACAAACATGAAAGGTTCTCCGTTGTTTAAAATGATAACAAAAACCACATGAATCCACAAAAATTTGACAAACACTTTTGACACTTCTGTAAAAACATAAATAAGCCACGTTGCCAAGTTGCAACGTCCTATTAGACTGGAGAAATTTATAATTAAATTTTCTGTAGTAAATACGCCCACGTGTTTTTAATTTAGAGTATCCGACAAAAGAAGAGTGTCAAAAAACTTAAAAGCACATTATTTCTTCAGTGTGATTTAGTTCAAGGAAAATATATTGATCACTTAAAATTTTAATTTATTAGTGCTATGTTTTTTTTAATAATTAACAATTAATTAACATTTAATTACTAATTTCTATAATAAATAAATAATGTACAGTGGATGCCATTATTATAGAAACTTTTTAAAATGTTAAATATTTTTTTTCTTTTATTTAATGTAAAATAATTATACTTTACCATTGTTGTTAGCATCATAAAAGCTATTACATACATATTATATAAAATGACATATATTTTTTGAATTAACATGGACATAAAACAATTTTAACAATAAGGTATTTTCAATTATTAAATCTGCGTTATTTAATTTCATTTTAATACTTTGTATAATATACTTTTTGTTTTATAATTTTGGCCCATATTCGTGGTATATTCCTTCTAGCTTCTCTTGGTAGAGACACCATGCACGACAGAGACAGTAGAAATCTGTCCCACAGTGGGAGATTTACTGTCTCTACATGATATCTCTTTCAGGATTCAAATGGATCAAACTCTTTTCATACTGTATATAATATATATAAGATATATAAAATGTAAATAATTTTACAAAAAATATAAATTAGAAAAGCATTAAATTAAAAATTAATTAATTTTCAATATCATAAAATAGATAATCCTAAACATAAATGTTTATGTGTGACGCCGAAGGTGAATAAACCTAAACAATGTTTATTTGTTTGTAAATAGAATGTTAAATTAGTAACGGTGTTATTTATTTTATTTATGGGTGTTTATATTACATAACATACAATTTTCATCCTACTTTAATCATTTTTATTTATATACATAAATCTATTACCAGTATAATTTAAATAATATAATATAATAATTTAAATTTTACTTGTGGTATTTTTGTTCTTACCAATATAAACTTTTCACAAATACTGCTGTTTTTATAATCACAAATTTCAACCAAAAATAAATAAAGTAATTAATTATGCATGTAAAAAATTTGTATGAGTTTCAACAAAGGTTTAAATTTAAGAACAAATGAAATATTTAATTAGGGTTTGGAAATAAAAACCGAGTGTTCAAAAGAGTACATTTTTAATAAATAAATGGCCAAAAATAATTAAATAAAAAATAAAACTAACAAATATATATACAAAATAATCAATTAATTTATTTCACAAGTGATATAAAAAGAGTTTTAACAAGTCAGACTGAGTTGAGTTTGAACAACAGGGGAATGTTGCACAATTACATCATCAAATTAATTAAAATAGTAACATAGGAATATCTTGAGTCGCCACTAACTGAATACATTCCTTAAGTCTGTTATTACTTCGCTCCTGTTAGCTTC
The DNA here is from genome assembly GCF_024364675.1 of Aethina tumida. NCBI lineage: Eukaryota > Metazoa > Arthropoda > Insecta > Coleoptera > Nitidulidae > Aethina > Aethina tumida. Next base: position 6,238,388 of record NC_065441.1, read on the forward strand.
CTTTCTTGGGACGACGATCCTGGGCAAGTCCACTATTTTCACCTCTTTCTTAAACAATTCCCCCACACTTCTTCCAATCAACTGCAAATTAACATTAATTGGTACAATTCAGGATATATTATGCAAAGATTATAGTTACCGTTCCGGTCAGTTTCTTAAACAGATCCTTCTTCACCTTCTCCACCTTGTTGCCCTTGCTGGTGCTGCCGGAAATCCGTTCGTCCAGCTTGTGCAAATCAACCGGGTTAACACCAGGTATCTGCTGCATCACAGCCAGCACCTCCTGGAAACTAGGCCGCAACATCTCGTAAATCTGGGCGCCCAACGTAAGTAAGGACCCTTGATTCGCTTCGTGCTGCCCGTGCAAGGTGAGGGCGTTAAGAACCGCAGCCATAATGTGGGCGGCCATTTCGCCGTTCAGAGAGTTGTCGCTGATCAGTTGACGGACTATCGGGCCAGTCAGATACGTGGCTTTGAGCGAGGCGTTGCTGTCGATCCAGGAGAGAGCACCCAAAACGGCCAGCACCGTCGACTGGCACGTCTTGTCGTAGCGCAGGATCTGTAGCCCTGGAAAGAAAACTGGGAATGAGAGTCTGCGGTTCGATGTCGTGGAGGTTTACCAACGGGGTTAATGCAGGCATTTCTTAGGAGGTTCTGTTTTGGAGAATTATTCAGTTGTCTACTGCTGAGACTTATGCACGCTGTGTTTAGAATACATAATTAAGGTTATATTTATTAACTCGGACTTACCCAGATCGGATATAACTTCGGTGGCCATGTTAACTCTAGTGGTTGGGGGTGTGGGGGAATCCATGCTGAGTTCTTCCGTTTCCATAGTCTCTGTATTTGGTTCGGGCGTTAGACTGCCGCCAACCAGAGCCACCTTCAAAAAGTCCAAGTATTCTCTAGTCAAAGCCCTAGTTAGAATGTCTTCCAACATTTCCTGGGTGTCGGCATTGTCCTCCTGAGCCTCGCGGTTCCGGAACTCATTAACTTGTTGCCATTTAGTGTGTAACCTAGTCAACACTTAAATAACGCAATGTATCACAAGTTAAAATGCGTTTACTAGTGTTCTTTTACTTACTTATAGGTGTGATATGTGCCAATATGGGCAAAAGATCCACCTCATAATATGGGGCTGGACAAGAAAACACAAAGGCCTTTAGGAACACTCTAATGATGGGTCGTAACCGGAAGTCCGGAATATACTGTAAAACAGAAAAATAATCTTGTTAAAACTTTACCAACATAGAACTCAATTAAACATTATTTTCTCAATACTTTCAAGTTTTTTCGTAGTTAACAAACAAAAATATATTTTTTACTTTTCATTTTTAATAAAATATAAAGTAATAGAAATTAGTTTTTATAAATCCCAAATTTTTAAAAATCAATTAAAAGACTAATAAATATTATATCAGATTAATCTTAAAATTATTATTATTAATCCTTCTTAAGGAACTAACTCTTCAATTCTTCTTGGTTTCAAAGACTTCTTTCACATTTTAAAAAATAAATCGAAATACTAAATAAGCAATTATAAATTGTTTATTAGTTGGTTAAAAAAGTTCAAAATACATCGAAATTTAAAATTTTCAAACTGTTTTTAATTTCAATACCTCAAATTAATGCATAATAAACTCACGTGTAAATGCGATAGAATACTGTTGACGATCGCCAGCCCGATATCCGGAATGGCATACAAATCTCTTCCCAGAGACGGTCCGAGCGATCCCATCATGTGGTAGCAGCTCTCGTGCAAACCGGTCATGAACCTTTGCATTCGTTCCACCGGATTGAAGCTGGCCTGCGAATCAGCTGCGTCTGATATCGGATGTCCGATCAGACCCAAGAGGTTCGATTTCTCCGTTTCGGGCATGACGAAGCAGCCCTTGTAACTGTCGTGGACCAGGTTCGCCGTTTCCGGCATGAAGATCTCGTTAAAGATCTTGATCAGCGAGAAAATGTGGGGTAGAAGGGGCATCACGTGCGGAGCGGCCGGGTTCCTATGAAAAAACAGTAAATGTATACATAATAAAATACAATTATACAAATATTTTATCTCGGTTTTTCCAAAAACCAAAATCGTACCTGAATACGGGGTTTCCAGATTCAGTTAATGAAACAACGAATCCGCCTCGTGTCGCCCTTTCCGGGTCGTCGGGCCAAGAACAGCGTTTGATGGCGCCCAGCAGGAGGTTCACACAGTAAACAATGTTGCTCCTGTTCTGACCCTTGTCGTCCTCCTGAGGACTCTTATCCAAACCGACGAACGATATGAACTCCCTGGCGCCTTTGAAGGCGCCCGCGTTCACAATCGAATTGAACAACGACGTCTCGGAGCAATTTACTTCACGCAGAACCTCCGCCACGAAACTGCTCTGACGATCGTAGTCGCAGAAGTGATTCGAGATCAACAGCAGAGCCTCTTTCAACGTCACCTTTTCCAAGGTGGAGAGGCTATTCGAACCGTTGGCCTGGGACAGGGTATCGACGGTGGCACGGATCTGGTCAAACACTGGCAACAACAACAGGGGATACTTGTTGCCGATCTTGACCATCAGAGAGGCAGCGTGGCGGCGAACGTTCTTCACCGCACGGGACCGCGTGTCCTTGTTCTCCGACGGGAAAATCAACGTTGAGAAGATTTTGTCCAGCACCAAGGGTAGGAGGGCGGCACCGGATGCGGCCACAGAATTCACTAATAACGAAGAAATATTATTTTATATTATAGTAATCATGTGTTTAGGTATATTGTTAAATATAAAAAAATAATATATTTACCAGTGGGTGCCATCTGTCCTGTGGACATGCTGAGGAACACGAACAACGCCGAAATGCAAGTCAACAAGGTGGACAAGATGAGGGGATCAACTGGCTGATAATTCAGACACAGTTGCAGTAAATGCAGACCAGACGCAATGGAGGGCCGCTCCTGAGCCTGCAAGACGCGGCTGAGTATGCTTTCCAGGCAAGTAGATAGCGCCTCCCATTCCTGGTACACCGGATCCTGCAAACAGCTTATCGCGGTGTTGGGCACCTGCAGACACTTAATCAGCCACTGTTCAACGTAGTTGAAGGTGACGAGCGGTGCCACGACAGTTGCTTGCCTGTAAAAAACCCAATTTTTAATTATAAAATAAACAGATTAAACGTATTTTCTTTACACATACCGGAAGGAATCCAGAAAATCGCCACGACATCGATAGAAGTACAAGGAGAACTCCTCCTCGCTGTCAAAGTCGATCTTGGCGTAGGCTTCGGCCTTCTCCACTTGCGGATTGGGCGACTTGCCACTGGGGTAATTAAACTTAACAATCTTGGGTGCGGTGCACTGCACCCACTGCGGTATATGCGCCAAAAAGACCGGATCCCGGGCGACATGCTCGTTCTTCAGCATAGCGTTCCAAATCGGATTGGCCAGGTGGGCGATAACGAGGCTTCGGTGGCTGCTGTAGGCGAGCACACCCTCCAAGAACATTGCAAAGTTCTGGGGACGGGTGCAGCCTTCCTTGCCCCACAATGCACACACCTGCATCGACAGCCCGCCCAGCACTTGGATCAGTTTTTTCTTGAACTGGTAGTGTTGGTCGTCACCGATGGCGCCGTCCGTCTTGGCAGCTGCGACTAGACACTGCATTGGCTCGGTGTTGAACAGGATCATCAACGGCTTGCGCTCATCCACTTTGCCTTTCCTGTTCACCACCTGAAAAGACATGGTGTGTTAAGCCTCATATTTAGAGCACAATTTATTACTAAAACGAACCTGCGATAAACATTCGGCGGCATGATACTGGAACGCCCCATCGTTGAGTAACAAACAAAGAATGTGCAGGAGTCTCCCGTTCTGCGCCATCACATGCACCATCGAAACCCACTCGACGAAGCCGGTGAGGGTGAGTAAGACGACTTGGACGACGCGACCGTGGGCGGCCGCCTTCACCACGTTGTTCGCCTCGCTCGACGCCCGGAATTGGCCGACGTGCAACTCGATAAGGCGCAGGAAGAACTCGAAGATAGTAGCCATGTTTGCAGTGAGCGCATGATAGATGTCCTTCCGTCGTTGATTCGATTCCAAAGTCTGGAAATAATTAATGAGTACACCACTAGATATTTGGGTCACTGGTTATTAAGGAGATTTATGAAAATATGTTAATTAAACATCCAAAAAAGGTTAATTAATAAGATATAATCAACTTGCTTAAAATTAGTATAATTAAAACATTAATTTGCATTCTTGCAAATTTTTGTAATATCTCATTCTTTCAAATTAATATTTCTCAAGGTTTCCAATTTTATGCTTCACAATTTAAAGTAAATATTTAAGTTAAAATGGTTGTAAAATGAATTTTTCACATGTAATTTAAATGTTTAGGTAAATTTCAGATTAGTTACTTTTATTCTTCCTTTGTTATTATCGATTTTTCAATTAATTTTTGAGCTAATTTTTATTTTTATCTAAATTTTCCATTGTCCTCATTTATCAAATCATACAATATTCTGAAACATGCTATTATAATTAATTAAGCATTGTTAGAGTTAACTGTTTATAAATATGAATTCCATTGTTGAATATATTAATATTATATAAAATTAAAATAATTAATACACTTCAATATTTTATTACTATTACTATTAAATCGGTTTTTAGATTTAGTTTGTACAGTAATAAATATTATCAACGTAATTAATTTTGTAAATAATTCATCACTTTATCTTTCTTTTAACTTTCTTGATAAAATTAGCATTGTGATACATCAGCAAATTAAATTTTAATTTACAAAATATGTTTGTTGAATATATAAAAACAGGTTTCAAAAGTATTAATTAAATTATTTGTAATTTATTAAAATATTGTCATTTGTTTTGTTAATGTGGTGCAATATATAATATTTGCTTTACTAAAATGATGTACCAAAATTTAATGCCAGTAGTCATGATCTATTTTAACATTTTCATGACCATGAATATTTATGCTAATAAACTAAATACAATCAGCATAATTTCTGTTTCTTCTTTATACATGTTAAATGTTTACTTAGTGGTTAATTATAGAACTGATGTAATCTCAAAATTTACCTGTAATAAGGCCACATCTTCAACAAGTCTCAGGAAAACCAACAGCACCAACTCAGTCTGAATCTCACCATAGGCACAGGCATCAGACAGTTCATTCAAAAGACCCGGCCATTGTTGGGGCCACTCTCTTTTCACCATTTCTACAATAACCCTACTCAGTACATCCTTCATGTGTGACTCTTCACTTATTCCCCCAGCTGCCAACAATTTCATAGCATTTTCCTAAAACCCAAACCATTATTGAAACAACAAATGACAATCAAAAGACAACAGTTTAACCTTGATGAAGATCTTCTCCTGCTGAGATATCTGCGTCCACCTGTACTTGACAGTGTGCTCCATGAGTTGGAGACCGAAATGCCTGGATATTAGCGAATTCTGTGTGCCAGAAGCGAGGTAGAGTCCGGCCTCAGCGCAAAGTGGCGACGTTTCTTTGAAACTTTCACAGGCATTGTAGGCCTTCATTCTGTCAGCTTGGGAGGCCCCATCGCTCATCGTGAGCTCCACGGCCCTGGCTAAATCGGCCGCCAATGCAGCCACGTCCGGTCCGGCCATCTCCTACGGAGCAGCTAAAAATCAAAGGACACAGTCACATGTTGGGCCAACATGGATTTCCACGTTTTCCGTGTTTGATGTAAACAACACTAAATGATGGTGGGATGGGGCAAGCGACTTGCCACGGCCTGAGGGATTACTTACGTGATTTCAGTTACTTATTTATTTACAACATATGATACAACTTTTATGAAAAATATGCAACAAATTACAACTGTCTTTTGCCGGCGCAACACCAACGCTCCGGTCGGTTTTGGCGGACTGCAGGCACCTGTACGCGTTCGAGGGGGAAATCGTTTTAAGGCCGGGGTTTAAAGATTTTTTAGATTAGTTGTTTAAACTTTTAAGTACATGTTTCAAAATTTTGACAAAAGCCTTTTGTCAAACTGTTTTTAATTTACCAGTTAATTGTTACAGATTTCTATATTTCAAACAGAATTCGTTTCTTAAATTTATTTTATGAATTATTCAACAGATGGCGCTAACTATTTGTCTTATTTAAAAGTATTTTATCTGGAATTATTTTAATTTATTTCTAAGGTATAAATAAAATGATTAAGATTAATTTAAGCTCTATAGTAATGTCCATTTAAATTTATGCAATTAGCTTAATATTATATTTTAATTATATATAATAATATTTTACATAGTGGTGGCCAAAAAAATACCACACATTATTATCTTGACGTTAATTAGGAAACGCACATTTCTAATTAAATGCAATCAAAATATTTTATTTTTTATTTAAAATAATTAAAGTATAACTTTCCCCCATTATTCGTTTTTTAGTTAAACCAAAATATACACAGAAATAGTTTTTAAATAATTTGAATTATATAAATAAATCATTAATTAAAAAAGAAAAATAAGTATATAATATTGAAATGTATTTTTTATACTGACTAGATAAAATTGTATTATGAAATATTTAAATAAAATCAAATTTTTAAAAAGGAGAAGAAAAATGGGCAAAATATTTTGGGTAAAAATTAAAATAGTGTAAATTATAAAATATTAATTTTTAATGTTTGTATAGATTAAAATTTTTTGTGTAACCTAAAAGAAAATAAAAAAATTGCTATATGTCTTTACTTTAATCAAAAAACAGTTATTAAATAAATACCATGTTGCCGTTGTTATATTTCTAAATAATTTAATATTTCACGTAAAATATACGTTAATAATAAATAAATATGTACAGTGTGTCCAATTCTTAGATTTTACCACAGGTTAAACAAATTAAGAAAAAAATTCAAAAAAAGTAAATAAGTACCCGTTTATTAATTACTATATTTGGCGGATCAATATTAAATAAAAATCGTACTTTTTCAACCATCCGCCACATCGAACGGAGCGGGAACCGCATCCGTCGCCCGCCATTGGCGGCAACGCGGCGCCAAATTCGAATGCGACCAATGACGTGCGGCCCCAGCCTTCAACTGTCTGAACACCGTCTCGTTAGCGTGGGCCGCTATACGTAGCCTGTGTTTGTGTTGTTTCTGGACCATTCAAAGGTATGGAAATACATTTTTTTCCCTATAATATACTCTGTCACGGGCCGATATTCACTTATGGTGGCCTAAAATGAGTGCGGAATCGGACCGATGTGTGCCCAACGTCTGAAATATCGTGGCCATGCGACGTTTTTAGAATTAACACGGATATGTGTATGTTGGGTACGGACAAATGGCGGCCGTCTAAGTCGATGCGACAATATGCCGGATAATCGGTTTTTGTTGGGCTTTTTTATGTTTTTTCGGGTTCGTTTTTAGGCGTTTTTATCGTTTGAAATGCGTTTTTGTTAAATTGCGGGTGTGGAATGCGTATCGCACGGTTTTGATGGGTTTTAGGCGTGAACAAAATCCACTAGGTGTCCCGTATAGAACATTCGTGTGTTATATCCCTATTCCTCTATACAGGCTTCAATAGTGGATATAGCGGAACCAAAATATTGGAAAATGTTGGGTTTTAGGGGCATTTTTTCGGAAATTAACAACTCCATTGTGTTTACGCAAGTTAATCAATAACGGTTTCATTGATGACGTAGCCTTTTTGCGTCTAATTTTTGATTTTTTACATAATTGTTGTTTTGGCGCCAAAATTCTTATAGTATGTACCACAAAAACGGGATGCTGTCCAATAAGAATCAGGAATTGTTGGAGGAAAATATTTTTCGTTAAACTGTGATTAGGGTGACGCCCTAATTTTTTATACCCATTTCTATTTATAAATTAGGGTAATTAGCAACTATTTTTTTTTGTTTTTAATATTTTTAAATATTTCAATTTTATATTGTTTTATCCTGATCTATTAAAATATTTAATACATGTTTTCTATATATAGCGGTGAAAAAAATAATGGAATATTTTTAAAATTGGTATTTTTCTGTTCCATTTTAATAGTGTTAAACAAATTCGCTACAAAAACGGTGTATAAACATTGAAATATTTAGAAGAAACATTTTTCCGAGAATTACAGAAATTCCACAGAGTTCCAGTTCCAATTACCTAAAAAATTGTTGTGTTACATTTCGGGTAAACAGTAATAAAATTTCGATTCTCCCGTAACTAATCGGCGTCCAGAAAATTAAAGAATAACAGAACAATAAAAAAGGACCCAAAACCAATAACTGGAGATGTAACTGTGGGATTGGAATTTGTCCCGGAGGATGTTTATACGTCCGAGATATAAAAATAATATACCCCAAACCTTCAAACTTACTCAAAGGTTGGTTTTTATGGATCTTTGGAATTAAATTGCCCTTTTGCCATTTTTGTTTTGACGTCACACGTATTTTATTGTGATTGTGTTCTATTAAATGTACTTTTATTTTAACTTTTTAAACTAATTTTTAACTAACAGACTGCTGCTTAAATTTAAGTTTTCAGTTTACTGCCCACAATTTTGTGTAGAAATTTGAAATGAGATTGCTATTTCAAATATTTTCTTACCTATTAAGTTTTTGTTAAATTTATTTTTTTATGTTTTCTTCAAATGCACTTTAATCATTAAGACCAGTAATATTTTAGAGTTTTTAATTTATTTTGAAACAGTAATTACAAATCGATTTGAGTATAATTATTTTTGTGCGTTTCATTTGTTATATGATTGTTTCTAAATCGATTTTTTACGTTAACATCTAGGGAACTATAATTATACACCAGTTATTGTTTAAATTTGTAGTGGTCAATTTTATATTTCGATAATTTAGATTCTACTCTTCTACTTTAGTTACTTTTTAATTTGTTATAACTTCTATTTTTACTATTAAATTCATTTATTTAACTTAAAAATAAAAATTTTAAATAAAATCGTTGCAAATATAATTATTTTCATAATTCGTTTTTATGTATATTTCGATATGTTTTTCAGTTTTAAGATAACTTTATTATTCCTCAGCAATTATTGAATTTTATTTTAATCTTTAAATGTTTTATAGAACTAATAATTTAACATAATAATAATAATTTTAATTCAGACAATAGCCTGAATGATTGAAGATAAACAAATTATTTGTTATAAAATCAGATTTTTGTTTTTATTTCAATTGGACTTAGTTCACACAATTTTATGCATTTTTGTCTGTTATTTCTTTGTTACAAAATCGATTTTCTTTGTTAGTTCCATGTGAACTTTTAATTATTCATCAGCTGCTGTTGAATTTTATTTTAACCTTTAAATGTTTTATTTTTTTTAAATCGGTTTTTTAATCATTACATTAATAACAATCCACATTATTAAAAATTTAGAAAGTTCAATTTTACTTTAAACATTAAAATTTTATATTGAAATGGTTCGAATTTTATCATTTTTTGTTACAGAATCGATGGTTTTTTATTAGAGTCAAGTGAACTGTATTTTATTTCAAACTTTAATTGTTTAACTGGAGATTATTTTGAGTGTGATTATTTTAATACGTTCTTTTATTATATTTTTGTTGTAAAATCGATTTTTTTCTATTTATTTAAATAATAATTTGGATGTGATATGTATATATTATTATTATTATTATTATTATTATTATTTCAATTTTACATTTCACAATTTCCTATAAAAGTTAATAAAATTGTCACAAGTATTTTAAACCTCTGTATTTTATTATATCTTTGTTATAAAATAGTATCTTTAGTATTTTATAAGCAGGTAGTTAAAGTTTAAAATTGTTCACAATGTTTCATTCCTTTTATTATATTTTTTATTTCAAAGTCAATTTTTATATCACATGTTCTTATCTTTTTTTGTTATTTTTCTGTAAAACGTCGAATTTTCACTCAAATTTTAATTTTGTTTAAACAATATATAATTGATTATGTGTGTTATATATATTTTTGCTGTTTTAAAAGCGTTAATTATGGGTCTTTTTATTACCTCTTCGTTATAAAAATAACATTATGGTGTCGTAAAATTTATTATTTAAGTATAGATTGTGCTTAATGACCTTAACTTAATTATTTATTATATATGATTGGTATTTTACTTTTAATATTTAGTAAATGGAAACAAAAAGGTACTAAAGTGGTATATTTCTAACTTCAACAATAAGAATTGCGTGTTGTTAAACAAATAACCAATATTTTTATTTACGTCTCTTAAAAATTGTAAACTTCCCGGACTTTCCCCGAAACGGCAAACAACCCGTGAGATTTGTCAACGTCGCGTCGGGCCTAGGGAAGGGGGCGGGGGGAGAGGGCGCCCTCGCTCTGCGGAGCCGGTTCAAGGCGGCCGGCACCCCTCGCCGCCCCGCGCCTCCCTCCGCGGGGCTACGGACCGGCCCGGGTCAATAAGATGAGATTTTGTCCTGTGTGTGTGTGTGTATGTGTGCGGATGTGTGCTACGGCGGGGCCGCCGCCGTGCCCCGAAATTGATTTCGGGGGGGCGGTGGTGGGGCCGCCACCGCCGCCGTCTCATTTGCCTATCGGCTGGGAGGAGGGGTGTTAATGCCGGGATTTTCTATTATCGGTTCCGCCGGCGGCTCGCGGTTCGCACCGATCTCGGAGGATTAATGCTAGATTTGATGGATTCACTATTCATTTTTAACGATGGTGAACAATGTGAAAAAGAACGGATAATATGAAATGGATTAAATAATAAATATGGCTAAAAATTTATAAATTTGTATAATTTATTATTTGTTTTAATTGATTCTTTCTAAAACAAAATAAATTATAAGGTTTATATATTAAATTTTATGTAAAAATATTCTATAAATTTAAAAATATTCTAAATTAACACAATTCAACTCTGGTTTTCAAATTTATGTATCAAATTCAAGCTAGGTAAAATTTTTTATTTCCTCAATTCCTTTTAAAATTTTCTCTATTTTTCGTCATTGACCTCTAAGTATTTTAACAAATTAAAAGACAAAATATAATATAAAATAAATATTAGTTAAACAAAATTATCATTATTTTGTATAATTAATTAGTTTTATAATTGATTTTTATAGAAATTGAAGACATTTTTTGTTAATCATCTATAAAAAATATTAAATATTTTTGTGACATTGATTGTTCAATATTAATATTAGTAACTTTTTTAATTCACAAACTATGAAAGAAATTTTAAGGTTTTAAGGTTTCATATTTATCATACTTATAAGTTAAATAATGTTTACATTAAAATCAATGTCAGTTTTAGGAATTTAATTATTTTGTTTCACTGTTTTTTTGTAATATATATGTATTTTATTAATTTCATCCTGATTTTAATAATTCAAAACGTATGTTTTAAAATTACAGTTCATTATTATTGGAAATACCTTTTTAATTATTTAGTTTCGCCAAACAACATTTTTTATATTATTTTTTACCCAATTTTTATTAATTAGGACCTTAATTTTATTTCATAATTACCCAATTTTGTAACATTTAAGTTTAAATAGTTAAATTGTGTCTTTTTATTGTTCAATTGATTTTTCACCATTGACGTATTTTTATAAATATATATTTATTTTTAATAATAATTAGTTATAAGTAGAGT